>NC_092054.1:109392325-110006008 GCF_003086295.3 Arachis hypogaea | reverse complement strand
CAGGTTGAGGTTTTGGAGATGCTCTGTCTTCTGAATCTCTGCTTTCCTACTATCTTCTTCTTCACGCACGCAAGGCTCCTTCCATGACAAGTTGTATGTTGGTGGATCACCATTGTCAATGGCTACCATCCGTCCTCTCAGTGAAAATGGTCCAAATGCACTGTCACCGCACGGCTAATCATCTGTTGGTTCTCACTCATGTTGGAATAGGATCCATTGATCCTTTTGCATCTGTCACTACGCCCAGCACTCGCGAGTTTGAAGCTCATCACAGTCATCCCATCCCAGATCCTACTCGGAATACCACAGACAAGGTTTAGACTTTTCGGATCTCAAGAATGGCTGCCAATAATTCTAGCCTATACCACGAAGGTTCTAATCTTAGATTAGAAACCCAAGAGATATGTACTCAAGCTATTGTAGATAGAACGAAGGTGGTTGTCAGGCACGCGTTCATAGGTGAGAATGATGATGAGTGTCACGGATCATCACATTCATTAGGTTGAAGTGCGAGTGAATATCTTAGAATAGAAACAAGCGTGATTGAATGGAAAATAGTAGTAATTGCCTTACTTCATCGAGACACAGCAGACCTCCTCACCCCCAACCATGGGGTTTAGAGACCCATGCCGTCAAAAATACAATGTGAAGTGTAAAAATGTCATGAGGTACATAGTAAGTCTCTAAAAGTTGTTTTTATACTAAACTAGTAGCTAGGGTTACAGAAAATAAGTAACTAAGTGCAGATAGTGCAGAAATCCACTTCCGGGGCCCACTTGGTGTGTGCTTGGGCTGAGCATTGAGCTTTATACGTGTAGAGGCTTCTCTTGGAGTTAAACGCCAGGTTGTAGCCTGTTTGTGGCGTTTAACTCTGGTTTGTAACTTGTTTCTGGCGTTTAACTTCAGAATAGAGCAGGAAGTTAGCATTTGAACGCCAGTTTGCGTTGTCAAAACTCAGGCAAAGTATGGACTATTATATATTGCTGGAAAGCCCTGGATTTCTACTTTCCAATGCAATTGAGAGCGCTCCAATTGGGTTTCTATAGCTCCAGAAAATCCATTTCGAGTGCAGGAAGGTCAGAATCCAACAGCATCTGCAGTCCTTTTTCAGCCTCTGAATCAGACTTTTGCTCAGGTCCCTCAATTTCAGCCAGAAAATATTTGAAATCACAGAAAAACACACAAACTCATAGTAAAGTCTAGAAATGTGAATTTTTCATAAAAACTAATAAAAATATAGTAAAAACTAACTAAGTCATACTAAAAACTACCTAAAAACAATGCCAAAAAGCATATAAATTATCCGCTCATCACAGTATCTGAAATAGTACCTTGGTATGCACCTATAGCTAATTATCTAGTTAGCCATACTTTCCCTCCTAATTTTACTAAGCATCAAAGGGATAAGCTGAAAAGCGACTCCAAATATTATATATGGATGATCCATATTTATGGAGGTGTGGTGCTGACCAGGTAATTAGGTGTGTGCCTCAATCAGAATTCCAGTTTATTTTAGAGGCATGCCACTCTTCTGAGAGTGGAGGACATTTTGGCCCTCAAAGAACAGCTAGAAAAATCTTAGACTGTGGATTCTAGTGGCCTACTCTTTTTAAAGATGCCGCTGCTTTTTGTAAATCTTGTTCCCCATGCCAAAGGTTTGGTAATATGTCCAAGAGGGATGAGATGCCTCAACAGATTATGCTTTTCTGTGAAATTTTTTATGTTTGGGGCATTGACTTCATGGGTCCATTTCTAAACTCTAGTGGTTACCTTTATATACTGTTAGCTATAGATTATGTCTCTAAATGGGTGGAAGCAATTCCTACCCGTACTGATGATGCTAACATTGTTGTTTCCTTTGTTAGAAACCATATTATCTGTCGCTTTGGATTACCACGAGCAATCGTGAGTGATCAAGGCACTCACTTTTGTAACAGGAGATTGATGGGATAGTTCATAAGGTAGCAACAGCTTATCATCCCCAGACTAATGGGCAAGCAGAAGTATCTAATAGAGAAAAGCGTATTCTGAAGAAGATAGTAAAGCCTCATAAGAAGGACTGGAGTGCCAGGCTACAAGATGCACTCTGGGCATATCGAACAGCGTACAAGACACCCATTGGGATGATCCCCTTCCGCTTAGTGTACGGAAAGGCTTGCCACCTCCTAGTAGAGGTGGAACACAAGGCTTTTTGGGATGTGAGGGGGTGCAACATGAATTTTGAAAAAGCTGGTGCTGAAAGAAAGCTACAACTAGAAGAATTAGAGACTCTTCGACTAGAAGCATATGACAACTCCAAGCGATACAAAGAGAAGATGAAGGCTGTCCATGACAAGCACATAAAAAGGAGAGAGTTCAGACCAGGGGAATTGGTTCTTCATTATAACTCCAGAGTGAGACTCATGCCAGGCAAGCTGAGATCAAGATGGGAAGGTCCCTACAGAGTAGAAAAGGCAGAGCCATACGGAGTTTTTCACCTGCGTCATCCTTCTAGCTCCAAATTCATTAAGGTCAATCGACATCGCCTAAAGCTTTATCATGGAGAGAAGATGAAGGATCACAAAGAGTTAGAAGTCTTCCTCTTGGAGGACCCACCAACACAAGCAGAATGAGCCTGAAGACTGTCCAACTTAAGGACGTAAAAGCAAAGTGCTAGGTGGGAGACAACCCACCATGGTATGATCGTTCCGTTTCAGTCTTAGTTTTATTTTATTTTATTCTACTTTATTTTTCTTAGTGACTCTTCTCATAATATCTGCATATAGTCTGCATTTGCATTTACATTCTGCATAAAAAAAATCCACGCAACGCGCGAGCATCGCTGATGCATCTGCGTCATATGTGCATTCAAAACAAGAAGAAAAGAAGCAGAGAGTCACGCGGGAGCATGGCTGGAGGCGTGCCTTAGGCACAAACGTGTCCGCGTCACTTGCGAAATCAGCCATCCATGCGTGCGCGTCAACCACGCGCACGCGTGACCCTGCAAAATCGATGTAAAGGGGTGTATGGCAGAGAGTTATGATGAAGTGGGGCTGGAATGATGCTGCAAGCACAAAACCCATCACGCGTACGCGTCTCCCATGCGTCCGCGTCATTTTTTCCAAAAAAGGCCATTCACGCGTGCGCGTCCCTCACGCGTACGCGTCACTCTAAATTTTGGAAATGTGCGTATGAAACAGAGAACTGTGCGTACGCGAGGCTGCTCTCGCGCCAATGGCACAATTCATTTCACGCGTACGCGTGACTTGAAAATATCACAACCCACGCGAACGCGTGCTCCATGCGTCTGCGTCACCTGTGCCACACAGTTTATCCAGATCAATACCAGAATTCTTATCTTTTCTTCCCCAATCGTAATTTTTCTTCTCCCTTCTTATTTCTTTCTTCTTCCTTCTTTCTTCTTTATTCCTTTTCACTTTTTACTTTCTCCCTCCTTCTTTTTCACATCCATTATCAAGGTTCTTTTCTTTTCTTCTTCCCTTTTCACTTTTCCATTATTATTTAAATTTATATTTTCTTCTTCTTTTTCTTTTTACTTTCATTATCTATGTTTCCTTTTTCTTTCTTTTTCTTTTTATATTATTTTAATTGGTGTTAGAAATTTAATTGGGTGATTGTTTTCTTCTATATTTTGCTTGTGAATTATTAAGAAATTGTTTGACAATTATCAACAATTATCTTAAGGGTTGTTTGCATGTTCAAATTCAATACTTTCCATAACATATTTACCATGCATGCTAAGTGTTTGTGAAAAAGTCCGTATGGCATTGTGCATATTTAAATACTTTATCCTTCTACTCTAATGCTTGTTTTTTTCACAAAACCCCTTTTTATATTTTATTGATTGAATATAATTGTCAATACAAATAGATTGTTAGTTTAAAACACTTGATAATCAAATTGGGCAATCAATGCTTGATCTATGCTACTCTTGACTTTGCCAGCATGCCAATAAACATCTTGCATCTACTTGCCATAACATGCACTTGCTATATTTCCATTGATGAATTTTTCACATGTAGTCGCGACCATGTGTTAACAACATCCTTCTTTACGGTGCAATGATTATCACTTGTACCATCCTCTTCCTTGCTCTAACCCTTAGCTTTAAAAGTTACTTTCCTTTTCCCTTTTCAGGATGGCCACCAAGAAAGGTAAAGAGAAAGCTACTCCCAAACCACCGGCAAGGAAAGGAACAAAAAAGAGCACTAGCTACGGAGCCATCTTCAACAGCAGTAAAGCCCTCAACAAAGCAAATCAAGAGGATCATCAAGGTTGATGAAAAAGAGAAAGCCTTTCCAGCAAAGGACACTGCGTGGTTCACTAACCGCTACTGTGAGCAGATGTTCCCCATCCTGGCTGAGCGGAACTATAATAATGATTACCTTCTCATCCTCCCGACCAACATTGTTGAATTTGTTGAGCCCCACATTGAACGAAGACAATGGGGATTCCTACGGAGACAGCCACAGCAGGTCAATCTTTCATGGGTAGTCGAATTCTACTCCAATTTCCACATGCCAACCCTGCAGTCTGTCTATGTCCTTCAGAAGCAAGTCCCCATAACTGAAGAAGCTATTCAGCAAGCTTTAGATCTTCCGCTTGCTCAGAAGGGTTGGACGCATTCCAAAAAGCCTCTTTCAAGCGCCAGACATACCAATTTGACTAGGACACCGTTCTCAGAGTTATAGCACAACCTGGCAGCAGATGGATCTATGGATACCATCGATCCCGACCTAAGGGAATATTGGCTTCAGCACTCACCTTGGAGGCTCGAGTATGGGCACAGATTATATCTCATTACGTCTTTCCGAGCACTCACGAGTCCTCCTTCACTGCAGATATGGCTGTTTTACTCTGGTGTATCCTTACAGACCAGCCTCTCAATTTACCAAGACATATCCAGAATGCTATGAGACACGTACAGATTGCGGGCAACCTACCTTTTCCTGCCTTAGTTTCAGATCTAGTCTCAGTAACCAGAGTCTCCTACAGAGCTGGGGACACCAAGACCATGATTCCACGGGATGATCAGATTGTCCCTAATGAGAAGTACATCAGACCAACAACAACCACTACCAGCAGGACTGCAGAACTGGCTGGAGATATTCCTTCTCCTTCCACATCACAAGTACCTTCAACAAATCAACTGCTCCATCAGATACTTGAGAGGTTGGACCGGCTTGACCGGCAAGAAAAGCGAAGAGAGCACCGTAACAAGCGCCGATTTACATACCTCAAGGAGCTACTTGTTGGTAACCACCCACCTAAAGAAGACCCAGACACCCCGGACTCCACTTCATTTACTAGCACAGGGAGCCATGATAGTCCCAATTGTGGAGATGCTACTACCAGCCCCCTTTGTTCCTGACTGATGGCACCGAGGACGGTGCCAAGCTTTAAGTGTGGGGAGGTCGGTCAGTACCTGACTTCCGGAGGTAATTTTTCTTTCTTAACACCAATAAATTAGTTTTTTTTTTCTTTTGTTAGGATAGGATAGATCGCATAGTAATAGGTATTTGCATGCATGTTCTATTTGGTTGAAAAATAATATGTTTCTTTTCAAGACTCTATTTTGAAATTTTCACTAATTTAAATCAACTTTTTTGTTAAAACCTGTTTGAAGACTGTAAATTGGAACATGGTTTAAAGCTAGAACACACAACCTGTGAGACTTGAGCTTAATTACATGGTTACATTATTTAACCATAATATTTTATTCTTGTGTGTTTTCTTCTCTATGATTGTAATATATATTTTGTTCCATCCTATATATCCAATATTTAATGTGTTATATGTATGCATATGAATGAGGCCATTATTTTATTAGCTCACTTATCCCAAATAGCCTACCCTTTTATGTCACCCTTGTTAGCCACTTTGAGCCTTTCTATCCCATTTGTTCTATATTTTACCACATCACTAGCCTTAAGCAGAAAAACAAATTAAATACCCTAACTGAATCTTTGGTTAGCTTAAAATAGAGATTGTGTGTCAATCAAGTGTGGGAAAACTGTGGAAACATGGGTTAATAAGAGAATATGTTATGTTTTTACAATTGATAAAATATTGAGAATTTGGGTACCAACTCATGTAAGACCAGAAAAATTAAAAATCCATGTGCATTGATAATGTTATGCTTATTTTTATGCTTCAAAAAAAATTCAAAAAAATATTCAATAAATAAGTAAATAAATAAGGGGACAAAATTACCCCCAATGCAATGTTAAGTTAATGAAAAGATCAATGCATATGTGATACAAATTAGAAGAAGAGTTGATGCATGAGTATGTAATGCAAAAGTGGAATTTTGGGTAGCTAGGCATGAATTTAAAAGTATATAGAGTATGTATAGGTGAAGGCTTAGGTTGATCAAGGATTCAATTTATAGCTCACTTAGCCATATATATACCCTCACCCTTACCTTGGCCCCATTACAACCTTGAAAAGACCTCATGATATTTGCATTGGTATATTAAATACTTGTTGATTGGGTAGGTGAAGAACAAAGTTTAGAAAGCATGAATAGGGAAGAGTAGAGTGATTACCCTACACACTTGAGTGATTAGAGTGCACATATACTATCAGTGAGGGTTCAATGCTTGATTCTATGTTTTCTGCTTTCATGAGCTGTCTTCTTACAAGTTTACTTGTTTTTACTGTATGATTTTAATTATTGATATTTGATTTATATTTGTCTTGAAGAACTTATTTACTTTTAAACCAAGTAGGCAAAATCATTTTAACATATAGTTGCATTCATAGGTTGCATTGCATTGCATGAGTCTTACTTTCCCTTATTTAGTCTTTTAATCTCCTTGAGCTAAGCATGAGGACATGCTAATGTTTAAGTGTGGGGAGGTTGAGAAACCACTATTTTATGGTTTATCTTGTGTTTAATTGAGTGGTTTCATCAAGTCTTTACCTACTTATTCATATGATTTGCATGATTTTACAATCCCTTCCTAGTTTTGTTTTATGGTTGAAAACTTGCTTCCTAGAGATCTTTAATTAGTATATTTTAATTCTCCTTTATACCATTCGATGTCGTGATCTGTGTGTTAAGTGTTTCAGGCTTTATATGGCAGGAATGACTTAGAGAATGGAGAAGAAGCTTGCAAAAATAGAAGGAACACAAGAAACCAAGGAGATAACCAGCGTGCACCGACGCGCATACTTGGCTCACGCGAGAGTGCGGTATGGAGGAATTTGCAGTGACGCATGCACATGCCTGACGCGTACGTGTGGATTGGAGTTTTGCAAGATGACGCGTGCGCGTGCCTGACGCATACGCGTGACAAGGAAATTTGCCAAATGACGCGCACGCGTGACTGACGCGTACGCGTGACATGCGCGATCTGCAGAAATAATAGAAAATACTAGGGGCAATTTCGGGCCGAGTTTTGACCCAGTTTCTGGCCCAGAAACACAGATTAGAGCCAGGGAACATGCAGAGACTCAACACACATTCTCATTAGCATAGTTTAAGGTTTTTAGATCTGAATCTAGAGAGAAAACTACTCTTCCTCTAGGTTTTCTTTACATTTATAGTTTATTACTTTTGCTTTTGGATATTGAAGAGTCATCACCTTCATTGAAGATACTATTCTAGTTTGTTTTCTTACTCTTTTATTTATTCCATATTCTTAATTCTTGTTTAAAGTTGCAATTGGATTATTTTCATGGATTGTTAATGAAAATGATTACTTTTATTTTTAATTAAATTGTAGTTATTGTCTATCATGTCTTTCTTTTATTCCCTTTTTATTTCTATGCAAGTAATTATCATGTCAATGGAGTAGACTCCCAACTTGACATGGGGGTTGTTTAAAAGGAGACACTTGAGTTGGAATGCTTAAGTGATTAGTTAAATTGAGAGTTTTTGGCTAATTTTGTATTTCTAACGCTAGACCTTCCCAAGGGAGAGGACCTGGATTTGCGAATAAGAGTTAGCTTAATCGCTTGACTTTCCTTTATTTAGTAAGGGTTAACTAAGTGAAAATAACAACCTTTTTATACTACACTTGAGAAAATTCCAACAAGGATAGAACTTCCAATTAATCATTCCCCCAGTCAAGGCCTTTTAATTAGAATATATATTTCTCTTTTAAATTATAATTATTTATTTTCTATCATTCAACTCTCAAAATTCTTGAAAAACTCCTGATTAATAACTTAGCACCCTTTCTAGCAACTCGTTGGGAGACGACCTGGGACTCATACTCCCAGTATTTTTATTCTAAATTTTTTTGTGACAACCTTTCTAAATTGATGAGGCGGATTTTTGCTGGTTAAGGGCTATACTTGCAACGCTGTTCTTATATTATAATCTCTTAATTGGTCTAATTTCTGCCACGTACCATGTCTCCTACCTAGCACTCTGGTTTAAAGTCCTCAAGTTGGACTTTTGAGTGAAGCTTGTGTCATGGTGGCTTATGCTTCCACTCATCCTTGAGTTGCCACCCATGTTTGCTCTTGATTGGGCCTCCGGGGTCCCAAATGAAGTACATTAAGCTCTCAAGCAACTTCAAGCAAGAAATTGGGATCCAAAATTGTTGGTTGTAGAGTTGTATGCCCAGATCCCACACTTTGGTTTCTCTATCATCCTCTTGTTGACTTTTACTTGTACCCTTAGATGAACAACCTCTCCAAGCACCTTTGAAGCACCCAATTAAACCTTGGAATCCTCCTAATTGAGCCTTGCACCACTTATGCCTTGCATTCCTTTGGCAACCAACATCAACTCCTTCAACATTCAACACTCCAAGAAGGGCCTTAAGTTGATGATCCGTTTCCAATTTTGCAAATTGATGTGGGCCGATGAAGCTCATTGAGGATATTGTTACCCACTCAATTCACCTTTGGGGTGGAGTCACTCTTGTAAACTCTTGCATGAAAGCTTCCACTTCTTGGTTGACTACCTCTTTCTCACCACTCTTTTCTAGCTCTTCCCTATCTCTCTCAAACTCAAAAGTGGGAGGCTCTTCAAGATCATTGAGGTGGTTGACCAAGGTGGACAAAAAATCGTTGATGATAAAATCTACTTCTTAATCAAATTCCCTCAACTCTCCATTCACCTCTTCTGGTTCACTTGTGTTACTTTTCTCCTCTTGTTGCAATTCTTGTCCTAACTCTTCTTCCTTTTCTTGAGGCTCCATGTTCTCTTCCTCTCTACACTCCTTACTTGATCCTCCACCTTCTTCAAGGGGAATGTCTTGATTGCTCTAGCGTAGTAAGGTCAAGTGGTTCACCGCTTCGGCTATGGTAGCTACGAAATTCCCTTGCTTCCTTCAGAACCCTTCTTGCTCTTGGAAGAATGCTTGAAGGTCTTGTTGTTCTTGGGGTAAGGGTTGGAGAACTTCATCTTTGGGTAGAAAAGAAGGTTCAAAGGTAGGGAGAAAGATTGTAGAGTTGTGAGGTGTGTTATGTGAGTGAGGGTATTAAAGTGGTGTATAAGGATGTGGTGGTTCATATAGTTGGTGGCAAGGTGCATAGACATTTTGATTCCATGGAGGTGGAGGGTGTGGTACTTGAAGGTTTGGTGGTTGGGGGTCATGTAAGGGGTATCTTTCATATCTTTGGATTTGGTATTCATATAGGGGAGGATTTGTCTCGTTGTAGTATAGAGGAGGTATTTGCCATGAGTGTTGCTCATATGCAATTGGTTCCTCCCTAAATTTATTCTCCCACTCCATGAAGCAATCCCAATTTGAATTCATCATACCCTACAAAATACTCACAACCAAGCTCCAAGCAACAAGGGTGATAGCCCATAGAGAAAGTGGAAAATAAAAACAAAAGACATTAACAAACAAGAAAAACAAACACCTAGATATTAATAAAAATAACCAAATAACCAAAAAGTGAGATATTTACACTATCAACATATTTACAACAACCTAAAGATAGCACTCAATTGTATTTCCGGCAATGGCGCCAAAAACTTGATGATTGGCCTAAGACGGGTTAGGAATTTTATCTCAAAATAAGATTAGTGTTGCAAGTATAGTCCCAACCCAACAATTGACCATCAATCAAAGTTTAGATTTTCAAATACAAAACATATAAATCGAGATCGAGAGTAATTTAACCTCGGATCGTTCTCCCTAGGATGCAATCGAAGTGTTACACTCCTGGTTGTGAGGGCAATGGGGTTTGAAATCTAAGAACGAAAGATTAAAAGAACTAAGAAAATTGTGATTACACTTTTCACAACTCTGCACAACTAACCAGCAAGTGCACTGGGTTGTCTAAGTAATACCTTACGTGAGTAAGGGTCGATCCCACGGAGATTGTCGGCTTGAAGAAAGCTATGGTTATCTTGTAAATCTTAGTCAGGAGATTAATAATAAAATTTATTTTGTTTATGAAAAGTAAATAACATGAAATAAATGGTACATGTGATTCAGTAATGAGAAACTGGTTGAGGTTCCGGAGATGCTCTGTCATCTGAATCTCTGCTTTCCTACTGTCTTCTTCTCCAAACACGCATGGCTTCCTTCAATGGCAAGCTGTATGATCCTCTCGGATGAAAAATACCAGGCACGGTTTCTGCACAGCTAATTAACTGTCGGATTTCTCATCTCGGATGAAAATACCAGGTACAGCTACCGCACGGCTAATCATCTGTCGGTTCTCGCTAGCGTCGGAATAGGATCTCTCTATCCTTTTGCACATTGGCACTGCGCCCAACATTCACAAGTTTGAAGCTCGTCACAGTTATCCCTTCCCAGATCCTACTCGGAATACCACAGACAAGGTTTAGAGTTTTCGGATCCCAGGAATGCTGCCAATTGGTTCTAGCCTCTACCACAAAGGTTCTGACCTCACAGACTCGGTCTGTGGATCAGAAACCCAAGAGATACGCACTCAAGCTGTCGCCCAATGACTATGTTAAGCTCAGATAGAACGGGAGTGGTTGTCAGGCACGCGTTCATAGAATTGAGAATAATGATGAGTTTCACGGATCATCACACTCTCTATATTGAAGTACGAGCAAGTATCTTAGAATAGAATCAAGCGTGATTGAATAGAAAACAGTAGTAATTGCATTAATCCATCGGAACACAGCAGAGCTCCTCACCCCCACCTATGGGGTTTAGAGACTCATGCTGTAGGAGATACAATATAAAGTGTAAAAAATGTCATGAGTTTTCAAAATGAATCTCTAAAAGTAGTTTTTATACTAAACTAGTAACTTAGGTTTACAGAAAATGAGTAACTAAGTGCAGATAGTGCAGAAATTCACTTCCGGGCCAACTTGGAGTGTGCTAGGGCTGAGCATTGAAACTTTCACGTGCATAGGCCATTCTTGGAGTTAAACGCCAGCTTGGGTGCCAGTTTGGGCGTTTAACTCCAGTTTTGGTGCCAGTTCTGGCGTTTTACTCCAGAAAAGGGTCTCTGGCTGGCGTTTAACGCCAGTTTGGGCCATCAAATCTCGGGCAAAGTATGGACTATTATATATTGTTGGAAAGCCCACGATGTCTACTTCAACTCAATTGAGAGAGCGCCAATTTGGCTTCTGTAGCTCCAGAAAATCCACTTCGAGTGCAGGAGAGTCAGAATCGAACAGCATTTGCAGTCCTTTTTCAGCCTCTGAATCAGATTTTTGCTCAGGTCCCTCAATTTCAGCCAGAAAATACCTGAAATTATAGAAAAACACACAAACTCATAGTAAAGTCTAGAAATGTGATTTTTGCATAAAAACTAATAAAAATATAATAAAAAGTAACTAAAACATACTAAAAACTATGTAAAAACAATGCCAAAAAGGGTATAAATTATCCGCTCATCACAACACCAAACTTAAATTTTTGCTTGTCCCCAAGCAAGTAAAAACAAAATAGGATAAAAAGAAGAGAATATACAATAAATTTCAAAAATATCAATGAAGATTAGTTTCAATTAGATGAGCGGGACTAGTAGCTTTCTGCTTCTGAACAGTTTTGGCATCTCACTTTATCCTTTGAAGTTCAGAATGATTGGCATCCATAGGAACTCAGAATTTAGATAGTGTTATTGATTCTCCTAGTTCAATATGTTGATTCTTGAACACAGCTACTTTATGAGTCTTGGCCGTGACCCTAAGCACTTTGTTTTCCAGTATTACCACCGGATACATAAATGCCACAGACACATAACTGGGTGAATCTTTTCAGATTGTGACTCAGCTTTGCTAGAGTCCCCAGTTAGAGGTGCCCAGAGCTCTTAAGCACACTCTTTTTGCTTTGGACCATGACTTTAACCACTCAGTCTCAAGCTTTTCACTTGGACCTTCATGACACAAGCACATGGTTAGGGACAGCTTGATTTAGCCGCTTAGGCCAGGATTTTATTCCTTTAGGCCCTCATATCCATTAATGCTCAAAGCCTTGGATCCTTTTTACCCTTGCCTTTTAGTTTAAAGGGTTACTGGCTTTTTCTGCTTGCTTTTTCTTTTTCTTCCCCTTTTTTTAATTTTTCGCTTTTTTTTTCTTCTTTTTTTCACAAGCTTTGTGTTTTCACTGCTTTTTCCTGCTTCAAGAATCAATTTTATGATTTTTCAGATTATCAATAACATTTCTCTTTTTTTTTCATTATTCTTTCAAGAGCCAACAATTTTAACATTCATAAACTTCACTATAAAAAATATGCACTGTTTAAGCATTCATTCAGAAAACAAAAAGTATTGTCACCACATCAACATAATTCAACTAATTTCTAGATAAATTTCGAAATTATGCACTTCTTGATCTTTTGCAAATAAAAACATTTTTCTTTTAAGAAAGGTGAGGGATTCATGGAATCATTCATAGCTTTAAGACATAGACACTCGACATTAATAATCATGTAATAAAAATAAAGTCAGAAACTAAACATAAAAGCAGACGAATGACAATAAAAGAAAGGAAATTAAAGACATAAAAATAAATAATTCTTAATACTAACGCTCATGTAACTCTTAAAATAGGTCTCTAATAATAAAATTTATCACAGAGTTAGGACTCAACAACCTTTAATTTGAGAGATACTTGCTCCTTCAATCTGTGGGACGTCTAGCTCTTCAAGGGGCAGCTTCTGGCGCTTTAGCTCCTGTATCTCACGCCCTTGTTTTTCTTGTTCTTTGAGCAGTTTGTAGAGCATGCTGTTTTGATTCTGCTGCTCTTTCGTGAGTTGATCCATAGTTTCTTATAGCTTGGTGACAGATGCTTCTAAGCGGGTCCAATATTCAAATTGAGGAATTTCTGGGAGGAGCTCATGCGCCCTCCTTTTGATGGGGGTTGTCTTGAACTTGAGGTCCATCCATCACCTTTTTGGTGATTGGGCGTTCAACTGGGATATATTCATCCACGCCTATCTGTACCCCCATATCTTTACATAACAGACTGATCAAGCTTGGTAAGCCAATTTAGCATTAGTGGATTCCTTATTTGCAAATATGTAAATGTCACCAGGAATCAGCTGATGAATCTCTACTTCTTCCCCCAGCATAATACAGTGAATCATCACTGCTCTCTTGACAGTGACTTTAGAACGGTTGCTAGTTGGGAGTATAGAACGCCCAATAAAATCCAGCCAACCTCTAGCAACTAGTTTGAGATCTCCTCTCTTTAGCTGGTTTGGGACACCTTTTGTATTGGTAATTCACTTGGTTCCAGGGAACCATATGTCCTCTAGAACTTGATCTAGCCTTTTATCTTTGGCCATTCTCCTATTAAAGGATTATGGATCATCTTGTAGTTGAAGAAGCTTGAGAACTTCTCTCACCTTATCAAAGTGGAAGTAAATAATCTTCCCTCTGACCATGGTCCGAAAGGAGTGGAAAGCATTTCCCTCTAATCTTTGCTTATCCGTCATCCACAGATTTGCATAGAATTCCTGGATCATGTTTCTTCCAACATGTATCTCAGGATTAGCCAGGACTTCCCAGCCCCTGTTTCGAATCTGTTATTGGATCTCCGGGTATTCATCTTCTTTCAAATTGAACCTAACTTCCGGATCACTGATCTTCTGCACACAATTTGGAAGTAATGGTCTGCATGTTCTTTGGCGCAGAAATTCTCATGCATCCAAAGTGGCTTTGGATTGCTCTCTTTCTTGCCTCTTGAAGTGGTTTGTCTTTCTTTTGGAGCCATGAGATTTGTTTGTTTTAGATCAGGGATCACAAAAATGACACCAAACTTAGAGATTTGCTTGTCCTCAAGTAAAAATAAAAAGAAAGAAGATGAATAGATGGAGAGAAAGATTTGAATGATGGATGAAGAAGGGTTGGCCGAATGTGTATTTAAAAGGGAGGGAGGGAATGGGTTTCGAATTATTTTTGAAAAAGATAAGATAGGAAGATATGATTGATGAAAGATACAATTTGTAAAATATGAAAGATTTGAAAAAGATATGAGGAAGTTAAATCTGAACTTTCGTTTATGCATCTAAGAAATAAAAGATAATATGTATGAAAAAAAGATTTGAAAAGAAATTGGAATGATAAATGAGTTTTTAAAAACGTTTTGAAAAAGAATTGAAAAGAATTGAAAAATAATTAAAAAGAATTAATAAGATTATTAATTTTTGGGAATGGAAATTAAAAAATGAATGTTTGTAGTATTTTGATGTAGAAAATTATGAATTAAAACATGAAAATTCGAAAAAATTTGAATTGGAAATGAAATTACCTCCCCCTTTGTTGTTCTGGCGTTAAACGCCCAGAATGATAGCCATTCTGGTGTTTAACGCCCATCTGGTGGCCATTTTGGGCGTTTAACGCCTAGCCAGGTACCCTAGCTGGCGTTAAACGCCAGAAATCCTTTTTTACTGGGCATTTCTGGCATTAAATGCCCAGAATGCTACCATTTCTGGCATTAAACGCCCAGAATGCTGCCTATTCTAGCGTTTAACGCCCAAAATTATACCTTTACTGGCGTTAAACGCCCAGAATGGTAGCCATTCTGGCGTTTAACGCCCAAATTGCCTCTTTACTGGCGTTTTAACGCCAATGAGCTCTTTTTTCTCTGTGATTTTTCAGCTTTATGTTCTGAACCTTCATTTCCTTGACTTGTTCACTGAAAAGCATTAACAAACATGAATAACAAAATTAAATGGACTTATATAGTTGTTATAAACATCTAATTTCTGATAATGGCTGGGTTGCCTCTCAGCAAGCGCTTCTTTACTGTCTTTAGCTGGACTTTTACTGAGCTGCTAATTTAGTCTCAGTTTTGAGCACTCTTGCTCAACATTGCCTTCAAGATAATGTTTGACTCTCCGTCCATTAACAATGAACTTCTTGTCAGAATCAATATCCCGAAGCTCCACATATCCATATGGTGACACACTTGTAATCACATATGGTCCCTTCCATCGGGATTTCAATTTCCCAGGGAATAATTTGAGTCTAGAGTTAAACAGTAGAACCTTCTGCCCTGGCTCAAAGACTCTAGATGACAACTTTTTGTCATGCCATCTTTTTGCTTTCTCTTTGTAAATTTTAGCATTTTCGAAAGCATTGAGTCTGAACTCCTCCAGCTCATTCAACTGGAGAAATCTTTTCTCTCCGGCTACCTTAGCATCAAGGTTGAGGAATCTGGTTGCCCAGTAGGCTTTGTGTTCCAGTTCCACTGGCAGATGATAGGCTTTTCCATACACAAGCTGGTATGGAGAGGTCTCTATAGGGGTCTTGAATGTTGTTTTGTATGCCCACAGAGCATCATCCAGACTTCTTGCCCAATCCCTTCTACGGGTACTTACAGTCCGTTCCATGATTCGTTTTAGTTCTCTATTTGAGACTTCAGCCTGCCCATTTGTCTATGGATGATATGGAGTCGCCACTTTGTGGTTAATTCCATATCGGACTAGAGCAGAGTCAAGTTATTTATTGCAGAAATGAGTGCCTCCATAACTGATTAGTATCCTAGGGACACCGAACCTGCTGAAGATATTCTTCTGGAAGAACTTCATCACTGTCTTAGTATCATTAGTGGGTGTTGCAATTGCCTCTACCCATTTAGATACATAGTCTACTGCCACTAGAATATAAGTGTTTGAATATGATGGTGGGAAAGGTCCCATAAAGTCAATACCCCATACATCAAACAACTCAATCTCTAAGATCCCTTGCTGAGGCATGGCATAACCGTGAGGCAGAATACCAGCTCTCTAGCAACTCTCACAGTTACGTACAAACTCTCGGGAGTCTCTATAGAGAGTAGGCCAGTAGAAGCCACATTGGAGAACTTTTGTGGCTGTTTGCTCACCTCTAAAATGTCCTCCATATTGTGATCCATGGCAATGCCATAGGATCTTCTGTGCCTCTTCTCTAGGCACAAATCTATGGATAACTCCGTCTGCACACCTTTTAAAGAGATATGGTTCATCCCACAAGTAGTACTTAGCATCAGAAATCAATTTTTTCGTTTGCTGCTTACTGTACTCTTTGGGTATGAATCTCACAGCTTTAAAGTTTGCAATGTCTGCAAACCATGGTACCTCCTGAATGGCAAAGAGTTTTTCATCTGGAAAAGTTTCAGAGATCTCAGTAGGAGGGAGGGACGCTCCTGCTACTGGTTCTATTCGGGACAAGTGATCAGCTACTTGGTTCTCGGTCCCTTTTCTGTCTCTTATTTCTATATCAAACTCGTGCAGAAGCAACACCTATCTTATGAGTCTGGGTTTTGAATCCTGCTTTGTGAGGAGATATTTAAGAGCAGCATGGTCAGTGTACACAATCACTTTTGATCCAACTAAATAAGATTTGAACTTGTTAATGGCATAAACCACTGCAAGTAACTCCTTTTCTGCGGTTGTGTAATTCTTCTGTGCGTCATTCAGAACACGGCTAGCATAATAAATGATATGCAGATGCTTGTCATGCCTCTGTCCCAATACTGCACCAATGGCATGGTCACTGGCATCACATATTAGTTCGAATGGTAATGACCAGTCTAGTACAGAAATGACTGGTGCTGTGACCAGCTTAGCTTTTAGAGTCTCGAACACCTGCAGACACTCTGTGTCAAATATAAATGGCATGTCAACAGCTAGCAGATTGCTCAGAAGTTTTGCAATTTTTGAAAAATCCTTTATAAACCTCCTGTAGAATCCTGCATGCCCCAGAAAACATCTGATTACCTTAACATTGGCAGGTGGTGGTAGTTTTTCAATTACCTCTACCTTAGCTTCATCCACCTCTATTCCCTTGTTTGAAATTTTGTGCCCAAGGACAATTCCTTCAGTCACCATAAAGTGACATTTCTCCCAGTTTAAAACCAGGTTAGTCTCTTGGCACCTTTTCAGAACAAGTGCTAGATGGTCAAGACAGGAGCTGAATGAGTCTCCAAATACTGAGAAGTCATCCATGAAGACTTCCAGAAATTTCTCTACCACATCAGAGAAGATAGAGAGCATGCATCTCTGAAAGGTTGCAGGTGCATTGCACAGACCAAATGGCATCCTTCTGTAGGCAAATACTCCAGATGGACATGTGAATGCTGTTTTCTCTTGGTCTTTAGGATCTACTCCAATTTGGTTATAACTTGAATAGCCATCCAAAAAGTAGTAGTATTCATGACCTGCTAGTCTCTGTATTATTTAGTCTATGAATGGTAAAGGAAAATGATCCTTTCTGGTGGCTGTATTGAGCCTTCTGTAGTCAATACACATACGCCCCCTGTAACTGTTCTTGTAGGAACCAGTTCATTCTTTTCATTATGAACCACTGTCATGCTTCCCTTCTTTGGGACAATGTGGATAGAGCTCACCCAGGGGCTATCAGAAATAAGGTAAATAATCCCAGCCTCTAGTAGTTTAGTGACCTCTTTCTGCACTACCTCCTTCATGGCTGGATTCAGCCGCCTCTGTGGTTGAACCACTGGCTTAGCATCATCCTCCAATAGGATCTTGTGCATGCATCTGGCTGGGCTAATGCCCTTAAGATCACTTATGGACCACCCAAGAGCTGTCTTGTGTGTCCTTAGCACCTGAATTAATGCTTTCTCTTCCTGTGGTTCTAAAGTAGAGCTTATGATCACAGGAAAAGTGTCATCTTCTCCTAAAAATGTATATTTCAGGGGATGGTGGTAGTTGTTTGAGCTCGGGTTTAGGAGGCTTCTCCTCTTCCTAAGAAGATTTCAGAGGTTCTTCTGTTTTCTCTAGTTCCTCAAGATCAGGCTGAACATTTTTAAAAATGTCCTCTAGCTCTGATTCTAGACTCTCAGTCATATTGACCTCTTCCACTAGGGAGTCAATAATGTCAGCGCTCATGCAGTCTTTTGATGTGTCTGGATGCTGCATAGCTTTGATAACATTCAACTTGAACTCATCCTCATTGACTCTCAGGGTTATCTCCCCTTTTTGGACATCAATGAGGGTTCGTCTAGTTGCTAGGAAAGGTCTTCCTAGAATATGAGTTGCACTCTTGTGCTCCTCTATTTCCAATACTACAAAGTCAGTGGAAAAGGCAAATGGCCCAACCTTGACAATCATGTCCTCAATTACGCCTGATGGAATCTTAATGGAGCCATCAGCAAGTTGGAGGCATATCCGGGTTGGTTTAACTTCATCAATCAAACCAAGCTTTTTGATAGTGGATGCAGGTATTAGGTTGATACTTACCCCAAGATCACATAGAGCTGTCTTGGTACAGGCATCCTCTAATGTGCATGGTATCATAAAGCTTCCAGAATCTTTAAGCTTCACTGGTAAGCTTTCTAGAATGACTACACGGCATTCTTCAGTGAGGAAAACTTTTTCAGTTTCTCTCCAATCCTCCTTATGACTTAAGATCTCTTTCATGAACTTAGCATAAGAGGGTATTTGCTCAAGTGCCTTTGCAAACGGAATCTTTATTTCAAGAGTCCTAAGATAGTCTGCAAAGCAGGCAAATTGTTTATCCTGTTCCGCTTGGTGGAGTTTTTGAGGATAAGGCATCTTCGCTTTATATTCTTCAACCTTAGTTGCTGCAGGTTTACTTCCAACAGAGGTGGTTGGAGAAGCCTGCCTAAGGGGGTTGTCATCAGCACTTGCATGTGTCTGATCCCTTACTGGCGTTTGAACGCCAGAATTGTGTGCTGTATCGGCGTTTAACGCCATTTTTTCACCCTTTTATGGCGTTTGAATGCCAGAATCATTCCTCTCTGGGCTCTTACTATCCTCAGCGGGATTTCAGGTAGTGGGTTGGTCATCCTTTGTTAGTTGTTCCTTTCTTGGATTTCTGATGCCTTGAGTTGAAACATTCAATGTATTCCCACTCCTTAACTGAACAGCTTGGCACTCTTCTGTTATCTGTTTAGATAGCTACTGTCTTGTCTGGTTCAATTGTGCTTCCATATTCTTGTTATCATTTTTAGTGTCTTGTAGCATCTCTTTAAATTCTGCTAACTCGTTTGTTATAAGAAGCAATTGCTGATTAAATTCAACAACTTGTTCTGGAGGACTAAGTTCAGTGGATAGTGCTTTAGCCTCTTCTTTCATGGAGGACTCACTACTTAAGTACAGATGCTGATTTCTAGCAACTGTGTTAATGAGCTCTTGAGCCTCTTCAATTGTCTTTCTCATGTGTATAGATCCACCAGCTGAGTGGTCTAGAGACATTTAGGCTTTTTCTATAAGCCCGTAGTAGAAGATGTCTAACTGCACCCATTTTGAAAACATTTCAGAGGGACATTTCCTTAGCATCTCTCCGTACCTCTCCCAGGCATTTTAAAGAGATTCATTATCCTCTTGTTTAAAGCCTTGGATGTCCAGCCTTAGCTGTGTCATCCTTTTTGGAGGGAAATATTGATTCAGAAATTTGTCTGATAACTGTTTTCATCTTCTTATGATTGTTGTGGGTTGGTTATTTAACCACCTCTTAGCTTGATCCTTTACAGCAAATGGAAATAGTAATAATCTGTAGACATCCTGATCTACTTCCTTATCACGTACTGTGTCAGCAATTTGTGAGAATTGTGCCAGAAACTCAGTAGGTTCTTCCTGTGGAAAATCGGAATACTGGCAATTTTGCTGCACCATGATAATGAACTGAGGGTTTAGCTCAAAACTGCTGGCTCTGATGGGGGGTATACAGATACTACTCCCATATGAAGTAGTAGTGGGGTTAACATATGACCCCAGAGTCCTTCTGGACTGTTCATTTCCACTTAGGTCCATGATGGAGAAAGTGAGATGATGTGGATTGTAAAATAAAAATAGAGTAAAAGAAAAATTGAAATATTTTTGTTTTTATTTTATTTATTTAATGCTAATTCGAAATTAAAGAAATTAAAATAAATTAAATGGAAAAAATGGTATAAGTTTCAAAAATTAAAAGAAAATAAATAAAAGAAATTAGAAAACCAAATTAATTAATTAATTAAAAAGATTTGAAAATTTATAGGTGAGGATTTTCGAAAAATAAAGAGAGAGAAGGTGGTTGGGAGGTTTTGAAAAGGATATGTCTTAAAATTAAAGATAATTGTAAGAAAATAAATAATAAAAGAAAAGATTTGAAAAATATATTATTTTAAAATTTTAAAGGTTGAAACTTTCTTAACAAGAAAATACCAAACTTAAAATTTTTCAATCAAAATAATAAAATAGGACAAGTAATTCGAAAATTAAAAAAAAAATTTTGAAAAATTTTATAAAAGATTTTCGAAAAGTATAAAAAAAGAAAATTGAAAAATATTTAAAAAGATAAATTTTTTAAATTGAAATTTTAACTTGACTAACAAGAAACTATCAAATTTTAAAAATTTTGACTAAGTCAACCTAAGGAATTCGAAAATGATGAGTAAATAAAGGAAAAGATATTTTTTTGAATTTAATGAGGAAAGAAAAAAATAATAAAATGACACCAAACTTAGAATTTTTAGATCAAAATAAAGAGAACAAACAAGAAAACTTTGAATGTCAAGATGAACACCAAGAATAAATTTTGAAAATCTTTTAGAAAATAAAAACACAAAAGACACCAAACTTAAAAATTTTTGTATTTTGGACACTAATAATTCGAAAATGCACATGAAAAACAAGGAAAGACACAAAACAAGAAAAACTAAAGATCAAACAAGAAAAATAAACAAGAACAACTTGAAGATCAAGAAAGAACAACGAACATAAAACTCGAAGATATAAAGAATAAAAAGAACATATAATTCGAAAAATTGAAGGAAAATAAAAAGCATGCAATTGACACCAAACTTAAAACATGAAACTAAACTCAAACAGAAAACTCAATTATTTTTTCGAAAAAGACTCTACAAAAATAAAATAATAATGTTAAAATTTTAATCAAAAATAATAATAGCAGACTCAATTTTAGTGACTCTAAAGCAAAAAAGATAAATTTTTCCTAATCTAAGCAACAAGATAAACCGTCAGTTGTTCAAACTCGAACAATCCCCGGAAACGGCGACAAAAACTTGGTGCACGAAATTGTGATTACACTTTTCACAACTCCGCACAACTAACCAGCAAGTGCACTGGATCGTCCAAGTAATACCTTACGTGAGTAAGGGTCGATCCCACGGAGATTTTCGGCTTGAAGCAAGCTATGGTTATCTAGTAAATCTTAGTCAGGAGATTAATAATAAAATTTATTTTGTTTATGAAAAGTAAATAACATGAAATAAATGGTACTTGTGATTCAGTAATGAGAAACTGGTTGAGGTTCTGGAGATGCTCTGTCATCTGAATCTCTGCTTTCCTACTGTCTTCTTCTCCAAACGCGCATGGCTTCCTTCAATGGCAAGCTGTATGATCCTCTCGAATGAAAAATACCAGGCACGGTTTTTGCACGGCTAATCAACTATCGGATTTCTCGTCTCGAATGAAAATACCAGGTACAGCTACAGCACGGCTAATCATCTGTCGGTTCTCGCTAGCGTCAGAATAGGATCTCTCTATCCTTTTGCACACTATCACTGCGCCCAACATTCGCGAGTTTGAAGCTCGTCACAGTCATCCCTTCCTAGATCTTATTCGGAATACCATAGACAAGGTTTAGACTTTCCGGATCCCAGGAATGATGCCAATTGGTTCTAGCCTCTACCACGAAGGTTTTGACCTCACGGACTCGGTCCATGGATCAGAAACCCAAGAGATACGCACTCAAGCTGTCACCCAATGACTACATTAAGCTCAGATAGAACGGGAGTGGTTGTCAGGCATGCGTTCATAGAATTGAGAATAATGATGAGTGTCACAGATCATCACACTCTCTATATTGAAGTACGAGTAAGTATCTTAGAATAGAATCAAGCGTGATTGAATAGAAAACAGTAATAATTGCATTAATCCATTGGAACACAGCATAGCTCCTCACCCCCACCTATGAGGTTTAGAGACTCATGCCGTAGGAGATACAATATGAAGTGTAAAAAATGTCATGAGTTTTCAAAATGAATCTCTAAAAGTAGTTTTTATACTAAACTAGTAACTTAGGTTTACAGAAAATGAGTAAATAAGTGCAGATAGTGTAAAAATCCACTTCCGGGGCCCACTTGGAGTGTGCTAGGGCTGAGCATTGAAGCTTTCACGTGCATAGGCCATTCTTTGAGTTAAACGCCAGCTTGGGTGCCAGTTTGGGCGTTTAACTCCAGTTTTGGTGCCAGTTCTGGCGTTTTACTCCAAAAAACTCTGGCTGGCGTTTAATGCCTGTTTGGGCCATCAAATCTCAGGCAAAGTATAAACAATTATATATTTCTAGAAAGCCCAAGATGTCTAATTTCCAACACAATTGAGAGCGCGCCAATTGGGCTTCTGTATCTTCAGAAAATCCACTTCGAGTGTAGGAGGGTCAGAATCCAACAACATCTGCAGTCCTTTTTCAGCCTCTGAATCAGATTTTTGCTCAGGTCCCTCAATTACAGCCAGAAAATACTTGAAATTATAGAAAAACACACAAACTCATAGTAAAGTCTAGAAATGTGATTTTTGCATAAAAAATAATAAAAATATAATAAAAAGTAACTAAAACATACTAAAAACTATGTAAAAACAATGCCAAAAGGGTATAAATTATCCGCTCATCAGCCATTAACAAGGAAACAAGATCAAAACTAGTGAAAATGCTAAGATATGCATAAAAGAGCCATGACTTGGGAATGAGAATCCAAGGAATCCTATCATGGTCATAACCACAACTATGGTAACTATGATGAGTCAATCTCGCTTAGTTAACCCCTAACATCGAGGAGTAAGTCAAGCAAGCATAATTGACCTTAATCCATAAGTCCTAGCTAACTTATCAAACTAGTTGATAAAAAACTAGCGTCAATGGAAACAAGAGTCAACTAACTACCCAAGAATTACCACTAAATGTCGGACATTATGACTCTAGTATCCTAGAAACTCAAATCCCAAGTCAAGGTGTGAAAATCTACTCAAAACTCATAATTAGAATTTTCACAAACACCTTGTGGGGATAAAATCAAAACATAGGAAATTACAAAAAAAAATAAAATCTATAACCAAAATATTTACAAGACCAACTATAAACAAGCAATCAAGCGTATATAAGACATAAAACATTAAATTCATCAATCAAAACTTCAAGATACCAAAATTGCATATATAAACAAAGTAACTTGAACCATAAGAATATAAAAGCAAAAGTAGTAAAATTAAAGAGGAAATTGAGAGTACTTACAAAAGATGAGCAAAATCTAAAATCAAAGCTTGCTATAAAATGCTACAATGAACCCTAATTAAAAACCCTAAGAGAGTTGTCCCTAATCTACACTACTCCTACTCCTACTATATGAAAAATGTAAAAATAAAGTTCTAAGTCCTAATGCCTTCATATGTCTTCAATTCCCCTTGATATAGCACTTCAACTTCAGCATTAAGCCTTCCAAAACTGGGCCAAAGACCCCAAAATCACGAGTCACGTGCTTCATTAATGAAACCACGTGCAGGGACCTGTGCGTATGCACACTTTGCTGAACGTTCACCTGTGGGCACGCACAAAGGGTTGTGCACATGCACACATGCTAATTCCTTCTTGTGCGTACGCACAGATGCTTGTGCGTACGCACAGATGCTTGTGCGTATGCACAGATGCTTGTGTGCACGCACACTTGTCTGTGTGTGCTTTTCCTTGTTTTCTTCAAGTGTTCTCCCTTGTATCTGCTTTCTTCCACTTTTGGCTATCCATTCTTGCCTCTCTGACCTGAAATCACTCAACAAACATGTCACGACATCAAATGGAATAAAAGTGGAATTAAATTGCTCAATTCAAGCACAAAATTGCATGTTTTCATATTTAGGATCACTTTAGGGATAAAACACAAAAGTATGCTATTTTGGTGCTTAAGTGTGAGTTTGTGTGATGAAATCCATTCAAATCAAGCTAAAATATATCGGAAAATATGGACTCATTAGTTCCGGAAGCCAAATTATAGCCCGCCGATGTTTGGCCCAAAATCAAAGTTTGGTAAACTTGCCAAAATCTCTTTTTCATTCAAACGTTTCCCATATTCCAAAACAACCTCCTACATTTACAAGCACCAAAATGCCCTTCTCCCTCAACACAACAACCACCATAAAATCATTCTCCACTCCAACAATAAACATGTATATACAAGCCAAATCCTCCAACAATAATTATATATACATTGCCAAATTTCACAATCAAACCATAGCTTACAAATCACATAATTATATCCTCAAATCAATAATTAACAATTTACCAATCCTTCAACTAATCAGCACCATACCAATCCATATGTAACAACAAGATACTAAACCACAATATACACATACGTTCTAACTTATCCTATCGTCATCTAGCCTAAGTTTTTACAGAACATTATATATTAAATGCAAGAAACCTAAACCATACCTTGCCCGATTTCCACGTAGTGACCAAAGCAATTTAATTAAAGTCAAGACAACCCCTCAAAAGCTCAATACACTCTAAGCTCAGCTTCCTCCAAGTTCCAATATTCACAATTTCAAGCACCAATTATTTATTCACAACCTAATACACATTTATAACACATATACACCCACTTTAGTATCCAAAACATAAATTCAGTAACTCAAATCGAATTTGTGGTATTCTCACCTTAGCCAAGCTTCACATAAGCAAGAGTGAACATTATCCTCAAGCGAATTAGATCCTAAAACATCAGAAACCAAAGAAATTTAATATTTCTACTCAATTTTCAAAAATTTGGGGGAAGAGGCGGCTGAGAGTGATTAAACAAGTTACCAATGATATTGTTCTAGTAGAAAGGTAGAGCTCGACGCGGTGGACGCGTGGCTGTAAACGGTGCGGCGATCGGAGCTCAGACGGAGAAGTTACGACTAGTTGAAGGTTGTCGTAAGGGTCGGAAACGTTTTCTCGTTCTCCCCTTCCCTCTGCTCGCTTGAACATGTATTTGGGAAGAAAGGATAAATGTTTGGGTTTCATTTAATGTCCTTTTGGGCTAGTTTAGGAAAACGGGCCCGGTTCAACTAGTTCGGCCCGTTCGGTCTAATCTTGGACCGATTTTTTTGAAATTAGTGTCAAATTTTTTGTTTCGATGAGCTCTATCCTAATTTGTTATAATATTCACATTTCTAATCTTCCTTATTAAAAACTAATTTATTGACTAATTATCTACTAATTTAACGGAGTTTACATACACCATTAGAAGAATTACCATTAGGAGTGAAATTTTGTCATAAAAAAAGAATAAAATTGCATACATAGTGAATTTAAAAAATAAAAATTGTTAAGTAATTATACTTTTTTTTAATAAATAGTAAAAAATTAAATATCATAAACTATATTCTTTTAAAAGCAACCCTTTTAAATTGTTATGTTTGGCATGGTTTATTTGTATATCATTTAAATTGTGCACGACTTTATATCTTGGAGACAACAAAAATTAATTTAAAATCATCTAAAATTTTTTACTTTGTATTTTTTATTATTAATTAAATAAATGAATAAGTTTAGAAGTAATAGGTATGTAAATATAAGTATTATATATTGTTCGCATTTTCAATTGAGGTTACGAGCTTGTCAGATTAGGAGATCAGAGATCTTAACTTAAGCGATGTTTGAATTAGACTGGAAGGGCAACCTTCAAAATACTTTAATGCTTAAAGAGTAAAGTTCTCAGGTGTTTGGAGTGATTTGAGTTACCTGCTGAATTTTTCTTTTCCCTTTTATTCTCCGTTTCGAGATAACAATTTTTTAGACATTTACTGTTTTATTGTGTGCTTTTAATGCTATGAATCTGTGACTTTATTAATCTTTATGCCGCGTCTGTTGACTAGTAACTTTGGATTCTCATTTACTTATAATCATGAGTATTATTCTTGTCCAGAACAATGCCCCAACTTGGGTCTCTTGACTTATTAGCTTTGTCAAGAGTACTCGAGTTTATAGGAACAGGCCTAAGTAATTTTCTGCACTTTTAAGCACCAAAAATCCTTGAAAAACTTTTCAATTTCCTTCATGCAGTTGTAATTTCTCTTGGTTTGCGAACCACCAATTGTAATTACAATTTTTCTCTCCATCAATCAATGCTATATTATTTTTCAATTAAATAACTCCACTTTAACTTTTACTTTTCATTTGTCCCAAAATTTGATTTACTCCATTTACTCAAGATTCCAAAAAGTTCCATCTTTCTTCTCCAAAAGGATTCCTTGAAGTTTTCTCCGTTTGCACACAGGGACCATTCCCATACGATAGCACCTTCTTTCTTCACTATTCCTGGGCTACGAATCTAAAGGGGTTCTTGTCTTCGAAGAGGATTTTGCTTCCGCATTTGTTGATCCCCTTTTTTCATTTATTAAATCCAAGCAAAAAATTTTATTTCTTATTCCATTTACTTAACTAAAAATTAAGCAACTAGCCATTGTAACATGCATTCACTTATGCATCGTTTGAAATTTTGATTAGACAAAAATTGTAGGGGTAGGGATACCACTATTAGGATTTTTTTTGTTTGTTTTATATATCCATTTTCTGGATTTGTTGCTCCCTTTCTGGATTTTCCAGAATTTTGATGGGATTTTTCGTGAATCTTTCTAGTAAATTCCAGAAATTTCCTCTATAACGTAGTAGTAGTATCCCTGTAAGTTTTCCAAAATGCCAAGGAAGAAAGTTGTTGCGATTCACAAGTGCGCTGGAACCTCCAAACGTCTGAGACTCCGACCTATCCCAATACCTTTGGCTAACCCAGACGGTGCAATTGAAGTGGATATTTATTCTTGGGTTTTTGAGAAAGTGAAGTCGACTCCCTCTTCTATCACTCAAGAAGAGTTGGATAATTTATGAGAGGCTTGGGTTATTTTTAACTCTGACTTGGGTAACTTATATGTGTTGTCAATTCCAAGACCTGATGACCGCTTGTGCGATATAAATGAGCATGCTGGAAATGCTTCGGATCAGCTAGGGATGTATGAGACAATGTTTTCTCGACTCGGAGTCCGACTTCCCTTTTATGATTTTCAGATAAATATTCTGAAATACACTGGATGTGCTCCTTTACAACTCCACTCCAATAGTTGGCTATTATTCGTAACTTTGAACTCTTGTGTTCATTTTTGGATCTCAAACTTTCATTAGAGCCTTCTTTTATTTTTTTCACTTTGACCATACCTTTTTAATTTCCAAGATTGTGGGTTTGTCTCTTTCCAAAATAACCCAAATAGAAGAATATTTAATCTTTTTGAGGAATCTTACCATGTATTTAAGAAAAAAGTTTTCAAAATTGAAAGGTAGAGGGTACAACACCTTTTTTTATGACTATAGAGGATGAAAAAAGGTTTAACCTTTATTAGAACTTTAATGTCTCATCTTTGACGATCCGGGTTCAAGTTGTCAATGCTTCTGAGCTCGTGAGCATTAACATGCTCATGGGATTGTGGAACAAACGTCCTCGAAGCTTGAGAGATATTATAGTCGACGAGCATGTTGCTCAAAATTCCATTGGTAAATCTTTATGACTTTAGCTTCTGACTTCTTAATTCCTTTATTTATACTTTGAATTCCTCCTTTTTCTTTTGACCTTTTGAACTCACAAGAATATCTTCTTTTGATAGTTAACATGGCTGGAGGAATTGCAACCATTGCTGCTATGAAGAAAAGGTTACAATCTCAATCCAACCCCCTAATTAACTCAAGTGGCGACAAAGTGTCTTCATCGACCGCGATGAGTAATTTGCCCCCGCCTCCTAAGTTCGAAGGAAATAGAGAAGGACAAGGTCCTGAAGTCCATAACCTAGAGGAATATTCTCCTACTAATTCTCCAAAGAAGAAGAAATCAAAGAATAAGGAAAAAATCCTTCTAAACAACATGGAGTTCCCTTCCCAACTTCATTTGGCTATATGTTGGAGAAGAAATTTCGAGCTTCCAACTTTGCAGATTCATAGCTTCTGATGGAAGATACCAAGGACGTGCCAAAATGCCTTTGGAGGACACCTTGCCCCGTGTTCAGAGGATGCTCCTCCGCTCGACCACTATGTCCGTAATGCCGAGATAGAGATCTCAAACCTTCGCTCTGAGTTCGTGACGAATGATAAAAAAATTGACAATGCCAACTCTCAAATTAAGGGCATAAATGCCTCATTTACTTCTCTTCAAGAGAAGCACCTTACCCTTCAAGGTAAGGTTAAGAGCTTGGAGGAGGCCAAGCCTTCTTCTAATTTGCAGGTGGAGAACCTGAAGAAATAAGTTTTCGAGCTCATGACTGATGCGTGAGCATCTTCTCTTTATTTTCTTATTATTTTAGACATGAATTTATTGAGATTTATTGAGATTTTAGTGTTTGAAGCCTATTTGGATGCTACTTTATGTCGCTCTATGGTTTGACTATTTCAGGTGAAGTTTGGATCAGTTTGACAGAGTCCGTGTATAAGAAAAGAGAAGAATTCTGAATCTGTTGAGCTGGCGCTAAACGCCATCCCAGACGCTTTGTAATGTGTGCAACCATTTTGTGAATCCGGTGCTAAACGTGGACCTAGGCGTTTAGCGCCAAGTGCCTTGTAACGTGTCTGTGCAAGCTGTGAAGGCGGCACTAAACGCCGCTACCTGGCATTTAGTGCCAAGACACCCGAGACTTCACCAATTGATTCTGTTCGAGCGGCGCTAAATACGGATCTGGGAGTTTAGCACAGGTGCTTCGTAACTCGTATCCAAGCTTACTACCTCAAGGGGCGCCAAACGTCGAGCCTGGCATTTAGTGCTATGAAGACAGTAACGATTGGAAAGCTCACTACCTCGAGGGGCGCTAAACTCCGATTCTGGCGTTTAGTGCCAGTAGCACGGATCCAATTTTAATGAAGAGGCTTCATTAGTTAGATTTGGATTATATTTATTGTATTTTATTTTGTTTTGGTTTTTATTTACAAACACAATCTTTTGGGCCTTAGTAGTTATTATTCTATTTTATTTTTAAATAAAATTAGGTTAGATATAAAAGAGAAAAGATTTAGCCCTTCGGGCTTCTTCTTCTCTTCTTTCGGATTTTAGACTTTACACACTTTTGGAACCCCAGTTTTTCTCTGATTCATGAGCAACTAAACCTCCCCTGTGAAGGTTAGGAGCTCTGTTTATTCTATGGATTAATACTATTGTCACTTTATTTTAATTATTGTATTGATTTAAATTCAAGGATTACTTTCGTTCTACATGAATTCTTGTTGATTCTTGGAAAATTTAACTCACCTAAATAATAGCTTCAATGTAAATTCCTTCTAAATCACTAATTACCTGGACTTAATGCGATACGTGATATATAATCCTTTTATATTTGGGAAATTAGGGTTTTTGTGGCTAATAAACTAGAATTGAACCTAACCCTTTAATCTATATTAAGTGACCAAGAAATTGACGGTTGATTAGGTTAGAGGAGACTAAATCACTAAGGAATTAGGGTTTAGTCAATTACAGTTTACCATGAATTGAATCTTGCATGATTAAAGTAGTTGCTAAGAAATATTAATCCGGAAAATAAATATCTCTGAAATCTTAACTGTTCTCTCACATATCTCACACACCGAATTCACTGTTTGCTTTTTTAATCTTTGAATTACTGTTTAATGTTTTTGAACCCCAAAACACCATTTTTTTCTTGTATGACTAAGTGGATCATTCAATTGTTGTTGCTTGGTCCATCAATCCTTGTGGGATCGACCCTCACTCACCTGAGGTATTACTTGGTACGACCCGGTGCACTTGCCAATTAGTTTGTGGATTATAAATTCTGCACCAAGTTTCTGGCGCTGTTACCAGGGATTGATTATGATTGACAACTACCCGTTGTTTAATCGCTTAGATTAGACGTTCTTTTCTTTAATTTTCTTTAATTTTCTTTATTGACTTTTCAAAAAAATTTAGCTTTATTTTATTAATTTTTTTTATTTCAAAAATTAAGTGGTGTCCCCGTAGTTTCTTTATTTTATTTTTCCAATTCATTTTTCCTCATTCCTTTCGAAATTTTGGTTTATTTTTCTTATTAGTTTTCAAAATTTTTGGTGTTATTTATTTAGTTTATTTTATTTTATTTCATTTACTCAGGTTACCTCACTAGGAATTCTCTTCACTCTGACGTAGAGATTCTCACTTTTTCTGGTTTTCTTTTTGTTTATGAGCAGGAACAAGAACAAAGAACCTTTTCTAGACTTTGATCCTAAGATTGAAAGGACCTTGAGAAGGCGTTTACAATAGGCCAGAGCTTACAAAACTAGTGAGAATCTCAAGGATAATTTTGCAAAGGAAGTTGAAAAGTTCATTATAGATCCCAACAACAACAATCTTGTTAATCCCAATGCTCTCCATGGTCCTAATATTCTTGAGCAACCTAAAAGTACACTTGGTTCATACATTGCTCCTAGTCCCAATTTCTATGGGAATAGTATTGTTGTACCTCCTATGGCTGCTAACAACTTTGAACTGAAGCCTCAACTTGTCACTTTGGTGCAACAGAGTGGCTAGTTTCACGGACTCCCACAGGAATACCCAAAATTGTTCATCTCAAATTTTCTGCAAATTTATGATATTGTGAAGACCAATGGTGTTTAGCCTAATTTTTATAAGTTGCTCCTCTTTTCGTTTGCTATATGGGACATAGCCAAACAGTGGCTTGATATACAGCCTAAGGAGAGCTTGGATACTTAGGATAAATTGGTCAACAGGTTTCTAACCAAGTTCTTTCCACCTTAGAAGACGCTAAGCTGAGGACTGATGTTCAGACTTTCAGGAAGAGAGAGGGTGAATCTCTCTATGAAGCTTGGGAGAGATACAAGTTGATGCTCAAAAAATGTTCCCCTGACATGTTCTCAGACTGCATTTAGTTATAGATCTTTTATGATGGAGTTACTGAGACCGCTAAAATGTCTTTGGATAATTCTGCAAACAGATCCCTCCACATGAAAAAGGCTCCCGAAAAGGCTATGGAGTTGATTGAAATGGTTGCTAATAACCAATACTTGTATTCTTCTAAGAGGACCTCTATGAAGAAAGGAGTCATGGATTTGGATGCTTTGGATGCTATTCTTGCTCAGAATAAGGCCATGTCTCAACAGATTAATTCCATTACCTAGCACTTAAGGGGAATGTAAGTCTCAGCCGTTAATACTCAAGATACATCTTATGACATGAGCGGTGGCTTCCTTCAAGGTGAGAGTTATGATTATGGCCAATTTCCTCCTGAACAGGTCAATTACATGGACAATTCCTCTAGAAATTCCAATAATGACCCTTACTCTAAAACTTTCAATCCGGGATAGAGGAATCACCCTAATTTTGGATGGGAGAATCAACAATAGAGGCAAGAAAATTTTAACAATAACTCTCAGGGAAATTTCAAGCAGAACAACTTCAACAACCAGCAGTTTTAGCCTTCTCAACCACAGCAAGAACCTTCTCAGTCTCAGAATTCTCCTAACTTGGCATCTATTATTGCAGAACTCTCCAAGAATACTCATAGTTTTATGCAGAAAACTAGAGCTTCACTTAGGAACTTGGAGATTGAAGTGGGTCAGTTGAGCAAATAAGCACCTGAGAGGCCTCCTAATACTCTTCCTAGTAATACAGTGCCTAATCTAAAGAAAGAATATAAGGTCATCCATCTGAGAAGTGGTAAGGTAGCAGATCTAGAAGAAAAGGTTAGTGAGGAGCCGGTTGAAAGAGAAGCCCCGGAGGAGGCCAAGGAGAAAGAAGAGCACGCCCCCTCTAGACACCCGAAAAACCATTTTCTAGATGATCTTGAGAAGTATTCGGCATTGTCTAAGGCACCTGAGTATAAGCCTAAGATGCCATATCCTCAAAGGCTTCAGAAGGCTTCCAAAGACAAGCAGTTTTCCAGATTTTTAGAGGTCTTTAGGAAGCTTCAGATCAACATTCCTTTTGCAGTGGCCCTTGAGCAAATGCTTCTTTATGCCAAGTTTATAAAGGAGTTGTTGACTAACAAGAGGAATTGGAAAGAAAGTGAGATAATGGTGTTAACAAAGTAATGTAGTGCCATTATTCAGCAAGATCTCCCTAAAAAGGTGCAAGACCCAGGGAGCTTTTTTATTCCTTGCACCATTTGAGACATAACTATTCAGAGAGCCTTATGTGATATTGGAGCTAGCATCAATCTCATGCCACTATTCTTGATGAGAAAGCTCCAAATTGATGAGGTAAAACCCACTTGTATTTCTCTTCAACTTGCTGATTGTTCAATTAAGTTTCCTCTTGGAGTTGTTGAGAATTTACTAGTGAAAGTAGGACCATTTATTTTTCCTGCGGACTTTGTCATGCTGGATATGGAAGAGGATAAAAATGCCTTTATTATTCTTGGAAGACCCTTTTTAGTTATAGGAAGAGCCCTTATTGATGTTCAAAAGGGTGAATTAACTTTGAGGGTCAATGAAGAGAAGGTTGTGCTTAATGTGCTTGAGGCTTTGCAACGCCCTAATGATTTTGAAGGGTGTATCATACCTCAGGTGAGTGAGGATCGATCTCACGAGGATTGATAGATCAAGAAACAACAATTGAATGATTCATATAATTAAACAAGCAGAAAATGGTGTTTTGGGATTCAAAATCATCAAACAGTAAATTAAGAATATAGAAAGCAAACAGTAAATTTGGTGTGAGAAGTATGTAAGAGAATAGTTAAGGTTTCAGAGATATTTATTTTCTGAATTAATATTTCTTACCAAGTACTTTAATCATGCAAGATTCTATTCATGACAAACTGTTATTTACTAAACCCTAATTCCTTAGTGATTTAGTTTCCTCTAACCTAATCAACTACCAATTCCTTGGTCACTTAATATAGATTAGAAGGTTAGATTCAATTCTAGTTTATTAGCTACAAAAATACTAATTACCCAGATATAAGAGGATCAAATGTCACGTATCCCATTAAGTCCAAGCAATTAGTGATTTAGGAGGAATTTACTTTCAAGCTATTATTCTGGTGACTTAACGTTTCTAGGAATCAACAAGAATTCATGTAGAACAAGAGTTAGTTTCCAATACACTCAAATTCATAAGATGAAGAACGAAAGTAATCCTTGAATTTAAATCAGTGCATGAGTTAAAGTAGAGTGACAATAGTATTAATCCATGGAATAAATAGATCTCCTAACCTTAACAAGGGGTGTTTAGTTGCTCAGGGATTAGAGAAAAGCCAGGGTTCCAAAAGTGTGTAAAAACTAGAATGAGGAAGAAGAGAGAGGAGAAGAGCCCAAAGGGCTAAATCGTTTCCTTTTTATATCTAACCTAATTTCATTTGAAAATAAAATAGAACTAAAGCCCAAAAGATTGTGTTTGGGAATAAAAATAACCAAAACAAAATAAAATATAATAAATATGACCCAAATCTAACTAATGAAGCCCTTCATTAAAATTGGATCCGTGCTACTGGCGCGAAACGCCAGAATCGGTGTTTAGCACACCCCCCCCCCCGAGGCAGTAAGCTTGGGTCACGCGTACGCGTTGCCATGCATTCACCAAATCTTCATTTCTTCATGAATTCTCCATCTTGCATGCTTTTTCTTCACTTCTTTGATCCAATCCTTGTCTCTTAAAATTGAAATCACTAAACGAACATCTCAAGACATCGAGTGGAATCAAAGTTGATTAAATTTAACTAATTAAAAGTCTAAAAAGCATGTTTTCACCCATAAAGCACAATTGAGAGAAATTCATAAAACTATGCTTTTTCATTGAATAAATGTGGAAAAAGTTGATAGAATCCACCAAATTCAATACAAAATAAACCATAAAATTGTGGTTTATCAATATTCCCACACTTATACATTAGTATATCCTCATGCTAAACTCAAGAAAGACAAGAAATGGGTATTAATTATTCAATGAAACTATCTAAATGCAACTATCTATATGCATATAACTATTCTAATTAGTACCTATTTATATATAAGTATATATGTAGTCGAAATCAAATTTCCAAGAAAGCATGTATGCCAAATCAAGGGCTCAAATAATCATAACAAACCAAATTCACAATTGAATTGAGTTATTGAAAAAAATTGCAACTTGCAAGATAAAAAATAATAACAGGTGGAAATATAGAATTGAGCAATCGAACCCTCACTGGATATGTATACGCTCTAGTCGCTCAAGTGTATAGGGTTGATTCACTCAGTTCTCTTTTAATCATGCTTTTCAAGATTTATTTTTCATCTAACAATCAACAATTATTCAATGTATGCATACAAATATCATGAAGACTTATCCAAAGGTTGTAATGGGGCTAGGGTCAAGGTAAGGATATATATATATATAGCTAAGTGAGCTTGAAATTTGAATCTTTGATTAACTTAAGCTCTCACCTAACACATATAACAATCTAAACAATTCAAATGCAAACTTAACTACCCATTCTTCACGTTTTCACACACTCATGCATTCTTTTCAATTCACATCCTATATGCATTACTCTTATTACTTTTCTTTGGGGCTAACATTTGTCCCCTTTTTTATTGCTTTCTTTTTCTCTTTTTTTTTTCTTTTTCTTCTTTTTATTTTCTTTTTATTTTATTTTCTTTTTTTTCTTTTCAAATTAAAATATATACAAGAGTATTAATGCATATGGTTTAAACATTTAATGCATGAGTATGTACCCAATTCCTAAGATCTTCAATAAAAATACAAAAATACACTTTTTTATCTACCCATGTTCCCAAGTTTTCCCACACTTAAATGATACACACTCTCACTAGCCTAAGATAATCAAAGATCCAAATTAAGAATATTTATTATTTTCTGCTTTATGGCTAGTAATGTGCTAAAATAAAGAACAAAAGGGGATTAACATAGGCTCAAAGTTGGCTAACAATGGTAGATAAAAGGTAAGGCTATTTGGGCAAGTGAGCTAATGAAATAAAGACCTCAATTATTATAAATGCAGTCATACACCAAATAATGGACATAAAGAATCAAAACAAATCAAAGATCACAATCATAGAAAGAGAATAATACACACAAGAATAAAAATAGTGGTTATTATGGTGTAACCACCCAATTTAGGCTCAAAACTCACATGGTTGTGTGTTCTTTGCTCAAAAATATGTTCCACAATATATAATTCAAGCAAGTTTATTGAAAATTTTTTATTCAAATCAATTGGAATACCCTATAGATAAATTCCTTGGAAAATTTTATTATTTTGACTAAGCTAATTATATATATGCAAACTAAGAAAATGCAACTAAAATTTCTAAAAGATTTAGTAATAAAGTAAAATAAAATGTGAAAGAGTTGGGATTAGAAATTTTCACCCAAAAAATGGCCAATTGGTCGGACGACTTTCCCACACTTAAAAGTTTGCATCGTCCTCGGTGCATTCAAAGATGAGCAAGTAGGTACAGCGACTACACGGATTGCCACCTTCAACTGGTGGATCAACTGGCTGCTGCATGTTCTTTCTTCCACTTTCCTTGTTGCTTATGGCGAATTGATAAACTCCAATTGTGTGGTTTATCTTGTGCTTAATTTGGGAGATTTTATCAACTTATCTCACATTTATTCCATGAAATAGCATGGTTTTGTAATTCTCCTTAATTTTGTGCTTAAGTGTGAAAACATACTTTTTAGGCCTTAAAATAGCTAAATTTAATTCACTTTAATTCTATTCAATGCCTTGATATGTTTGCTAAGTGATTTCAGATTCATAAGGCAAGTATTGGATGGAAGCGGTGAAAAGAAAAGCATGCAAAGTGGAGAATTCATGGAAAAATAAGGATTTAGAGTGCTTAGAGCGACACACACGCGTAACAGACGCGCACGCGTGAAGAGGTGCATCGTCGAAGGCAACGCGTACGTGTGAGAAGAAAACGCTAGATGACGCGTACGCGTGACCCACGCGTACGCGTCATTGCAGGCACGTGACCTCATTAAAGTGAAAATATTGGGAGCAATTTCTGAGCTTTCCAAGCCCAAATCCAACTCATTCCTGAGGCTATTTCATGCAGAATTGAAGATTGGACAAAGGGAGAGTAATTAGTTTTAGGTTAGCATCATGTAGGTTAGTTTTCAAGAGAGAGAAGCTCCCTCTTCTCTCTAGAATTAGGGTTCTTAGGTTAATTCTCATCTTAGATCCAGAGTTTAATTCTTGCTTTCATCTACTTTTTCTTGCAATTTATTGTTCTTTCATCTTAGCTCCTCAAGTTTTACTTGTCATTTCCTTTATTTTGTTGCTTTTATGTTGATGAACTCTTGTTGGATTTAGATTTTCTTTAATGCAATTTAATGTTTGATGTTCTTTTATTGTTGATTTGAGTTATTATTGTTATTTTCTGGCAATTAGTAGTTGTAGAATTTATTTTTCCTTGCAATTTATTATGCTTTCTTTTTATGCCTTTCAAGTGTTTGATAAAATTCTTGGTTGGATGCTAGAGTAGATTTTTGAGCATTCTTGGCTTGGAAAGAGAAATTAGGCAATCTTGAGTCATTAAGACCTAACTTATGTTGGTGATCTAGAGTTGTTAGTTAATATTATTTTCATTGACTCTAATCTCTTGCTAATTCAATTAGTAAGTTGATTAGGACTTTTGGATTGAGATTAACTAATCCTATTTGACTTTCTTCCTATGTTGGAGATGACGAAATAGGATAAATTCTTGTTAATCATTGTATGATAATTAATGACTAGGATAGAAAGCCTAGATTCTCAATCCTTGCCATGAATGTCTCTCTTTATCACTTATTTTCTTTAGTTGTATGCTTTACTTTTCTTGTCATTTATTTTCTTGCCCCTTTATTAAATCAAACCCCCTTGTTCCTTCATAGCCAATAATTGATCATCTACGTGCGATTTGTTGATACAAAAACTTCTCGATGCTATTGCTATGGCCCTTTCCTTGTAGGACAACTTTATAGGAAAATAGGAAAGGGGCAGAATATAAAAAATTCATTATTATTCTCACTTCAAGTCTGATTGAAGAACAAAATCTGATAGTTATATGGCCCGTAGGTCCTGGCACAAGGTTAGAATTCTAGCTCTTCCAGAGTGGTATCTCACTGATGGCTCGGGCCCCCCGGAAGGAGGCCTTCTTCGCCCTCCACCTAAGCTGCGTAGGAAAAGCCCAAAGCCAATCCCAGGGAATAGTGAAGCTTCATAGGGTCTTTCTGTTCAGGTGGAGGTAGTCCGCATCTTCACAGACATGTCTATTTCACCGCTTCATTACAATTCCTTGTAAGACGACTCGAGGTTTGAATACTTCGGTTAATTTTCCTTGGGGTTTGTACTTGTAACAACCAAAATATTAAAATTTGATTAAGAATTATTAGTTGGTTTGGAACTATGCTTACAACGAAGAAATTCTATTTCTATTGAGGAATTTCTAGACCGACAATAATTCTAACATCATGAATCATCATGAAAGATAGAAACAGGATAGTAAGACGAGTAATTACAAAAGCAAGGAAGCATAGACTGTTGGAATAAGGTAATGATCACTAAAATGAAGTGAGTGAATCAATGTGTGACATTAAGGAAAACAAGTGTCTCACAACTACACAAAAGAAGCAAGCACTTCACTCATTCTAGTGTGTTTGAGATGCTTTAAAGGACTTGTAGGTCAAGATAAACAAACAAGTAATACAGAAGCATAAAAGCATTCAAGCAAGAATCAAGTGATTGTGAAATGGATCATGAATGGACATTGGTTGATGTGCAAGATAACTTAATGAATCAAATGAAATATAGAGCTCACATATCAAACAATGACACACATTGAAGTTTGTTTGCATCACCTAATGGACATGAAGAGGGACACATGGTTGCTATGCATCTTAGGAAAAGAAAGATAGAAGTTAAAATCAATCACATAGCAAGCATGGTCCATATAGCCTGATAATTTAAAAAAGATGCCCCTAGGTGAGCTTACAATCCGATTTCACGAATGAAGCATTATGCCAAAATGACTAGTTTCAAGTATGTGTAGAGCACATAATTAAACAATTAAGGTCAACATAGCATTAAGGTATAAGCATAACACATGGATGAAGATGATCAAGCAACACAATGTATTCGGATAAATGCACATCATCCATCAAGAAATTGCTTAGTCAAGGTTAAATAATTTAAATCACATGGTGGCCAAAACATGCAATTCAAAAGATTTAGAGTGCTTTGAAGGCAATATCAAATGTACTAGGTATGTACAAATATCAAGCATGAGCGAGTCAAACTAAGCAACAAAATATAACCTCAACAAATAATTCCAACAATAAACATTAATAACATCAAGAAACAGCAAATCAAATCAATAATCCAAAACTTATCACCAAAAATAGAAAATTACATAGAAAATTACACTAACTAACTAACTAACTAACTAAAGGGGATGATGGTGGATGGTGAATGGTGGTTGAATGAGGGAAAGAAAAGAAGAGAAGAGAAAAGAAGAAAAGAAATGGATAAAAGAGAAGTTAAGAAGTGTGTGTGAATAGGGGTGCCCACGCGTACGTATGGGCTGGGAGAATGGAATGCAACGCGTGTGCGTCTGGAAGACGTACTTGGAACTGGGGAAAATAGAAGGTGACGCACACACGTGGGAAGAATTTGCGCTAGATGCACAGTTCGCACACTCTTCTCGCACAACTCTTTGTCTGGACCATGCGATGGCACAGTCTATGCACGATCCTAGCACTCAAAATCTTGGGGTCACGTGTACGCGTGGGTCATGCGTACACGTGACAGGGTGCTCTGTTTTTCAAAATTTGTTAAGTTCTAGCACCAAACCAAGCATTCCAAACATCCAAACAGTCATCTAAACACCACCAAAACTTATTCAAGACACTAGACTACCAAATAAACTCAACAAAGCAAACTAAACATGAAATTAAACTTATTTACCAATATATATAAAAGAGAAGTGAAAAGATGTTATCATGGTGGGGTGTCTCCCACCTAGCACTTTTAGTTAAAGTCCTTAAGTTAGACATTTGGGAAGTCCCTTGTCATGGTGGCTTGTGCTTGTATTCATCCTTGAACTCCCACCAATGCTTGGACTTCCAATAAGCTCTAACATTCCAAATCAATTGCTTCAAGCCTTGATGGAGTTCTACACAAGCTTTGAGCTCCCAAAATTAATCCACATGATGTATATCGGGATCCCAAATCTTGTTTCTACACCCGTCTTCAAATTGATCATCATTAATCCACTCGGGTGGCAAGTTCTTAGAATTTTCCTTTAGGCACCAAACTATCCTTTACCCATTCAATTTAGCATGACTCCAACCTTTGCAATTCAACTTTGACCTCTCAACCACAATAAACCTTGAATGGTATTTCCAACCACTAACCATCTTCCTTTTGCTCTTAAAGCCATAAAGAGCTCTAAGTTGCCCATCCGTCTCAAGCAAACCATATTCAAGCGGGAAAGTAAAGCTTAAGGATAAGAATTTTACCCACTTGAATGTTGTGTTGGATGGTGATTTAGGGAGGTTTTTTCCAATGGTCTTGCAAGCTCCACTCCTTTGTGCTCTTCTTGATTTACCTCCAACTCTTGGCAAGTTTCTTCAAATTCAACCTCTTTCTCACTATTTACCAAGGGTCTTGAAGGTTGTGCACCTTCTTCTTTGACCTCTATTTCAAGTCCAATGGGAGAGGATTCAATTGTAGATAAAACTCATCAATGGTTGAATCCATTTCTTGATCAATTTTTCCAAATTCTTCAATCATGATATGCTTTGGAGGTTGTACACTAGCCTCCTCAACATCAATATCAAGCTTCTTGGAGTAATGCTCTACAACTATAGATTTCCATGGAGGTTCAGCATCTCCTAAGTCTTTAACCACTTCTTCCTCTTCAACAATTACAGCTTCCTCTACTTGTTCCAATACAAAATTCCACTCCTTATTCTCTACCGGAGTTTTTAGTCTCTCTTTCATACTCCGCTCTACATTTGATTCTCCACATGTGACCATGGGAGTACTTTGATTGCTTAAGCATTGGGAGGCTAAGTTGTTTACTACCTCAGTCAAGGTAGCCATGAATTCTAGTTCCCTCCTTTGAGATTCATGTTGCTCTTGAAGCAATGAAGTGAGAGAATCATCCATGAGTGTTTGAGGTGGATAGGAGAGTTCATTATTTGGGAGAAATGGTTCATAATAGGAAGGTAGTTCTTCTTGATAAGGATATGGAGATGGTGTATATTGAGCTGGTGGTTCTTGGGAGTATTGATATTGGAATTATGGTGGTTCTAGGTATGGTTCATATGGTTGTTGGTATGGTGGACATGGGTTAGGACCATATGGAGGTGAATGGTGGTATGAGACTTGTGAGTATGGTGGTTAAAGGCTTTATTGAGGAGGGGGTTCATAGACATATGGTAGTGGTTGTTGATAACCATAAAGAGGTCCACCATAACCATTGGATTGGTATGCATCATGGAATGGCTCATTCTCATAGTACATTGGAGGAAGTTGTTGCTATGAAGGTTGATCATATGCATGAGGCTCCTCCCACCTTTGATTGTTCCATCCTTGATGCATATTCTCATTGTAATTCCCATTTCCTACAACATAGTTAGGACCAAACTCATAACCAAAGTGGTGAGAATTCATAGTAGCAAGAGAAAACAAAAGCAAAAGCTAACAAGAAACAAGAAAAACAAAATTCTACAACTAGCAAAAACTAACAAAGAAGCTAAAACAAATTATTCACAATATTAACATATACACAATAACTAATAACAAGGCACACATATTCAACTCCCCGACAACGGCACCAAAAACTTGACGTAGGAAAATCGTCGGTTAGGAATTTTCATAAAAATAATCATGTTGCGGGTATAGATCCAAACCAACAGACAGCCCTCAATCAAAGTTTAATTTGTTTGTCACTTAAGCAAACCCAATAAAAACCGAGAGTATTTAAACCTCGGGTCATCTCTCAAGGAATTGCAGGGAAGTGTGCATGTTATTGGCTATGAGAAAGTATTTTTGAGGTTTTGATAATGATGAACAAGAAATGTAAATGACAAGGAAACAAAGCTAACAACTAAGAAAGGTCTTGGCAAGGAGTGAGAATTGAAATTCCTATCCTCATTATCATCCTCAATTGTGATAGTAATTGTCTTTTGCTCTCACTTAGTCAACCTTTAACAATTGAAGGAAAGTCAAGTGAGTAAAATTGACTCTAAAGTCTAATCCACAAGTCCTAATCAAAGATTAGCTTTAGTGGAATTCAAGCCAACTAGCAATCCTCAATCACCAATCAACAAACAAGTTTGACAACTCAAGAGTCTCCAATCACTCAACCAAAGCCAAAAGTACAAAATTCTACTCTAAAATCCAACTAACAATTTTATCAAACACTTGGAAGGCACAAAATAAAATTAACATGAAATAGTAAATCTACAACTACCCAATCCAAGGAAATAATAACAACTCAAATAAACATCAATAACATAAAAACATCAAGATTGGATTAATGGAAATTAAAATCAACAAGAGGGCATGAACATAAGAGTGACAAGATAAAGGAAATGACAAGTAAAACTAAGAAGGCAAATATGTAGCAACAAGAAATTGTAAAGGAAACTAAATCAAAGCAACAATTAAACCTAAATCTAAGAGAAATCTAACCTAATTCTACCCTAATTCTAGAGAGAAGAGAAAGTTTTTCTCTCTAGAATATAACCTAAAGCATGTTTCTAACCTATCCTAATTGGTCCCCCTTGTTCCATCTTGAATTCTACCTCTAATTCACAGCTTGCTCGCACGCGTTATGAGGCACCTAGCACTAAACGCCCAGGTCTGTGTTTAGCGCCGGCTTCACAGAATGGCTGCACACATTACAAAGCATCTAAGCACTAAATGTTAGATGCGGCGTTTGGCACCAGCTCAACAGATTCAGAATTCTTCTCTTTTCTTATACACAAACTCTCTCAAACTGATCCAAACTCACCTGAAATGATAAAAAAACCATATAGCGACTCAATGTAGCATCCAAATAGGCCTCAAATATTAAAATATTAATAAAATTCAATAAATACATATCTAAAATAATAAGAAAATAAAGAGAAGATGCTCACACATCACAACACCAAACATTAATTGTTGCTTGTCCTCAAGCAACTAAAAACCATATAGAACTGAGAAGTGAAATTGCACAAGAATTGAGTTTTCACTTAAGCTCCTGTCCATTCACTGAGTGGGGTTGATGATACTGTGATCTTGAATAGTTTTGGCATCTCACTATCCTTTAAAGCTCAGAAATGTCAATGTCCTTCAAAACTAGAACTTGGATAATATTGTGAATTCTCTTTCTTTTTAACCATTTGATTAATCCTTGAACACATGTTTTTCTTATCTTTTCTTTGGTACTTTGCACCTTGAGCCTAGCCATGACTTCTAAATGTGGTTGTGACTTTGAGACTTGCTTGCCTTTCTTTGGAGCTTGTGGTTCATTGTCTTTCTTGTGATCCACCTTATCATTTTCCTCGATCTCTGCCTCTTCCTTGCTGGCATCCTTGTTGTCCTTTCCAAATGTTTTACCACTCCTATGTTGTATTGCCTTGCACTCCTCCTTTGGATTTGGAATGGTGTCACTTGGGAAGGCATTAATTGGCCTCTCAACAGGTTGCTTGGATAGTTACCCTATTTGTCTTTCAAGGTTTCTCATTGATGCTTCATAGTTCTTGCTTGCCATCTCTTGGTTCTTCATGAGCTTTTCCATCATCATCTCTAGATTAGAGATTCTTTGAGACTCTTGATGTGGCTGGGGTTGTGGATGAGAGGTTGGTTGTTGATGGAAGTTAGTTGGGTTATTTGAAAGGTTATTTTTTAGGTAGAATGTGGATGTGGAAATATTATTTTGTGGTTTTCTGTAGGGATTGTTGTTAGTGGGGTGATGGTTTTGGTTGCTTGTGTTGTGAAAGTTATTGGGATTGGAGTTCTTCTGCCATTGGTTCTGATTGTCTCCCTACCTCAAGTTAAGATGGTTCTTCCATGAGAAATTGTATGTGTCCCCATGGAAATCATTGTGGGAAGAGTTTGTGTTATGCATATATTGGACTTGCTTAGGTTGCTGCTCATTGTTGTATGCCTCAAAGCTTTCTTCATTTTGACCCCATGTATTTTAAGCTTGGCTTGTTGTGCTGATTGTAGCCAATTGAAGTCCATCCATCCTTTTGCCATCATTTCCATCTGCTGCTGGATTTGTTGGTGCATTAGCTTGTTTTGGGCTAGGATTGCATCCACACCCTCAAGCTCATATACACCTCTCTTTGGAGTTGCTTGTCTCTCTGAGGAGTAGATGTACTGGTTGTTAGCTACCATGTCAATGAGATCATGTGCCTCCTCTAGAGTTTTCATCATTTGAAGTGACCCTCCTAAAGAATAATCCAGTGCCTTTCTTGCTTTCATAGAGAGACCTTCATAGAAGTTCTGAAGCTTCACCCATTCACTAAACATATCCGAAGGACATCTTCTGATCAGTGCCTTATACCTCTCCCAAGCTTCATATAAGGATTCTCCCTCCAATTGTCTGAAGGTTTGTACTTCAGTTTTGAGCTTGATAATTCTCTGAGGGGGGTAGAACTTGGCCAAGAATTTGTTAACCAAGTCATCCCAATTTGTGATTCTCTCCTTTAGGAAAGTTTCTAACCACTGAGTTGCTTTATCCCTTAGAGAAAAGGAAATAGAAGTAGCTAGTAGATATCTGGATGTACTCCATTGGTTTTAACAGTGTCACATATCCTTAGGAAAATGGATAACTATTGATTTGGGTCCTCCAAAGCACCTCCTCCAAACTGGCAGTTATTCTGAACAAAAGTAATGATCTGAGGTTTAAGCTCAAAATTGTTGGCATGAACATTCGGAGTGAGTATTGATAAACCATTATTTTATGACTTATATTGTGCATAATTGTGTGGTTTTATCAAGTCTTCACCCACTTATTCATATGATTAGCATGATATTACAAGTCCTTCCCAAAATTGTTCCATGGTTGAAAAATTGCTTCCTAAAGATCTTTTAATTGTATATTTTTATTCTCCTCTATACCGTTCGATGCCGTGATCTGTGTGTTAAGTGTTTTAGGCTTCATAGGGCAGGAATGGTTTAGAGAATGGAGAGGAAGCTGACAAAAAATGGAAGGGACACAAGAAATTGAGGAGATGACCAGCGAGAAGCGAGGCAGACGCATGGCTCACGCGACCGCGCGAAATGGAGGAAATGGCAATGACGCGCTCGCGTGCCTGATGCAAACACGTGAATTGGAAGCCGCACGAGTGACGCAAATGCGTGGACGACGCGCACGCGTGGCAAGGAAAAAACGCTGGATGACGCGAACGCGTGGATGACGCGATCGCGTGGCGTGCGCGATCTGCAAAATTTGTAGAAATCGCTGGCGTGGATTCTGGGCCACATCTCAACCCAGTTTTTGGCCCAGAAACACAGATTAGAGCCAGGGAACATGCAGAGACCAAGAAGGACATTCATTCGGCATAAATTTTTAGTTTTAGATCTGACCTTACTCCTCCTCTAAGTTTTCTCTCCATACATTCATAGTTCTTAGGATCTCGTTTTTATTGCTTTTTAGATTAGGATATAGAGAAGAGCTATTACCTCCGCAAGACTTCATCTATCTAGTTTGTTTTCTCTACTTTTTACTTACTCTTTCATATCATTAATTTGTTCAGAGTTACCATTGGATTATTTTTAGAATTTATTAATACAAGAACTATTTTTATTTTTAATTGGTCTTTTTGATTATTATTTATCATGTCTTCCTTTATTTCCCTTTCTTATTTTGTGAAGTTTACATTCATGATGAGCGAGTAGTTCTCCAAGTTGATTGGGAGTTGATTGAAAGGAGAACCTTGAGTTAGAATGCTCAAGAGAAAAATTGTAATTGGGTTTATTGTTAGATGGCTCTCTAGTCACTGACACTAATCCTTCCTAAGGGAGAGGATTAGAACTTGTGAACTGACCCAGTGGATAAATCAGGAATACAGAAACAAAAACAGCAATTAGACCAGAGAATGCGATTGTATTATAAGGGCGCAATTGAACAGATCGAGCAAGTTCAAATTGACGTAACATGAAACTTATTAATGCGAAAGCACCGTGGGGAGCAACAAAAGTCCACAGACCACCTAATTGACACCAACGGGTAAAATCTCCTTGTGCTTCAGGACCCCATAGTAACAACAAAGAGTGTGCTAACTATTAGCAGGAGTAGAGACTGCAGCGGTTAAGAAGTTACAGCCTTCCAAATAGGAACTTGCCAATCCATGAGTATACCATGAAGTTACAAAGGTTGTACCTGTGAACCAACCCCCCAAAGCAAAATAGGCGCAAGGAAAGAGCAACAGACCGGACCAACCCACAAAAACGAAACGGTCCCTCCGTAACTAGTCATCCATAATATCAAATAAATCATTTTCATCTTTGGTAAATTTACCAAGAGCTATAGTCATAGTGATCCTCCTATTCAACTACTTCAACCATTTCCGAACACCTCCTAGCATTTTGGGGATGGGACCTTGGAGGCTTTTCTCATTTATATAATGATTTTTTTCTCGTAGATTTCCCTTCTTTTCTAATGCGTTTCGGATATAAAAATCATTTATTGCTCTATGGATACCTAGGTTAAATTGAATCCATGAACTCAATCCGGCTATTCCTTTTTTTATTCTTCCAAATCAAATCCCCTAAGTCATGAATGGTTAATTGTCTTATGACTCATAAATTTACTCATAAATCTGATAGAAATTTTTTTTAACAATTTTTCAAGAGAAAAATGATACCTTTTCTCGTTCGCGCTACCAGCGGAGCCCGGGCACACTCCGTTCCTTTGATCAAAGAATAATATTCTTTGAATATTTTTGTGAAATTGAAAAAATAAATAAAAAAATGTTTTCAAAATTCTTCTAATTTTTATGTCTAGGAAACTGGCTTATTTAGTACTTTCTATTTTTTATTACTTTTCTATTTGAATCGTATTTCAAGATTTTTTCTTTTAGTGTCATTTTTGTTCTATTTTCCTTTCTTTCAGTTAAAAAGAACTCCAAAGTCTACTTTTTTGTAGATCACATAGAAGTAGACTTCCAACTTACTTGACTTTCCTCTACCTAGTAAAGGATAACTAAGTAGAACAACCTTCAATTATCAATTGATCTTAGGAGAACTCCAACAAGGATAGAACTCCCAATTAATCCACTCCCGGTCAAGACCTTTATTTAAATTACATAAATTCTCTATTTTAATTTCTTTTTTATCAAACTCAAAACCAATTTGAAAACCCTCTGATTAATAAAATAGCATATCTTTCTGCAACTCATTGGGAGACGACCTGGGATTCATACTCCCAGTATTTTAATTCTAATTTTGTGACAACCCTTCTAAATTGATAAGCGGACTTTTGTTGGTTAAGAACTGTACTTGCAACGTATCTCTCATATTAATTTTTTAATCTGCCAATTTCCGCCTCGTCAATTTTTGGCGCCGTTGCCGGGGAGTTGCAATAGAGTGCTAATTTATTGATTGGAATTTATTTATTTGCATTTTATTTTATTTTGTTTTTGTTATCATGAGCTATATGTCTCTTCCATTAAATGACGCGTTCACTTCCTGATCCAAGCTTACCAGTATTTGATCCTGAGATTGAAAGAACTATTTCACATATAAGGAAAGCTCGGCATCGGTTAGTCCTTTCCGAGGACGAATCTGAAACGTCACTTAAGGAAGAAACAAGCTCCCTTCCTACTGATTCAATTGATTCACGTGCAGGTAACATGGTAGCACCTAGGAGAGTTACTATCCAGGAAGCTGGAGCCCCAGATTTCACACTGCAACTGTTTCAAGTGCATGACCCAGCGGTGGCTGTAGATTTTGAAATAAAGACTGCACTACTCAACTTGGTGCCCAAGTTTTATGGCTTACCTGCTCAAGAGCCTATCAAGCACCTTAGGGATTTCCAAACAACTTGTTCTACTATTAAGCGTGATGGTGCTGATGAAACTTCTATTCTGTTAAAAGCCTTCCCATTCTCTCTTGAGGAAAAGGCAAGAGAGTGGTACTACACTCAACCCGGAGCAACTATTTCTAGCTGGGATACGCTTAGAAGAGAATTTTTGGAGAAATTTTTTCCAGCCGAAGTTACCGATAAGCTGAGGAAAGACATCTCCATGATTTTTCAGGACGAATCCGAGACTCTCTACGAATACTAGGAGCGCTTCAATAATCTTTTAGAAACATGCCCCACCATATGATTGACAAGATAGTGTTGCTCGGCTACTTCACACAGGGCATGAAGCCTTAAGATAAGACCACATTGGAAGGTGCTAGCAATGGGTCTATGAAAAAGTACAAGACCACTGATGAGGCATGGCAATTGATCAGCGATTTAGCTGAATCTACTCAGAATCACAGGCAGAAACAAAGCCGGTCAAAAGCTATTACAGAGGTATCCTCTAGCAGAGAGACTGCTTCTCTAACTCAGAGTATCTGTGAAATGACCAACTTACTGAAGCAGATGCAGTTGAGTCAACAAAAAGCTCAGTAAGCTCAGTCCTCTCCACCACAGCAAAGCCAACAGTTGGTTCCACAAAGAGTATGCAGGATCTGTGCTGATTATAGCCATTATACTGATGAATGTCCGTAGCTCCAGCAGGAAGATAACACTGTGGCAGCCACTCATAACTTCTATGACCGCCCCAATCAAGGATACAATCAAGGTGACAGCTACAACCATGGATGGCAGGACAATTCCAACCAAGGATGGAGAGATAATTCTAACCAGGGTTGGAGGGACAATCATAACAGAGGAGGCAGAGATAATAATGGAAACCAGAGGTGGAATAACAGTAACAACATCAGACAGCAGAATCAAAATCAGGTCTACAGAGCACGTCATCTAAGGCAGCCTCAAGCATCTCAGCAGACCCCTCAGATCACTTATTCCTCTTCATCTTCCAATGATGAGTTATTACATTCTATTGATCGGAGACAGCAGGCCATGAAAAACAACCTTACTTCTACCCTAAATGGTCTGAACTCTACCTTGCAAGCTCTTGTCTCACAGATTAGATCACTAAATAACTCCACCAACCAACCTTCGAGCTCCAGTGGACTTCCTTCTCAACCTTACCTAATCCCAAGGGTGGGATCAATGCCATCACTCTGAGATCCGGAACCACATTGCAGGAGAGGAACCAAGAGGAGCCAAGTCCACCAGAACACACCCCAACTGAAGATGCAGTGGAAATGGAAGATGCTGAAGAGGAAGAGGACATACAGGATATAGTTGAAGAAGAGGAAACTCAACCACAGGGTGAAGCACCAAAGGATACTGAAACTGCGGATAACACCCGTCCTGTCCCCTTTCCATAACTCACAAGGAAGCCCAGTAAACAGATGGAACTCGATCCCAAAATAGTAGAAATATTCAAAAAGGTTGAGGTAACCGTTCCCCTTTTTGAGGTTATTCAACATGTACCTAAATATGCAAAGTTTCTAAAGGATTTATGTATACATAAGGATAAAATTAATAATTAGAAACCATTCCTTTAGATAGTTCTATCTCTGCTTTAATGGGAGGTATACCTGAAAGATGTAGTGATCCAGGTCCATGTATGGTTAACTGTACTATTGGAGGTGTGATATTTTCTGACTGCATGTGTGATTTAGGAGCGTGTGTTAGTATAATGCCTTTGTCTATATATAATGCTTTAAGGCTCCCTCTCTTAAAAAGGTCGGCAGCTCATTTTGTGTTGGCAGATAAAAGCATTATCACAGTGATTGGAGTTGCTGAAGATGTATTAGTGAGCATCAAGGAGCTCATGTTTCCCATTGATTTCTATATCCTGGAAATGCCCCCTACTGACTCCGGGAGGCCATCCTCAATCCTACTTAGAAGACCATTCCTAAAGACTTTAAAGTTCAAGATGGATGCATTTTCAGGAACTTATTCTTTTGAAATAGATGGCAGAATAGTGAAATTCAGTTTAAATGAAGCTATGAAGCATCCTTCGAAAGATTATTCTATCTCCCAGTGTGACATCATTGATGAAACCGTAGCTGAAGTTCACCAGGAAGAATTAGAAGAAAAGTACATAGGGCAAGGTCCAAGTGTAGGACATTTTCAAAGGACAATGAGAGCACTTTACTATTATCACCAGCTCCGGATAATCCAGAACCTGGCCATGAGCAGAAATTAGAATTAAAACCCCTCCCTCCACACCTCAAGTATGCTTACCTTAAGGACAAGCAGAAGTTTCCAGTTATTATTGCGAGGGAGCTTATTTGCCAACAAGAAGAACAGCTACTCAGTGTACTGAGAAAACATAAGAAAGCGATTGGATGGAGCTTGGCGGATATAGTGGGTATCAAGCCTCAAGTTTGTGAGCACAGAATATTCTTAGAAGAGGGAGCAAAACCTGTCCGTCAACCTCAAAGGATTGAATCCCACCATCTTAGAAGTTGTCAAGAAGGAAGTGACCAGGCTACTTGAAGCAGATATCATTTATCCCATCTCAGATAGCGAATGGGTCAGTCCAGTACAAGTGGTGCCCAAGAAGTCTGGAGTCACAACAGTAAGAAATGAGCAAGGAAAGCTTCTGACAACTAGAGTGTAGAATTCATGGAGAGTTTGCATTGACTATAGGAGTCTCAACCAAGCCACTCGCAAGGATCATTACCCCTTGCCATTCATTGATCAGATGCTTGATCGCCTGTCAGGTAAATCCATTACTGCTTTTTAGATGGTTATAGAGGATACTTTCAAATTCATATAGCCCCTGAGGATCAGAAAAAGACTACTTTTACATGTCCTTTTGGAACTTATGCTTATAAGAGAATGCCTTTTGGTTTATGCAATGCACCAGCTACTTTTCAAAGGTGCATGATGAGTCTTTTCTCTGACCTTATTGAGACTTGTATAGAAGTTTTTATGGATGACTTTAGCGTATATGGTGATTCATTTAGCCTTTGTTTGGATAGTTTATCTAGAGTATTGGACAGGTGTGTTAGTTCAAACCTTGTTTTAAATTTTGAAAAATGTCATTTTATGGTGAAACAAGGAATTGTTATAGGGCATGTTATTTCTGATACTGGTATCTCTGTAGACCCAGCAAAGGTGGATGTTATTTCTAGTTTACCTTACCCCTCTTCCGTGAGGGAAGTCCGTTCATTCCTTGGCCATGCAGGTTTTTACAGGAGATTCATTAAGGACTTTAGTAAGGTAGCATTACCTTTATCCAGATTGCTGCAGAAAGAAATCGAGTTCGAGTTCAGTGAAGATTGTGAGCAAGCTTTTGATAAGCTGAAGACTGCCCTGACTCAAGCTCCAATTGTGAGAGGACCAGACTGGAGCCAGCCATTTGAAATCATGTGCGATGCTTCCAATCATGCAGTAGGAGCAGCGCTAACTCAGCGCGAAGGTAAGGACCCTTTTGTCATTGCTTATGCGTCTAAAACTTTAGACGCTGCTCAGTCTAATTACACTACTACTGAAAAAGAGCTCTTAGCTATTGTGTTCGCTCTGGATAAATTCCGAGCCTATTTACTTGGTACTAAAGTAGTAGTGTACTCAGACCATGCAGCTCTAAAGTATTTATTAGCTAAGAAGGAGTCCAAACCAAGGCTTATACATTGGATATTGCTATTACAAGAATTTGATTTAGAAATTAAGGATAGGAGTAGTAACCAGAATCTAGTGGCAGACCACTTGAGTCGCCTTGAGCACATTACGGATGTCTCCACTCCTGTAAATGATAATTTCCCATTCGACAACTTACAAGCAGTATCTGAAGTAGTCCCTTGGTATGCGCCTGTAGCTAATTATCTAGTCAGCCGCACTTTTCCTCCAGACTTTACTAAGCATCAAAGAGACAAGCTGAAAAGCGAGTCCAAATATTATATATGGGATGACCCATATTTATGGAGGTGTGGTGCTGACCAGGTAATTAGACGATGTGTGCCTCAATCAGAATTTCCAGTCCATTTTAGAGGCCTGCCACTCATCTGAGAGTGGAGGACATTTTGGTCCTCAGAGAACAGCTAGAAAAATTTTAGACTGTGGATTCTGGTGGCCTACTCTTTTTAAAGACGCTGCTGAATTTTGCAAATCTTGTTCCCCATGCCAAAGGTTTGGTAATATATCCAAGAGGGATGAGATGCCTCAACAGATTATGCTTTTTTGTGAAATTTTTTATGTTTGGGGCATTGACTTCATGGGTCCATTTCCAAATTCTAATGGTTACTTTTATATATTGTTAGCTGTGAATTACGTTTCTAAATGGGTGGAAGCAATTCTTACCCGCACTGATGATGCTAACACTGTTGTTTCCTTTGTTAGAAACCATATCATTTGTCGCTTTGGATCACCACGAGCTATCGTGAGCGATCAAGGCACCCATTTTTGTAACAGGAGACTAACAGGATTACTGAAGAAGCATGGGATAATTCATAAAGTGGAAACAGCCTACTATCCTCAGACTAATGGGCAAGCCGAGGTGTCTAACCGAGAAATAAAGCGTATATTGCAGAAGATAGTCAAACCTCATAGAAGAGACTGGAGCACCAGACTACAAGATGCACTCTGGGCATACAAAACGGCATACAAGACACCCATTGGGATGAGTCCCTTCCGCTTAGTTTATGATAAAGCCTGTCACCTCCTAGTTGAAGTAGAGCAAAAAGCCTTTTGGGCAGTGAAGGAGTGCAACATGGGATTTGAGAAGGCCGGAGCTGAAAGGAAGCTGCAACTGCAGAAATTAGAAAGCCTTCGCCTAGAAGCTTATGAGAACTCCATGCTTTACAAGGAAAAGATGAAAGATGTACATGATAAGCACATCAAGAAGAGAGAGTTCCAACCGGGGGACTTAGTCCTCCTTTACAACTCCAGATTGAGGCTCATGCCAGGCAAGTTGAGATCAAGATGGGATGGCCTGTATAGAGTAGAGAAGGCTGAGCCATACGGAGTTTTTCATCTGAGTCATCCTTCAAGATCTGAATTCATCAAAGTCAATGGACATCGCTTAAAGCTTTATCATGGTGAAAAGAGGAAGAATAAGAAGTAGCTAGAGATCTTCCTCTTGGAAGATCCACCCACAGCAGAAGACTGAGCTAGTGGAGCGTCCAACTTAAGGACGTTAAAGCAAAGTGCTAGGTGGGAGACAACCCACCATGGTATGATTGTTCCTTTCTCTCTTCTTAGTTTTCTTTTTCAATAACTCTTCTCCGTACTAGTGCATATAGTTTGCATTTGCATATTGCATAAAAAAGAGAAGAGAGAGAAGGAAAGCGGCATGCGACGCGACAGCGTCACCGACACGTCCACGTCGTATTGGCCTTAGGAAGAAAAGCAAACTTAACAGAGAGTCATGCGAAAGCGCGGCTGGAAGCGTGCCCTTGGCACAACTTGATCCACGCGACCGCATCCTCGAAGCATCCGCGTCATGTGGGAAAAATTCCTCCCACGCGTCCGCGTCAAGCACGCGAACGCGTGCCCTGAAAATCGACGTAAGAAAGGGTGTATGGCAGAATGTTACGCTGGACCAGGGCTGGAATAATGCTAGTCGCACAAGCCCTACCACGCGAACGCGTGCCCCATGCGTCCGCGTCATTTTCCAGTCTTGGCCATTCACGCGATCGCGTCCACCACACGAACGTGTCACCTTAAAATTTGGCAACAATGATTTTCGAACAGAGAGTTGTGCGGGCGCGAGGCTGCCCTCGCGCCACTAGCACAGTACAAGTCATGCGTCCGCGTGACCGACGCGTCCGCGTTGATTCATATACGCGCTTTTCGCGCGAACGCGTAACCCACGCGTCCGCGTCACTTGCGCCGCACATCTTATCCAAATCTGCCAAAATATCTTATCTTTTTCTTCTCCAAATCCTACTTTTTCTTTTCCTTCTTCTTCCCCCCTTCGTCTTCCTTCTTCCTTTTTTCTCACTTTCTACTTTCTCTCTCTCACCACCATTATCAAGGTTTTTCTTTTCTTCTTCCCTCCTTCCTTTTCTATTCTTCCTCTTATTTTTATGTTCTCTTATTCTTTTTCTTTCTACTTTCACTATCCTTGTTTTTTTTCTTTCTTCCTCTTTTTATTGATGTTAGAAATTTATTTGAGTCAATATTTCTTATATTTTGCTTGTGGATTGTTAAGGAATTGTTTGACAATTATATATTAATTTTTAAGGGTTGCTTGCATGTTTAATTTAATACTTTCAATAGCTTATTCACCATGCATGCTATGTGTTTGTGAAAACGCCCGTATGGCATTGTGCACTATTTTTAGATTTCTTTTATTCTACTACTCTAAATGCTTGCTTTTCACAAGACCCTTTTTATACTATATTATTTAAATATAATTGTTATTACAAACAGGTTATTAGTTTGAAAGGCATGGTAATCTAACGTGGACATTGAATGCTTGATCTATGCTACTCATGCCTTTGCCGGCATGCCAATAAACACCATGCATTTAACTATCATCATATGCACTTGCTATATTTCCATTGATGATTGACGTTGGGATTTTTGCTAGTAAAGAATTTTATAAAAATAGTCGCATTGTAGATATAGTTTCTAAACCAACAAAAATCCTTTCGTACAAACGTTTTGGTTATCACAAGTAACAAACCCCTTAAAAATTGATAACCGAAGTATTTAAACCTCGGGTCGTCTTCTCAAGGAACTACAGGGAAGTATGTTCTTATTATTGGTTATGAAGATTGTAGATTGGGGTTTTGAAGATGAGGAACAAGTAATTTAAATGGCAAGTGAAATAAATAAATAACTGTAAAATAAACTTTTGGCAAGTTATGGGAAATTGGAAGTCCTATCCTAGTTATCCTTATCAATGATGATGAAGATTGAATCTTAATTCCACTTAGTTAGCCTTTACTTAAAGCAAAGAAAGGTCAAGTGACTAATTAGTTTGATCTTCAAATCCTAGTTAATCCCTGAAGAAAGATTGGGATTATTAAAGTTCAATTCAATTAGCAAAGATAACAATTATCAATCATGTTGAGTTTGATAACTCCTGAGTTACTAATTTCTTAACCAAGACCAAAAGGGAAAAAGTAAATCTACTTGAATAAAAATATCTTTAGATTGGAAGCAACAGTAATATAAATAAAAGAAAGCAATCATAAACTGAAATACCTCAAATAACATTAATTCAAAGAATAATTTGTAACGTAGAAAAATTCATAAATTAAATTGAAAAAATAAGTAAAAAGGAATATTGAACCTGATAAAAAGAGATAATCCTGAAAGCAAAAGAAATCCTAATTCTAAATCCTAAAAGAGAGAGGAGAGAACCTCTCCCTAAAAACTACATCTAAATCATGAAAAGTAACTAATTGGAGACATTCCCTGAATGGATGCATTCCCCCACTTCATAACCTCTTATCTGTGCCTTCTGGACTTGGATTTGGGCCAAAAAGGGCTTCAGAAATCGCTGGGAGCGTTTCATGTAATTTTTGGTGCGTGGCCTTTGTCACGCGTCCGCGTGGGTCACGCGGTCGCGTCCTCTGGAGTTTTCCTTATCACGCGGTCGCTTCAGTCATGCATCCGCGTCATATGCGTTTCGCTTAAGGCGTGCGATCGCATCAATCACGCGGTCGCGTCACTGCCATTTCGCGCTGGCATGCGGCCGCGTCGTCCATGCGATCGCATCACTGCCAGTTTCTCCAAAAACTCCGTTTTATGCTTTCCTTCCATTTTTGTATGTTTTCTTTCCATCCTTTAAGTCATTCCTGCCTTAGAAGATTTGAAACTACTCAACACACGAATCACGGTATCGAATGGAAATAAAGGGTAATTAAAATAATTACTTTTAAAGCATAGGAAACATGTTTTTCACATACATCACATAATAAGGAAGGAAAAGTAAAACCATGCAATTAACATGAATAAGTGAGTGAAGGATTGAATAAATCACTTAAATTAGGCACAAAATATATCATAAAATATGGGTTTATCAACCTCCCCACACTTAAACAATAGCATGTCCTCATGCTAAATCCAAGATAAAGAGTAAGGTAAGGTTGAAGTGGTGGAATCTCATGCAATGCAATCTATTCTAAATGCAACTACCTAAATGAATCATGCAAATCTAAATTTTATTCACTTGTATATAAAGCTTGCATGTAGTTAAATTAATTTACATTTTCAAGGAATCATATATGCATAGCCAAACCTTAGATAATGATAAAGCACTTTTACAATTGAGATGGGAAAGAAAAATATTTTACAAACTTGCAAGACAATTAGCAATTTAAGCAGAGATATATGTTAATGAGCTATTGAACCCTCACTGGATTTTGTGTTTATTGGGTTAATCACTCTATTCTTCTTTTTATCCTTACTTTTCATAACTTTGTTCTTCATCTAACCAATCAACAATTATATAATATAGGCATACAAAAATCATGAGGTCTTTAATTAATGTTGTAATGGGGCCAAGGTAAAGATAAGGGTATATGTATAAGGCTAAGTGAGCTAATAAGTGAATCCTTGATTAGTCTAAGATCTCACCTAACATACATACTTTGTAAAGCAAGAATTTCTTTACCTATTCACCCAAATTTTTCCACTTTTGATGTTATATGCTCATGCATTAGTTTTAATTTTGTCCCATGTGCATTGCTTTATTTTTGCATTTGGGAAATTCTTTTGTATCCCCTTTACTCAAATAAAATTTTTTTTAATGCACATGGTAATTCAATTATTTTGATTTCACATGAGCATGCTTCCCAAAATTTTTATTTTGAATTATTTTATTCTTTTTAACTTTCTACCCTTTGTTTTTATCATCCATGTTCCCAATAGGTTTCCCACACTTAAACAATACACACTTTCTATCATAAGCTAACCAAGGATTCAACTTGGAATTTGTATTTTGTTTTTCTGCTTAAGGCTAGTATTGTGGTTTATAGGATAAGAGGGGATTTAAAGGCTCAAGGGGGCTAACAAGGGTGATGTAAAAGGTAGGTTAATCTGGGATAAGTGAGCTAGAATCAAACAATGGCCTCAATCACTTTCTTGATATGTATCTATATTCTATAATCGGACATATAGATTAAAACAAAGTAAAGAACACCAAAATAAAAAAGAAGGGCAGAACACACAGGAATAAAAATTATGGTTTGAATGTAACCATACAATTAAGCTCAAAACTCACAGACTGTGTGTTCTCCAACTCAAAAATCATATATCAGTTATATATGTCATGCAAGTAAAAATTAGGAGTTCCCATTATTCTCAATATAAATCTTAAGGTGGCTTTAAAGTTTTAGTGTTTCTCCTTGATGAAATGTTGTTAACTAACTAACATGTAATGCTATATACAAGGTGTGTGGATTGTTTTTATTATGTTAAAGTCTCTAGTTTACTTCCTTTTTATATTTTCAATTTAAACTAAGTTATCTTATGCTAAAAAGGGTAAACTATACTAATTAATCCACATTTTTTATAACTAATAAGTTAGAATTGCAACTAAACTAAATGGCTAAAATATGAACTAAAGTGCAACATGCAGAAATATAGTAAAAATACATGAAAATAGCAATGTATAAATACTAAAAAAATAAAAGATAAAAAGAAAAATACAGAAAAGTAGCAAAATAAAGTAAAAGAGTCTGTAGTGGTTCACCAAAAAAAATACGCCAGAGATAGCGACCTCCCCACACTTAAAATGAAGCATCGTCCCTGATGCTCACTCAAGCAGGGTGTGAAGGGGTGTCATCACTGGAAGGATGGGCAGCCGGAGTCTCTGTGGTGGTGGTCTGAGGATCTGCCAGCTGCAGAGGAGGTGCTGACTGAATAGGGATCTCTGGGTCTGCAGCCTGAATCTGAGGCGGGGCCTCCTGCTGTGATGTAGCCTGCTCCGTGCCTGCCTGTGCAGCCTCTCTCTGTGGATGGGTCTCTGCCTCGTGATCATCCGCCTCCTCCTCAGATGGCTCTGATGGCGTGTCGGGCTCGAAGGGGATGTCGCCGCCAGATTGTATCATCAGCTTCAGGTGCTCATAGCGTCGCTTGCTGCGACGCTCAGATCTCTCATATTGGCGCCGATTACGGCGCTCCATCTGGTCTAGCTCATGAAACAGGCGGTGTACTAGGTGATAAACCGGCTCTGAGGCAGGTGGAGATGCAGTGGTGGTAGCAGGGGTAGCTGGGGTAGCTGTAGAGTAAGAGGGGCCAGCAGACGGTGTGGCTGTCTCACCAGGAGCTGTGAGGAATGGAGGTCTGTAGCCCAAAGCCAGAAAGTTCCTGCTGTGAGGGATAATCTTCTTGCATTCTGCAGCAAGTGGCTTCTCATCAGCATCCTCCCAAGGCACGTCAGCTCGACGGCCTAGCTGTGTAATCAGATATGAAAAAGGGAGAGTGCCTCGGACGTGGACCCTGGCCATGTAGTACCGGATGAAGCATGGCAGGTACAGGTCCTTACCCTCCATTACACACCATAGGAGGGTGATCATAGCGACAGGTAGCTCCGTCTCATGGGTACTCGGCATAACAAAGTTGCTCAAGACTGATGCCATAGCCGAGCCTCATCATTTAAGTAAATCCGCTTGATTCCCTTAGGCATGGTGGTGTTCTGACCCATGACCCATGGAACAGTCGGGTCAAGGGCTATCCTTGCCTTGAAGGCATCCCAGTCAAACTTCATGAAGCGCATGTCCTCCTCAGCCTTTTGATAACCATCTGGCTGATCAGATTTAGGCAGAAGCTTCAGAATATCCTTAATGGCCTCTTCAGTGACCAGTATCTGCTTCCCTCTTAGGTTCACTGCATCTAGGGAAGTTTTGAAGTAATTGAATTAAAACTCTCTTACCCAAGATGCATTGACCTCAGTCAGGTTTCTCTCCAAGAAGAACCAACCTCTTTGTTTGATCTGATCAGAGGTGTATTGTTGGAGTTCTTCCGGAATTTTCAGAGTCCACTCCAAGTACAGGTTCCTGGAGGTTGCAAACACCGGATACTTTAACTCACAGAATTTGTTTGCAAACTTGATGGGATCAGTAGCAGGGAGTAGCTGGTCTGCCTTCTCCTGCGGGGTAAAGTGTTTCTCCCGCCAGGAGTCATCATGCATGATGTCCAGGATGGTCATAGAGGATTCTCCTCTTTTTCGTTTGCCAGTTGTTGCCTTTCTTTTTTCTTTTCTTTGGGTGTCAGACATCCTGAAAAATAGAAATCAAAGATATAATAAAAACAGGAAAACAAGTAGGCAAATAACAAAAGAAGCACATAATGGCAAAAGAGCAGTAGAATGATGAAAATGAGTTAAGTAAATGTGCATTAAGGATTGTATAGGAGTTAAAAGTCCGAGAAAAAAAAATCACAATCCAAAATGTATTAGAATTCATGTTAATTAGGAAAAATTATCATCATGCCTTGGTCAGAAGGTTAAAGAGATTAATGAAAAACCAGAAGAGGTGTTTTGAAAAGTAAGTAGGTTAGGAATGAAAAAGAGGTAAGGAAGTTTGAAATTAGTGATGTAGGAAAAAGAAAGTTGATGAGCGGATAATTTATACGCTTTTTGGCATTGTTTTAAGTATATTTTTAGTAGGATCTAGTTACTTTTAGGGATGTTTTCATTAGTTTTTATGTTAAATTCACATTTCTGGACTTTACTATGAGTTTGTGTGTTTTTCTGTGATTTCAGGTATTTTCTGGCTGAAATTGAGGGACTTGAGCAAAAATCAGATTCAGAGGTTGAAGAAGGACTGCTGATGCTGTTGGATTCTAACCTCCCTGCACTCAAAGTGGATTTTCTGGAGCTACAGAACTCAAAATGGCGCGCTTCCAATTGCGTTGGAAAGTAGACATCCAGGGCTTTCCATAAATGTATAATAGTCCATACTTTGGCCGATTTTAGACGACGTAAAAGGGCGTTGAACGCCAGTTCTACGCTGCTGTCTGGAGTTAAACGCCAGAAACAAGTCACAAACCAGAGTTGAACGCCAGAAATACGTTACAACCTGGCGTTCAACTCCAGAAAGAGCCTCTGCACGTGTAACATTCAAGCTCAGCCCAAGCACACACCAAGTGGGCCCCGGAAGTGGATTTATGCATCAATTACTTACTTCTGTAAACCCTAGTAGCTAGTTTATTATAAATACAACTTTTTACTATTGTATTAGACATCCTGGATCCTGGATTGTATTTTTGATCCTGTGATCACGTTTGGGGGCTGGCCATTCGGCCATGCCTAGACCTTTCACTTATGTATTTTAACGGTAGAGTTTCTACACTCCATAGATTAAGGTGTGGAGCTCTGCTGTTCCTCAAAGATTAATGCAAAGTACTACTGTTTTCTATTCAATTCATCTTATTTCGCTTCTAAGATATTCATTCGTACTTCAACCTAAATGTGATGAACGTGACAATCATCATCATTTCCTATGAACGTGTGCCTGACAACCACTTCCGTTCTACCTTAGATTGAATGAGTGTCTCTTAGATCTCTCAATCGGAATCTTCGTGGTGTAAGCTAGAATGATGGCGGCATTCAAGAGAATCTGGAAAGTCTAAACCTTGTCTGTGGTATTCCGAGTAGGATTCAATGATTGAATGACTGTGACGAGCTTCAAACTCGCGAGTGCTGGGCGTAGTGACAGACGCAAAAGGAGGGTGAATCTTATTCCAGCATGATCGGGAACCTCAGATGATTAGCCGTGCCGTGACAGGGCATCTTGGACCATTTTCACAAGAGGAGGGGATGTAGCCACTGACAACGGTGATGCCCTTGCATAAAGCTAGCCATAGAAAGGAGTAAGACTGATTGGATGAAGACAGCAGGAAAGCGGAGGTTCAGAGGAACGATTGCATCTCCATACGCTTATCTGAAATTCTCACCAATGATTTACATAAGTATTTCTATCCTTCTTCTATTACTACATTTCGAAAACTACATAACTATTTTATATCCGCCTGACTGAGATTTACAAGGTGACCATAGCTTGCTTCATACCAACAATCTCCGTGGGATTTGACCCTTACTCACGTAAGGTATTACTTGGACGACCCAGTGCACTTGCTGGTTAGTTATGCGAAGTTGTGAAGATATGTTTACACCATGGTTCTGTGCATCCGTTTTTGGTGCCATCACCAGGGAATCAATTTCGAACAATAATTCACAACCTGAGTAACAATTTCGCATACCAAGTTTTTGGCGCCGTTGCCGGGGATTGTTCGAGTTTGGACAACTGACGGTTCATCTTGTTGCTCAGATTAGGTAATTTTCTTTTTGTCTTGTTTTCAAAAATTTTTCAAAAATCTTTCAAAAATTTCTCCTCTGTTTTCGAAAAAAAAATGTTTTCAAAAATATATTTTTCTTCAAAATTTTTAAGAATGAATTCTAGTGTTTCATGAAGCATGTTGAAGCCTGGCTGGCTGTAAAGCCATATCCAAACTCCTTTGGGATTGGTCTTCAACTAATCACCTCAATGGATGTAATTCCATTCTAAAGCTTGGCTGGCTATTAAGCCATGCCTGACCCCTTGATTGGAGCTTTAAAGTAAAGAGCATAAGATTCCTGGAATTCATATTAAAAATTTTGGAATCCTTATTTTTCTTTTTCAAATAATTTTCGAAAAAAAATCCAAAAAAATTAGAAAATCATAAAAAAATCAAAAAATATTTTTTTTGTGTTTCTTGTTTGAGTCTTGAGTCATGTTATAAGTTTGGTGTCAATTGCATGTTCATCTTGCATTTTTCGAAAAAATTCATGCATTCATAGTGTTCTTCATGATCTTCAAGTTGTTCTTGGTAAGTCTTCTTGTTTGATCTTTGCATTTGCATGTTTTGTGTCTTTTCTTGTTTTTCATATGCATTCTTGAATTCTTAGTGCCTAAGCATTAAAGATTTCTAAGTTTGGTGTCTTGCATGTTTTCTTTGCATTAAAAATTTTTCAAAAATATGTTCTTGATGTTCATCATGATCTTCATAGTGTTCTTGGTGTTCATCTTGACACTCATAGCATTCTCGCATGCATTCATTGTTTTGATCTAAAAATCTCATGCATTGCATCATTTTCATGTTTTTCTCTCTCATCATTCAAAATTCAAAAAATCAAAAAAATATATTTCCCTTTTTCTCTCATAAATTCAAAAATTTGAGTTGACTTTTTCAAAAATTTTTAAAATCTAGTTGTTTTTATGAGTCAAATCAAATTTTCAATTTTAAAAATCTTATCTTTTTCAAAATCTTTTTCAAAAATCAAATCTTTTTCTTCTTTCTTAGTTATTTTCGAAAATTCTAAAAATATTTTTTCAAAAATCTTTTTCTTATTTTTATATCAAATTTTCGAAAATAACAATAACAATTAATGTTTTGATTCAAAAATTTCAAGTTTGTTACTTACTTGTTAAGAAAGATTCAAATTTTAAGTTCTAGAATCATATCTTGTGATTTCTTGTGAATCAAGTCATTAATTGTGATTTTAAAAATAAAATTTTTTTCAAAAACTAATTTCAATCATATCTTTTCAAAAATATCTTCTTATCTTATCTTTTTCAAAAATTTGATTTCAAAATATCTTTTCTAACTTCCTAACTTCTTATCTTTTCAAATTTTGTTTCAACTAACTAACTAACTTTTTGTTTGTTTCTTATCTTTTTCAAAACTATCTAACTAACTCTCTCTCTCTAATTTTCGAAAATATCTCCCTCTCTTTTTCAAAACTTCTTTTTAATTAACTAATTATTTTAATTTTTAAAAATAATTTTCGAAAATTACTAACCTTTTTCAAAAACCATTTTCGAAAATCACCAACTCTTTTTCAAAAATTATTTTCAAAATTCTCCCTCTCTCATCTTATTCTATTTATTTATTCATATACTAACATCTCCTCACCCTTGTGCTTCTTTCCTTACATTACATTCTTTGTCCCCTTCCTTTCTTCCACTCACACAGGGACCTCTATACTGTAGTATAAAGGATCCCTATTATTATTATTATTATTTTTTCTGTGCCCTCTTCTTTGTCATATGAGTAGGAGCAAGGACAAAAACATTCTTGTTGAAGCAGATCCAGAACCTGAAAGGACTCTGAAGAGAAAATTAAGAGAAGCTAAATTACAACAATCCAGAGATAACCTCTCAGAAATTTTTGAACAGGAAGAGGAGATGGCAGCCGAAAATAATAATAATGCAAGGAGGATGCTTGGTGACTTTACTGCACCAAATTCTAATTTACATGGAAGAAGCATCTCCATCCCTACCATCGGAGCAAACAACTTTGAGCTGAAACCTCAGCTAGTTTCTCTGATGTAGCAGAACTGCAAGTTTCATAGACTTCCATCTGAAGATCCATTTCAGTTCTTAACTGAATTCTTGCAGATCTGTGATACTGTTAAGACTAATGGAGTAGATCCTGAAGTCTACAAGCTCATGCTTTTCCCTTTTGCTGTAAGAGACAGAGCTAGAATATGGTTGGACTCTCAACCTAAAGACAGCCTGAACTCTTGGGATAAGCTGGTCACGGCTTTCTTAGCCAAGTTCTTTCCTCCTCAAAAGCTGAGCAAGCTTAGAGCTGATGTTCAAACCTTCAGACAAAAAGAAGGTGAATCCCTCTATGAAGCATGGGAAAGATACAAACAGCTGACCAAAAAGTGTCCTTCTGACATGCTTTCAGAATGGACCATCCTGGATATATTCTATCATGGTTTATCTGAGCTATCAAAGATGTCATTGGATACTTCTGCAGGTGGATCCATTCACCTAAAGAAAACGCCTGCAGAAGCTCAAGAACTCATTGACATGGTTGCTAATAACCAGTTCATGTACACTTCTGAGAGGAATCCTGTGAGTAATGGGATACCTCAGAAGAAGGGAGTTCTTGAAGTTGATACTCTGAATGCCATATTGGCTCAGAACAAAATATTGACTCAGCAAGTCAATATGATTTCTCAGAGTCTGAATGGAATGCATGCTGCATCCAACAGTAATCAAGAGGCTTCTTATGAAAAAGAAGCTTATGATCCTGAGAACCCTGCAATAGCAGAGGTAAATTACATGGGTGAACCATATGGAAACACCTATAATCCATCATGGAGAAATCATCCATATCTCTCATGGAAGGATCAAAGGCCTCAACAAGGCTTTAATAATGGTGGAAGAAACAGGTTTAACAATAATAAACCTTTTCCATCATCCACTCAGCAACAGACAGAGAACTCTGAACAAAATACATCTAATTTAGCAAACTTAGTCTCTGATCTATCCAAGGCCACTGTAAGTTTCATGAATGAAACAAGGTCTTCCATTAGAAATTTGGAAGCACAAGTGGGCCAGCTGAGTAAAAGGATCACTGAAATCCCTCCTAGTACTCTCCCAAGCAATACAGAAGAGAATCCAAAAGGAGAGTGCAAGGCCATTGACATAAGCACCATGGCCGAACCTGTAAGGGAAGGAGAGGACGTGAATCCCAAGGAGGAAGACCTCCTGGGACGTCCAGTGATCAATAAGGAGCTTTCCTCTGAGGAACCAAAGGACTCTGAGGCTCATCTAGAGACCATAGAGATTCCATTGAATCTCCTTATGCCATTCATGAGCTCTGATGAGTATTCCTCTTCTGAAGAGAATGAGGATGTTACTGAAGAGCAAGCTGCCAAGTTCCTTAGTGCAATCATGAAGCTAAATGCCAAATTATTTGGCATTGATACTTGGGAAGATGAACCTCCCTTGTTCACCAATGAACTAAGTGATCTGGATCAACTGACATTGCCTCAGAAGAGATAGGATCCTGGAAAGTTCATAATACCTTGTACTATAGGCACCATGATCTTTAAGGCTCTGTGTGACCTTGGTTCAGGGATAAACCTCATGCCCCTCTCTGTAATAGAGAAACTAGGAATCTATGGGGTACAAGCTGCTAAAATCTCATTAGAGATGGCAGACAACTCAAGAAAACAGGCTTATGGACAAGTAGAGGACGTGTTAGTAAAGGTTGAAGGCCTTTACATCCCTGCTGATTTCATAGTCCTGGATACTGGAAAGGAAAAGGATGAATCCATCATCCTAGGAAGACCTTTCCTAGCCACAGCAAGAGCTGTGATTGATGTAGACAGAGGAGAATTGATCCTTCAATTAAATGAGGACAACCTTGTGTTTACAACTCAAGGATCTCTCTCTGCATCCATGGAGCGGAAGCATAAAAAGCTTCTCTCAAAGCAGAGTCAACCAAAGCCCCCACAGTCAAACTCTAAGTTTGGTGTTGGGAGGCCACAACCAAACTCTAAGTTTGGTGTCAAACCCCCATATCCAAACTCTAAGTTTGGTGTTGGGAGGTCTCAACAAAGCTCTGCACATCTGTGAGGCTCCATGAGAGCCCACTGTCAAGCTATTGACATTAAAGAAGCGCTTGTTGGGAGGCAACCCAATGTTTAATTATCTAATTTTATTTTTGTTTTTCATGTTTTATTAGGTTCATGATCATGTAGAGTCACAAAATAAATATAAAAATTGAAAATGGAATAAAAAACAGCAGAAGAAAAATCACACCCTGGAGAAAGACCTTACTGGCGTTTAAACGCCAGTAAGAAGCATGTTTTGGGCGTTCAACGCCAGAACAGAGCATTGTTCTGGCGCTGAACGCCAGAAATGGGCAGCATCTGGGCGTTTGAACGCCATAAATGCACCCTGGAGGAGAGCTGGCGCTGAACGCCCAGAACAAGCATGGTTCTGGCGTTCAACGCCAGAAATAGGCAACAAATGGGCGTTCAACGCCCAGAACAAGCACCAACCTGGCGCTGAACGCCCAAAGTTGTGTGCAAGGGCATTTTACATGCCTAATCTGGTGCAAGGTTGTAAATCCTTAAGCACCACAGGATCTGTGGACCCCACAGGATCCCCACCTACCTCCACTCACTTCTTCTCACCCCTCTTTCACACAATCCCATAAACACTCTTCCCCAAAACCCTTCACCAATCACCTTAATCTCTCTTCCCCATCACCTCTTCACCACTCACATCCATCCACTCTTCCCCATAAACCTACCTCATAAACTCCACCTACCTTCAAAATTCAAAATCAATTTCCCACCCAAACCCACCCTATATGGCCGAAACCTCACCCCCCTCCCTTCCCTATATAAAGCCTTCCTTTCTTCCTCATTTTCCCACAACACAACTCTCTCTTCTCTTCTTGGCCGAAACACACCTCCCCCCTCTTCTCCATCTTTTCTTCTTCTTCTTCATCATCTTTTCTTTCTTCTCTTGCTCGAGGGTGAGCCAAATTCTAAGTTTGGTGTGGTAAAAGCATAAGCTTTTTATTTTTCTATTACCATTGATGGCACCTAAGACCGGAGAATCCTCTAGAAAAGGGAAAGGGAAGACAAAAGCTTCCACCTCCGAGTCATGGGAGATGGAAAGGTTCATCTCCAAAGCCCATCAAGACCACTTCTATGATGTTGTGGCCAAGAAGAAGGTGATCCCCGAGGTCACTTTCAAACTCAAAAGAAATGAGTATCCGAAGATCCGACATGAAATTCAAAGAAGAGGTTGGGAAGTTCTAACAAACCCCATCCAACAAGTCGGCATCCTAATGGTTCAAGAGTTCTATGCTAATGCATGGATCACTAGGAACCATGATCAAAGTAAGAACCCGAACCCAAAGAATTATCTCACCATGGTTCGGGGGAAATACTTAGATTTTAGTCCGAAAAATGTGAGGTTGGCATTCAACTTGCCAAACATGGAAGAGAACGCACGCCCCTATACAAGGAGAGTCAACTTTGATCAAAGGTTGGACCAAGTCCTCATGGACATATGTGTAGAAGGAGCTCAATGGAAGATTGACTCAAAAGGCAAACCGGTTCAACTAAGAAGATTGGACCTTAAGCCTGTAGCTAGAGGATGGTTGGAGTTCATTCAATGCTCAATCATTCCCACTAGCAACCGGTCTGAAGTTACTATAGACCGGACCATCATGATCCATAGCATCATGATTGGAGAAGAGGTGGAAGTTCATGAGATTATACCTCAAGAACTCTACAAGGTGGCTGACAAGTCCTCCACTATGGCAAGGTTAGCCTTTCCTCACCTCATTTGCCACCTATGCAATTCGGCGGGGATTGACATAGAGGGAGATATCCTTATTAAAGAGGACAAGCCCATCACTAAGAAAAAGATGGAGCAAGAAAGAGAGCCCATTCATGGAGCTCAAGAGGCGCATGAATCTCATCACCATGAGATCCCGGAGATGCCTCAAATGCATTTTCCTCCACAAAACTATTGGGAGCAAATCAACACCTCCCTAGGAGAACTAAGCTCCAACATGGGACAACTAAGGGTGGAACATCAAGAGCATTCCATCATCCTTCATGAAATAAGAGAAGATCAAAAAGCAATGGGGGAGGAGCAACAAAGACAAGGAAGAGACATAGAAGAGCTCAAGGACATCATTGGTTCCTCAAGAAGGAAATGCCACCATCACTAAGGTGGACTCATTCCTTGTTCTTACATTCTCTGTTTTTCGTTTTCTATGTTAAGTGCTTATCTATGTTTGTGTCTTCATTACATGATCATTAGTAGTTAGTAACTTTGTCTTAAAGTTATGAATGTCCTATGAATCTATCACCTCTCTTAAATGAAAACTGTTTTAATTCAAAAGAATAAGAAGTACATGAGTTTCGAATTTATCCTTGAACTTAGTTTAATTATATTGATGTGGTGACAATGCTTCTTGTTTTCTGAATGTACGCTTGAACAGTGCATATGTCTTTTGAAGTTGTTGTTTAAGAATGTTAAATATGTTGGCTCTTGAAAGAATGATGACTAGGAAACATGTTATTTGATAATCTGAAAAATCATAAAAATGATTCTTGAAGCAAGAAAAAGTAGCAAAGAACAAAGCTTGCAGAAAAAAAAAAGAAAAAAATAGGCAAAAAAAAATATAGAAAGAAAAAGAAAAAGCAAGCAGAAAAATCCAAAAGCTCTTAAAACCAAGAGGCAAGAGCAAAAAGCCAATAACCCTTAAAACCAAAAGGCAAGGGTAAATAAAGAGGATCCCAAGGCTTTGAGCATCAGTGGATAGGAGGGCCTACAGGAATAAAATCCTGGTCTAAGCGGCTAAACCAAGCTGTCCCTAACCATGTGCTTGTGGCGTGTAGGTGTCAAGTAAAAACTTGAGACTGAGCGGTTAAAGTCAAGGTCCAAAGCAAAAGATGAGTGTGCTTAAGAACCCTGGACACCTCTAATTGGGGACTTTAGCAAAGCTGAGTCACAATCTGAAAAGGTTCACCCAATTATGTGTCTATGGCATTTATGTATCCGGTGGTAATACTGAAAAACAAAGTGCTTAGGGCCACGGCCAAGACTCATAAAATAGCTGTGTTCAAGAATCATCATACTGAACTAGGAGAATCAATAACACTATCTGAACTCTGAGTTCCTATAGATGCCAATCATTCTGAACTTCAATGGATAAAGTGAGATGCCAAAACTATTCAAGAGGCAAAAAGCTATAAGTCCCGCTCATATGATTGAAGCTATGTTTCATTGATAGTTTGGAATTTATAGTATATTCTCTCCTTTTTATCCTATTTGATTTTCAGTTGCTTAGAGACAAGCAACAATTTAAGTTTGGTGTTGTGATGACCGGATAATTTATATGCTTTTTGGCATTGTTTTTAGTATGTTTTTAGTAGGATCTAGTTACTTTTAGGGATGTTTTCTTTAGTTTTTATGTTAAATTCACATTTCTGGACTTTACTATGAGTTTGTGTGTTTTTCTGTGATTTCAGGTATTTTCTGGCTGAAATTGAGGGACTTGAGCAAAAATCATATTCAGAGGTTGAAGAAGGACTGCTGATGCTGTTGGATTCTGACCTCCCTGCACTCAAAGTGGATTTTCTGGAGCTACAGAACTCAAAATGGCGTGCTTCTAATTGTGTTGGAAAGTAGACATCCAGGGCTTTCCAGCAATGTATAATAGTTCATACTTTGGCCGAGTTTAGATGACGTAAAAGGGCGTTGAACGCCAGTTCTATGCTGCTGTCTGGAGTTAAACGCCAGAAACAAGTCACAAACCAGAGTTGAACGCTAGAAATACGTTACAACCTGGCGTTCAACTCCAGAAAGAGCCTCTGCACGTGTAACATTCAAGCTCAGCCCAAGCACACACCAAGTGGGCCCCGGAAGTGGATTTATGCATCAATTACTTACTTCTGTAAACCCTAGTAGCTAGTTTATTATAAATACAACTTTTTACTATTGTATTAGACATCCTGGATCCTGGATTGTATTTTTGATCCTGTGATCACGTTTGGGGGCTGGCCATTTGGCCATGCCTGGACCTTTCACTTATGTATTTTAACGGTAGAGTTTCTACACTCCATAGATTAAGGTGTGGAGCTCTGCTGTTCCTCAAAGATTAACGCAAAGTACTACTGTTTTCTATTCAATTCATCTTATTTCGCTTCTAAGATATTCATTCGTACTTCAACCTGAATGTGATGAACGTGACAATCATCATCATTCCCTATGAACGTGTGCCTGACAACCACTTCCGTTCTACCTTAGATTGAATGAGTGTCTCTTAGATCTCTCAATCGGAATCTTCGTGGTGTAAGCTAGAATAATGGCGGCATTCAAGAGAATCTGGAAAGTCTAAACCTTGTCTGTGGTATTCCGAGTAGGATTCAATGATTGAATGACTGTGACGAGCTTCAAACTCGCGAGTGCTGGGCGTAGTGACAGACGCAAAAGGAGGGTGAATCCTATTCCAGCATGATCGGAAACCTCAGATGATTAGCCGTGCCGTGACAGGGCATCTTGGACCATTTTCACAAGAGGAGGGGATGTAGCCACTGACAACGGTGATGCCCTTGCATAAAGCCAGCCATAGAAAGGAGTAAGACTGATTGGATGTAGACAGCAGGAAAGCGGAGGTTCAGAGGAACGATTGCATCTCCATACGCTTATCTGAAATTCTCACCAATGATTTACATAAGTATTTCTATCCTTCTTCTATTACTACATTTCGAAAACTACATAACTATTTTATATCTGCCTGACTGAGATTTACAAGGTGACCATAGCTTGCTTCATACCAACAATCTCCGTGGGATTCGACCCTTACTCACGTAAGGTATTACTTGGACGACCCAGTGCACTTGCTGGTTAGTTATGCGAAGTTGTGAAGATATGTTTAGACCATGGTTCTGTGCATCCGTTTTTGGTGCCATCGCCAGGGAATCAATTTCGAACAATAATTCACAACCTGAGTAACAATTTCGCATACCAAAAGTCAGAGTAAGTGGCATGATGATCACTTTCTAAGTAACAAGCATTCACAATTAGAAGCTACAGTTAACTCATATCCAAACAAGGAAATCAGGTTGATGATGATTCAGATAGATATAGAAATAGCAAAAATTAGAATTTAAACATCAAAAATGCAGATTATGAACTAGGAAATCAAAAACAATAAGAAAGCTTGCCCTGGTATTCATGAATTGGTTTGGTAGAAGCAGAGAAAAGTAGAGTTCAAAGTGCCAAAACCAAGACATGAATGGAAACAAAATAGTTTACAGAAAATTGGGCAGCATTCCGGCTAAAATTGCATGTTCCCGGAAAATAAATAGCAACAGAATAGTTCATATAAAATAAAACAAACTGCAAATAAATACAAATAAGATGAACATGAAGGAACATTCGTAGTAGCAGCATGCATAGTAAGAATAGCATATGAACAATACGTAGAGCACAGCAAGAGCAAAACTGCGAAAAGTATAAAGCAAGTAGCATGAACAGCGCAATTAATCAGGCCTAAATCCATTAACCACATCCTAGGCTACCTAACCACCTAGAATCCACTACAACATGCATATCTAACTAGCCTAATTATGAACATGAACAGAAAAATATGTAATTAACTAGGAATTGAAAGAAGGGTGGCTTTGGCAGAACCTGGTAGGCGTATGAATGAAAGTGGGGCAGAGAGATGGCTAGGGATGGTGGTGGTGGCGGTTGACGTGGTGGTTGAGGGTGGTTGGTGCGGCGGTTGTTGTTCGGAGGCAGGGGGTGTTCGGGTAGGTTAATGGGGTAGGGGTTAAAGGGGGGAAAAGGGAAGGGGGGACGTGGGTGGTGGGTGGTGGGTGCGGCGGTGATGGCGGCGCGGTGGGGGTGGTGGTCGCGGAGGGGGGCAGTAGTGGTGGGGGGAGAAGAGGAGAGAAGAAGAAGAAAGAGAGAGAAAGGAGAAGGGGGTGGCGTTGCGGTGGTGTCTGGGTGGTTGACGGTGGTGCGGTGGGAGTAGGGTGGCGCGGGTGGTGGAGGAGCAACAAGGGTTGCAGAGAAGAGGAAGAAGAAAGGCGTTGGGGGGCGCGATGGGGTAGGGTTCGCGTCACAGGGGGTTAATAAATTTGAATCCACACGATCGCATGGGGCACGCGGTCGCATGGCTAGGGTGGAATAGGGGTTAACGCGATCGCGTGAGTGATGCAATCGCATGGAATGGGTGAAAGGATAATTACGCGGTCGCGTGAGGCATGCGACCGTGTCACTGGAATTTGTGCTAAACGCACAATTCCAGCGTCGTTTCAGCGCAACTCTCTGTCTCCTTCGGGGTGTTGTGCAATCCACGCGACGCGACCGCGTGGGTCGTTTTGTGCGAAACGCACAATGGCCGCACGATTCTAGCCCAACTTTATGGGCGTTGGATCCTTACGCCGATTTCCAGGTCACGCGGCCGCGTGAATGACGCGGGCGTGTGGGAAGTGTTTTTTGCAACTGACGCGATCGCCTGAGTGATGGGTCGCGTCGTGCGCCCTTTATTTTATTTTTTTTATTTTTTTTTCATGCAGGTATGCAATTATGCAGTGTGCAATGCGAGTGAATAATATTCAGGTTCAATTGAAAAGGAAATAAAAATAAATAACACGAAATAAAACTGAAAAAGAAATGACCATACCATGGTGGGTTGTCTCCCACCTAGCACTTTTAGTTAAAGTCCTTAAGTTGGACATTGGATGAGCTTCCTGTTATGGCGGCTTATGTTTAAATTCATCCAGAAATCTCCACCAATGCTTGGAATGCCAATAGCCTCCGGGGTCCCAAACTAGGCATGTAAAGCTTCTGAGCAGCTTCAAACAGATTCTCAGGCTCCTGGGGTGACGAATGTCAGAATAGATTCCAGGATCCCAAACTTTGCTTTTAAATCCACCTTTGTCTTGATCTATATTTTTCCATTCGGGCGGTTTAAAAATTAGATTCTCACCAAGATGACCAAACATTTTCCGAGATCCATTCGATTGATCATGATGCCAATCCGTGCACTTCGAGTTGAAGCGTGGAACCTTATTGAACCTTGTGCACCAGCTCTGACTACGAGCCATTTTCCTCTTACTCTTAAAGCCGTAGAGAGCTCTAAGCTGGCCATCTGTTTCAAGCAACCCATATTCAAGTGGAAAAATAAAGCTAAAGGTTAAGGATTGTACCCACTTGAAGCTTGTATTGGGTGGTAATGGCCTTGGGATAGGTGTTTCCGGTGGTTCTGTAAGTTCTACTCCCTTGTGCTCTTCTGTGAATTTCTTGACTTCCTTGCAAATTTCTTCAAATGCATCCATGTCCTGATCAAAGCCTTCTATGTCTTCCTCGTTACTTAAGTCATAAACGGGAGGTTGAGAGAAATCTACCTCCGCATCATCTTCGTATTCACTTGGGGAAGATTCTTCGATCTCAGAGAATTCACTTGCGGATGCAAGTTCATTACTAGGAGAACTTGACTTGAGATTATCATCATCAAGGAAACTTGCTTCTTGGATTATTCCGTCGAGTTCTTCATAAAAGAGTTGCTGTGGGAGTTGTGCACTATCCTCCTTAACATCAATTGTAACGTCCTTGACAGAATTTTCCACAATTCTGGATTCCCATGGAAGTTCAGCTTCTCCTAAGTCTTCAACCAACTCTTCTTCTTCTATAATGACAGCTTCCTCTACTTGTTCCAGTACGAAGTCATGCCCTGTTCTATCCACTGGAGTTTCTAGTATCTCCTTCATACTACGCTCTTCATTAGATTGTCCATATGGGGCTGTGGGAGGTACTTGAATGTTCGAACGTCTAGAAGATAATTGACTTACTACTTGCTCCAGTTGATGAAGGGTTGTTTGAAGTTGATCTACTGTTTCCTTGAGGCGAACCTCTGATTCTCGGGGTGATGGATTTGGGCGTGGTACATGGGGAAGTGGTGGTGTTTGGGAGTAATTGGATTGGAATTGGGGTAAATGAGGATCATATGGTGGTGAATGGTGAAAAGGAGCTTGTGAGTGTGGTGGTTCGAAGTTATGTTGAGAGGATGGCCTATAAGCACAGGGTGGGGCTTGTTGGTAACTACAAGGTTGTCCACCATGTCTATTGGCTTGGTATGCATTGTAGAATGGTCTTTGTCCATGATATCTTGGAGGGTGTTGTTGCCTAAAGGGTTGATCAGATCCTCTTGGCTCCATCCATCTTTGATTGCTCTGACCTTGATGCATGTTCCTGTTATAACTTTCACTCCTTTCAACAATATTAGAACCAAACTCAAAGCGAGAGGGGTGAAAATTCATAGTAGATAATGGAAATAAAAGGAGAAAATAAAGACAAATAAACAAGTAAAAGAAAAATATTTACAATAACCAATAATAAGGCACACGATTGCAGTTCCCCGGCAACGGCGCCATTTTGACGTTGGGATTTTTGCTAGTAAAGAATTTTATAAAAATAGTCTCATTGTAGATATAGTTTCTAAACCAACAGAAATCCTTTCGTACAAACGTTTTGGTTGTCACAAGTAACAAACCCCTTAAAAATTGATAACCGAAGTATTTAAACCTCGGGTCATCTTCTCAAGGAACTGCAGGGAAGTATGTTCTTATTATTGGTTATGAAGATTGTAGATTGGGGTTTTGAAGATGAGGAACAAGTAATTTAAATGGCAAGTGAAATAAATAAATAACTATAAAATAAACTTTTGGCAAGGTATGGGAAATTGGAAGTCCTATCCTAGTTATCCTTATCAATGATGATGAAGATTGAATCTTAATTCCACTTAGTTAGCCTTTACTTAAAGCAAAGAAAGGTCAAGTGACTAATTAGTTTGATCTTCAAATCCTAGTTAATCCCTGAAGAAAGATTGGGATTATTAAAGTTCAATTCAATTAGCAAAGATAACAATTATCAATCATGTTGAGTTTGATAACTCCTGAGTTACTGGTTTCTTAACCAAGACCAAAAGGGAAAAAGTAAATCTACTTGAATAAAAATGTCTTCAGATTGGAAGCAACAGTAATATAAATAAAAGAAAGCAATCATAAACTGAAATATCTCAAAAAACATTAATTCAAAGAATAATCTGTAACGTAGAAAAATTCATAAATTAAATTGAGAAAATAAGTAAAAAGGAATATTGAACCTGATAAAAAGAGATAATCCTGAAAGCAAAAGAAATCCTAATTCTAAATCCTAAAAGAGAGAGGAGAGAACCTCTCCCTAAAAACTACATCTAAATCATGAAAAGTAACTAATTGGAGACTCTCCCTGAATGGATGCATTCCCCCACTTCATAACCTCTGATCTATGCCTTCTGGACTTGGATTTGGGCCAAAAAGGGCTTCAGAAATCGCTGGGAGCGTTTTCTGTAATTTTTGGTGCGTGGCCTTTGTCACGCGTCCGGTCGTGTCATCTGGAGTTTTCCTTATCACGCGGTCGCTTCAGTCATGCGTCCGCGTCATATGCATTTCGCTTAAGGCGCGCGATCGCATCAATCACGCGGTCGCGTCACTGCCAGTTTCTCCAAAAACTCCGTTTTATGCTTTCCTTCCATTTTTGTATGTTTCCTTTCCATCCTTTAAGTCATTCCTGCCTTAGAAGATCTGAAACTGCTCAACACACGAATCACGGCATCGAATGAAAATAAAGGGTAATTAAAATAATTACTTTTAAAGCATAGGAAACATGTTTTTCACATACATCACATAATAAGGAAGGGAAAGTAAAACCATGCAATTAACATGAATAAGTGAGTGAAGGATTGAATAAACCACTTAAATTAGGCACAAAATATATCATATAATATGGGTTTATCAATGATCTTTCCCATGTAGTCATGACCATGTGTTAACATCATTCATCTTTAATGTGCCTTAATTACCACCTTTCCCGTTCTCTTCCTTGCTGTAACCCTTGACATCTTAACATCCTTACTCTTTCCCTTTTAGGATAGCCACCAAGAAAAGAAAAGAGAAAGCTACCCCCAAACCACCAGCAAGGAAAGGAACAAAAAGAGCATTAGTGGCAGAGCCATCTTCAACTGCAGTCAAGCCCTCAACAAAACGAATTAAGAGGATTATAAAGGTCGATGAAAAAGAGAAAGCCTTCCCAGCAAAGGACACTGCGCGATTTTCCAACCGCTACTGTGAGCAGATGTTCCCCATCCTGGCAGCAAGGAATTACAACAACGAATACCTGCTTATCCTCCCAACTCATATTGCTGAATTTGTTGAGCCGCGAATTGAACAAAGACACTGGGGATTCTTACAAAGACAGCCACGACAGGTTAATCTCTCATGGGAAGTCAAGTTCTACTCTAATTTCCACTTGCCAATCCTGCAGTCTGTCTATCTCCGTCAGAAGTAAATCCCCATTACAGAAGAGGCCATTCAACGAGCGTTGGATCTCCCCCCTGCTCCAGAAGGACTGGACGCATTTCAAGAGGCCGCACTCAAGTGCCAGACGTACCAATTTGACTGGAACGTTGTTCTCAGAGTTATCGCACAACCTGGCAGCAGATTGATTTATGGATACCATCGTTCCCGACCTAAGGGAATTTCGGCTTCCGCACTTACCTTGGAGGCTCGCGTATGGGCACAGATTATGTCCCATTACGTCTTTCCGAGCACTCATGAGTCCTCCTTCACAGCAGACATGGCCATTCTACTATGGTTCATCCTTACAGACCAGCTTCTAAACCTACCAAGACACATCCGGAATGCCATGGGACACGTACAAATTGTGGGCAACTACCTTTTCCCGCCTTGATCTCAGATCTTGTTTCAGCAGCCAGGGTCTCCTACAGAGCTGGGGACACCAAAGCCATGCTTCCACGGGATGATCAGTACGTCCCTAACGGGAAATATCTCAGTCCACCAACAGCCACTACCAGCTAGTCTGCAGAACAAGCTGCGGACATTCCCCCTTCCACACCACAAGCACCTTCAACAAGTCAACTGCTCCATCAAATACTAGAGAGGTTGGACCGACAAGACCTAAAAGCAAAGCTACGAGAGCGCTGCAACCAGCGCCATTTCAAATACCTCAAGGAGCTACTCACAGGCATCCACAGACCTGAAAAAGACCCAGACACTCCGGACTCCACTTCCTTTACAGCACAGGGAGCCATGACGGTCCCGACTGTGGAGATACTGCTACCAGCCCACCTTTGTTCCTAACAGATGGCACCGAGGACGGTGCAAAGCCTTAAGTGTGGGAAGGTCAGTTAGTACCTGACTTCCGGAGGTAATTTCTCTTTCTTAACACCAATAAAATAGAATATTTAGTTAGTTTTTCTTTTTTTAGGATAGATTGCATAGTAATAGGTTAATTGCATGCATGTTCTACTTGATTGAAAAGATAATAAGTTTCTCCTAAGACCTGCAATTTTTCACTAATTTAAATCAAAACCATTATGTTAAATTTGTTTGAAGTTGTAATTGGAACATGGTTTTCAAGCTAAGAAACACACAACCTGTGAGACTTTGAGCCCAAATACATGGTTACATTATTTAACCATAACTATTTTATTCTTGTGTGTTTACTTCTCTATGATTGTAATTTGAATTTTGTTTTATCCTATATGTCCAATGTTAATGTGTTATATGCATGCATATGATTGAGGCCATTATTTATTTAGCTCACTTACCCCAAATAAGCCTACCCTTTAAATTACCGTTGTTAGCCACTTTAAGCCATTTTAATCCCATTTGTTCTACATTTTACCACGTTACTAACCTTAAGCAGAAAAACAATTAAACATCCCAATTGAATCTTTGGTTAGCTTAAGATAGAAATTGTGTGTTAATCGAGTATGGGAAGATTGTGGGAACAAGGGTTAACAGAGGAATGTGTCATGAAGGAAATTTGGGTACCTACTCATATGAAACCATAAAAGAAAATTAAAAATCTATGTGCATTGATAAGCTATTTAAAAAAAGATTTGAATAAATAAATTTAAATAAGGGGACAAAATTACCCCAATGCTAAATTAAACAGTCAATGCACATGTGATAAAATTAAAACAAAGGTTGATGCATGAGTATGGAATGTGAAAAGGAAATTCTGGGTAGCTAGGTATGAAATTTGAATTTATATAGAATATACATATATGATTAGGTGAAAGCTTGGGTTAATTAAAGATTCAATTTATAAGCTCACTTAGCCATATATACCCTTACCCTTACCTTGGCCCCATTACAACCCTGAAAAGACCTCATGATGTTTGCATTGGTACATTAAATATTGTTGATTGGTTAGGTGAAGAACAAAAAAATTAGAAAGCATGATTAGAGAAGGATAGAGTGGTTACCCTATACACTAGAGAGATTAGAGTGCACACAGACCACCAGTGAGGGTTCAATGCTTGACTCCATGTCCCCTGCTTTCACGAGCTGTCTTCTTACAAATTTACCTGCTTTTACTGTATGATTTAAACTAGTGGAATCTGCTCTATGTTCTGTCTTAGAGAACTCATTTATTTTTAATCAGATACACAAAATCAAATAGTTGCATTCATATACATAGGTTACATTGCATGAGTCTTACATGTCCATATTCATTCATATTTATCTCCTTCAACTAAGCATGAGGACATGCTAATGTTTAAGTGTGGGGAGGTTGATAAACCATTATTTTATGATTTATATTGTGCTTAATTGTGTGGTTTTATCAAGTCTTCACCCACTTATTCATATGATTAGCATGATATTACAAGTCCTTCCCAAAATTGTTCCATGGTTGAAAAATTGCTTTCTAAAGATCTTTTAATTGTATATTTTTATTCTCCTCTATACCGTTCGATGTCGTGATCTGTGTGTTAAGTGTTTCAGGCTTCATAGGGTAGGAATGGCTTAGAGAATGGAGAGGAAGCTGACAAAAAATGGAAGGAACACAAGAAATTGAGGAGATGACCAGCGAGAAGCGACGCGGACGCATGGCTCACGGGACCACCCGAAATGGAGGAAATCGCAGTGACGCGCTCGTGTGCCTGACGCGAACGCGTGAATTGGAAGCCGCACGAGTGACGCAAATGCGTGGACGACGCGCACGCATGGCAAGGAAAAAACGCTGGATGACGCGAATGCGTGGATGACGTGATCGCGTGACGTGCGCGATCTGCAGAATTTGTAGAAATTGCTGGCGTGGATTCTAGGCCGCATCTCAACCCAGTTTTCGGCCCAGAAACACAGATTAGAGCCAGGGAACATGTAGAGACCAAGAAGGACATTCATTCGGCATAAATTTTTAGTTTTAGATCTGACCTTACTCCTCCTCTAGGTTTTCTCTCCATATATTCATAGTTCTTAGGATCTCGTTTTTATTGCTTTTTAGATTGGGATATAGAGAAGAGCTATTACCTCCGCAAGACTTCATCTCTCTAGTTTGTTTTCTCTACTTTTTACTTACTCTTTCATATCCTTAATTTTTTCAGAGTTACCATTGGATTATTTTTAGAATTTATTAATACAAGAACTATTTTAATTTTTAATTGGTCTTTTTGATTATTATTTATCATGTCTTCCTTTATTTTCCTTTCTTATTTTGTGAAGTTTACATTCATGATGAGCGAGTAGTTCTCCAACTTGATTGGGAGTTGATTGAAAGGAGAACCTTGAGTTGGAATGCTCAAGAGAAAAATTGTAATTGGGTTTATTGTTGGATGGCTCTCAAGTCACTGACACTAATCCTTCCCAAGGAAGAGGATTAGAACTTGTGAATAGAAGTAGACTTCCAACTTACTTGACTTTCCTCTACCTAGTAAAGGATAACTAAGTAGAACAACCTTCAATTATTAATTGATCTAGGGAGAACTCCAACAAGGATAGAACTCCCGATTAATCCACTCCCGGTCAAGACCTTTATTTAAATTACATAAATTCTCTGTTTTAATTTCTTGTTTATCAAACTCAAAACCAATTTGAAAACCCTCTGATTAATAAAATAGCACATCTTTCTGCAACTCGTTGGGAGACGACCTGGGATTCATACTCCCAGTATTTTAATTCTAATTTTGTGACAACCCTTCTAAATTGATAAGCGGACTTTTGTTGGTTAAGAACTGTACTTGCAATGTATCTCTCATATTAATTTCTTAATCTGCCAATTTCTGCCTCGTCAAGTATACTACTCCCACAGTTCCTAGGATCTGGAATAGTATAGGAGGCTAGCACTCTCTTAGCAGGTTGGGCATTGTTGTTAGCCACTCCTTCCTCATGTATCTCATCTTCCCTGACTTGATGCAAGTCCTCTTCTGAGTCCTCTTCACCAATAACTCTCTTTCCCCTAGCTTCTCTTCTCAGTCTAAACAAAGTTCTCTCTAGCTCAGAATCAAAGGTAGTTGATGTTGCCTTTCTACCTCCTGGCATACATAACACAAAAACAAACCAAATGACAAGTGAATACTCTATTGCTAGAGTGTGTGTTAGAATTAGCTGACACAATGTGTCAAACAGTTAGTATGCTTAAACAAAAACAAAGAAAAATACTCAATCTAGACTGTCACCCACTTAATCATTGTTAATCTGAATTAATCCCCGGTAACGGCGCCAAAAACTTGATGACTGGAAATTTGCACCAACATAAATTCCTTCGGCAAGTGTACCGAATCGCCAAGTAATAACTCATTGTTGAGTGAGGTCGATCCCACAAGGATTAATGGATTAAGAAACTTTAGTTAAGTAATTGATCTAGTTGAGAAAATATTTGATGATTGTTGTGAAATTTACAGAATGTAAATGACATAAAAAGTAAATGACTGAAAGATAAAGAGCTGAAAGTAAATTACTGAATGATGAAGAGCAAAAAATTGAATGACAAGGAATTAAAAGAGCTGAAACTCAAATGGCAAGAATGTAAATGGCGATGAAAAGTAAATTACATGAAATGTAAATGGGCTTCGGGTGCTAGGAATCAAAGATAACAAGAAACTTAAAGCAATTGAAAGGAAGAGCAACAATGGGTGAGATTCATTAGGGATTGGAGATATTATAATCCTTCGTGAATCAATGGGTCTCAACTTCATTCTCAATCATATGAAGTAGATCTATGGCAGATTGTAATTAATTGAGTTCCAATTCCTTGGTAACCCAATTTCTCTTAACACAACTAACTGCCAATTCCTTGATCTAGTTGTTCATGAGAAGAGGTTAAGTTCAATTCTCTTATCCATAAGCCACACAAGTTCTCAGGATCTAAATTCAAATCAGGAATTTATTAATCCAAAGAGTTGTGAGAGAAAGAGCTTCAAACTAATTTCTATAATTTCCCTTCCGAGGCTCACATAGAAATTCAAATGGATCTAAACCCCCTTCCGGTAGTGAATAGATCTATTAAGCACAGAAGTTATCCCTTAGATACAACAAGTGGATTGAGAAGAAGAAGAATTTCCTTAATTCATTTGAATTACAATAGAGCTTCTCCCCCTAATGATGTGGGCGTTAGTTCATCATTGCTCTGAAAAACTTAGAAAGAAAAAGAAAGTACATGAAAAGTAACTAAGTACAAAGAAGAAAGAAGATGATTCAGAGTTTCCCAATTAGGATCCTCTTCTCTCAGGGTCCGTTCTCTTCCTAGTTCAAAACTCTTCCTATATATACTACTTGTGTGATCTTCAAATGAGTCTTCAAGTACTTGGACGTGGGCCCTTGGCCTTGGTTGAAGCAGTTAGTAAACTTTTTGGGCTTTTCTCAACTTTCTGGAAGGTGTTAGTTGAGGTAGTATTGGCATTAGTGTGGACGTTGGTGTAGCTAACGTTGCATGGTCGCTGGCGTTAATGCTGGCATTAGTGGTGTTAACGTGGCCACTAACGCCACAATTCTTCTTTGCTCCAGCGTTATCGCTGGCGTGAGTGGCACTAACGTGGCCACTGATGCCAGGGCATTTTTCCAGTTTCACTTACCTTTTTCTTTACTCTTTTAGGATAGTTTCATGCAATTTCTTAGTAAATAAGCAAGTTTTGGGTAAATATACACTTACATCTTGATTCAAGAAAATATTGTGAACTTTACATGATTTCATGAGAATTATGCATGAATTGAATGATAATATGGATGATGCATGATTTCATGACTTGAAACAAAGCTTTGATTCACCTTGTTTGTTTGATTTCAGGACAAAGGAAGCAAAGAAGAGCCACATTAGGAGCCACGTTAGTCTCACTAATGTGACCACTAACGTGGAAAAGGAGCAAGCTTTCAACGATAGTGGAAAAAGTTACCACCAATAACGCCCTCGAATGCCATCATAGCCCACGTTAGTTACACTAACGTTGGAACCAACGTGGAAGAAAGGGAAGCTCCAACGTTAGTGGTAAAAGTGATCACCACTAACGCCACACTAAGCCACTTTAATAGCCACGTTAATCCAATTAACGTGGACTCTAACGTGGAGTAAAGAGGGATCGCAAGCATTAGTGATACTCACCTTTGTCACTAACGCTAGGCCAAGGTTAGATTACCTACGTTAGTGGTCACGTTAAGACCAGTAACGTGAAGGGTAACGTGGAGCAATGAATGATAGGCCAACGTTAGTGACACTCACCTTTGTCACTAACGTTGGAGATGGCAAGCATACCCACGTTAGTGGCCACATTAGTTACACTAACGTGGAGAACAAACGTGGGAAAGAGGGGCACTTTGAAACGTTAGTGAAAAAGGTGGTTGTCACTAACGTTCTCGAAGCTTGGGCATGCCCACGTTAAGGGCCACATTAGTTACACTAACGTGGACCATTAACGTGGAAGAAATGGATAAGAAGCAACGTTATTGGTAAAGGTGAGTGCCAATAACGTTTGTGAAGGGCTAAAAGGCCACGTTAGTGATCACGTTAGTACCACTAACGTTGAAGTTAGCATGGATCATTTAGTTTGGAACATTAGTGACAAAGTTATCATCACTAACGCTCTCGAACCCAAATTTACACTTAACGTTAACGCCACTAACGTCCTAACTAACTTCCCATCATGCCTAACTCACACTTTCTTTGCAAGCAAAGATGAGCCCACTAGAGACTGTAACTGCTTCAACTGAAGATAAAAGGCCCATATCCAAGATTTAAAGAGCTAACTAGAAGATCTGAAGAGTAGTATATAGGGTTAGTTTTGAATTGAAAAAGAGATCTGGGACTTGAGAACTATACTCTGTATATTTTACTTTCTCTGCAACTTCTAGTTTAATTTTTAGAATGTACTTTTCATTTTTGCTTTCCATTTCCAGAGCTATGAATAACTAAACCCCTTTTCATTGGGTTAGGGAGCTCTGTTGTAATTTGATGGATCAATTGTAGTTTTCATTATTCTTCTTCTTTCTTTTCTCTTGATTTTACTAGAAAGCTTTCAATCTTTATCCAATTGGTTAGCTATCTTGGAAGAGAAGCTCTCCATAATTGGATCTCCTCGGAACCTTGGAAGAGGAATTAGGAGATCATGCTAGAATTACTTTCTCATGCTGGACCAAATTGGGGTTTGGATGGATATAGTGACATATAATCCTACCAATACTTTGGTTTGGGAATGCATGTGGTATAATCAGTGACCATACTTCATCTCTTCCCATGAGCAATTAAATCAAGGAATTGGGCAATTGTTCAAGCTTAAAGAGATTGGGTTGCCAAGGAATTAGAATCCAATCACTTAAGATTGCCAAGGAGATCAATGAATGCATTGATTGAGGAAGAGATGAGAATGAACTTGATCCGGAGAATGCAACATCTCCTAAGCCCAATGAATCCCCCATTTCTAATCTTACCCATTCTCTTTATTTTCTGCCATTTACTTTTCTTCTCATCTTCCCAAATCCCCATTTAAGATTCTGTAATTTACTTTATGCCATTTACATTCTGCCATTTAATTCCAGCATTTATATTTTCCGTTATTTACTTTCCTACCATTTAATTTTCTGCAATTCTTCAATTCAATTTCTGCTTAACTCAACTAGAACATTCCTCTAATTAAAGTTGCTTGACCAATCAATCCTTGTGGGATTCGACCTCACTCTATTGTGAGTTTTTACTTGACGACAATTTGGTATACTTGCCGAAGGGAAATTTGTTGAGAGACAAGTTTCCATGCATCAGCCACTAATGCCACACCTTGCTCTTGGCCAGCGTTGCTCCTAGCTTTAGTGGCATTAACGTGGCCACTAACGCCACCAATCTTCCCTTGTAGCCCCTGTCGCTAGCGTTAGCATCACCAACGCCACTACTAACTTCACCAATCTTGCCTTGTGTCACGTTAGCATTGGCGTTAGTGGCACTAACTTTGCCACTAACGCCAATCCTTCCTTGGAGTGATGTCATCGCTGGCGTTAGTGAGTGGCTAACTCCACCACTAACGCCACTCTTCCTTGCTTCCCCTATGTTAATACTAGCGTTAGTGGCATTTAACGTGGCCACTAACGCCACCAATCCATCTTGAAGCTGGCGTTGACACTGGCGTTAGTGGCATTAACATGACTACTAACGCCACTTCTCCCTGAATGCTAGCGTTGATACTGGCGTTAGTGGTGTTAACTTGGCCACTAATGCCACTCCTCCCTTAGAAGTTGGCGTTGATACTGGCGTTAGTGGCGTTAACTTGGCCACTAACGCCACTCCTCTCCTGCTTTTCTCTGCTTCTTTTTGCGTATCATCAATCAAACAATTGCATCAAAACTTTGCCATAATAACAAGATAATGCATCATTCATTATATCAAGTAGTTATTTGCATCAATCTCATGAAAATGTGCATAATTCACAATGTTGATTGAATCCAGACATGCATTCATAACTCATCCAAATGCTTGCTTGTTGACTAAGAAAATACATGAAACTAATCTAAAACATACTAAAAATGGTTTGTAAAACTATCCAAGATGCCCTGGCATCACTTACCTTATCCACTGATGATTGGGATAAAATTCAATAATCACCCAATGCTAGATTGTACCTAAACCACCAAAATCATGAAAACCTCTCAATATTCACTCCAAAAACATGAAAATGAAAAGAATGGATAACTGGACAAAAAATTTAGAGATCCTTACCACTTTTTTCATATAAAATTAAAGAGAATTCTGAGACAAATGCGTGGTCACAAATGGCTCGTCAATCGGAATGATGGATCGAAAGTTATGATCGATTGAAATTGGAAATGAATAGTATTTTCCAACCTAGATTCTCTCTTCTCTTTTTCACGTTGGAACACTTATGAAAAGAGGGGAGTGGCTGAAACCACAAGGAATGAGGGTTATATGGGTTGGGCTTTGGGCTCAATATGGGTCTGGTTCAATCGATTTAGTTTGTTGGCCTAATTTTGGACCAAAATCTTTAATATTAGCGTTTTAATTCATATCCTAAATATTTTTACCTCTTCAAAGTATAAAATTAATTTCCTAGTTTCCTTGGGTCATAATTAATTTATTAGTTAATTATTTATTTATTAACCGGAGTTTACATTTTTACCTATTCAAAGTATAAAATTTAATTTCCAAATTCCCTTAGCTCATAATTGATTTATTAGTTAATTATTTACTAATTAACTGAGGTTTACAATCCTTTCTTGATAGTGTTCACATAATTGAAGTCATGTAAATATATGGAAGATGCAGCAAATTGATCTTCAAATAGCTTGGCGAGCTCTTGAAAATGGGAAATTGAATTTGCAGGCAAAGAAGAAAACCAATCAAATGTAAGACCGTCTAAAAAAGTAAGAAAACAATGACATAAGATCATAACAGAGGCACCGTTTATGATCATCATTGAGCAAAATTTTTTTATGTGTTTTTTCGGATTACCCATGCTATCATAGGGAGTCAACGTTATTGATAATGCAAAATTCCTAGGCAATTTGAAAGTTATGACATCTGCCGTGAATGGTCTAACTGCGTTGTCCGATTCATCACCTTCATTGTTTTGTTAATCTCCTTCTGATTGTTGAGTTTCAGAGACATGCGTTGGATCAGAGTTTTCTTCCTCGTCATCTTATCGTTCATTGTGATCATCGTTATGAGCAATCCGAGTATTGGTTAGCTCAGCTATCTGATTTGTCATTCTTTAGTTTTCTTCTATCATGCGCTGATTATCCTGTTGTAACTTTATTACTATCTGAAGGAGCTCGGAAGGTGTGGGAAGAGGTTGTTCAGCTATAGGCAGATCTGAAAATTTTGGGACCTAAAGGAAAAAAAAGGGCTTTTGTTTATAAGCTCCCCGGTGCGCGCCAATTATTCTTGTGGAGGTTGGCAGCTGTATAGCTCGTCCATCAATGGGTATTTGCAAGCTTTTCATCGGGATGAATTATAATTTGGCAATGAGAGAACAACGGGATGGACACTTATAAAAGGCATTTTGATGCTTGATGAGCGGATACTTTATACCCTTTTTGGCATTGTTTTTACATAATTTTTAGTATGTTTTAGCTACTTTTTATTATATTTTTATTAGTTTTTATTCAAAAATCACATTTATGGACTTTACTATGAGTTTGTGTATTTTTTGTGATTTCAGGTATTCTCTGGCTGAAATTGAGGGACCTGAGCAAAAATCTGATTCAGAGGCTGAAAAAGGACTGTAGATGCTGTTGGATTCTGACCTCCTTGCACTCGAAGTGGATTTTCTAGAGCTACAGAAACCTGATTGGCACGCTCTTAATTGAGTTGGAAAGTAGACATCCTGGGCTTTCCAGAAATATATAATAGTCCATTCTTTTCTCGAGATTTGATGGCCCAAACTGGCGTTCAAAGACAGCTTAAAACATCTTGGCGTAAGAGGCACAAACTGGAACCAGAATTGGAGTTAAACGCCCAAACTGGCAAAGCTGGTGTTTAACTCTAGGAAAAGCCTAAGCACGAAAAATCTTCAATGCTCAACCCAAGCACACACTAAGTGGGCCCCCGAAGTGGATTTCTGCACTATCTGCACTTAGTTACTCATTTTCTGTAACCCTAGGCTACTAGTCTAGTATAAAAACTACTTTTAGAGATTTATTTATCATCTATCTTTGGAACTTGTATGTTCACGTTTGGAGGCTGGCCTCACGGCCATGCCTAGACCTTGTTCACTTATGTATTTTCGACGGTGGAGTTTTTACACCCCATAGATTAAGGTGTGGAGCTCTGCTGTTCCTCATGAATTAATGCAAAGTACTATTGTTCTTCTATTCAATTCAAGCTTATTCTTATTCTAAGGTATTCACTCGCACTTCAACCTGATGAATGTGATGACCCATGACACTCATCATCATTCTCACTTATGAACGCGTGCCTGACAACCACTTCCGTTCTATCTGCAATAGCTTGAGTCTTGGCCTCCTGGTTCACGATGCATGATTGCCTCTCCTGACAACAGAGCATTCCATTCTGTGAGATTAGAGTCTTCGTGGTATAGACTAGAACCATTGGTAGCATTCCTGAGATCCAAAAAGTCTAAACCTTGTCTGTGGTATTCCGAGTAGGATCTGGAAAGGGATGACTGTGACGAGCTTCAAACTTGCGAATGTTGGGCGCAGTGACAGTGTGCAAAGGGAAAATGGTCCTATTCCGACGCTAGCGGGAACTGACAGATGATTAGCCATGCGGTGACAGCGCATATGGATTTGTTTTCATCCGAGAGGATCATACAGCTTGCCATGGAAGGAGGTAACGCATGGTTGGAAGAAGGCAATAGGAAAGCAGAAGTTCAGAAGCAACAAAGCATCTTTAGACGCTTATCTGAAATTCCCACCAATGAATTACATAAGTATCTCTATTTTATTTTCTATTTTATTTATATCTTAATTATCAAAACCTCATAACCAATTGAATCCGCCTGACTGAGATTTATTAAAAGGAATAAAATAAAAGGAAGATGCTTTATAGTCTCCAATTGAGCAATTATTTAATTTTAATAAAAGGAATTGAGCAATTATTTTATTTTATTCCTTATAACTACAAGGAAGATGCTTGGTGACTTTATTGCACTCTTTTCTGACTTCTGTGGAAGGAGCATCTCAATTCCTGCAATTGGAGCAAACAACTTTGAGCTTAAGCCTCAATTAGTTTCTCTGATGCAGCAGAATTGCAAGTTTCATGGACTTCCATTGGAAGATCTTCATCAGTTCTTAGCTGAATTCTTGCAAATCTGTGACACTGTTAAGACCAATGGGGTTAATCCTGAGGTCTACAGACTTATGCTTTTTCCCTTTGCTGTAAGAGATAGAGATAGGACATGGTTAGACTCACAACCTAAAGAAAGCCTGAACTCTTGGAAAAAGTTGGTCAATGCCTTCTTGGCCAAATTCTTTCCACCTCAAAAGTTGAGCAAGCTTAGAGTGGAAGTCCAAACCTTCAGACAGAAGGAAGGTGAATCCCTCTATGAAGCTTGGGAAAGATACAAGCAATTGATCAGAAGGTGTCCTTCTGACATGTTTTCAGAATGGAGCATCATATGTATATTCTATGATGGTCTGTCTGAATTGTCCAAGATATCATTGGATCACTCTGCTGGAGGATCTCTTCATCTGAAGAAGACGCCTGCAGAAGCCCAGGAACTCATTGAAATGTTTGCAAATAACCAGTTCATGTACACTTCTGAAAGGAATCCTGTTAATAATGGGACAACTCAGAAGAAAGGAGTTCTTAAGATTGATACTCTAAATGCAATATTGGCTCAGAAAAAAATATTGACTCAGCAAGTCAATATGATTTCTCAGAGTCTGTCTAGAATGCAAGCTGCAACATGCAGTACTAAGGAAGCTTCCTCTGAAGAATAAGCCTATGACCCTGAGAATCTTGCAATGGAAAAGGTGAATTACATAGGAGAATCCTATGGAAACACCTATAATCCTTCATGGAGGAATCATCCAAATTTCTCATTGAAGGATCAACAGAAGCCTAATCAAGGCTTCAGTAACAATAATTGTGGGAGAAATAGGTTTGGCAATAGCAAACCTTTTCCATCATCTTCTCAGCAACAGACAGAAAATTCTAAGCAGAGCCACTCTGACTTAGCAACTGTAGTCTCTGATCTATCTAAGACCACTCTCAGTTTTATGACTGAAGCAAGGTCCTCCATTAGAAATTTGGAGGCACAAGTGGGTCAGCTGAGTAAAAGAGTTACTGAATTCCCTCCTAGTACTCTCCCAAGCAATACAGAAGAGAATCCAAAAAGAGAGTGCAAGGCCATCTACACGTCCAACATGGCCGAACCTGTAGAGGAGGGAAAGGCAGTGATTTCCAGTGAGGAAGACCTCAATGGACGTCCACTGGCCTCCAAGGAGTTCCCTAATGAGAAACCCAAGGAATTTGAGGCTCATATAGAGACCATAGAGATTCTACTGAACTTACTGTTGCCATTCATGAGCTCTGAAGAGGATGAAGATATTGCTGAAGAGCAAGTTGCTCAATATCTGGGAGCAATCATGAAGCTGAATGCCAAGTTATTTGGTTATGAGATTTGGGAGGATGAACCCCTACTGCTCATCAATAAACTAAATGATCTGGTTCAACTGAAATTACCTCAGAAGAAACAGGATCCTGGAAAGTTCTTAATACCTTGTACCATAGGCACCATGACCTTGAGAAGGCTCTGTGTGACTTGGGGTCAGGGATAAACCTCATGCCCCTCTCTGTAATGGAGAAACTAGGGATCTTTGAGGTGCAAGCTACAAGAATCTCACTAGAGATGGCAGACAATTCAAGGAAACAGGCTTACAGACTTGTAGAGGATATCTTGGTGAAGGTTGAAGGCCTGTACATCCCTGCTGATTTCATAATCCTAAACACTGGGAAGGATGATGATGAATCCATCATCCTTGGAAAACCCTTCCTAGCCACAGCAAGAGCTGTGATTGATGTGGACAGAGGAGAGCTAGTCCTTCAATTGAATGAGGACTACCTTGTGTTTAAGGCTCAAGGATCTTCTTCGGTAACCATGGAGAGGAAGCATGAAAAGCTTCTCTCAATACAGAGTCAAACAGAGCCCCCACACTCAACTTCTAAGTTTGGTGTTGGAAGGCCATCATCAAGCTCTGAGTCTCTGTGAAGCTCTCTAAGAGCTCACTGTCAAGTTATTGACATTAAAGAAGTGCTTATTGGGAGGCAACCCAATGTTATTTAATTATATTTATTTTATTTTCCATTGTTATTTTATTTTTTCCTTAGGTTGATGATCATGTGAAGTCACAAAAATAACAAAAAAATCAAAAATAGAATGAAAAACAGCATTAAAATAGCACACCCGGGAGGACAGACTTATTGGCGTTTAAACGCCAGTAAGGATAGCAGAATGGGCGTTTAACGCCCAGCCTGGCAGTATTCTGGGCATTAAACGCCAGAATGGGCAGCACTCTGGGCGTTAAACGCCAGAAAGGGCTGTCTGGCATCTGGCTAGTGTTCAACGCCAGAAATGGGCAGCAGAGTGGCGTTTAACGCCAGGAAAGGTAGCAGAGCTGGCGTTTAACACCAGAAAAGGTAGCAGAGCTGGCGTTAAATGCCAAAATTAGCACAGAATGGGCGTTTAAATGCCAGAATGATGCAGGGACTCAAATTCCTTGACACCTCAGGATTTGTGGACCCCACAGGATCCTCACCTACCCCACTTCTTCTTCTCTCCTCTTCACACCTTTCCATAACACTCTTCCCCAAACACCATTGACCAATCCCATGAATAACTCTTCCCCAAACAGCCCTCACCTATCAAATCCTACCCTCTTCCCCACAACCTCTTCACCACTCACATCCATCCATCATTAAACCCCACCTACCTCATCATTCAAATTCAAACCATTTCCCTCCTAAACCCACCCACACATGGCCGACTTCCCTCTCTCCCTTACCCTATAAACACCCCTCCTTACCACCTTCATCTTAACACAACATACACACTACTACTCCCTTGGCTGAACCCAAACCACTACTCCATCTCCTCCATTTCTTCGTCTTCTACTCCTCTCATTTTTCTTTTGCTCGAGGATGAGCAAACCTTTTGGTGCACGAAATTACAATCACACTTTTGCAACTCCGCACAACTAATCAGCAACTACACTGGGTCGTCCAAGTAATACCTTACGTGAGTAAGGGTCGATCCCACGGAGATTGTCGGCTTGAAGCAAGCTATGGTTATCTTGTAACTCTTAGTCAGGATATCAATAATTCTCATATTTAATTGTAAAAAGTAAAAGAACATGAATAAATACTTGTTATGCAGTAATGAAGAACAGGTTGAGGTTTTGGAGATGCTTTGTCTTCTGAATCTCTGCTTTCCTACTGTCTTCTTCTTCATGCACGCAAGGCTCCTTTCATGGCGAGCTTTATGTTGGGCATCACCGTTGTCAATGGCTACTTCCCGTCCTCTCAGTGAAAATGTTCCAAAGGCGCTGTCACCGCACGGCTAATCAGCTGTTGGTTCTTGATCATGTTGGAATAGGATCCATTGATCCTTTTGCGTCTGTCACATGCTCAACACTCGCGAGTTTGAAGCTCGTCACGGTCATCCCTTCCCAGATCCTACTTGGAATACCACAGACAAGGTTTAGACTTTCCGGATCTCAGGAATGGCCGCCAGTAATTCTAGCCTATACCACGAAGGTTCCAATCTTAGATTAGAAACCCAAGAGATACACATTCAAGCTTGATTGCATGTAGAACGGAGGTGGTTGTCAGGCACGCGTTCATAGGCGAGAATGATGATGATTGTCACGGATCATCACATTCATCAGGTTGAAGTGCGAATGGATATCTTAGAATAGAAGCAAGCGTGATAGAATGGAAAACAGTAGTAATTGCATTAATTCATGAAGAATAGCAGAGCTCCTTACCCCCAACAATGGGGTTTAGAGACTCATGCCGTATAAGATACAATATGAAACATGTAGAATGTCATGAGGTACAAGATGAATCACTAAAAGTAGTTTTTATAGTAAACTAGTGACCTAGGGTTACAAAAAATGAGTAAGCTAGAATAGTTAGTGTAGAAATCCACTTCCGGGGCCTACTTGGTGTGTGCTTGGGCTGAGCATTGATGCTTTCACGTGTAGAGACTTTTCTTGGAGTTAAACGCCAGCTTTTGTGCCAGTTTGGGCATTTAACTCCAGCTTTTATGCCAGTTCTGGCGTTTTGACGCCAGAATTTCTATGCTGACTTTGAATGCCAGTTTGGGCCATCAAATCTTGAGAAAAGTATGGACTATTATATATTGATGGAAAGCCCAGGATGTCTAATTTCCAACGCAATTAAGAGCGCGCCAATTGGGCTTCTATAGCTCCAGAAAATCCACTTCGAGTGCAGGGAGATCAGAATCCAACAGCATCTGCAGTCCTTTTTCAGCCTCTGAATCAGATTTTTGCTCAGGTCCCTCAATTTCAGCCAGAACATACCTGAAATCACAGAAAAATACACAAACTCATAGTAAAGTCCAGAAATTTGATTTTTATTTAAAAACTAATAAAAACATAATAAAAACTAACTAAAATATGCTAAAAACATACTAAAAATAATGCCAAAAAGCGTATAAATTATCCGCTCATCACAACAACAAACTTAAATTGTTGCTTGTCCCCAAGCAACTAAAAACAAAGTAGGATAAAAAGAAGAGAATATACAATGAATTCCAAAAACATCTATGAAGACCAGTCTTAATTAGATGAGCGGGGCTATTATCTTTTTGCTTCTGAACAGTTTTGGCATCTAACTTTTTCCTTTGAAGTTCAGAATGATTGGCATCTATAGGAACTCATAATTCAAATAGTTATTGATTCTCCTAGTTCAGTTTCTTAATTCTTGAACACAGCTACTTTATGAGTCTTGGCCGTGACCCTAAGCACTTTGTTTTTCAGTATTACCACCGGATACATAAATGCCACAGACACAAAACTAGGTGAACCTTTTCAGATTGTGACTCAGCTTTGCTAGAGTCCCCAATTAGAGGTGTCCAGAGCTCTTAAGCACACTCTTTTTTTGCTTTGGACCACCACTTTAACCGCTCAGTCTCAAGTTTTCACTTGACACCTTCACGCCACAAGCACATGGTTAGGGACAGCTTGGTTTAGCCGCTTAGGCCAAGATTTTATTCCTGTGGGCCCTCCTATCCACTGATGCTCAAAGCCTTGGATCCTTTTTATTTTACCCTTGCCTTTTGGTTTAAAGGGCTATTGGCTTTTTCTGCTTGCTTTTTCTTTTTTTTTTTCTTTTCTCTCTTTTTTTCGCATTTTTTTTCTATTCACTGTTGTTTTTTCTTTCTTCAAGAATCATTTTTATGATTTTTCAGATCATCAATAACATTTCTCCTTTTCCATCATTCTTTCAAGAGCCAACAATTTTAACATTCATGGACAACAAATTCAAAAATATGCACTGTTCAAGCATTCATTCAGAAAGACAAAAAGTATTGCCACCACATCAAAATAATTAATCTGTTTTAAAATTTGAAATTCATGTACTTCTTTTTCTTTTTCAGAAAACATTTTTCATTTAAGAAAGGTGATGGATTCATATTCACAGCTTCAAGGCATAGACACTAAGACACTAATGATCATGTAATAAAGACACAAACATATATAAAACATAAAGCATAGAAATTCGAAAAAAAAATAGAAAAATAAAGAACAAGGACATTAAAGAACGGGTCCACCTTAGTGATGGCGGCTTGTTCTTCCTCTTGAAGATCTTATGGAGTGCTTGAACTCCTCAATATCTCTTCCTTGCCTTTGTTGCTCCTCTCTCATAACTCTTTAGTCTTCTCTAATTTCATGGAGGATAATGGGTTGCTTTTGTTGAGGTTCATGAGTGGGCTCTCTTGTTTGCTCCATCCTCTTTCTAGTGATGGGCTTTTGAGATGAATCTCTCCATCTCTCATGACTCGGAGTTGGAAGCCACTGCCTTCTCTTTCCTCTTCCTAGAGGTTTCTCCGGCCTTAGGTGCCATAAATGGTTATGGAAAAATGAAAAGCAATGCTTTTACCACACCAAACTTAGAAGATTTGCTCGTCCTCGAGCAAAAGATGTGTGAAAATGAAGGGGCGAAGATAGGTTTATATAGGAGTGGAGACAGGGTAAGGTTCGATCATGTATGGGTGGGTTTGTGATGGATGGATGTGGATTAGTGAAGGTTTTATGGAGAAGAGTATTATGAAAAGGTGTGAAAAAGAGAGAGAGTGAGTTGAGGTTGGTGGGAATCCTGTGGGGTCCACAGATCCTGAGGTGTCAAGGATTTCTCATCCCTGCACCAATTAGGCTTGCAAAACGCCCTTTGCTGCCAATCCTGGCGTTAAACGCCAGGTTGCTGCCCATTTCTGGCGTTTAACGCCAGCTTCTTGCCCTTTTCTGGCATTAAACGCCAGTCTGGTGCCCATTTCTAGCGTTAAACGCCCAGAATGGTGCCAGACTGGGCGTTTAACGCCCATTCTGCTGCCCTTACTGGCGTTTAAACGCCAGTAGGCTTCTCCTCCAGGGTGTGCTATTTTTCATTCTATTTTTCAGTTTGTTTTTGTGTTTTTCAATTGTTTTTGTGACTTCACATGATTATCAACCTACAGAAATCATAAAATAACAATGGAAAATAAAAATTTAACATAGATAAGTAAAATTGGGTTGCCTCTCAACAAGCGCTTCTTTAATGTCAGTAGCTTGACAGTGGGCTCTCATGGAGCCTCACAGATACTCAGAGCATGATGATGGCCTCTTAACACCAAACTTAGAGTTTGGTTGTGGGGGTTTTATTTGACTCTGTATTGAGAGAAGCCTTTCATGCTTCTTCCCTTTCCTATCTGCAAACCATGGTGCTTCCTGAATGGCGAAGAGTTGCTCATCCGGAAAGGTTTCAGAGATCTCAGTAGGAGGGAGGGACGCCCCTGCTACTGGTTCTATCCGGGACAGGTGATCAGCTACCTAGTTCTCTGTCCCTTTTCTGTCTCTTATTTCTATATCAAACTCTTGCAGAAGCAACACCCATCTTATGAGCCTGGGTTTTGAATCCTGCTTTGTGAGTAGGTATTTAAGAGCAGCATGGTCAGTATACGCAATCACTTTTGAACCTACTAAATAGGATCTAAACTTGTCAATGGCATAAACCACTACAAGTAACTCTTTTTCTGTGGTTGTGTAATTCTTCTGTGCATCATTTAAAATACGGCTAGCATAGTAAATGACGTACAGAAGCTTGTTATGCATCTGTCCCAACACTGCACCAATGGCATGGTCACTGGCATCACACATTAGTTCGAATGGTAATGTCCAGTCTGGTGCAGAGATGACTGGTGCTGTGACCAGCTTAGCTTTCAGGGTTTCAAACGCTTGCAGACACTTTGTGTCAAACACGAATGGCGTGTCAGCAGCTAGTAGATTGCTCAGAGGTTTTGCAATTTTTGAAAAATCCTTTATAAACCTCCTATAGAATCCTGCATGCCCCAGAAAGCTTCTGATTGCCTTAACATTGGCAGGTGGTGGTAATTTTTCAATTACCTCCACTTTAGCTTGATCCACTTCTATTTCCTTGTTTGAAATTTTATGCCCAAGGACAATTTCCTCAGTCACCATAAAGTGACATTTTTCCCAGTTTAAAACTAGGTTGGTTGACGTTAGGATTTTTGGCAGTAAAGAATGTCGTAAAAATAGTCGCGTTGTAGATATAGTCTCTAAACCGACAAAAATCCCTTCGTACAAACGTTTTGGGTGTTACAAGTAACAAACCCCTTAAAAATTATTAACCGAGTATTCAAACCTCGGGTCGTCTTCTCAAGGAACTGCGAGGAAGTATGTTCTTATTATTGGTTATAAAGGTTGTAATCGGGGTTTAGAAGGTGAGAAGCAAGTAATTTAAATGATGAGTGAATTAAATGGCAATTAAAAATAAATAATAACTGTAAAACAACTTTTGGCAAGATAAGGGAAATTAGAGGTCCAACTTAGTTATCTCTCTCAACTATAATGAAAGTTGAATCTAAACTCCACTTGGTCAACCTTTACCAGGGCAAAGGAAAGTCAAGGGACTAATTAAATTGACCTTTGAATCCTATTTATTTCCTAAGAAAAGGTTGGAATTATTTAAGTTCAGCTCAATTAGCAAGATAACGATTATCAATTATGTTGAGTTTAATAACTGTTGAGTTACTGAATCTTTAACCAGAACCAAAAGGGGAAAAAAAGTAAAATTGCTGAAATAATAAAGACGTCCTTAGATGGGAAGCAATGATAACTTAAATCAAAGAGAACAATCATAAACTGAAAATACCTCAAATATCATTAATTCAAAGAACAATCTGTGACATGGAATAATTCATAAATCAAATTATAATAATCAATTCAAATGTTGGAATAAATAAAACTAAAATAAAAGAACATTAAACCTGGGATCCAGAGTTACTCTTAAAACAAGAAGAAATCCTAAATCCTAAAAGAGAGAGAGAGAAGATCTCCCTCTCAACTAAATCTAAATCATTGAAAACTAAAATTATGCGAGCTCTCCCTGAATGGATGCATTCCCATACTTTATAACCTCTGGTCTATGCTGTCTGTACTTGGATCTGGGCCAAAAAGGGCTTCAGAATTCGCTGGGGGCGTATTCTGTAATTTCTGGTGCGTGGCCTCTGTCACGCGTCCGCGTGGGTCACGCAGCCGCGTCATTTGGAGCTTTTCCTTTCCACGCGGTCGCGTTAGTCATGCGACCGCGTCATGTGCGTTCTGCTTAAGGCGCGCGGTCGCGTCAATCATGCGGCCGCGTCGCTGCTGATTCGTGCTTGACACGCGATCGCGTCATCCATGTGATCGCGTGAATACCAGTTTCCTTCAAAGCTCCGTTTTGCTTTCTCCTTCCTTTTTTGTATGTTTCATTTTCCATCCTTTAAGTCATTCTGCCTTAGAAAATCTGAAACTACTCAACACACTAATCACGGCATCGAATGGAAACAAAGGTAATTAAAATAATTAATTTTTAAAGCTTAGGAAACATGTTTTTTCACAATATGACATAATAAGGAAGGGAAGGTAAAACCATGCAATTAATGTGAATAAGTAGGTGAAGAGTTGAATAAATCACTCTAATTAAGCACAAAAGAACTCATGAAATATGGGTTTATCATTGGTCTCTTGGCATTTTTGCAGAACAAGTGCTAAATGGTCAAGACAAGAGCTAAATGAGTCTCCAAATACTGAAAAGTCATCCATGAAGACTTCCAAAATTTTCTCTACCATATCAGAGAAGATAGAGAGCATGCACCTCTGAAAGGTTGCAGGTGCATTGCATAGACCAAAAGGCATCCTTCTGTAAGCAAATACGCCAGAGGGACATGTGAATGCTGTTTTCTCTTGGTCTTGAGGATCTACTGCAATTTGGTTGTATCCTGAATAGCCATCCAAAAAGCATTAGTATTCATGACCTGCTAGTCTCTCTAGCATCTGGTCTATGAATGGTAAAGGAAAATGATCCTTTCTGGTGGCTGTATTGAGCCTTCTATAGTCAATACACATACGCCACCCTGTAACTATTCTTGTAGGAACCAGTTCATTCTTTTCATTATGAACCACTGTCATTCCTCCATTCTTAGAGACAACATGGACAGGGCTCACCTAGGGGCTATCAGAAATAGGATAAATGATCCCAGCCTCTAGTAACTTAGTGACCTCTTTCTGCACCACTTCCTTCATGGCTGGATTTAGCCACCTCTGTGGTTGAACCACTGGCTTAGTATCATCCTCCAATAGGATTTTGTGCATGCATCTTGCTGGGCTAATGCCCTTAAGGTCACTTATGGACCACCCAAGAGTTGTCTTGTGTGTCCTTAGCACTTGAATTAGTGCTTTCTCTTCCTGTGGATTTAAAGCAGAGCTTATGATCACTGGAAAAGTGGCACCCTCTCCCAGAAATGCATATTTTAGGGATGGTGGTAGTGGTTTGAGCTCGGGTTTAGGAGGTTTCTCCTCTTCCTGAGGGATTTTCAGAGGTTCTTTTATTTCCTCTGATTCCTCCAGATCAGGCCGAACATCTTTAAAGATGTCCTCTAGCTCTGATTCAAGACTTTCAGTCATATTGACCTCTTCCACCAGGGAGTCAATAATATCAATGCTCAGGCAGTCATTTGACGTGTCTGGATGCTGCATAGCTTTGACAACATTTAACTTGAACTCATCCTCATTGACTCTCAGGGTCACTTCCCCTTTTTGGACATCAATGAGAGTTCGTCCAGTTGCTAGGAAAGGTCTTCATAGAATCAGAGTTGCACTCTTGTGCTCCTCTATTTCCAGCACTACAAAGTCAGTGGGAAAGGCAAATGGCCCAACCTTGACAATCATGTCCTCAATTATGCCTAATGGGTATTTAATGGAGCCATCAGCAAGTTGAAGACATATCCGGGTTGGTTTGACCTCTTCAGTCAAGCCAAGCTTTCTGATGGTGGATGTAGATATTAGATTGATACTTGCTCCAAGGTCACATAGAGCTGTCTTGGTACAAGCACCCTCTAATGTGCATGGTATCATAAAGCTCCCTGGATCTTGAAGCTTCTCTGGTAAGCTTTTCAGAATGACTGCATTGCATTCTTCAGTGAGAAACACTTTTTCAATTTCTCTCCAATCCTTCTTATGACTTAAGATCTCTTTCATGAACTTAGCATAAGAGGGTATTTGCTCAAGTGCCTCTGCAAACGGGATCTTTATCTCAAGAGTCCTGAGATAGTCTGCAAAGCGGGCAAATTGTTTATCATGTTCCGCTTGGCGGAGTTTCTGAGGATAAGGCATCTTGGCTTTATATTCTTCAACCTTAGTTGCTGCAGGTTTATTCCCTACAAAGGTGGTTGGAGAAGCCTTCTTAGAGGGATTACTATCAGCACTTGCAGGTGTATGATCCCTCATTGGCGTTTGAACGCCAGGATTGGGTGCTGAATGGGCGTTTAACGCCAACTTTTCTCCCTTTTCTGGCATTTGAACGCCAGAAGTGGGCATCCACTGGGCGTTTAACGCCAATCTTTGACCCTTTTCTGGCGTTTGAATGCCAGAATTATTCCTCTCTGGGCTCTTGCTGTCCTCAGAGGAATTTTGGATAGTGGTTTGGTCATCCTCTGTCAGTTGTTCCTTTCTTGGATTTCTACTACTTTGAGCTGATTTATTCAATGTCTTCCCACTCCCCTAATTGGATAGCTTGGCATTCTTCTGTTATCTGTTTAGATAGCTGCTGTCTTGTCTGATTCAATTGTGCTTTCATATTCTTGTTAGCATTTTTAGTGTCTTGGAGCATCTCTTTAAATTCTTCTAATTGTTTTGTCATAAGGAGTAATTGTCGATTGAGCTCAATAATCTGTTCTTGAGGATTAGGATCAGTAGATACTGCCATGCCTCTTCCTTTATGGAGGACTCACTGCTAGAGTACAAATGTTGATTTCTAGCAACCATATCTATGAGTTCTTGAGACTCTTCAATCATCTTTCTCATGTGTATAGATCCACCAGCTGAGTGGTCTAGAGACATCTGAGCTCTTTCTGTAAGCCCATAGTAAAAGATGTCTAACTGTACCCACTCTGAAAATATTTCAGAGGGGCATTTTCTTAGCATCCCTTTGTACCTCTCCCAGGCATTATAAAGGGATTCATGATCCTCTTGTTTAAAGCCTTGGATGTCCAGCCTTAGCTGTGTCATCCTTTTTGGAGGGTAAAATTGATTCAGGGATTTGTCTGATAACTGTCTCCATGTTTTTATGCTTGCTGTGGGTTGGTTATTTAACCACCTCTTAGCTTGATCTTTTACAGCAAATAGAAACAGTAATAATCTATAGACATCCTGATCCACTTCTTTATCACGTACTGTGTCAGCAATTTGTAAGAACTGTGCCAGAAACTCAATAGGTTCTTCTTGTGGAAGACCGGAATACTGACAATTTTGCTGCACCATGATAATGAGATGAGGATTTAGCTCAAAACTGCTTGCTTTTATGGGAGGTATACAGATGCTACTCCCATATGCAGCTAAATGGGGTTAGCATATGACCCCAGAGTCCTTCTGGACTGTTCACTTCCACTTATGTCCATGATGGAGAAAAGGGAATTGATATGAATTTTTTTTTTAATTTTGTTTTTATTTAATTAAAAGAAACAGAAAAAAAATAAAACAAAATAAATGGAAGATAAAATAAAACTTTCAAAAATAATGAAATAAAAGCAAATTGAAAACTAACTTAATTAATTAATTAAAAAGATTTTGGAATTAGCAATCAAAAAGATATGATTGAAAATTATTTTAAAAAGATATGATTGAGAAGATGTAATTGCAATTTATAAAAAAAAAGATATGATTAAAAAGATATGATTGAAGAAATTAAAAAGATTTGATTTTTGAAAAAGATTTGGAAAGATCAATTTTTGAAATTAGAATTTTGACTTGACTAAAAAAAGATATGATTTTGAAAATCTTTGCCTAATTTAATGCAAAATTTCAAAATTTATGAATAAAATAAGGAAAAGATATTTTTTTATTTTTGAATTTTAATGAGGAAAGAGAAAAACAATAAAATGACACTAAACTTAGAAATTTTAGATCAAAACAAAGAGAACAAACAAGAAAACTTTAAATGTCAAGATGAACACCAAGAACACTTTGAAGATCAAGATGAACACCAAGAATAAATTTTTGAAAAATTTTTAAGTAAATAAAAGCACAAGGGACACCAAACTTAAAATTTTTAGAAAATCAAACACAAATTTTTGAAAATTTAAAGGAAAACACAAAGAAGACACCAAACTTAGAATTTTTAAAGATCAAGAAAGAACTAAGAACAATCAAATTCGAAAATTTAAAAGAAAATAAAAGCATGCAATTGACACCAAACTTAAAATATGAAACTAACTCAGATAAAAGACTCAAATTTAGTGACTCTAAACCAACAAAAAAAAATTATTCCTAATCTAAGCAACAAGATAAACCGTCAGTCGTCCAAACTCGAACAATCCCCGGCAACGGCGCCAAAAACTTGGTGCACGAAATTACAATCACACTTTTGCAACTCCGCACAACTAACCAGCAAGTGCACTGGGTCGTCCAAGTAATACCTTACGTGAGTAAGGGTCGATCCCACGGAGATTGTCGGCTTGAAGCAAGCTATGGTTATCTTGAAACTCTTAGTCAGGATATCAATAATTCTCAGATTTAATTGTAAAAAGTAAAAGAACATGAATAAATACTTGTTATGCAGTAATGAAGAACAGGTTGAGGTTTTGGAGATGTTTTGTCTTCTGAATCTCTACTTTCCTACTGTCTTCTTCTTCATGCACGCAAGGCTCCTTCCATGGCAAGCTTTATGTTAGGCATCACCGTTGTCAATGGCTACTTCCCGTCCTCTCGGTGAAAATGTTCCAAATGCGCTGTCACCGCACGGCTAATTAGCTGTTGGTTCTCGATCATGTTGGAATAGGATCCATTGATCCTTTTGCGTCTGTCACACGCCCAACACTCGCGAGTTTGAAGCTCGTCACGGTCATCCCTTCCCAGATCCTACTCAGAATACCACAGACAAGGTTTAGACTTTTCGGATCTCAAGAATGGCCGCCAGTAATTCTAGCCTATACCACGAAGGTTCCAATCTTAGATTAGAAACCCAAGAGATACACATTCAAGCTTGATTGCATGTAGAACGGAGATGGTTGTCAGGCACGCATTCATAGGCGAGAATGATGATGATTGTCACGGATCATCACATTCATCAGGTTGAAGTGCGAATGGATATCTTAGAATAGAAGCAAGCGTGATAGAATGGAAAGCAGTAGTAATTGCATTAATTCATGAAGAACACCAGAGCTCCTCACCCCCAACAATGGGGTTTAGAGACTCATGCCGTATAAGATACAATATGAAACATGTAGAATGTCATGAGGTACAAGATGAATCACTAAAAGTAGTTTTTATAGTAAACTAGTGACCTAGGGTTACAGAAAATGAGTAAGCTAGAATAGTTAGTGTAGAAATCCACTTCCGGGGACTATTTGGTGTGTTCTTGGGCTGAGCATTGATGCTTTCACGTGTAGAGACTTTTCTTGGAGTTAAACGCCAGCTTTTGTGCCAGTTTGGGCGTTTAACTCCAGCTTTTATGCCAGTTCTGGCATTTTGACACCAGAATTTCTATGCTGACTTTGAATGCCGGTTTGGGCCATCAAATCTTGGGCAAAGTATGGACTATTATATTTTTCTGGAAAGCCCAGGATGTCTACTTTCCAACGCAATTAAGAGCGCACCAATTGGGCTTCTGTAGCTCCAGAAAATCCACTTCGAGTGTAGGGAGGTCAGAATCCAACAGCATCTGCAGTCCTTTTTCAGCCTCTGAATCAGATTTTTGCTCAGGTCCCTCAATTTCAGCCAGAAAATACCTGAAATCACAGAAAAACACACAAACTCATAGTAAAGTCCAGAAATGTGATTTTTATTTAAAAACTAATAAAAACATAATAAAAACTAACTAAAATATGCTAAAAACATACTAAAAACAATGCCAAAAAGCGTATAAATTATCCGCTCATCACCTTCTAAGTTTGGTGTGGGAAAAGCTAAGCTTTTTGTTTTTCCATAACCATTAATAGCACCTAAGGGTGGAGAAACCTCTAGAAAGAGGAAAGGGAAGGCAATTGCTTCCACCTCCGAGTCATGGGAGATGGAGAAATTCATCTCAAAGGTCCATCAAGACCACTTCTATGAAGTTGTGGCCAAGAAAAAGGAGATCCCCGAGGTCCCCTTCAAGCTCAAAAAGAGTGAATATCCGGAGATCCGACATGAGATTCAAAGAAGAGGTTGGGAAATTCTCACTAACCCCATTCAACAAGTCGGGATCTTAATGGTTCAAGAGTTCTATGCCAATGCATGGATCACCAAAGTGTGAACCCGAACCCAAAGAATTGGCTCACAATGGTTCGGGGGAAATACTTGGATTTTAGTCCGGAAAATGCGAGGTTAGCATTCAACTTGCCAATGATGCAAGGAGATCCTCACCCTTTCACTAGAAGGGTCAACTTTGATCAAAGTTTGGACCAAGTCCTTAGGGACATTTGTGTGGAACACGTTCAATGGAAAAGAGATTCAAGAGGCAAGCCGGTTCAACTAAGAAGGCTTGACCTCAAACCCATGGCTAGGGGATGGTTGGAGTTCATCCAACGCTCTATCATTCCTTCTAGCAACCGGTCTGGAGTTACAATAGACCGAGCTATCATGATCCATAGTATCATGAATGGAGAGGAAGTAGAAGTTCATGAGATCATATCCCTAGAACTCTACAAGGTGGCAGGTAAGCCCTCCATTTTGGCAAGGTTAGCCTTCTCTCATCTCATTTGTCACCTATGCAATTTAGCTAGAATTATCATAGAGGAAGACATCCTCATTGAAGAGGATAAGCCCATCACTAAGAAAAGGATGGAGCAAACAAGAGAGTCCACTTATGGACCTCAATAAGAGCATGAGGAAATTCCTCATCATGAAATCCCTGAGATGCCTTAAAGGATGCATTTTCCTCCACAAAACTATTGGGAGCAAATCAACACCTCCCTAGGAGAATTGAGTTCCAACATGGGACAACTAAGGATGGAGCACCAAGAGCATTCCATCCTCCTCCATGAAATTAGAGAAGACCAAAGAGCCATGGAGAGGAACAACAAAGGCAAGGAAGAGACATTGAGGAGCTCAAGCACTCCATAAGATCTTCAAGAGGAAGAACTAGCCGCCATCACTAAGGTGAACCCGTTCTTTAATTTCCTTGTTTTTATTCATCTATTTTTCGTTCCCTATGCTTTATGTTTTGTCTATGTTTGTGTCTTTATTACATGATCATTAGTGTCTAGTGTCTATGTCTTAAAGCTATGAATGTCCTATGAATCCATCACCTTTCTTAAATGAAAAATGTTTTTAATTGAAAAAGAACAAGAAGTACATGGTTTCGAATTCTATCTTGAAATTAGTTTAATTATTTTGATGTGGTGGAAATACCTTTTGTTTTCTGAATGAATGCTTGAACAGTGCATATTTTTGAATTTGTTGTTTATGAATGTTAAAATTGTTGGCTCTTGAAAGAATAATGAAAAAGGAGAAATGCTATTGATAATCTGAAAAATCATAAAATTGATTCTTGAAGCAAGAAAAAGCAGTGAATATAAAGCTTGTGAAAAAAAGAAAGAAAAAGAAAAAGCAAGCAGAGAAAGCCAATAGCCCTTTAAACCAAAAGGCAAGGGTAAAAAGGATCCAAAGCTTTGAGCATTAATGGATAGGAGGGCCCACAGGAATAAAATCCTGGCCGCAACTAAACCAAGGTGTCCCTAACCATGTGCTTGTGGCATGAAGGTATCAAGTGAAAAGCTTGAGACTGAGTGGTTAAAGTTGTAGTCCAAAGCAAAAAGAGTGTACTTAAGAGCTCTGGACACCTCTAACTGGGGACTCTAGCAAAGCTGAGTCACAATCTGAAAAGGGTCACCCAGTTATGTGTCTGTGGCATTTATGTATCCGGTGGTAATACTGAAAAATAAAATGCTTAGGGTCATGGCCAAGACTCATAAAGTAGCTGTGTTCAAAAATCAACATACTGAACTAGGAGAATCAATAACACTATCTGAATTCTGAGTTCCTATAGATGCCAATCATTCTGAACTTCAAAGGATAAAGTGAGATGCCAAAACTGTTCAGAAGCAAAAGGGCTACAAGTCCCGCTGATTTAATTGGAACAAAATTCATTGAAAAGTTTGGAATTCATTGTATATTCTCTTCTTTTTATCCTATTTTGTTTTCAGTTGCTTGGGGATAAGCAACAATTTAAGTTTGGTATTGTGATGAGCAGATAATTTATACCCTTTTTGGCATTATTTTTACATAGTTTTTAGTATGTTTTAGCTATTTTTTATTATATTTTTATTAGTTTTTATTCAAAAATCACATTTCTGGACTTTACTATGAGTTTGTGTATTTTTCTGTGATTTCAGGTATTCTCTGGCTGAACTTGAGGGTCCTGAGCAAAAATCTTATTTAGAGGCTAAAAAAGGACTGCAGATGCTGTTGGATTCTGACCTCCTTGCACTCGAAGTGGATTTTCTGGAGCTACAAAAGCCCAATTGGTGCGTTCTCAATTGCGTTGGAAAGTAGACATCCTGGGATTTTCAGAAATATATAATAGTCCATACTTTTCCCGAGATTTGATGGCTCAAACTGGCATTCAAAGACAGCCTAAAACATCTTGGCGTAAAACGCCCAAACTGGCACCAGAATTGGAGTTAAACGCCCAAACTGGCACCAAAGCTGGTCTTTAACTCCAGAAAAGCCTAAACACGAAAAAGCTTCAATGCTCAGCCCAAGAACACACCAAGTGGGTCCCGAAAGTGGATTTCTGTACTATCTGCACTTAGTTACTCATTTTCTGTAACCCTAGGCTACTAGTCTAGTATAAAAACTACTTTTAGAGATTTATTTATCATCTATCTTTGGAACTTGTATGTTCACGTTTGGAGGCTAGCCTCACGGCCATGCCTAGACCTTGTTCACTTATGTATTTTCTACGGTGGAGTTTCTACACCCCATAGATTAAGGTGTGGAGTTCTGCTGTTCCTCATGAATTAATGCAAAGTACTATTGTTCTTCTATTCAATTCAAGCTTATTCTTATTCTAAGATATTCACTCGCACTTCAACCTGATGAATGTGATGACCCGTGACACTCATCATCATTCTCACTTATGAACGCGTGCCTGACAACCACTTCCGTTCTATCTGCAATAGCTTGAGTGTGTATCTCTTGGCCTACTGGTTCACGACGCATGATTGCCTCTCCTGACAACAGAGCATTCCATTCCGTGAGATCAGAGTCTTCGTGGTATAGGCTAGAACCATTGGCAGCATTCCTAAGATCCGAAAAGTCTAAACCTTGTTTGTGGTATTCCGAGTAGGATCTGGAAAGGGATGACTGTGACGAGCTTCAAACTTGCGAATGTTGGGCGCAGTGACAGTGTGCAAAAGGACAATGGTCCTATTCCGACGCTAGCAGGAACCGACAGATGATTAGCCGTGCGGCGATAGCGCATATGGATTTGTTTTCATCCGAGAGGATCATACAGCTTGCCATGGAAGGAGGTAACGCATGGTTGGAAGAAGGCAATAGGAAAGCAGAAGTTCAGAAGCAACAAAGCATCTCTAGACGCTTATCTGAAATTTCCACCAGTGAATTACATAAGTATCTCTATTTTATTTTCTGTTTTATTTATATTTTAATTATCAAAATCTCATAACCAATTGAATCCGCCTGACTGAGATTTACAAGGATGACCATAGCTTGCTTCAAACTGACAATCTCCGTGGGATCAACCCTATAGCCAGGGAACGAACAATCACGATTCCGGCGTACCAATGCTCAAGTTAGTAAGTAATAAATAATAGGCTTTGCAAATTGCAATATCTCAAATAATTTTTTTACCCTTTCTTTTATATTTATAATGAAAGATAAAGATTGAGTTTTCGAGTAATTTTACTTTAAACAGAAAGTAATGACACATTTGAGCGTTTTGATATTTATTTTTATATCTATTATTAATAACCGATTTATAATATATATAGCCAAATCATACCATATAGCCTAATTATAACGTTGATATCACCAAACATAATTAACTAACTCCTATAACATACTACATTAACAACCTACTAAAAATGCAACTCTTATTCAAGCGACCATTTTCTAACCTACTATCCTCTTAGACATGAAAGTCTATTACATGCAAATTTAAAGGTCATCTGTTTTTTATTTGTAAGATAATAGTATGATTGAGAAAAGAAGAAATTTTTATTTATTTTGGTTTTAGGGATTCATTTATTCATTATAAGTTTTATTTTCTTATAATTTTATATCATATATATTTCATCCAACAGAGCGCCCACATAATTTTTTTTAATTGCTAGTACAAAACTTTTGAGGGTTAACTACAATTTTAGCCCTTAACATATAAGTTAAAAAAAATTTTTGTCCCCAACTTTTTTTTACATACAAAATCGTCCCTAACGTTTAACTTAGTTTTAAAACCGTCTTTCGGACCGAAATATTCTTCTCCTTCCTCACCAATATCCAGTTTCTATTATTATTTTTCTTCTTCTCCATCACAACAGCACCATCTCTTCTTTTTTTTTTCTTTCTTCTTCATCACAGCACCACCAGCAACAACAATAATAAAATCAAAAATAAAATCAATGTAATAAACATAAAAAATATAATAAAAAATAGAAGCATAAACAGAATCAGAATCAGAATAAAGAACAGAAGAAACAAAAGTAGAAGAACAATCAGAAGTAGAAGAACAATAAAATCATAAGCACAACAACAATAAAATTAAAGAAATAGAATCAGAATCAAAAGTAAAAAAATAATGAAATCAGAATTAGAAGCAAAAGAACAATCAAAAGCATAACAAATCAAAAGCAGAATCAGAACAAATCAGAATCAGAAGCAAAATAAATTAAAAACAAAATCGGAACCTAGGGAGGACTAGCGGCGAGGACGCGAAGCGGCGGCGACGTCAGTAGCACTGGCGGCATTGGCGGCAGCGGTGATAGTGGCAGAGCACGACGGTGACGAAGCACCCCTCTTCCTCTCCCTGGCCGTGCGTTCTCTCTCTCTCTCTCTTCGCGAGCTCTTCGACGACGACGACAAGGCGTGGTGGCAAGGCATGGCAGCAAGCTGTGACGGCAAGGTGTGGGTCTCCTCTCTCCCTCGTGAGCTCTCTCTCCCTCTGGTTCTGATTTTCAACGGTAGTGGCAACTACAAGCCTCGTCGGCGCCGTCCCCCCTTCCTCCTCTTTCTTTCTTTCCCTTCTTCTTCCCTTCCCTCTTCTTCCCTTTCCCCCTTCCCCCTTTTCCCTTTTTTCATTTTGTTTCTGTTTTTTTTTCTCCATTTTATTTTATAATTTATTTAGTTAGGGGTAATTTGGTAATAAAAATAAAATTTTAAGTAAAAATAATAAGTTTAAAACTAAGTTAAACGAGAATTTTATATGCAAAATAAATTAAAGACAAAAAAAATTTTTAACTTATACTTTAAAAACCAAAATCGTATTTAATCCCAAACTTTTGACTAATTAGCATTACCTCTAAAATAAATTGAGCGCCTCAGTCACATGCACCGAATACTTTACTGCCATCGAAATTTACACTCCATATACATCGTTTAAGTTTAATATTTTTGAGAGGATAGTTGATTCTGTTAGCTTAATCTGTTGACCTTGAAAGTGTGTGTTAATATCAAATCATATCCCTTAACCAAACAGTATAGCAAACTCATTAATTATCTTGTTGACTAACACCAAAAAATTAAACGTATCAAAATATCTAATAGCAAGATAAAACAGATTTTTGTCCACTCTTTCTATCCTCTTTAATTTCTCATTTTTTGGTTGGACACTCGTGACCTTTTTTTTTCACTCATTTTCTTATGCTGTCTCTGAGTTTCAACATCTTTCTTAGCTTCTCATCATTTTAAATACAAGAGTCCACATTCATTGGTGAAACTATACATATGGGTGTTATGTTGGATCTTGATAACCTGGCTGACACATTTGATTTTCACATAAATGTGAAATTCCTTACGTGTCAATTCACATGCAACCAGCATTATTTATTTTGCTAGTTTTATTAATTAATATAAGTAATAAAAATTGACTAATCTGATTAGGTAGGATTTTATAATTTTTTAACTAATGGTGCAAAGCTAAGCGATAAAGTACATGCCACTATCTTCAACTTTCTATTTTTCGCTATTTAATTTCCATATCCCAATTTTTTCGGCCAATTGCCTTTTCAATCATGTGCAAATGATATATTTATTTGAAATATATATTAAGATAAACAAAATATTTTAATCATACTTCCTTATATACATGTGTGTGGTAGTTGAAACAATTAATTTTCTCTAAATATTATTAGTATCTTTGTGTTTTGTCTTCTAAGAGCATTATCAAAAGAAAACAAAATGGCTACTCGGTTCTAGTAAATTTATGCATGATATAAATAATACAATATATATATCGCCGTTACCCCACATTGTAGTTACTAGTTTATGCCAACTTTCCCCCACTATATAAACTTCTTTAATTTAGGACCTCATATTACACAATCCAACTAAACACTACTCCTCCCACACTAGCTATATATATATAGTTAACCAAGATTGGATTCATCCAAGATGCAACAACATATAGATCGTACGTATTTGAAGGTTTTGAAGATAGTGATGGCAAATTTGTTGGTAATTGTTTTGGTGATTCATCAAGTGATGGCAAGTGGATACAGAATGGGAGCAAATGGCTTAGACATGAACTATTACTTGATGGGTTGCCCTTTTGTTGAGCCTGTCGTTAAGAACATTGTCAATAGGGCTTTGCAACGTGATCCCACTCTTGCTGCTGCTCTTATTAGAATGCATTTCCATGACTGCTTCATTCAGGTACTTCATTCTATATATATATGTATATCACTTTCACATTTTGATAAAGTCTTTTCTAAATATATAATTATTTATTTATCTTTATTTAATAGTTTACATTTTTTAAAAAAATAATTTTATATATGGTATTAGATTTTGATCTATAATCTTTGATTATAGAGTTTGATCTTTATTGTCTCTAAAGAATTTAGCATAAGAAAAGTAAAATACTTTAATAATTATTTGTGTCACTATTTTAATAACTTAATTTTGTTAGGACAAGTATTTTCATGAAAATTTTTACTTTAATGGTCAATTTATTTATATTTTTAACTCATATTTATTACTTGTTATATTATCTCTATAGATATATAATTTAATTTTAGATATACAAATAATACAGTATTATTACAGTATTACACACATGCCAATCAGCGAGGCATTGATTGGTAGAATGGTTTACTTTTGCATGGTGGGTTTTAAAGGCAAATGTGAATTCATTAACCTTTTTAAATCGTGTTTGCAACTTGCAACTTTTGTTTTGTATTATTTCAAGTTTTTATAATATGTATACATATATAAATGATTATGCTTTTCTTTAATGAAAAACTATGATTGCTAATAAAGAATCTTATATAATTTCTCACTGAAAATAGGCAATATTTTTATGAATGAAAAAATTAAATTGCCTATAGAATAAGTCATGGGTAGATTAGCCAACGAGTTATAATTTAAATGGCATAATTTTTTCATATTCACTTAAAAAATTGCGGATTCAAATCTTTTTCTCCCAGAACCTATAAAAAATCCACCGTTGCAAGTCTTCATGGTCTTATTACTCATCTACTTGGTACTTTGTTTAAAGAACCTCTAGTGATATAGATAGATAGATGGATTAATTACTCTGTTAGTCCCTATAGTTTTGTGAAATTTTTAATTAGGTTCTTATACTTTTTTTCTTTTTAATTGGTCCCTGCACTAAATTTTTTTTAATTAGGTCCCTCTTGACAGTAATTGGCTTAATTTTATAGGGACCCAACTAAAAATAAAAAACACGCCGATTCCTTAGTCCCGTTTTGTGGCGGCATTAAAAACACGCCGATTCCTTTGATTTTGCAATGGTTTGGTGAACCGCCGGCCTTTGATTTAGCAACGGTTTAAAACCGCCGCTAATTATGAAAAAACCGCCACTATATGGCGCCTCCCTTGTAGTGTAATTTTTGTTTATATTTCATTTTCTATTTTTTATTTTTAATAGTCTATATGTAAAATATGAGTTGTATAGTTGACGTTGTTAAAATTTTTAATTTAACATTTATAATTTTATATGTATAACATCTAGAATTTTAAACATATAATATCTATAGTTAATTTATTATTTATTATTTTATTTTGTAGGTTAAAAACTAATAATTTTGGATATTTTAATAAATAGAGACTAATCAAATATAAGAAGTTTTTATTTTTTACAAAATGTATTGAGGTGATGATTTGAGATTTTTTTTAGAATTAAAAATATCAAAATTTAAAAGTTTTATTTAAAAAAATTTGTAGAATTATGAATGTAAAATAATGAAAGAGCTTTTTTTGAGATTTAATTCACATTAAATTTAGAATTGACTTTAGGCCTAGTTTGGATAAAGAACTTAATTAAGTTTTTTTTGAAAAAATAGCTTAAACAATAAATGACTGTATTAAAAGTAGCTTATAAATAAGTTATTTTGTTTTTGGGTTTTTAGTTTTAAAAGTGCTTATTTTATATAAATGTGATAAAAAGTAGTAGTATTATGAGAGAAGTCGTTTTTTTTAACTTCTCTATTAGCTTCTTAGAAAGCTGCAATTTAGTTTTAAAAATTGCACCAGACATTAATACTACTACTTTTCATTAGTCAAAAGTTCAAAAAAATTACTTTTGAAACTTTCCAAACGGACCCTTAGTATAACTAAATGAGAAAAAAATAGTTATAGAAAAAAATTAATTGTGTCAATTAACTTCGGAGAGTCATTCACACTCTCTTATAAGTATAAATGTTATTGATAATGTATTTTTATTCAATAATACTAGGGAGACAAAAAAATAGCCAAAACTTGTTTTATTTAATATTCATTAATTGTCGCAACAATTAATAAATGTTAAATAGAGGAAATTATGACTATTTTTGACTAATTTTCTTTAATTACCAAATATTTTTTATTTTTATTTATTGTCTATAATATTTTAGCTACTTAACAAATACTCTTTTTATAGTATCTAATTTTGATAGGTAACTACTCCTATGAAGATGCTAAAAATATTTTCTCATAATGATCCTTATTTAAAAAGTGTAACTTATTTATTTAGCAACACTTTAAATAAAAAAAAACACTTTTACTTCAAATAAAAATCAAATTCTACCATTTATACTATCATTCAATAGCCAAAACAAAGTATCTTTATATGATAATAATCATACACTCTTCGTAGAAGTAGCCACCATTTTGAAATCTACAAATTAATAATGAATGGACCAATAAGATGACTTCTATTCCATCCTTATTTCTTAGAATATGAGTAACCATTTACCTGAAAGTAGTGATCCAACTACTTCTTGTCTCAAAAAATGTCCACACCATTCTGTGGTGCATCTCTTTCAACAGCGACAAAATCCTCGACCACTTGAACACCTTCATCCATTATTTTCTACATTTTACACCTCATGATTTTTATTTTTTATTTTTCTTTATGCCAACTCGTTCTTATTATTTATGTAACAGTTTTTGGTGAAGTTTATTAGAATCTAAATTAATTCAAGCTTATAATTTATTCAATAATAAATAAATAAAATAATACCCATTTCAATAATATATATATATATATATATATATATATATAAAATCAGGATTAAGAAAGATTTCATGTATAATTTTTTTTCTAAAATATTATTTTCACATATATATTCATAGGAAAAAAAAAATAATTTCGTTATTTTATAAGACTTTAACTAAATCTTTTTAATTAGTGTATAAGGCGCTTAACATATTGACTAGTAATCTCGTATTTGACATTAGTGGCTATACATGAAGATAGTTAGACTATTTTTATGTGAAAATATTAACTAAAATACATGTTTTAATATATTAATATTATAAAGTATTTATATTTTAACTATCTTTATTTGAATAACCCTAAAAATCCACTTCACAATATTATCAGAGACACAATACTAAAACAGTATTAACTAATGTTATTGCTAAATTAACAAATACAATTGACAACGTATAAAACAATATAAATATCTCAACCTATCTGAATAAATTTTTAAAAACTTCAACCACATGCATACGAGTTAATACTCAAAATGGCTCCTAAAATTTGATCCCGACTTAATTTAGCCCTTAAATTACTAATTGACTCAAATTGTATTTTAAAATTTTAAGACGTGACTCAAGTTGGCCCTTCCATCTATTTCCGTTACCGAAAATCTGACATGTCACATGTAGTTGACACCTGACAACCTCAAAAGTTGTCTGACGTGGCAAAATTTTTGTATGCATCAATTTAGTCCCTAATAATTTAAAAAAAAAACATCCTAACAATCTCCCATTTCTCCCAAATCATAGTAGTTTCTGGTGAGTTAGGGAGCAGCAACCAAGCCTCAGGTAGCTCCAGCAGCTAAGCTTCAGGCTTTCCACAATGTCACCTCAGTCTCTCAACTCTCTTGTCTCACACTCATACAACCCGGTCACAATAGCCAACACACTCATACACTGACTGCCACACACAAGCCAGTAATTTTGTTGCCGGCGTCTCATCATGGCTTTTGACCCCTGTTTTCGGCCTCCTATCATGTCATCTGGATCTGCCCGCCCCTTATTTTTGTGCCATCGTCTTCTACCTCTTCTCGTGCTTCCTTATTCCATTTGCCTTCGCCATCCCTTGGTTCGGCCTCTGAGTCATCGTCGCTATCACGATTGTGGGTCAGCATCTGCCTCTGCTCTGGCTCTGTGTATTCTGGTTCTTTTTCGCTGTCGTGGTCGCGGTGCTCAGGTTGGCTGTCTACCTCCACTCCTCCTCTGAATCTTCCGATGCTCGTGCTAGGATGCTTTGAGTCACCCTGATCTGCGTAGTGCTAGGTAAACAAGTGTGAAAAATTTTCAACTTGGTTTACAGTAACACCATGTGCGCATAGCGTCGACGATTACCAAAAAGAATTGCCGATTACCAAAATTTTCCTTAAAAAAAAGAAGCAAATTTGGGTCCCAGAATAATTAAAGATAGGGTTCTTCTCATCTTTCCCCCGTCTCTCACCGTGGGTTCTTCTTCACATGCCCCAAATCCTATTCTTTTTCGAGAAAATGTATGCATCAATTTTGCCCCAACCCAATTTCAAAGAACTGTAAGGTAATGCTATTTCAACCAAAAAATTCTGCACTTGGTTATAATCATGCTCTTTTATGTTAAAAAGTTGATGTCTTTTAAGTTTCTAGCTATTAAGCGGAGCAGTGAGTTTAGCTGCCTTCAACAACACTGCAGTAAGCTATGTGAATGGCTATGATAAACTTTATGTGGTTGTTAGAAGGATGTATTAATTATGGATCATTTTCTAATGGTTTGAATCTTCACGGGAAGATTCTAAAGATGAGTTTTTATTCAGAACAGGAGTTGTGTGATGGGCTAATCAATTTGTATATTAAATTTAGTGATTTAAAAGGTGCAGTCAAGGTTTTTGAAGATATGCGTGTTAGACCTCTATCTTGTTGGAATAAGATTATTCATAGATTTATTGTGGAGAAATTTAATTGTCATATTTTAAGTTTGTTTCTGCAAATGATGAAGGAAGAGGTGAAGCCTGACGAGAAGACTTATGCAGGGATTTTTTTTTTCCAAATTATCGGAGGCTAAATTGATATATACAAAAATTTCGCCACGTCAGACAACCGTTGAGGCTGTCAGGTGTCAATTATATGTATCACGTCAGTTTTTCGGTGACGAAAATAAACGAAAGGGCCAACTTGAGGCACATCTTAAAATTTTAGGATACAATTTGAGTCAATTGGTAATTCAAGGGCTAAATTAAGTCGGAGGTCAAATTTTAGCAATGTCCTGAAAACCGGACCGGACCGGCCGATCGGACCGGTTTAACTACGAACCGGCAGTATTAACGGTCCGGTCAGGCATATAAAACCGACAATCAGAAAACCGGCTAAAAATCGTTGAATCGGACGAGAACCGGCCGGTCAGACCGAACCGAAACCCGGCCGGTTTACACAAAAAGGGAAGCTCCTTCGTTTCTTTTCTCCCGTTCTCGCTTTCTTTCTTTCAGTCAGAGAAATCACAAACCTAACCACAAAACTCTAGCACTGTAAGCCTACACCACCGCCACAAGGAGGGGCATACTGCTGCCGTCCGTCGCACTCAAAGCTCGCCATCCGTCATCTAGCTTCCCTCGTGCTCGAAGTCTTCAACCCCTGTTCGCTGTCACCGATCGCGGTTGCTTCCTCGAGCTCGGCGTCCGTCGTCTTTGTCTGCTCAGCCACGCTTCCATCGCCGTTTGTTTGCCGTTCACGTTCGCGTTCTTCGCCGTTCGCGTTCGCTCGTCGTTCACCGTTCGCGTTCGTCTAGAAGCCACGTTGCTCTGCTTCAAACTCTGTGACCAACCCGCGTGCTCCACTCGTCGAACTGCTCTCTGTTGTCCCCGCCGTGAGTTCCCTAAACCAGCCACCAGACAATACACTCACACAACAGACAACACCAATACTCTTCTTCAAACTCTGCAACTTCTGATTTCTACTACAATAAGTAATTATTTGATTTGGTAGTGGTTTGGATTTTTTCATAGATTAAATTAAAGTTACAATAGTTTTGTTCTCTTCTCTATCACATTGAAATTAAGCTTTGGATTCTCTTATTTCATTTTAATTTTACCGCACTCAACATGTTTGATGAAATGCTTTAACCATATTTCTGATTGGTTTTATAATTTCTAGCTTTTATAATTTCTCAGTCAAGGTTAGTGGTCTGAACTCTGAAATTTCAAATTACTCAAATATGCAATTTCTGAAATTAGGGATTTGTGAATCTGAACTCTGAAGTTAGTGATTGATTTCTGATATGTTACTAATTCTGTTCTAATATGTTCTTTTGTTACTGATTCTAAAATTGAGTAATGGATTTGTTTCTGAAATTGAGTAATGGATTTGTTACTGATTCTGTTCTATGGTCTTATGGATGATTATTGGATTTCTAGCCGTTCTGTTGCTGTTTTTAATTTGGATTATGATTTATTGAATTTAGTTATGGATGAAAGTATTAATCAAGAAGCAGTTGCTTATAATGCCTGTTTGAGTAATAATTTGTCTGCCAATCCTCCTAATTCAAATGATTCTGCTAATCCTAATCCACCTAGTTCGAATAATAGTCAGTCACAAGGTTCTAATTTATGGATTTTGATGATTGATAAATCTTCATGTTGGTTTTTAATATTTAGATATTTCTTTTTACTATTTAACTTTTGAGATTGTATTTTGATAAGATCACACTTTGTTGTTGAATGCTAATTTTTGTTGTTGAATGCCCTATTTGTTGCTGAATGATAATTTTTGTTGCTGAATGCTGAATGCTGTTGGTAATGGTGTTTTTGCTGCTGAATGTCCTGCTGTTTTTATTTCTTTGTTTGTTGCTGAATGTTGGTGGCAGAATTTAGATATGCTCATCTTGATAATTTTTTGATTTTTCAATCTGCTATGGCTAGTCTTTAATTTTGTATCTGGTTATGGATACTTCTTTGTTTTGTAGTTACTGGTTTTGCTTTGATTTGTAGTTGCTGGCTCCTAATTATTGCTGGTTTTGCTGGCTTTGTTTGTTGCTGAATGTTGGTGGCAGAATTTAGATATGGTCATGTTGATAATTTTTTGATTTTTTATTGTGCTGTGGCTGGTCTTTAATTTTGTTTTAATTAATAAAACTTTTATTAATTTCAGTTCTGGATAATAGTATTAATCAAATAGAGATTAATAAAACTTTTATTAATTTCGAATGATGCTGTTAATCCTAATCCTAATCCACCGAAGCAAATTTGCAACAAGTTCTTGTGGATTTTGATGATTGATAAATCATGATGTTGGGATTTAATATTTAGATATGTTTTTTTACTATTTAGTTTTTGAGTTTGTATTTTGATAAGATCATATAGATTAGGTTGATGATATTTTATGTAGTGTTTTAAATTTCGAAAATATTTTAAGATTTATATTATACTATAATTATATTTTAGAATGTTTATTTATAATTTATTTATTATTTTATTCTAAAACGATTTTTTCGATTGAACCACTGGTTAGATCGGTTGGACCAATAAACCAGTAAATCAGTGATTAGAACGGTTCAATGACCGGTCCGGTTTTCAAAACCTTGAATTTTAGGGATCATTTTGAGTATTAACTCCATGCATACACTTTTACTACTACGCCTCTTGTTTTGTTTTTTTTTTTTTTTTGTTATCAATTGCAGTCGTTGACACATTCTTGAAATCGTTTGCTCACTTTGTTCTATTGCACTTAGGGTTGTGATGGGTCAATCCTAATTGACTCCACAAAGGACAATACAGCAGAAAAGGATTCACCAGGGAATTTGAGCCTTAGAGGATACGAAGTCATTGATGAAATCAAGGAAGAACTTGAAAGACAATGTCCTGGTGTTGTTTCGTGTGCTGATATTCTTGCTATGGCGGCTAGGGATGCTGTATTCTTTGTAAGACGACGAAATATATTACTTGATTTTATTAATTATTATGAGTAAAATATGTACTTTATTTTTAATGGCTGTGATCTTTTTTAAAAGTATTTTTAATATTTATTTTTATTTAATTTTATCGGTAACATTTTAGATTTATTTAATTTTGTCTCTAATATTTTTATTTATTTTAAAGTTCTCTTTAGATATTTTTAATTTTGTCCGTATGATATTTTAGATCAATAAAATTAACGTTTAAGGATAATTTTAATATAAATAAAAAATATTAAAAATAATATTAAATATTAAAAATATTTTTGAACAAAATCATAAATGCTGAAGAAAAAAAATGTATTTTATCCAATTATTATTTATGTGATTATATATTTAATATTTTAAGTTTTAGAAAAAATAATATAAGAGTTTTTATGAATGGATGAGAAATATTTTAATAAAATATCATAAATAAAGATTTATCGCAAGTACAGTATTATAATAAGTGATGTTGTATCCTATATCTTATAAATAATTATTGTATGTATGATGAAAAAATAAAATAAAACAGGCTGGAGGTCCAATCTATGACATACCAAAAGGGAGAAAGGATGGAAGAAGGTCGAAAATAGAGGATACTATAAATCTTCCATTCCCAACCTTCAATGCCTCTGAGTTGATTAAGGCTTTTGGGCAACGTGGTTTTTCTGCTCAAGAAATGGTCGCTCTTTCCGGTAAGCACTGAGCAGTGTAAAATATTTTATTTATTGTATAAAAGAATTATATTATTATTTAACTAAACTTATTTATTTATGTAGATGATTAATTAATTAATTATTTTCTTCATTATTTCATAATGTTATTTTTTGCCGACATAATTTTGGTCTTTTAAAAATTCTGTTCTAGGAGTAAGAAAGAGTTAGATGATTAAAATATGAAGTGAAAAGAAAATTTCATTTTCATATATTACATCGTTGGTCAGTAAGTTAAAAAGGTGGGGGAAAATGTAATAAATACAAGGATATAAATTATACAGATCTTTTTTTTGTGTTGAAAATATGGAGTGATAATTAGTTTGGAAAATATTTTTACGAAAGTGTCACATATTTTAAAATTTGTTATCAAAATGTCATATTTTATAAATAATAATTATTCATATATTATTCTTTTATAGAAAACATTAGAATATATTAAGATTAATTAGTTTTTATTAAAATTATTTATCATATTTGAATATTTATTATAAGATATTATGTTTTTATTATTTTAATTCATTTAATACTTATAAATACTATTTTATATTATATCATTCTATACAAGTTGAATACATACAAATCCTTTCTTATATAGTATTAGAGCCATATATCCTTTTTGATCTGAAGAGGATAAGTTGTTTTTCTTCTAGTAAAATTACTGTATTTTTCACTCTTTTTTATGCCATTTTTCTTTATCTTTTTGTCTCTTTTCATGCTTTTTTACCTCACCGATTAACATATCCTCTCTATATTGTATCTTTCTAAGTCTAATGAATTAAATACCATTGTTATCCGCTACTTACATATTCTCATGGAAAAACCAAATATTTTTGTCATCCTTCGATATTTTACCATCTCTTCACAGTTTGTCATTTTTGGTAGTTTTTGAGCAGTTCGCCATCTTTTCGACAGTTCTGCCTGCGATTCCTTCCGCCAATTTCTTCTACACGTGTTCTATTAGTTTACGCAATTCTTTTCTTTATTTTGTTGTTTTAAAAAATTTCAAACTCAAGTTGTCACTTGAGTTTAAAGGGGATGTTAGAATATATTATGATCAATTAATTTTTATTAGAATTATTTATCATATCTGAATATATATTATAAGATAATACGTTTTTATTATTTCAATTCTTTTAACACCTATAAATACCCTTTTATATTATATCATTCTATACAACTTGAATACACACAAATCTTTTTTTTATTGCTCTCTTTTATCAATTTTAACAAAAAAGAATGATATTTTAGTAATAAATTAAAAAAAAAATCACATTAGTTAAGAAAACGAGTTTGGAATGTCATAAATATATTTTTAAGAGGACTAAATTGCAGACGGAGTTAACATAAAAATATACGATTAGTTTTTGAAAAATATAGGATGTTCCATGGCCATAAATTTTTTTAACAGTCCATAATACATTTATGCAGGGGCTCACACATTAGGAGTGGCAAGATGTGCTTCTTTCAAGAACAGATTGAACCAAGCTGACCCAACATTGGACTCACAATTTGCCAAGACACTCTTTAGGACATGCAGCTCCGGCGACACGACAGAGCAGCCGTTCGATGCAACAAGGAACGACTTTGACAACTTGTATTTCAATGCTCTGGTGAGGAAGAATGGTGTTCTCACGTCAGATCAAACCCTTTATGCTAGCCCTTTAACAAGGAACATTGTGAATGCCTATGCATTTAACCAAGCCATGTTCTTCTTTGATTTCCAACAAGCAATGGTCAAAATGGGCCTCATTGATGTCAAAGATGAATCCAAGGGTGAAGTGCGACAAAATTGTCGCAGAATACTTTAATTAATTAATAATGATAAATTATATACGAATAATTGGGGGTGTGTTCTCATGTTTTGTGTGATATATATTTTATGTGTTGTACTGTGTGTATGCATGTTAAATGTGTTAAGGTTTGGTGTAAGTTGTTTTTGGAATAAAAGGGTATAGTAGTTTCTGATACATCTTTCTTGTTTATATCTTTATATATGTTTTTTTTTAAACTTTACATGTGAATCTAATTATGTATTGTGTAACATCTTAACTAAAGAATCTGACACGTTCCGTTACTAATAAAGAAAAAAACCTACAAATAGGGAGCTGGACCCTTTAGGTCTCTCGATGTGTGGTTCACATATTCGTAGTTCAAGAAAATGTTCGATCAAGATGAAAGAAAGTAGAGGAGAGAACTTGTGCTAAAATGTTGAAGAATATAAAGACTCTACTGTGCTCAAGGAATAGTAGTATAAGAAGTATGAAAACATAGATGAGAAGATAAAGTGCTTTGACCAGAAAATTACAAGAGTAGAGCAAGAATTGAAAAATGGGATAAACTATGAAAAAAACTTAATAAAGAGACAAGCTTTAAAGAATTAAGTTGAGTTATGGTATAAGAGAAAGACAAAATTTTAGAAACAACACTCAAGGTATACATAAAGGATGTTGATAGAAACTAGAAATATTTTCAAGTAAAGTTAACAAATAAGGCAGAGAAGAAGCCAAATCCTTGAAATTCAAGACGAGGGAAAAAATGTGAAGGATCCAAGTAGAGAATCAACAAGATTGCAAGGAGGTCATACTTTAAAGATCTCTACACTCAAAACCTATATCGGCAGTGTCTTTTTAAGAGGAATTGGTTCCAAAAATATTAGAAGAGCAAACCATCATGATTGATATAATTCTGAGTGATAAGGAAATAAGAGATGTGGTTTGGTCTTGTGAATCTACAAGAGCTCCAAGGCTTGATGGATACAACCTTGGGTTCATCAAAAGGACATGCGAAACAATTGGGGCTGAAGTTACAGACATGGTCAAAGGTTTCTTTATCCAAGAGAGTATACAAAGAGAGATCAACACAACATGGGTAGCTTTGGCAAGGGAAAGGGAATCAAAGATTTGCGACTTACTAGTATGGTGGGTTGCGTCTACAAAGTGACATCCAAGGTTATGGTGGCAAAACTAAGACCTCTCATGGGGACATTGGTTAGTGAAGCTCAATCAACCTTCTTTTAGAACCGACAAATACTATATGGGGCGTTGATAGTCTATGAAACAGTGGCGTGGCTAAAGACGACAAAGAGCAAAGGAGTGCTAGTGAAGTTAGACTTTAGCAGTGCCTATAACTCAGTGAGATGAAGCTTTTTGAAGCTAGTACTACAGAAAATAGTGTTTGGGTAAGTTTGAATATGATTGATAAGAGGCATTATGGCAATGACATCAATGTTGGTAACGATTAATACGTTACCAACTAAGCCGTTCCAAATGGAGTGCTAAATAAAACGATTGAAAAGATTGAAGAGTCTGTAATCTACAGATTGGACAAATATCTTCATCCTTTCTTCTCAGTAACTGTAGTTCTTTCCATTAAAAAAAGGAAGTATGTTGCTTGACTGCCTTTCTATCAGAGTATAGGCAACTAAATTTGAGCCACTGTTAGCCGCCATCAGGATCTTTTCTCCAAGCTGCAAAGCTTGATCTCTTTGAAACCAAGCTCTGATACCAATTGATGGTAATCAGTGATTAAGAGAAGGGGGGAGGGTTGAATCATAGCCCCTTTTTTGCTGTGTCTAACTTTCTGCCTTTTAAGATAGCTTCAGAAGATATTTCTGCTTTTTATCTCATAACAAGCCAAGAGACATTTTCTTTTTATCTCGTAACCGGTTAGGAGATATCTTTCAATTTTGTCTCCTACGTAATAGAATCAGAAATGGAGTAGAAGAGAAAGAGAGAATCACACTCAAAAGTATCCTGGTTCAGCTACTAAGTGCAATGTAGCCTACATCCAGTCTCCATCACAATAGTGACGGAATTTCACTATAATCAACTGATTACATACACAAATTCTTCCCTAGGAACTACCCATTCCTATCTGGGACAAGTCCAGAATCTATCCCCAAAACTGAACTTGACTTGGACACCTACCAAGCTTTCAACCGTAAAGTGCTAACCCAACTTGCAAGGGAATCCCCATAGGATCATGAAACACAACACAGATGTACAAAGAAACTCTTAGACATCTATGACTTTTTCTTTAATTTTGCACACTCTGCCTTTTTTCTCTCACTGGCTTTTTCTTACAAACCTCACTCTGTTTGCCTTTTTCACCATGAGGCTCAGACAGACAAAACTAAAGAAAAGAATACAAAATAAAACCCGTTGAAGGAGAAGAACTCTGTTAGCTTTGGGTAGCTATGAGAACTCTGTGCTTACTCTCCTTGCTTCAACCCTTGGCCATTCACCCTTATTATAGAAGGGGAAGCTTCCAAGGTTGAAACCAGTTCAACCAAGCCACCAACATCTTCTCCATCACACACAACCAGTTCGGATAGAGAGAAGAGAGGGGAAACCGAAAGCAAATCAATATACATTTACCTCTCTCTCATCCCTTTCTCATCAAACTTTATCAATCTGAACCTTCCATCTTGACTTTGTCCCCAAGAAAGAATTCTGACCCTTGATGAACTCTTGATCCTTGACAGCTCCATCTATTCCATTTTTGCTTCTTTCTCCATATAGCTACAGAAGCTACTTTCTGTCTTGGATGAACAAAAGTGGAAACAAGCTTCACCACAGAGATCTTCTTCTCTGACCGAGGCCGATTGCTTCTACTTTAGGCATGAAGATCTTGAAGCTTCTTCTTCACTTATTGGCTTTAGTGGAAAAAATCTTAGACACTACATGCTTTGGATCTTCTTTTTGCAAAGGCCATCACCCTAGCCTTTTGCTTTTTTCTAGCTCCTCTGATAATTTCTCTAATAACTTTTACCTTCTTCTTTCCTGTTGACATGACCGAAGGCAAAGAGAGAAAGGAGAGAGAAGAGAGAAAAATCTTTGGAAGCAATGAGTGAAATTACAACAAATTAAATCCCACTTTCATTCTCCTATGCATAGTAACGTGTGGAGCATTGATTGCCATCAAATTAATTTAAATTTTCTTTCAATTACCAAAGCAAGTAATTAAACCAATTTAATTTTGAATTCCATTCCATAAAGGGGAGTAGATAACCGAACCAAGCATGCTCCAATTCCTTTCTTTCTTTTTCAATCTCGGACCAATAAATTTGTTGGATCAAAAGGAATTTGTTTTGGGATTCATATAAGTTTCCTGGCCCAATAAGCATTTGCGTATGCAAAAATAATTCAGCCACTTTGCTTGGAATTATTTTTGCACCAAGGTTGAATACTTTCTCATCAAATTGGGCTTATGTGACTTTTGGCCCACTAAACAAAAAATCTGCACACTCAACAAAATTATTAAACAACCAATTAGAATAAAAAATCAAATTAATAACTTTATAATTAATAATTTTTAATAATGTTTGATCATCATCATTGGTGGACAAATTGTGAATCACACTTTTCACAACTCGTACCACTAACCAGCAAGTGCACTGGGTAGTCCAAGTAATACCTTACGTGAGTAAGGGTCGAATCCCACAGAGATTGTTGAGTTGAAGCAATCTATGGTTATTTTGTAAATCTTAGTCAGGAATTCAATTATGTTTATCAGTTGAATTGCAGATAAATAATAGAGCATGGATTAAAGGTTACTTGTTATGCAGTAATGGAGAATATGTCGGAGTTTTGGAGATGCTTTGTCTTCTGAATCTCTGCTTTCCTCTGTCTTCTGATTCACGCACGCACGTCCTTCTACGGCAAGCTGTGTGTTGGTGGATCACCGTCGTCAATGGCTACCTTCCATCCTTCCAGTGAAAACTATGCTCACGCGCTCTGTCACAGCACGGCTAATCACCGGTTGGTTCTCGATCCGGTTGGAATAGGATTTACTATCCTTTTGCGTCTGTCACTAACGCCCAGCCTTCAGGAGTTTGAAGCTCGTCGCAGTCATTCAATCCTTGAATCCTACTCGGAATACCACAGACAAGGTTTAGACTTTCCAGATTCTCATGAATGCCGCCATCAATTCTAGCGTATACCACGGAGATTCTGATTAAGGAATCTAAGAGATACTCATTCAATCGTATATAGAACGGAGGTGGTTGTCAGGCACGCGTTCATGAATTGAGGAAGGTGATGAGTGTCACAGATCATCACATCCATCACAGTTAAGCGCGAATGAACATCTTAGATAGGAACAAGCGTGTTTGAATGGAAAACAGAAATACTTGCATTAATTCATCGAGACACAGCAGAGCTCCTCACCCCCAACAATGGGGTTTAGAGCCTCATGCCGTCAGAGAATACAAAGTTTAGATCTAAAATGTCATGAGATACAAAATAAGTCTCTAAAAGTTGTTTAAATACTAAACTAGTAGCCTAGGGTTACAAAATATGAGTAGACTATGATGGATGATGCAGAGATCCACTTCTGGGGCCCACTTGGTGTGTGCTGGGCTGAGACTTAAGCAATTCACATGCAGAGGCCATTTGTGGAGTTGAACGCCAGTTTTTATGCCAGTTTGGGCGTTCAACTCCAGCTTTTGATCCTTTTCTGGCGCTGGACGCCAGAATTGGGCAGAGAACTGGCGTTGAACACCAGTTTACGTCGTCTATCCTTGTGCAAAGTATGGACTATTATATATTGCTGGAAATCCCTGGATGTCTACTTTCCAATGCAATTGGAAGCATGCCATTTCGAGTTCTGTAGCTCCATAAAATCCACTTTGAGTGTAGGGAGGTCAGAATCCAACAGCATCAGCAGTCCTTTTTCAGCCTGAATCAGATTTTTGCTCAGCTCCTTCAATTTCAGCCAGAAAAATACCTGAAATTACAGAAAAACACACAACTCATAGTAAAGTCCAGAAATATGAATTTTTCCTAAAAACTAATGGAAATAAACTAAAAACTAACTAAAACATACTTAAAACTATATGAAATTAACCCCAAAAAGCGTATAAAATATCCGCTCATCACAACACCAAACTTAAACTGTTGCTTGTCCTCAAGCAACTTAGACAAATAAAATAGAAGACTAATAAGTTGAGAAGCAATAATATCTCAGAGTTTTTGAGTGAAGCTCAGATTCTAATTAGATGAGCGGGACTAGTAGCTCTTTGCTTCTGAACAGTTTTGGCATCTCACTTTATCCATTGAAGCTCAGAGTGATTGGCATCTATAGGAATTTAGAATTCAGATAGTGTTATTGAGTATCCTATTTCAGTATGATGATTCTTGAACACAGCTATTTTATGAGTCTTGGCCGTGGCCCTAAGCACTTTGTTTTCCAGTGTTACCATCGGATACATAAATGCCACAGACACATAATTGGGTGAACCTTTTAGATTGTGACTCAACTTTGCTAAAGTCCCCAATTAGAGGTGTCCAGAGTTCTTAAGCACACTCTTCTTTTTGCTTTGGACCTTGACTTTAACCGTTCAGTCTCAAGTTTTCACTTGACACCTTCATGCCACAAGCACATGGTTAGGGACAGCTTGGTTTAGCCGCTTAGACCAGGATTTTATTCCTTTAGGCCCTCCTATCCACTGATGCTCAAAACCTTGGGATCCTTTTTATTTGCCCTTGCCTTTTGGTTTTAAGAGCTTTTGGCTTTTTCTGCTTGCTTTTTTTTTTTTTTTGCAAGCTTTATTCTTTGCTGCTTTTTCTTGCTTCAAGAATCATTTTTATGATTTTTCAGATTATCAATAACATGTCTCATGTTCATCATTCTTTCAAGAGCCAACATATTTAACAGTCTTAAACAACAAATTCAAAAGACATATGCACTGTTCAAGCATTCATTCAGAAGATAGAAAGCATTGCCACCACATTTAACTAATTAGAATTTCTCTTATTAAAACTCGAAATTTTATTGCTTCTTATTCAAAAGATCTACTATTTTATTCATGTTTAATGATGATGAGAAAAATAAACTATAGCTTAATTGGAGATAAAATCAAATAGATACTAATTACTATTATATGACTTCTAAGGTAAACTTTTATAAGGACACTGTCGCAGAGTTAAGGCAGAAATTGGAAATTAACAACCTTTATTCTGGGGGCACGGGGGTTCCTCTGATCCTTGGGGTGCTTGGTCCTACAAGAGAAGACTTTTGGCGCTTCAGTTCCCTTAAGTCACGCCCCTGCTCCTCTTGTTCTTTAAACATATAGGTCAGCATTTGACTGTGTTCCTTCTGTTCTTTTATTATTTGCTCCATAGCTTCCCGTATCTTGGTGACGGACGTCTCAAGATATTCCCAGTATTCAGCTTGAGGGATCTCTGGGAGGAATTCCTGTGCTCTCTTCTTGATGGGATCCTCCTGTGCTTGTTGTCTCTCCATTGAAGCTTTGGTGATTGACTTTTCAATTAGGATATATTCAGTTATTCCCATCCTTACTCCAGCGTCTTTGCAGAGCAGAGAAATCACGCTTGGGTAAGCCAACCTGGCCTCTTTTGAATTTTTGTTAGTAATCTTGTAGAGTTCAGTGGAAATCAGCTGATGAACCTCTACTTCCTTCCCCATCATGATACAATGAATCATCACTGCTCTTTTAACTGTGACTTCAGATCGGTTGCTAGTGGGCAACAGAGAACGCCCAATGAAGTCCAGCCATCCTCTGGCGGCTGGTTTGAGATCCTCTCTCTTGAGTTGATTTGGGACACCCTTTGTGTTGGTGGTCCACCTGGCTCCAGGGATACATATGTCCTCTAGAATCTTATCCAGGTCAATGTCTGCTCTCATCATCCTCCTGTTGAAGGAGTCTGGATCATCCTTTAGTTGAGGTAGCTTTAAGATCTCTCTGATCTTGTCAGGGGTGGTATGAACAATCTTCCCTCTGACCATGGTCCGAAATTCATAGAAGGCAGTTCCAGATAGTTTTTGCTTGTCAGTCTGCCACATATTAGCATAGAACTCCTGGACCATGTTCCTTCCTACTTTCGTTTTAGGATTAGCTAGGACTTCCCAGTTCCTGATTCGAATTTGCTCCTGGATCTCCGGATATTCATCTTCTTTCAGATCGAATCTAACTTCTGGGATCACTGATCTCAGACCCATTACTTTAAGATAATGGTCTGAATGTTCTTTAGATAAGAACTTCCCTTGATTCCAAAGTGGTTTTGGAACGCTCTCTTTCTTGCCTCTTGGAGTGGGTTGTTTTCCTTTGGGAGCCATGATCTTAGTGATCTCAGATAAACACACCAAACTTAGAGGTTTGCTTGTCCTCAAGCAAAAGAAAAGAAAGGAGAGGGATATAAGGAGAGCTAGGTTCAATTGTTGATGGAGGAGGGGGGAAGCCGAACCCAAATTTAAAGGGATGGGGGGGTGGGTTTTCGAAAAATTGGAAAAGATAAGATAAAAAGATTGAGTTGAAAAAGATAAGATAGAAGATATAGTTTAATTTTGAAAAGATATGATAGATTTTTGAAAAAGATAAATCAGAATTTTGAAAAAGATAATATGGAGATTTGAAAAAGATATGGATTAGTTGAAAAGATTTTTTTGAGTGAAAAAGATAGATTTGTTTTCAGAAAAGATTTGAAAAGAGTTGGATTGAATTTGCAAAGATGCCTGGTGCTTATGGATTAAAATACATTTGATATATATATATATATATATATATATATATATATATATTTTGTGGTAGGGTTTTTAGAAATTATGGAATTTAGAAATCAGGGTTCTTGACATGTTTATGTAAAAATCATGCATTGAAGCATAAAATTTGAAATTAAAATGGAAATACGTGTGGGAAAAATTGAATCTGGCTCCTCCCTGCCTTCCTGGCGTTTGAACGCCCAAACACTGCCTGTTTTGGGCGTTCAGCGCCCAATTGCTGCTCTCCTGGGCGTTCAACGCCCAGCTGCTGCCATTACTGGCGTTCAACGCCCAGTGGGTGCCCCTTTCTGGCGTTGAACGCCCAGCTGCTATTGCCATTGGCGTTCAGCGCCTAGTGGATGCCCATTTTGGGCGTTGAACGCCCAAAATGCTCTTTTACTGGCGTTTTCTTGCCAGTGAGATCTTTTTCTCTGTTTTGTGTGCCGAGGTCTTCTGTAAATGATTATTTACCCTGTTGTCAATGAACTCTATATAAACAAATAAAAATAAAAATAGAAATAGGGCAAAAATGCTTAGAGGATTGTTGCCCCATGGCTGGGTTGCCTCCCAGCAAGCGCTTCTTTATTGTCTTTAGCTGGACCTTGCTGAGCTTTTAATCTAGCTTCAGCCTTGAGCATTCTTGCTCAATGTTGCCTTCAAGATAATGCTTGATTCTCTGTCCATTGACAATGAACTTCTTATCAGAATCAACATCTTGAAGCTCCACATAACCATATGGTGACACACTTGTAATCACGTATAGTCCCCTCCACCGGGATTTCAGTTTCCTGGGGAATAGCCTGAGTCTAGAGTTAAACAACAGGACCTTCTGTCCTGGTTCAAAGATTCTAGATGACAACTTTTTGTCATGCCACTTCTTTGATTTTTCTTTATAAAGCTTGGCATTTTCGAAAGCTGTGAATCTGAATTCCTCTAGCTCATTTAGCTGGAGCAATCGTTTTTCTTCTGCTAGTTTGGCATCAAGGTTTAGGAATCTGGTTGCCCAGTAGGCCTTATGTTCCAGTTCCACGGGCAGGTGACATGCCTTACCATACACGAGTTGGTATGGAGAGGTCCCTATAGGGGTCTTGAATGCTGTCCTGTAAGCCCACAGAGCATCATCCAAGCTCCGTGCCCAATCCTTTCTACGGGTATTTACTGTCCGTTCCAGGATTCTCTTTAATTTTCTGTTAGAGACTTCAGCTTGCCCATTGGTTTATGGATGATATGGAGTGGCCACCTTGTGGCGAATTCCATACCGAACCATGGCAGAGTAAAGCTGTTTATTGCAGAAGTGAGTGCCTCCATCACTGATTAGTACTCTAGGGACTCCAAATCTGCTAAAGATATGTTTCTGGAGGAATTTCAGCACTGTCTTAGTATCATTGGTGGGTGTGGCAATGGCCTCAACCCATTTTGATACATAATCAACTGCCACCAGAATATAAGTGTTTGAATATGATGGTGGGAAGGGTCCCATGAAGTCAATTCTCCATACGTCAAACAACTCAATCTCTAAGATTCCTTGTTGAGGCATGGCGTAACCATGAGGCAGATTACCAGCTCTTTGGCAACTGTCACAATTACGTACAAACTCTCGGGAATCTTTATAGAGTGTGGGCCAATAGAAGCCACATTGGAGGACCTTGGTGGCGGTTCGCTCACCTCCGAAATGGCCTCCATATTGAGATCCGTGGCAATGCCACAGGATCCTCTGTGCTTCTTCTCTAGGCACACACCTACGGATAATTCCGTCTGCACATCTCTTAAAGAGATAAGGTTCATCCCACAAGTAGTACTTTGCATCAGTAATTAATTTCTTCTTTTGTATCCTGTTGTACTCCTTGGGTATGAACCTTGCAGCTTTATAGTTTGCAATATCGGCAAACCATGGTGCTTCCTGAATGGCGAATAAATGCTCATCAGGAAACGTCTCAGAGATCTCAAGAGAAGGGAGGGACGTCCCTTCCACTGGCTCTATCCGGGACAGATGATCAGCCACTTGGTTCTCTGTCCCTTTTTTGTCTCTTATTTCTATATCAAACTCTTGCAGAAGCAATACCCATCTGATGAGCCTGGGTTTTGAATCCTACTTTGTGAGTAGATATTTAAGAGCAGCATGGTCAGTATACACAATCACTTTTGATCCTACTAAGTATGATCTGAACTTGTCAATGGCGTAAACCACTGCAAGTAGTTCTTTTTCTGTGGTTGTGTAATTTTTCTGGGCATCATTTAGAACGCGACTGGCATAATAAATGACATGCAGAAGCTTGTCATGCCTCTGTCCCAATACTGCACCAATGGCATGATCACTGGCATCATACATTAGCTCAAATGGTAATGTCCAGTCTGGTGCAGAAATGACTGGTGCTGTGACCAGCTTAGCTTTCAGCGTTTCAAACGCCTGCAGGCACTCTGTGTCAAACACAAATGGCGTGTCAGCAGCTAGCAGATTGCTTAGAGGTTTTGCGATTTTTGAAAAATCCTTTATAAACCTCCTATAGAATCCTGCATGCCCCAGAAAGCTTCTGATTGCCTTAACATTGGCAGGTGGTGGTAATTTTTCAATTACCTCTATTTTTGCTTGATCCACCTCTATTCCCTTGTTTGAGATTTTATGCCCAAGAACAATTCCTTCAGTCACCATGAAGTGACACTTTTCCCAGTTTAAAACTAGGTTGGTTTCTTGGCATCTTTTCAAAACAAGTTTCAGGTGATCAAGACAGGAGCTGAATGAGTCTCCATATACTGAGAAGTCATCCATGAAGACTTCTAGAAATTTTTCCACCATGTCAGAGAAAATAGAGAGCATGCATCTCTCGAAGGTTGCAGGCGCATTACATAGCCCAAATGGCATCCTTCTATAAGCAAACACTCCGGATGGACATGTGAATGCTGTTTTCTCTTGATCCTGGGGATCTACTGCAATCTGATTATAGCCTGAGTAGCCATCCAAAAAGCAGTAATAATCATGACCTGCTAGTCTTTCTAGCATCTGGTCTATGAATGGTAAAGGAAAATGATCCTTTCTGGTGGCTGTATTAAGCCTTCTGTAGTCAATACACATGCGCCACCCTGTAACTGTTCTTGTAGGAATCAGTTCATTTTTTTCATTATGAATCACTGTCATGCCTCCCTTTTTTGGGACGACTTGAACAGGGCTCACCCAGGGGCTATCAGAAATAGGATAAATAATCCCAGCCTCCAGTAATTTGGTGACCTCTTTCTGCACCACTTCCTTCATGGCTGGATTTAGCCGCCTCTGTGGTTGAACCACTGGTTTGGCATTATCCTCCAATAGGATTTTGTGCATGCATCTAGCTGGGCTTATACCCTTAAGGTCACCTATGGACCACCCAAGAGCTGTCTTGTGTGTCCTTAGCACATGAATAAGTGCTTCCTCTTCCTGTGAATTTAAAGCAGAGCTTATGATCACTGGAAAAGTGTCACCTTCTCCCAGAAATGCATATTTCAAGGATGGTGGTAGTGGCTTGAGCTCGGGTTTAGGAGGTTTTTCCTCTTTCAGAAGAGAGTTCAGAGGCTCTTTCATGTCCCCTGAATCCTCCAAATCAGGTTGAACATCTTTAAAGATGTCTTCCAACTCTGATTCGAGACTCTCAGCCATGTTGATCTCTTCTACCAAAGAGTCAATAAGATCAACTTTCATGCAGTCTGTTGATGTGTCTGGATGCTGCATGGCTTTGACAGCGTTCAACTTGAACTCATCATCATTGACTCTCAGGGTTATTTCCCCTTGTTGGACGTCAATGAGGGATCGTCCAGTTGCTAGGAAGGGTCTTCCTAGAATGAGAGTAGCACTCTTGTGCTCCTCCATTTCCAACACAACAAAGTCAGTGGGAAAGGCGAATGGCCCAACTCTGACAATCATGTCCTCAATCACGCCTGATGGGTATTTAGTGGAACCATCAGCAAGTTGGAGACATATCCGGGTTGGTTTAACTTCTTCAGTCAAGCCAAGCTTCCTGATAGTGGATGCAGGTATTATGTTGATGCTTGCCCCAAGATCGCATAAAGCTGTCTTGGTGTAATTACCTTCTAATATGCATGGTATCAGAAAACTCCCAGGGTCTTTAAGCTTTTCAGGAAAGCTCTCTAGAATGACTGCACTGCATTCTTCAGTGAGGAGAACTCTTTCTGTTTCTCTCCACTCCTTTTTATGACTCAAGATCTCTTTCATGAACTTGGCATAAGAAGGTATTTGCTCAAGTGCCTCTGCAAATGGAATCTTTATTTCAAGAGTCCTTAGATAATCTGCAAAGCGAGCAAATTGCTTATCCTGCTCTTCTTTCCGGAATTTTTGAGGATAAGGTATCTTGGCTTTATATTCCTCAACCTTAGTGGTTAAAGAAGCCTTTTTAGAAGGGTTATTATCAGCACTTGTGTGTGTCTGATCCCTCACTGGCAATTGAGTGCCAGAGTCAGAAGCTGGAGTGACGTTAGACGCCAGCTCACTGTCTGTTCCTGGCGCCTGAACGCCAGAAATGTGCCCATTTTGGGCGTTCAACGCTGGATTCTGCCCCATTTGGGCGTTTAACGCCAGATTCTTGCCCATTTCTGGCGTTGAACGCCAATTCTGCCTTGTTTCTGGCGTTGAATGCCAGTTTTGGGCATGGTCTGGGCGTTCAGCGCCAGCCTTCCACCCATTTTCTGGCGTTTTAGCGCCAGAATTATTTTTCTCTGGGCTCTTACTGTCCTCAGGTGAATCTTTGGTGGGTAGCTCATTTCTTGAATTTTTGATGCCTTGAGGAGGGGTATTTAATGTTTTCCCACTCCTTAATTGAACTGCTTGGCATTCTTCTGCTATTTGCCTTGATAGCTGCTGCTTTGTTTGCTTAAGCTGTTCGTCCATAAGTATATTAGCTATCCTTGTCTCCTGTAGCCTGTCCTTGAATTCAGCTAGCTGCTTTGTTAGAAAATCCAATTGCTGATTGAATTCAGCAGCTTGTTTTACAGTACTAAATTCAGCAGTTGCTATTTCAACCTCTTCATTCATGGAAGGGTTGCTGCTTAGGTACAGATGCTGATTCCTGGCAACTGTATCAATGAGTTCTTGAGCCTCTTCAATTGTCTTTCTCATATGGATAGATCCACCAGCTGAGTAATCTAGAGACATCTGAGCTCCTTCTGCAAGCCCATAGTAGAAGATGTCTAACTGAACCCACTCTGAAAACATTTCAGAGGGGCATTTTCGTAGCATCTCTTTGTATCTCTCCCAGGCATCATAAAGAGATTCATTATCTCCTTGTTTAAAGCCTTGGATGTCCAGCCTTAGCTGTGTCATCCATTTTGGAGGAAAATACTGATTCAGGAATTTTTCTGTCAGCTGTTTCCATGTTCTTATGCTGGCCTTAGGTTGGTTATTTAACCACCTCTTAGCTTGATCTTTTACAGCAAATGGAAACAGTAATAGTCTGTAGACATCCAGATCTATTTCCTTATCATGTACTGTGTCAGCAATTTGTAAAAATTGTGCCAGAAACTCTGTAGGTTCTTCCTGTGGAAGACCGGAATACTGACAACTTTGCTGCACCATGATAATGAGCTGAGGATTCAACTCAAAGCTACTAACTCCAATGGAGGGTATGCAGATGCTACTCCCATATGAAGCAGTAGAGGGGTTAGAATATGACCCCAGAGTCCTCCTGGACTGTTCATTTCCACTTATGTCCATGATGGATAAAGGGATATAACTTGGATTGATTTACCTTTTTATTTATTTTATTTTATTTATTAAATTTTTTTTTTGAAAAATCAACAAGAAAACACCAAACTTAAAGTTTGGCACAGGATTGAAAAAAGAATATTTTTGAAAAAGATTTTAAAAATATGATAGCCAATTACCATGAACATAAACACCACGTTCTAACTAATTGAGCTATAAATTTAAAGTGTTTTAACAAGGGATAAATAATAACAGACTCTAAACTAAAAAGAAAAATTTTTCCTAATCTAAGCAACAAAATAAACCGTTAGTTGTCCAAACACGAACAATCCCCGGCAACGGCGCCAAAAACTTGGTGCACAAATTGTGAATCACACTTTTCACAACTCGTACCACTAACCAGCAAGTGCACTGGGTAGTCCAAGTAATACCTTACATGAGTAAGGGTCGAATCCCACAGAGATTGTTGAGTTGAAGCAATCTATGGTTATTTTGTAAATCTTAGTCAGGAATTCAATTATGTTTATCAGTTGAATTGCAGATAAATAATAGAGCATGGATTAAAGGTTACTTGTTATGCAGTAATGGAGAATATGTCAGAGTTTTGGAGATGCTTTGTCTTCTGAATCTCTGCTTTCCTCTGTCTTCTGATTCACGCACGCACGTCCTTCTACGGCAAGCTGTGTGTTGGTGGATCACCGTCGTCAATGGCTACCTTCCATCCTTCCAGTGAAAACTATGCTCACGCGCTCTGTCACAGCACGGCTAATCACCGGTTGGTTCTCGATCCGGTTGGAATAGGATTTACTATCCTTTTGCGTCTGTCACTAACGCCCAGCCTTCAGGAGTTTGAAGCTCGTCGCAGTCATTCAATCCTTGAATCCTACTCGGAATACCACAGACAAGGTTTAGACTTTCCGGATTCTCATGAATGCCGCCATCAATTCTAGCATATACCACGGAGATTCTGATTAAGGAATCTAAGAGATACTCATTCAATCGTATATAGAACGGAGGTGGTTGTCAGGCACGCGTTCATGAATTGAGGAAGGTGATGAGTGTCACAGATCATCACATCCATCACAGTTAAGCGCGAATGAACATCTTAGATAGGAACAAGCGTGTTTGAATGGAAAACAGAAATACTTGCATTAATTCATCGAGACACAGCAGAGCTCCTCACCCCCAACAATGGGGTTTAGAGCCTCATGCCGTCAGAGAATACAAAGTTTAGATCTAAAATGTCATGAGATACAAAATAAGTCTCTAAAAGTTGTTTAAATACTAAACTAGTAGCCTAGGGTTGCAAAATATGAGTAGACTATGATGGATGATGCAGAGATCCACTTCTGGGGCCCACTTGGTGTGTGCTGGGCTGAGACTTAAGCAATTCACGTGCAGAGGCCATTTGTGGAGTTGAACGCCAGTTTTTATGCCAGTTTGGGCGTTCAACTCCAGCTTTTGATCCTTTTTCAGCCTGAATCAGATTTTTGCTCAGCTCCTTCAATTTCAGCTAGAAAAATACATGAAATTACAGAAAAACACACAACTCATAGTAAAGTCCAGAAATATGAATTTTTCCTAAAAACTAATGGAAATAAACTAAAAACTAACTAAAACATACTCAAAACTATATGAAATTAACCCCAAAAAGCGTATAAAATATCCGCTCATCAATCATATTTCAAATTTTCCAAACTCAACACTTGTGTATAGCTAGGAGATTTAGCAATAAAAACTACAACAATACTTTTTAAGTGGTGGTGGTGGTGATGGAGGTTTTTAAATAAGAATAAGACCCCATGACAAAAAGATATTAGCTCATACTATGATGTAGATGGGAATATCATCGTAATGGAACACGTACCTAAAAAATCAAATGAGCCATGAAAAAGATTGTTAATATTAGCTGATAGGATATTTTGGAAAACGAATTCCAAACACCCAAACTCACCGGCAAGTGTACCGGGTCGCATCAAGTAGTAAAACTCACTTAGAGTGAGGTCGATCCCACAGGGGTTGATGGTTCAAGCAACTTTAGTGGGTGATTAGTTTAGTCAAGCTAACATTGATGATTTGAGGTGAAAAGTAACCAACAAAATTTTAAATGACAGGAAATTTAAAGTTGCAGAAAGTAAATGTGCATAAACTTAAAGAGCAAGAAATGTAAATTGCAGAAACTTAAATGACAAGAAATGTAAATTGCATGAAACGTAAAGGGGGTTGGGGTGCTGGAAATTAAATGAAAGCAGTAGATCAAAGCTTAGAACAATTGCAAGAAAATTTAAAATTGCATGAAAAGTAAATTCAGATCACAGTGGCTCAAATATAAAGTGCAGAGGAACACAGGTGCAGGAAAGTAAATTGGGAGCAATATGAGCAGAAAGTAAAACTTGCAGAGAAGGAAATTGTAGCAGAAAAGGAAATCAGCAAGAAGACTTAAATCAATTTTGAAATCTCAAAGAGCACTCAACAATTTCAATGAAACAGTACAAAAAACAGCAAAGCAAAATTGCTTGAGAAAGCTAAACAGAGATGAAATTTAGCTTAATTGCAAAATGAAATTGAAGATCTCAGGAAATCAAAAAGACTAGAAAACAAGTCTAGATCTCAATTCCTTCCTTGATCCAACAGAAAACAGATTGAAGAATAAAGACAAATGGAAGCAGTAAATGAAAGCTTTGATTCAAATCACAATTTCTTGAATTATGCAGAAAAATAACAAGAGAAGTTGCAGATGGAGAATGAAAACAGAATTCCTTCCAATCTCAATCCAAAATTTCAAAACAGAAAAGAAAACTAAGAGAGAAAGCAAAATGAAAACTAAAGAGTGCAAAACTCCCTATTGGAGCTAGCCTCCTATAAAAATGAGAATGATGCCTTTATATAGGCTTTTTACAAAATAAAAATAAAATGAAATTGAAATGAAAAATAAATTAAATAAAAAATCCTAATTCTAGCTTGTTCTTGTGCCTTTGAGTGATGACGTGGGCTTTGCTTGCTTTGGATTTGAAGAAGAGTGGATCCAATTGGCTTTTTAAATTTTGTGAAGATTTAAATTTATTTTTTTACTCTAAAAATTGGCCATCAGTCACTCCCAGGGCACGGCTCAGTTGATTAACACAACTGAGCGCCCAAACTTGCTTTGCCTTGGCCATTTGTGCGCGTCCCAGCCCCTCATCCGTGTCAATTTTGTGCGCACGATTAGCTTCCTTGGCATGCCAAAATGTGAGGAGTGTTTGGGGGGGGGGGGGGGGGAGAGTAGCGCTCAGTTAGGAAAGTGAACTGAGCTTTCCTTTGTGTGCCTTGGTAGCGCCTTTGGCTTGAGTGTGAGGCCTTGAGTTCGAACCTTGGTGAGTGCGTTTTGTGCATTTTTCCTTGCATAAGCGTAGTGCTCCTTGCTTTTGATATGAGAAGCTCTAAGTTCGAATCTGGCTGCTCCCCTTTTGCTGTGTTGCGCCTTGTATTTTCCTTGTAGCAAGCCCGATAAAGTGAAAATAAGTAACTGAGCGCTATTGCTTTGCTTCTTTGTAGCGTTCAGTTTGGTATTTCAACTGAGCTTCATTGCCTTGGTCCCTCCTTGGTGCACGTTGCTCTTATTAATAATGCTAATGCATTATAAAGCCTGATGAAATGCATGCTTTCAATGCATTTGGCATTCATTCATTAAATGAATAAGTTCGTTCATATCATCCATTCTTAATTGGCAGTAATAATTAATGATTTTATGCATGCACTCATCAACGCCTTATTTAATAATGCCAATTAACAATGAATGTTTCATGCATGCTTCCATTTACTTAAAAATGTAATGTATTAACGTAATGCCAATTGCATTAGTAATTAAAGTTGCATGCTTTCATGCATTAACGTTATTTGCTTTAAACATTTCATGCATGCATGCATATGATATTGATGCATGTGCCAAGGCTTCATGGTCATGGGTCACGCTTTTAAAAGCGTGGCCTAAGGTTCCAAAGCGTGCTCAACTTCAAAGTGTGCCCAAAATTCCTCTTTTCTTCTTTTTAGCTTATTTTGTGCTCTTTTTGCTTCTTTTTCTTCTTATTTCCTACAAAGTTTATAAAATCAAAAGATCAAGGAAATATACCATTTAAGCACAAAAGAATGCAATATTTTAGCATTAATTATCAATTTCTTGTATGAAAAAGCATAGAAAAATATGACATGATGACATGTCATCACAACACCAAACTTAAATCTTGCTTGTCCCCAAGCAAGAAAAGAATCATGCAATAAAGATTGACAATCCAAGGTAAGAAGAATAGCAACTCAATGTTCATGGTAGGCTAGTTTTCTATGTATGCTACAATCACAAAAGAAATGTAAATGATTGATGCTTCTATTTAGCTCATTTTATGAAATCTTTTCTTATATTTCTTCCTTGAAACAAGCTTTTGATTTTCTTATTAGCTTCTCCTTTTGGATGCTTTGCCCCATGAGTTAATAACAAAGCTACGATTCTAAATGCTTTGTTTTCAAGTATTACCACTTGATACATAAGTACCACAAGCATTTGAATTAGAGGACTTCATTAAGCTCATTTTTCTTTTCTTTTCTTGACTCTCTAATCATTGATGCTCAGAACCTTGAGCTTTGAGGGAGTGCTTTTGCACTTGAGCCTAGCCTTGACTTCTAAGTATTTTGTTTTCAAGCATTTGGCTTGATACATAAACACCACAAGTACTTAACATATTGTCATTGGTACTCAGAGCCTTCAGCTTTCTCATTCTTTCCCTTTTTCTTTTTTTTTGCCTTAATTTGTATTTGCTTCTTCAAGATTTTCATGATTTTCAAAAGATTTCACAAAATGTACTAGATAAAAACTTCAATTAAATAAAATCCAATGCAATTGAGCAACAATTAATCATACTAGCTTTCCAATACTTGTATGCACATGCTGAGATCTTCTTTAATTCCTTGTTTGTTTATGATCATGATACTTTACTACTTTAAGCTTTACAAAACTCAAGTTGGTAGGCATAATGGCATGGCAACATGTTACAAATCAATATTCAAGCTATGCTTTATTCATACACACATGTAAACAGAAAAGATGAAGACAATCATGCAATTTAAGTGCTGGAAACAAATGAGGAGAAAAGGAACTCTACAACCTTGTAGTTCATCTTCATTATTGTTATCATTTTTCCTATATTCTTCCTCTTTCCCTTGCCAAACTCAGAATGCTTGCTCATCCTCAAGCAACAATTAGAACAATGGCTATGGGGCTAAGATGGATCATGAATGTCTTACACATTGAAAAGTTAGTAGTACATGTGTTCTAAGCAAGCAAAATTAAAGATAATAATCAAGGCACAAGAGACAGAGACATTTTGATTGCATATATAAGAAGGTGTGCACGATACATGGCATAAAAGATAAGTGGCACACCAAACTTAGTGTGATACTTTCACTTGGAATTAATGCAAGTATCGGTAAGGATTGGAGAAATTTTTTTTTTTTTTTTTGCATAGCAACACCAAACTTAGAATGCAATCCTATGTCCATTTTATTTGAAATAAGACTAAATGATACTATTGTATGTTAAATACAATCACCAAGCCAAGAATCTTATCATGAATAAAGCTCTCTTGGTGATGTATTAACAAACACAGTTAATAAAAGAAAGCATTAAAAACACATAAATGAATAAAATAAAGAGGAAACTAAAATGTTAAACCAAAAGAGAAAAATAAAATTGCAGAGGCATTATGATTATGCAAACAAGTAGTGTTGCTTGAATAAATTGCATAGAAAAATAAGTGGCACACCAAACTTAGAATCTTGGTGTGTCACTTTCATTTTTAATTTTATGCAATCATCCAAAAAGATTGAAAACAATTTGTTGCAAGGCAACACCAAACTTAGAATGTAACCATATGCCAATTTATTGAATTTAAACAAAGCAAAGAAAGAAAACAAAGCAGAGAAGAAATGTTACCTACGGCTGGGTTACCTCCCAACAAGTGCTCTTTTATTCTTCACTTTCTTCCTCTTCTTCCAGTTTGTTAAGAGGAATGACCTCAAAGGAGGGAAAGATTCAGCTAGTGTCCCTTGTCTTGGCTTTTCCTTAGGAAGCTTCTTTTTGCAAATGACTTGATTGATCTTGCTTGCTGGATGATGAGCGGATAATTTATACGCTTTTTGGCATTATTTTTAGTATGTTTTTCGAAGGATCTAGTTACTTTTAGGGATGTTTTTATTAGTTTTTATGTTAAATTCACATTTATGGACTTTACAATGAGTTTGCGTATTTTTCTGTGATTTCAGGTATTTTCTGGCTGAAATTAAGGGACTTGAGCAAAAATCAGGTTCAGAGGTTGAAGAAGGACTGCTGATGCTGTTGGATTCTGACCTCCCTGCACTCAAAGTATATTTTCTGGAGCTACAGAACTCAAAATGGCGCGCTTCCAATTGCGTTGGAAAGTAGACATCCAGGGCTTTCCAGCAATATATAATAGTCCATACTTTAGCCGAGTTTAGATGACGCAAAAGGGCGTTGAACGCCAGTTCTACGCTGCAGTCTGGAGTTAAACGCCAGAAACACGTCACGAACCAGAGTTGAACGCCAAAAATACGTTACAACCTGGCGTTCAACTCCAGAAGAAGCCTCTGCACATGTAACATTCAAACTCAGCACAAGCACACACCAAGTGGGCCCCGGAAGTGGATTTATGCATCAATTACTTACTTCTGTAAACCCTAGTAGCTAGTTTAGTATAAATAAGACTTTTTACTATTGTATTAGACATCCTGGATGGTATTTTTGATCCTGTGATCACGTTTTGGGAGCTGGCCTCTTGGCCATGCCTGAACCTTTCACTTATGTATTTTCAACGGTAGAGTTTCTACACTCCATAGATTAAGGTGTGGAGCTCTGCTGTTCCTCATGAATTAATGCAAAGTACTACTATTTTCTATTCAATTCAACTTATTCCGCTTCTAAGATATCCATTCGCACCCAAGAACATGATGAATGTGATGATTATGTGACGCTCATCATCATTCTCACTTATGAACGCGTGCCTGACAAACACTTCCGTTCTACATGCAACCAAGCTAGAATGAGTATCTCTTAGATATCTAATACAGGGGACCGAGTCCGAGTTATTAGTATATTCGTGGTATAAGTTAGAACCCATGGATGGCCATTCCTGAGATCAGGAAAGTCTAAACCTTGTCTGTGGTATTCCGAGTAGGATCTGGGAAGGGATGGCTGTGACGAACATCAAACTCGCGAGTGCTGGGCATAGTGACAGACGCAAAAGGATAGTAAATCCTATTCCAGTATGATCGAGAACCTCCAGATGATTAGCCATGCCGTGACAGAGCATTTGGACCATTTTCATAGAGAAGATGGGATGTAGCCATTGACAACGGTGATGCCCTTACAGAAAACTTGCCATGGAAAGGAGTAGGACTGATTGGATGAAGACAGCAGGAAAGCAGAAGTTCAGAAGAACGAAGGCATCTTTATACGCTTATCTGAAATTCTCACCAATGAATTACATAAGTATTTCTATCTTTATTTTCTATTTATTTATTATTTTCGAAAACTCCATAATCAATTATTATCTGCCTGGCTGAGATTTACAAGGTGACCATAGCTTGCTTCATACCAACAATCTCCGTGGGATCGATCCTTACTCACGTAAGGTTTTATTACTTGGACGACCCAGTGCACTTGCTGGTTAGTTGTGCGAAGTTGTGAAGTTATGTTTGGACCATGGTATTGTGCACCAGTTATTGGTGCCATTGCCAGGGAGAGAACGAACAACAAATTTTACAACCTCAGAGTAACAATTTCGCATACCAAGTTTTTGGCGCCGTTGCCGGGGATTGTTCTAGTTTGGACAACTGATGGTTCATCTTGTTGCTCAGATTAGGTAATTTTCTTTTTGTTTTATTTTCAAAAATTTTTCAAAAATCTTTCAAAAATTTCTCATCTGTTTTCGAAAATTATTCTAAATTTTTAAGAATAAATTCTAGTGTTTCATGAAGCATGTTGAAGCCTGGTTGGCTGTAAAGTCAGGTCTAATTCTTTTAGATAGGGGCTTCCAACCATCAGCATAGAGGCAAGTTAATTTGAATATCAGCTGTTGCATGCCTGATTTATATCCTAAAGCTGGCTGGCTATTAAGCCATGCCCAACCCTTGGATTGGAGCTTTAGGCCAATATTGAAAGATTCCTGGAATTCTTCTTAAAAATTTTGGAATCCTTATTTTTCTTTTTCACCTTAATTTTCGAAAAATCCAAAAAAAAAATCATAAAATCATAAAAATCAAAAATATTTTGTGTTTCTTGTTTGAGTCTTGAGTCAATTTCAAGTTTGGTGTCAATTGTATTTTTTCTAAAAATTCTTTGCATTTTTCGAAAATTCATGCATTCATAGTGTTCTTCATGATCTTCAAGTTGTTCTTGGCCAGTCTTCTTGTTTGATCTTCATATTTTCTTGTTTTGTGTCTTTTCTTGTTTTTCATATGCATTCTTGCATTCATAGTGTCTATACATGAAAAATTTCTAAGTTTGGTGTCTTGCATATTTTCTTTGCATCAAAAATTTTTCAAAAATATGTTCTTGATGTTCATCATGATCTTCAAAGTGTTCTTGGTGTTCATCTTGACATTCATAGTGTTCTTGCATGCATCATGTGTTTTGATTCATAATTTTCATGTTGTGAGTCATTTTTTATGTTTTTCTCTCTCATCATTAAAAATTCAAAAATAAAAAAATATCTTTCCCTTTTTCTTCTCATCAAATTCGAAAATTTGAGTTGACTTTTTCAAAACATTTTAAAATTTAGTGGTTTCTTATGAGTCAAATCAAATTTTCAATTTAAAAATCTTATCTTTTTCAAAAATCATATCTTTTTCATTTTTCTTAGTCATTTTCAAAATTTTTTTTTAAAATATTTTTCAAAAATCTTTTTCTTAATTTTATCACATAATTTTCGAAAATATCATCATCAATTAATGTTTTGATTCAAAAATTTCAAGTTTGTTACTTACTTGTTAAGAAAGATTCAAACTTTAAGTTCTAGAATCATATCTTGTGATTTCTTGTGAATCAAGTCATTAATTGTGATTTTAAAAATAAAATCTTTTTCAAAACTAATTTCAATCATATCTTTTCAAAAATATCTTTTTATCTTATCTTTTTCAAAAAATTGATTTTAAAATATCTTCTCTAACTTCTTATCTTCTTATCTTTTCAAAATTTATTTTCAAATCTTTTCTCAACTAACTAATTGAATTTTTGTTTGTTTCTTATCTTTTTCAAAACTACCTAACTAACTCTCTCTCTCTCTCTCTAATTTTCGAAAATCTCTTCCCTCTTTTTTTCAAAAATTCTTTTTAATTAACTGATTGTTTCAAATTTAAATTTTAATCTATTTCTCATTTAATTTTCGAAAATCACTAACCATTTTTCAAAAACAATTTTCGAAAATCCTCTTTCTCTCTCATCTCCTTCTACTTATTTATTCATCTACTAACACTTCATCTCACCTAAATTCGAACCCCCTCTTCCATCTGTGTTCGAATTTTCCCTTCTTCCCTTCTTCACATTACATTCTTTTCTTCTTCTACTCACACAGGGGAACCTCTATACTTGGGCAAAAAGGATCCCTATTATTATTATTTTTCTGTTCCCTCTTTTTCATATGAGCAGGAGCAAGGACAAGAATATTTTTGTTGAAGCAGATCTAGAACCTGAAAGGACTCTGAAGAGGAAACTAAGAGAAGCTAAATTACAACAATCCAGCAAGCATCTTTCAGAAATTTTCGAACAGGAAGAGGATATGGCAGCCGAAAATAATAATAATGCAAGGAAGATGCTTGGTGACTTTACTGCACCAAAGTCCAATTTACATGGAAGAAGCATCTCCATCCCTACCATTGGAGCAAACAATTTTGAGCTTAAGCCTCAACTAGTTTTTCTGATGCAACAAAACTGCAAGTTTCATGGACTTCCATCTGAAGATCCTTTTTAGTTCTTAACTGAATTCTTGTAGATATGTGATACTTTTAAGACTAATGGAGTAGATCCTGAAGTCTATAGGCTCATGCTTTTCCCATTTGCTGTAAGAGACAGAGCTAGAATCTGGTTGGACTCTCAACCTAAGGATAGCCTGAACTCTTGGGATAAGCTGGTCACGACTTTCTTAGCCAAGTTCTTTCCTCCTCAAAAGCTGAGTAAGCTTAGAGTGGATGTTCAAACCTTCAGACAGAAGGAAGGTGAATCCCTCTATGAAAGCAACTGACCAAAAAAGTGTCCTTCTGACATGCTTTCAGAATGGACCATCTTGGATATATTCTATGATGGTCTGTCTGAATTAGCTAAGATGTCATTGGATACTTCTGCAGGTGGATCTATTCACCTAAAGAAAATGCCTGTAGAAGCTCAAGAACTCATCGACATGGTTGCTAATAACCAGTTCATGTACACTTCTGAGAGGAATCCTGTGGGTAATGGGACGCCTCAGAAGAAGGGAGTTCTTGAAATTGATACTCTGAATGCCATATTGGCTCAGAACAAAATATTGACTCAGTAAGTCAATATGATTTCTCAGAGTCTTAATGGAATGCAAGCTGCATCCAACAGTACTCAGGAGGCATCTTCTGAAGAAGAAGCTTATGATCCTGAGAACCCTGCAATAGCAGAGGTGAATTACATGGGTGAACCTTATAGAAACACTTGTAATCCCTCATGGAGAAATCACCCAAATCTCTCATGGAAGGATCAACAAAAGCCTCAACAAGGCTTTAATAATGGTGGAAGAAACGGGTTTAGTAATAGCAAGCCTTTTTCATCATCAACTCAGCAACAGACAGAGAACTCTGAACAAAATACCTCTAATTTAGCAAACTTAGTCTCTGATCTATCTAAGGCCACTGTAAGTTTCATGAATGAAACAAGGTCCTCCATTAGAAATTTGGAGGCACAAGTGGGCCAGCTGAGTAAAAGGATCACTAAAATCCCTCCTAGTACTCTCCCAAGCAATACAGAAGAAAATCCAAAAGGAGAGTGCAAGGCCATTGATATAACCATCATGGCCGAATCCAAAGAGGAAGGGGAGGACGTGAATCCCAAGGAGGAAGACCTCCTGGGACGTCCAGTGATCAATAAGGAGTTTCCCTTCGACGAACCAAAAGAATCTGAGGCTCATCTAGAGACCATAGAGATTCCATTGAACCTCCTTATGCCATTCATGAGCTCTGAAGAGTACTCCTCTTCTGAAGAGAATGAAGATATTACTGAAGAGTAAGTTGCCAAGTTCCTTGGTGCAATCATGAAGCTGAATGCCAATTTATTTGGTAATGAGACTTGGGGAGATGAACCTCCCCTGTTCACCAATGAACTGAATGCATTGGATCAACTGAGATTGCCTAAGAAGAAACAGGATCCTGGAAAGTTCCCGATACCTTGTACCATAGGCACCATGACCTTTGAGAAGGCTCTATGTGATCTGGGGTCAGGAATAAACCTCATGCCACTCTCTGTAATGGAGAAACTGGGAATCTTTGAGGCACAAGCTGCTAAAATCTCATTAGAGATGGCAGACAATTCCAGAAAATAGGCTTATGGATAAGTAGAGGACATATTAGTAAAGGTTGAAGGCCTTTACATCCCTGCTGATTTCATAATCCTAGATACTGGGAAGGATGAGGATGAATCCATCATCCTTGGAAGACCCTTCCTAGCCACAGCAAGAGCTGTGATTGATGTTAACAGAGGTGAACTAGTCCTTCAATTGAATGAGGACTCCCTTGAGTTTAAAACTCAAGGACATCCTTCTGTAAACATGGAAAAGAGGCACAGTAAGCTTCTCTCAAAACAGAGTCAACCAGAGCTCCCATAGTCAAACTCTAAGTTTGGTGTTGGGAGGCCACAACCAAACTCTAAGTTTAGTGTTGAACTCCCATATCCAAACTCTAAGTTTGGTGTTGGGGAGTCTCAACAATGCTCTGAACATCTGTGAGGCTCCATGAGAGCCCACTGTCAAGCTATTGACATTAAAGAAGCGCTTGTAAGGAGGCAACCCAATTTTTATTTAATTATAATTTTTATTAGTTATATGTCTTCATAGGTTCATGATCATGTGGAGTCACAAAAACAACTGAAAAAATTCAAGAAAAATCAAAAACAGCAGAAGAAAAATCACACCCTGGAGGAAGGACTTACTGGCATTTAAACGCCAGTAAGGAGCATCTGGCTGGCGTTCAACGCCAGAACAGAGCATGGATCTGGCGTTGAATGCCAGAAACAAGCAGCATTCTGGCGTTCAGACGCCAGAAATGCACACTGAGGAAGAGCTGGCACTGAACGCCAGAAATATGCTGCATCTGGGCGCTGAATGCCCAGAACAAGCATCAATTCGGCGTTTAAACGCCAAAATTACATGCAAAGGCATTTTACATGCCTAATTGGTGCAGGGATACAATTCCTTGACACCTCAGGATCTGTGGACCCCACAGGATCAACTTAACATCTGTGGACCCCACAGGATCCCCACCTACCACCACTCATTCTCTTCCCTCTTCTCAATGTTCATCCTCTCTTTCCAATAAACACTCTTCCCCAAAATTTTTCACCAATCACCTCAATCTCTCTTCCCTATCACCACTTCACCACTTACATCCATCCACTCTTCCCCGTAAACCTACTTCATAAACTCCACCTACCTTCAAAATTCAAAACCAATTTCCCACCCAAACCCACCCTATATGGCCGAACCTTAACCCCCCCTCCCTTCCCTATATAAAGCCATCCACTCTTCTTCATTTTCACACAACACAACCCTCTCTTCTCCTTCTTGGCCGAATACACCTCTCCCTCCTCTCCTCCATATTTTCTTCTTCTTCTTCATCTATTCTTTCTTCTCTTGCTCGAGGGCGAGCAATATTCTAAGTTTGGTGTGGTAAAAGCATAAGCTTTTTGTTTTTCCATTACCATTGATGGCACCTAAGACCGGAGAATCCTCTAGAAAAGGGAAAGAAAAGACAAAAGCTTCCACCTCCGAGTCATGGGAGATGGAAAGATTCATCTCCAAAGCTCATCAAGACCACTTCTATGATGTTGTGGCCAAGAAGAAGGTGATCCCCGAGGTCCCTTTCAAACTCAAGAGAAATGAGTATCCAGAGATCCGACATGAGATCCATAGAAGAGGTTGGGAAGTTCTAACAAACCCCATCCAACAAGTCGGAATTCTAATGGTTCAAGAGTTCTATGCTAATGCATGGATCATAAGGAACCATGATCAAAGTAAGAACCCAAACCCAAAGAATTATCTCACCATGGTTCGGGGGAAGTACTTAGATTTTAGTCCGGAAAATGTGAGGTTGGCGTTTAACTTGCCTATGATGCAAGGAGATGCACGCCCCTACACTAGAAGGGTCAACTTTGATCAAAGGTTGAACCAAGTCCTCATGGACATATGTGTGGAAGGAGCTCAATGGAAGATTGACTCAAAAGACAAACCGGTTCAACTTAGAAGACTGGACCTTAAGCCTGTGGCTAGAGGATGGTTGGAGTTCATCCAACGCTCTATCATCCCCACTAGCAACCGATCTGAAGTTACTGTGGATCGGGCCATCATGATTCATAGCATCATGACTGGTGAGGAAGTAGAAGTTCATGAAGTCATCTCCCTTGAACTCTACAAAATAGCCGAAAAGTCCTCCCCCTTGGCAAGGCTAGCTTTCCCTCATCTTATTTGCCATCTATGTTACTCAGCTGAAGCTTTCATAGAAGGAGACATTCCCATTGAGGAAGAGAAGCCCATCACTAAGAAAAGGATGGAGCAAACAAGAGAGCCCACTCATGGAGCCCAAGAAATACGTGAGGAAGCTCATCATCAAGAAATCCCTGAGATACCTCAAGGGATGCACTTTCCTCCACAGAATTTTTAGGAGAAAATCAACACCTCCCTAGGAGAATTAAGTTCCAACATGGGACAATTAAGGGTGGAACATCAAGAGCACTCCATCATCCTTCATGAAATTAGAGAAGATCAAAAAGCAATGAAGGAGGAGCAACAAAGACAAGGAAGAGACATAGAAGAGCTCAAGGACATCATTGGTTCCTCAAGGAGAAAACGCCACCATCACTAAGGTGGACTCATTCCTTGTTCTTACATTCTCTGTTTTTCGTTAAGTGCTTATCCATGTTTGTGTCTTATTACATGATCATTAGTATTTAGTAACTATGTCTTAAAGTTATGAATGTCCTATGAATCCATCACCTTTCTTAAATGAAAACTGTTTTAATTCAAAAGAACAAGAAGTACATGAGTTTCGAATTTATCCTTGAACTTAGTTTAATTATATTGATGTGGTGACAATACTTTTTATTTTCTGAATGAATGCCTGAACATTGCATATGTCTTTTGAAGTTGTTGTTTAAGAATGTTAAATATGTTGGCTCTTGAAAGAATGATGACAAGGAGACATGTTATTTGATAATCTGAAAAATCATAAAAATGATTCTTGAAGCAAGAAAAAGCAGTGAATACAAAAGCTTGCAGAAAAAAATATGAAAAAAAAAAAGAGAAAAAGCAAGCAGAAAAAGCCAAAAGCTCTTAAAACCAAAAGGCAAGAGCAAAAAGCCAATAACCCTTAAAACCAAAAGGCAAGGGTAAATAAAAAGGATCCCAAGGCTTTGAGCATCAGTGGATAGGAGGGCCTAAAGGAATAAAATCCCGGCCTAAGCGGCTAAACCAAGCTGTCCCTAACCATGTTCTTGTGGTGTGAAGGTGTCAAGTGAAAACTTGAGACTGAGCGGTTAAAGTCAAGGTCCAAAGCAAAAAAAAGAGTGTGCTTAAGAACCCTGGACACCTCTAATTGGGGACTTTAGCAAAGCTGAGTCACAATCTGAAAAGGTTCACCCAATTATGTGTCTGTGGCATTTATGTATCCGGTGGTAATACTGGAAAACAAAGTGCTTAGGGCCACGGCCAAGACTCATAAAGTAGCTGTGTTCAAGAATCAACATACTGAACTAGGAGAATCAATAACACTATCTGAACTCTAAGTTCCTATAGATGCCAATCATTCTGAACTTCAATGGATAAAGTGAGATGCTAAAACTATTCAAGAGGCAAAAAGCTACAAGTCTCGCTCATCTGATTGGAGCTATGTTTCATTGATATTTTGGAATTTATAGTATATTCTCTTTTTTTTATCCTACTTGATTTTTAGTTGCTTGGGGACAAGCCACAATTTAAGTTTGGTGTTGTGATGAGCGGATAATTTATATGCTTTTTGGCATTGTTTTTTTAGTATGTTTTTAGTAGGATCTAGTTACTTTTAGGGATGTTTTTATTAGATTTTATGTTAAATTCATATTTCTGGACTTTACTATGAGTTTTTGTGTTTTTCTGTGATTTCAGGTATTTTCTGGTTGAAATTAAGGGACTTGAGCAAAAATCAGATTCAGAGGTTGAAGAAGGACTGCTGATGCTGTTGGATTCTGACCTCCCTGCACTCAAAGTAGATTTTCTGGAGCTACAGAACTCAAAATGGCGCGCTTCCAATTGCATTGGGAAGTAGACATCCAGGGCTTTCCAGCAATATATAATAATCCATACTTTGGCCGACTTTAGATGACGCAAAAGGGCGTTGAACACTAGTTCTATGCTGCAGTCTGGAGTTAAACGCCAGAAACACGTCACGAACCAGAGTTGAACGCCTGAAACACGTTACAACCTGGCGTTCAACTCCAGAAGAAGCCTCTGCACGTGTAACATTCAAACTCAGCGCAAGCACACACCAAGTGGGCCTCGTAAGTGGATTTATGCATCAATTACTTACTTCTATAAACCCTAGTAGCTAGTTTAGTATAAATAGGACTTTTTACTATTGTATTAGACATCCTGGATTGTATTTTTGATCCTGTGATCACGTTTTGGGGGCTAGCCTCTCGGCCATGCCTGAACCTTTCACTTATGTATTTTCAACGGTAGAGTTTCTACACTCCATAGATTAAGGTGTGGAGCTCTGCTGTTCTTCATGAATTAATGCAGAGTACTACTGTTTTCTATTCAATTCAACTTATTCCGCTTCTAAGATATCCATTCGCACCCAAGAACATGATGAATGTGATGATTATGTGATGCTCATCATCATTCTCACTTATGAACGCGTGCCTGACAAACACTTCCGTTCTACATGCAACCAAGCTAGAATGAGTATCTCTTAGATATCTAATACAGGGGACCGAGTCCGAGTTATTAGTATCTTTGTGGTATAAGTTAGAACCCATGGATGGCCATTCCTGAGATCCGGAAAGTCTAAACCTTGTCTGTGGTATTCCGAGTAGGATCTGGGAAGGGATGGCTGTGACGAAATTCAAACTCGCGAGTGCTGGGCGTAGTGACAGACGCAAAAGGATAGTAAATCCTATTCCAGTATGATCGAGAACCTCCAGATGATTAGCCATGCCATGACAGAGCATTTGGACCATTTTCACAGAGAGGATGGGATGTAGCCATTGACAACGGTGATGCCCTTACAGAAAGCTTGCCATGGAAAGGAGTAGGACTGATTGGATGAAGACAGCAGGAAAGCAGAAGTTCAGAAGAACGAAGGCATCTTTATACGCTTATCTGAAATTCTCACCAATGAATTACATAAGTATTTATATCTTTATTTTCTATTTATTTATTATTTTTGAAAACTCCATAATCAATTATTATCTGCCTGACTGAGATTTACAGGGTGACTATAGCTTGCTTCATACCAACAATCTCCGTGGGATCGACCCTTACTCACGTAAGGTTTTATTACTTGGATGACCCAGTGCACTTGCTGGTTAGTTGTGCGAAGTTGTGAAGTTATGTTTGGACCATGGTATTGTGCACCAGTTATTGGCGCCATTGCCAGGAGAGAACGAACAACAAATTTTACAACCTCAGAGTAACAATTTCGCATACCACTGGATTAGGGACAGAATTGGTGTTCTTGCTAGTTGCCTTCACTTCTTTGGATTTAAGACTTGGTTGCTGTGTGATTATTGGAGTTTTGTATTCATCCAGAGCCTTTTGAATTGGTGGTTCCATGAGTTTTTCCTCTATGTACTTCTCTGCTTCACTTGAGTTTGGAATTCTTTGGTTGTCTTTCTCACTTTCTTGCTCTTCCACTTCCTCCCTTGCACTCAACATTTAACTTAATAGCTTTTTCATTGAGGAGGTTTGTTGATCTTCCCAACATTTCTTCATCTCCTCTTCATATCTTTCAATCATGGATTCAATTGTTGAGTCGTTTTGTTTCAAGGAGGTTTGAGAGAGTTGTGAGTTTTCATGTTCCTTTGTCATCTCAAGTGGCTTCTGTGAATATGCAAGTTCAGGTTCAAATGTTTCCACCGCCTCTTTTTTCTTTACTAAAAATCCACTTAACTCAATAGCCTCTTCCTCTTGTTTTTCTTCCTTCTTCGTTGCACTCACCAATTGAGCTAGCTGCACTTCCATGTTTTTGAGGGAGTTTTCTTGTTCTTTCCAAACTTTCATTGTCTTCTCCGTATATCTTTTGAGCATGGACTCAAGCTTTGAGAACCTTGAGTGGTTCATGGAAGTTTGTGTGGGTGGTGAGTTTTGAAAAGGGCTTTCTGTTGAAGCATGGTCAAATGATGATATCTTTGGATGAATATCATATGGAGCATTAGAATTCCCTTCCCAGCCACCATTAGAATCATGACTCGCATCATTTTGTGGTAGAGGAAAATATCCCATATGGTTTTCTTGTTCATCTTGTGTCTCTGAAGCAAATCTCCATGGATTGGAGTGCTTAGAATTTATATTTTCTTGGTGATATTCCCAGCCACCATTAGAGATTGGTGATGGTGGGTAATATCCCATAAAATTTGTTTGATCATAAGATGAGTTGAACTCCATTTGAATTTTGGAAAATACAACACCAAGGAAAATTGAAATTACTCATATCAGAGATGAGAATTTCTTAGTGAGGCAAAAACTCAAACACCTTGGTTTCAATCTAAAACAGAAAATAGAAATAAAGAAAATGCTTGATCTAGACCTCTCACCCACTTAATCATTGTTGATCTAAATCAATCCCCGGCAACGGCGCCAAAAACTTGATGGATATTTTGGAAAACGAATTCCAAACACCCAAACTCGCCGGCAAGTGTACCGGGTCGCATCAAGTAGTAAAACTCACTTAGAGTGAGGTCGATCCCACAGAGATTGATAGATCAAGCAACTTTAGTGGGTGATTAGTTTAGTCAAGCTAACATTGATGATTTGAGGTGAAAAGTAACCAACAGAATTTTAAATGACAGGAAATTTAAAGTTGCAGAAAGTAAATGTTCATAAACTTAAAGAGCAAGAAATGTAAATTGCAGAAACTTAAATGACAAGAAATGTAAATTGCATGAAATGTAAAAGGGGTTGGGGTGCTGGAAATTAAATGAAAGCAGTAGATCAAAGCTTAGAACAATTGCAAGAAAATTTAAAATTGCATGAAAAGTAAATTCAGATCACAGTGGCTCAAATGTAAAGTGCAGAGGAACACACGTGCAGGAAAGTAAATTGGGAGCAATATGAGCAGAAAGTAAAACTTGCAGAGAAGGAAATTGTAGCAGAAAAGGAAATCAGCAAGAAGACTTAAATCAATTTTGAAATCTCAAAGAGCACTCAACAATTTCAATGAAATAGTAAAAAAAAAACAGCAAAGCAAAATTGCTTGAGAAAGCTAAACAGAGATGAAATTCAGCTTAATTGCAAAATAAAATTGAAGATCTTATGAAATCAAAAAGACTAAAAAACAAGTCTAGATCTCAATTCCTTCCTTGATCTAACAGCAAACAGATTGAAGAATAAAGACAAATGGAAACAGTAAATGAAAGCTTTGATTCAAATCACAATTTCTTGAATTATGCAGAAAAATAACAAGAGAAGTTGCAGATGGAGAATGAAAACAGAATTCCTTCCAATCTCAATCCAAAATTTTAAAACAGAAAAGAAAACTAAGAGAGAAAGCAAAATGAAAACTAAAGAGTGCAAAACTCCCTATTGGAGCTAGCCTCCTATGAAAATGAGAATGATGCCTTTATATAGGCTTTTTACAAAATGAAAATAAAATGAAATTGAAATGAAAAACAAATTAAATAAAAAATCCTAATTCTAGCTTGTTCTTGTGTCTTTGAGTGATGATGTAGGCTTTGCTTGCTTTGGATTTGAAGAAGAGTGGATCCAATTGGCTTTTTAAATTTTGTGAAGATTTAAATTTATTTTTTTACTCTAAAAATTTGGCCATCAGTCACTCCCAGGGCACGGCTCAGTTGATTAACACAACTGAGCGCCCAAACTTGCTTTCCCTTGGCCATTTGTGTGTGTCCCAGCCCTTCATCCGTGTCAATTTTGTGCGTACGATTAGCTTCCTTGGCATGCCAAAATGTGAGGAGTGTTTGGGGGGGGGGGGAGAGTAGCGCTCAGTTAGAAAAGTGAATTGAGCTTTCCTTTGTGTGCCTTGGTAGCGCCTTTGGCTTGAGTGTGAGGCCTTGAGTTCGAACCTTGGTGAGTGCATTTTGTGCATTTTTCCTTGCATAAGCATAGTGCTCCTTGCTTTTGATATGAGAAGTTCCAAGTCCAAGTTCGAATTTGGCTGCTCCCCTTTTGCTGTGTTGCGCCTTGTATTTTCCTTGTGGCAAGCCCGATAAAGTGAAAATAAGTAACCGAGCGCTATTGCTTTACTTCCTTGTAGCGCTTAGTTTGGTATTTCAACTAAGCTTCATTGCCTTGGTCCCTCCTTGGTGCACGTTGCTCTTATTAATAATGCTAATGCATTATAAAGCCTGATGAAATGCATAGTGAAATGCATGCTTTCAACGCATTTGGCATTCATTCATTAAATGAATAAGTTCATTCATATCATCCATTCTTAATTGGCAGTAATAATTAATGATTTCATGCATGCACTCATCAACGCCTTATTTAATAATGCCAATTAACAATGAATGTTTCATGCATGCTTCCATTTACTTAAAAATGTAATGTATTAACGTAATGCCAATTGCATTAGTAATTAAAGTTGCATGCTTTCATGACTTTAATTAATAATGCTTTAATGCATTAACGTTATTTGCTTTAAACATTTCATGCATGCATGCATATGATATTGATGCATGTGCCAAGGCTTCATGGTCATGGGTCACGCTTTTAAAAGCGTGGCCTAAGGTTCCAAAGCGTGCTCAACTTCAAAGTGTGCCCAAAATTCCTCTTTTCTTCTTTTTAGTTTATTTTGTGCTCTTTTTGCTTCTTTTTCTTCTTATTTCCTACAAAGTTTATAAAATCAAAAGATCAAGGAAATATACCATTAAAGCACAAAAGAATGCAATATTTTAGCATTAATTATCAATTTCTTGTATGAAAAAGCATAGAAAAATATGACGTGATGACATGTCATCACTAGCTAACGACTATAACCTGTATAGGGACTTAGCAAAAAAAAAAGATGGAGAATGTGTATATGGGATGGTAAAAGAGTTAGATTTTGGAAGGATATTTGAATTCGAGACAGATCTTAGAAGAAATATTCCTTATATTTTACATTATATCAAGCCAGAAAATTTGCGTTGTTGATGAGTGTGGTGTTTGGGTTGATTCAACATGGGTCTCGAACCTCCAATGAAAAACAGATTTCTTTAAGAGAGAGAGAGGAGTTACAAAATATTTTGGATGTGTTTTTTTATGTGCAAGTTAAAAAGATAGCATAATGTGAATTTTCTACTCAGGTGGTTCCTTTAAAACTAAATCATTTATAAAAATAAAGCATGTATTTTATTAAAGTATGGCGGGATAGTATCACTAAGATTTGAGATGCTGACATGGTTTGTGATTAATGAAGCCTTAAACACAAAGAACATGCAAATATGAGAAAAAGAAGAACAATATGTAAATCATTTATTTATTACCTAAAAATTCTCTTCAAATATATGGTGGTTATCCTTGAATTGGGCCAGTGTAAAATTGGTGGGACCTAGGATATAAAACTATAAATTAAAAATTAGATAAAACAAGAGTTTCATAGGGTTAAAATGCAGTAACTCTGCTACAGTCATGGAACCTTGTTTCAACTGTAGTAACTCAAGCTCTTTCACCGCTCTGACTGAGTTAGGAAAGTACTTCTTATAGAACTCAGATTGAAAAGCGTCCCAAGATATCACTATGTTACCCTATTGTAGCAAGCGGTGAACTCCCTGCCACCAATATTGTGCTTCTTCTATCAACTGATATGTGGCGAATTCGACATACTAATTCTCAAGCATATATTGAGCTTGTAAAGCCCTTTCCATCGCCTGAAACCAGTTGTCCACTTCTCTGGGGTTCATGGTTCCTCAAAAAATAGGTGGATTCACCTTCAAGAAAGTGGCTAAGGTAATTGGTCCATTGCTGCCATTGCCTCCATTTCCATTACCAGCTTATTGGACTAGTACCTTAATTGTGGCCTATATAATAGCAGCCATGTTCTCAAGTGCAGGCATGAGCTTTACTGGGTTATTTTTTATCATTTTGAGTCCCTCATTATCCCTCCAACCTCTTCCTCGAGCACATCTGCGTTTATGAGACGTCATTTGGTTCTTGTTCACACCAAACAATTGATATCAAGGTTATTAGTCTCAATATCTCAAGTCTAGTGCTTCAAAGTCCCAAATGCATGCTCATGAATAAGTATGCTATATTTATCAGTTAGATAATCCTAAATAGCATATACACACACCCAGAGTATGCTCAGAAGTATAGTCAATCCGTCTCTTATGCTCTATAGGAACGAACTATTTTGATATAATAATTTAACACCCTACCACATAGAGCTTTACGCTTAAGTTCATAAATCAGAGGTGGTGAGGTATTACGACCTATATATATATATATATATATATATATATATATATATATATATATATATATATATATATATATTATGCACAACCCAAAAGTTTACCAAAAGACAAAATATAAATCATGTTTCTCCAAGTCAACCTCTAGGAAGGACAAACTTACTGTCACATTGAAACATTCATATTTAATTAGGTCTACATAAGAGTTATCCATGCAGTACAACATTCTTATTTAATATGATTCTTTTATGAAACAGAGATGCAAGTATGAGCAATAAACAAAGAATCAATCTTAGTGATTTTGGAAATAGAGATACAGAGAGTTTAGAAAAAGAGAAGTATAGCAAGAATGGAAACATAAAACTGAATTAACTAAAATTGACAATGAGTAAAAAATGCTAACTGATTACAATGAGTATTAGACTTATATAGAGGGAGACTGTTGATAATAAAGCTAAAGGCTCCCTAAACAACTTATAACAAACTGAATAACAACTTGACAGCCAAGCCACACTATCTTGAGCTTTTTTGAACTCTAATTGCTCCTACTTTTTATCACTAGCTTTAACAGCTCCATCAATAAAATTATTCCAAAATCATTAAAATCAACAATCAACAGTTATTTCAGTTTCATAAAAGTTATAGAAACAAAAAAACTTAACAATAGAAACTGCATCAACATTTTTCTGCCCGAGTTCAGAATTAAAAAAATTAGCACCATAACACCGTCAATAACTCAGAAAAGACGGTGACCTTAACAAGTCCATCAAGAAATCAACAATTATATACTTCGTGAATCAAACAACTTTTTTGGTCTATGACATCCAAAAATTAACAATAAAATCAATTTTGTTTGCATTGAATAGCTTTAGCCAAAACAGAATTAATATTTTCCTATTTGAATTAATGACCAAAGCAGAGCAGTAATCAAAATAGAAAACGAATTTTCAGCCAGAGAATTAGTGAGCAAAATAGAAAATATACTTCCAGCCAGAGAACCAGGGACCAAAATAGATAGCATTATACCAAATCAATATTCAAATCAAAATAGAAACAAAATCAATTAAAATCACATAACAAGATACACTTGAGTTACCTAATTAGAGGTTGGGTCATAATGAGGAGACAGAGAACCAGTGATAGGGCACGATTCAAAAACAGCGACGTCCATAAGGGTAGACGACGGTGTGACAGCAGAAGCAGGAGAGGTGACAACCCACAAACGACGAGGAGAAACATCGATGGTGATGACAGCGATGACGGTTTTGCGAAGCTCCAATGGTGATAACGGCGACGGAGCTGGCAGAGACAAGGGGTAGAGGGCTCCCCTCCAGTGGCGGCGGCACTACTTCCTCTCTCCCTCGCGAGCTTCTCTCTCCCCCCTCCCCCCCCTCTCTCTCTCTCTCTCCTCGCGTTATAACTCTCCCGACATGAAAAAAATTCTATATACATTAGTTGTGGGTAGTTTAATGTATGCTATGGTGTGCACAAGGCTGGATATAGCTCATGTTGTTGGTTGTGTTAGCCATTTTATTTCAAACCCAGGAAGAGAGCATTAGAATGCTGTAAAATAGATAATGAAATATCTTAGTGGTACTTATAGCATGAAGTTGTGTTATAGAAGTGAAAAGCCTATTCTAGTTGGTTACAATAACTCAGATATGGTAGGAGATATTGATTCTAGAAGGTCCATTTAAGGCTTCTTGATCAACTTTGCGGGTAGAGCTATGTCATAGCAATCTAGATTACAAAAATGTGTTACTTTGTCTACTATTGAGGCCGAGTTTATTACCATTACCGAAGCATGCAAGGAGATGCTTTGGATGAAGAAATTCTTGAAGGAACTCGGGTTTACTCATTAGAGATATGTGTTGTTTTATGATAGTCAAAGTGCTATACATCTTGGTAAAAACTCTACTTTTCATTCTCGATCCAAACATATTGATGTGAGGCATCATTGGATACATGATATTTTGGATGCTTGAGTTGCTGGAACTTAAAAAGGTTCATACTAATGAGAATAGTTCTAATATGATGACCAAGGCATTACCAAGGTGGAAGTTAGAAGTTTGTTGCTTAATTACCGGATTGGCGGTTACCTCCAAATAGTCATGAGGGGGAGATTTGTTGGGTTTGGGCTCCCTTCCTATGTGGAGAAAAGCCCAAATGTTGATATCCAAGTCCATGGTTCTCTTGAAGTGGCTGAGGTGAGTTAGGGTTGAAGAAGAGAGGTCTCATTTGTAAGAGAACACCAAACACTAGAGAGGAGAGAAGAGAGAAAGTTATTTTTGCACATATACAAAGTTGTCTCTGTAAATTGGTCTTTGCAGATTCATTAACCGTTGGATCGAGCTCAAATTTGGATAGTATGTTCCAGCCACTGGGTTCATCTTCAATTCAATATCTATAACTAGAGATATTGGCCACGTATAACAACTCTATTTTTTGTGGTATTTTCATCTTCTTGTTCATATTTTGTAAGCTTTGATGCTTGGGTGTTTGGCTTGTAGTATGCATGTTTTGTGCAGTAATTTGTGAATTTATTGTACTATATTTTTCATCATAGTGAAGCTATTTTCTGGTCTTGGTGGCTCGTGATTTTTACTTCTTACATTGAGGAGATTTTCTATGTTAAAAATCTTGGTGTGTTAGTCACAAAATAATTCCGTTGCAGGTATAGTTCCAAACCAACAATCAACTCGCATTAGAGTTTAATTTTGTTTGTCATAATTGCAAACCAATAAAAATACTGAGAGTATTAGATCTCGGGTTGTCTCTCAAAGAAATTGTAATGAAGTATGCATATTATCGGTTATGAGATTCATGGGGGTTTGGAGATGAGAAGACAATAATCTAAATGACAATAAAGTAAAGAAAACAAATAAAGATAACAATTACTAAAGAGGCATTCATGGCAAGGATTGAGAATCGAGGTTTTCTATCCTAGTCATTAATCATAACACAACAATTACCAAGACTTAAGCCTATTATGTTATCTCCAATATCAGGAGAAGATCAAGTAGGCCTAGATAATCCCAATCCATAAGTAGCATCAACGGAAACAAGATTAACTAACAACTCGAGATCACCATTCTAAATTGGATATTAATGACTCTAGATTGCCAAATTTCTCTTTCCAAGCCAAGAATGCTCAAACTCTACTCTAAAACTAAAAGAAATATTTTATCGAATACTTTGAAGGCATAAAATGAAAACCATATTAAATTGTAATAATAATAAAATCTAAGGCTATAAAATACAAGATAACAATAATAACAACTCAAATTAACATCAACAAACATAAAAATATCAAATTACATTAATAGGAATCAAAATTAACAAGAATTCATGAATGTAAAAAGTGGCAAAATAAAGGAAATAACAAGTAAAACTAAGAGAATTAAAGTGCTAAAACAATAAAATGCAAGGAAAGCTAAATCAAATCAAGAATCAAAACCTAAATCTAAGAGGAAATTAAACTAAAAATATCCTAATTCTAGAGAGAAGAGGGAGATTTTCTCTCTAGAAAATTACCTTAAAACATGTTCCTAAACTGCCCTAATTGCTCCCTCATTGTTCCTTCTTGAATTTTGCTTCAAATAATTCAGAAATGAGTTGGATTTGGGCTTGAGGAGGTCCAGAAATCGCCAACAACATTTTCTTTAAATGAATCACGTGCTTCATGTCATGCGTACGCATGAGGCATGCGTACGCGCAATATGGCGAAATCCCAAGTCACGCGTACGCGCAAGGCATACATACGTGCAACCGAGCGAATTTTCAAAACATCATTTCTTCATGAATTCTCCACTTTTATATGCATTTTTCTTCATTTCTTCAATCTAATCTTTGCCTTCTAAGCCTGAAATTACTCAACAAACACATCAAGGTATTGAATAGAATTAAAAGAAGTTAAATTTAGCAAATTATGGACTTAAAAATCATGTTTTCAATCTTAAGAATAATTTAGGAAAAAATCACAAAACTATGCTATTTCATTGAATAAATGTGAGATAAGTTGATAAAATTCACTCATTTCAATGCTAGATAAACTATAAAATTGTGGTTTATTGGTGCGCGAAAATGAACTCTGCAAACTTTGCACAGATGAACCAGCAAGTGCACCGAGTCGTCCAAGTAATACCTCAGGTGAGTGAGGGTCGAATCCCACGGAGATTGTTGGATTGAGCAAGCAATGGCTATCTTGTAAATCTTAGTCAGGCGGATAGAAAAGATAGTGTTTGTGAAAAACGCATAAAAACAAAATAAAGAAAGAATTACTGAATTGGTGTGAAAACAGTGATAAAAAATCGGTTGAGGCTTCGGAGATGCTTCTTCTTTCAGAATCAACTTTTCTTACTGTCTACTCCAACAATGGATGAATCATTCCATGGAAAACTGTAAGTGATTAACATCGGGGCTAGTGGTCATTAATCTCCTCTACTTCAGATCTCACGCCGGTGCTAATGGTCATCCAATCTGAACGAGGGTGAAGCTATAGCAATTCAATTCCTGGTGATCAAGACAAGGTCAGATCTTCCGGATCGGAGAATGAAGCTTTATGATTCTAGTCTATACTACAAAGGCCCTAATCGCCCCATACCTCGGCTGAACAGATGTTCCCATGTCCCTAACAAAGTCATGGATTAGCCGTCTAAGAGATGTATAATCAAGCTTGTGATTCAATGCTTTCCCGCTAGGGACTCGCAAGAACCCATGTAGAAAATGGGTCATACTCTTGTTCCACCTTGTTTCATTAGTTTGAAGAACGAAGATACATCTTAGAATGAAATCAAACATAGATTGAAATAGAAATAGTAATATTATTAATCCATGAGAATCAGCAGAGCTCCTAACCTTAACCTAGGAGGTTTAGTTGCTCATAGCTTACAGAAAATAATGGTAGTAATGTGTCTATGCTTCTCCCTTCCTGGGAGGCATAATCCTCAGGAGGAAGGAAGTTTCTTATTTATAATCAAAATAATAGACCTAAGAGATGTTACTATTAATTAAAAATTACAAAAATGTGATAAACTAAGCTAAAAGGTGCGAAAATCCACTTCCGGGCCCACTTGGTGAGTGTTTGGGCTAAGCTTTGGGTGAATCCACGTGCTTAGACTCCTCTTGGGGCGTTGGACGCTAGGCTTGCTCCCTTTTGGGCATGAAAACGCCATCTTGGTCCTTCTGGGGCGTCCAAACGCCAGGCAGGAGGTCAGATGGGCGTTCAAAGCCCGTTTTGGGCCACCATTTCCAAAGATAAGTATAAACCATTATATATTGCTGGAAAGACCTGGATGTTAGCTTTCCAATGCTGTTGAGAGCGCATCATTTGAATCTCTGTAACTCCAGATATGATTGTTTAAATGCACGATGGTCAGAATTTGATAGCATCTGCAGTCCTTTCTCTGTCTCTGAATCAGGCTTTTCCAAAACTTGCCAGAATCACCCAAAAATTATGTAAAATCATAGGAAAACCGTAAAAACTCAAAGTAGCATCCAAAAAGTAATTTTTGCTCTAAAACCTACTAAAACATAATAAAACTTAATCAAATGTACTAAAAATACTAAGGAAACAATGCCAAAAAGTGTATAAAATATCCGCTCATCAGAACACCAAACTTAAACAGTTGCTTGTCCCCAAGCAACCAAAAACAAGTAAGATTAAAAATAAGAAAAAGATACAATAAGTCTCAAAGTTTTCAATGAAGCTCAGTTCCAATTGATTAGCGGGGCTAGTAGCTCTTTACTTCTGAACAGTTTTGGCATCTCACTTTCCTTTGAAGCTCAAAAGTATTAACATCTTTAGGAACTCAGAATCCAGATGATATTATTAATTTTCTTAGTTTAGCTTTTCTTGATTCTTGAACACAGCTTCTTTTTTAGTCTGGCCGTGACCCTAAGCATTTTGTTTTCCAGTATTACCACCGGATACATAAACGCCACAGGCACTTAACTGGGTGAACACAATTGGATTGTGATTCAGCTTTGCTAGAATCCCCAGAAAGTAGTACCCAGAGTTCTTAGGCACACTCTTTTGCTTTTGGGATCACGACTTTAACTGCTCAACCTCAAGCTTTTCACTTGACACCTTCACACCACAAGTATTTAGTTAGGGGAAGCAGTTCATTTGAACTTTTTAGGCCAAGATTTTGTGTCTTTAGACCCTCCTAACCATTGATGCTCAAAGCCTTGGATCCTTGCTCTTGCCTTTTGGTTTTAAGAGCTCTTAGCTTTTTCTTCTACTTGATTTTTTTCGCTTTTTCTTTTTTTTTTTCTTTCTTTTTTTCTTTTTGCTGCTTTTTCTTGCTTTAAGAATCAATTTTTTGGATTTTTCAAATTGCCAATAATACTTCTCCTTTTTCATCATTCTTTCAAGAGCCAATACACTTAACTTCAACATCAAATATGAACTGTTAATTCATGCATTTAGAAAGTAAAAGCAAGGGCCACCACATCAAAATAGTTGGACTACTCTTATTATATAACTCGAGCTTGTGTATCTCATTATTCTTTTTCAAGAAAAATTTTGTTTCAAGCATGGTAAATGATACATAGGATATTTTATAGCTTAAGACAAAACAAAACTAGGAAAGGACAAAATACTAAACATGATCATGCACCAGAAATAGAAAACAGTGAATAAGGTAAAGGAAGGGGTAATAAAACTTAACCACCTTAGTATGGCGGCAGCTGATCTTCCATGAAGATGATTCACCTTCCTTTGGTGCTATTGATGATAGCATAAACCTAGAGCTTGCTCTGCAACACCAAACTTAAAAAGTTTGCTTGTTCCTAAGCAAAGAAAAAATGGGAGGGAAGATTGGGTGGGAGGGGTTTTTGAAACTTGAAGTTCCTTTCCCTAGCCTGGGCGTTCAATGCCAGTTTTGGGCGTTGAACGCCAGGTAAGGACCTGGCTGCTCCTGCTTGGGCGTTGGACGCCTAGCTCTCCCCTGGTCTGGCGTTCAGCGCCAGAAAGTACTCCTTGGTAGGTGTTAAATGCCCAGTTCCCTCTATTACTGGCGTTCAACGCCAGTGCAAGCTTCTTCATGGGCATTGAATGCCCAGCCTCATCCTTATCTAGCGTTCAACGCCAGCAAGGGGCTCTCTCCAGAGTGTTCTGTTTCCATCTCCAAATGTCTCTGTCTCTGTTCTATGTACTGCACATGATCACTGATGAGCGGATATTTTATACACTTTTTAGTACCATTTTCTCATTGTTTTCAGTATGTTTAGTTAAGTTTTACTAAGTTTTAGTAGATTTTAGTGCAAAAATCACTTTTTGGATGCTACTTTGAGTTTTTGTGGTTTTTCTATGATTTTAAGTGATTTTTGGGTGATTCTGCCAATTTTTGGAAAAGTCTGATTCAGAGGTTGAGAAAGGACTGCAGATGTTGCCAGATTCTGACCTCTGTGCATTCAAATGAGCATATCTGGAGCTAAAAAGGTCCAAATAGAGCATTCTCAATGGCGTTGAAAAGCTAACTCCCAGGGCTTACCAGAAATATATAATAGTCTATACTTTGCTCTGGAAATGATGGTCCAAAATAGGCATTGAACGCCCATCTGTCTGGAGTTGAACGCCTAAAAGGGAGTAGGCCTAGAGTTGGACGCCCAAAAGCGACCAAGGCTGGCATCCAATGCCCCAAGGGGAGTCTCAACACGTGGATTCACTCAAAGCTCAGCCCAAACGCTAACCAAGTGGGCCCAAGAAGTGGATTTTTGCACCAAGAGTCTAGTCTGTCTTATTTCTGTAATATCTAGTTACTAGATTAGTATATATAGAACAAGGATCACCCATGTTCAGGACCTTTTGCCATTTTTTTGAATTCACCATTGTTTCTCTATAAATCATGAGCAACTAAACCACCTAGGTTAAGGTTAGGAGCTCTGCTGATTCTCATGGAGTAATAATATTACTGTTTCTATTTCAATCTGTGTTTGATTCCATTCTAAGATGTATCTTCATTTTTCAATCTAATAAAACCGGGTGGAACAAGTGTATGACCCATTTTCTACATGGGTTCTTGCGAGTCCTTAGCAAGATAGTATTGAACCACAAGCTTGATTATATATCTCTTAGACGGCTAATCCATGACTTCGTTGGGGGCATGGGAACATCTGTTCAGCCAAGGTACGGGGCAATTAGGGCCTTTGTGGTATAAGCTAGGATCATAAAGTTTCATTCTCTGATCCGGAAGAACCGACCTTATCTGTGGCGTTTCGAGTAGGATTTTCAAGGGACTGAATTTCTAGAGCTTCACCCTCATTCAGATTGGATGACCATTAGCACCAGCGTTTGATCTAAAGCAGAGGAGATTAATAAGCACTAGCCCCGGGGTTAATCACTTACAGCTTGTCATGGAATGAATCATCCATTGTTGAAGTAGACAGTGAGAAAAGTTGATCCAGAAAGAGAAAGCATCTTCGAAGCCTTAACCGCTCTCTTATCAATAATTTAACACCAATTCAATAACTCTTTTCTTATTCTATTTTATGCGTTTTCAACCAAACAACCATCTTTTCTAATTGCCGGACTGAGATCCGCAAGATAGCCATTGCTTGCTCAATCCGACAATTTCCGTGGGATTCGACCCTCACTCACCTGAGGTATTACTTGGACGACTCGGTGCACTTGCCGGTTCATCTGTGCGAAAGTTTGCGGAGTCAATTTCGCGCACCAAGTTTTTGGCGCCGTTGTCGGGGATTGTTCTGAGATTGACAAACTACCAAACTATCTTGATGTTTAGATTAGGTACTTTTTGGGTTTAATTGTTCTTTCAATTGTGTTTCTTGTTTTCTTTTTCAAAATTTTTTCAAAACCTTTTCTTCTCCTTAGTAATCTTTTTTTTTGTTTGAGTCTTGTGTCAGTCCTTAAGTTTGAAACCTTGTCTTGGTTTTCTGTTGGTCTGTCTTTTCTTGAGTTTTTGGAAAATTGTTCTTGTTTTTCTTTTTGGTATTCGAATTGTTCTTGTTGTTTTTCTTTGTTTGGTTTAAAAATTTTAAGTTTGGTGTTTTCTTGTTAGTAAAGTTTCCATTTTTAATTTTAATTTTAAGATCTAATCTTTTCAAATCATTATCATATCTTTCCTTTAAAAAAATTTTCAAATCTTTATCATATCTTATCTTTTCAAATTTTTTTCAAATCTTTATCTTATCTTAAATCAATTTCAATTTTCAAAATAAAATCTTTTTCAAAATTCAAATTCAAAAATTTTCAAAAACAAATCTTTTCAAATCTTTTCAATTCTTATCTTATTTTGTTTAACTTATTCTTTCAAATTTTAATTTTGAAAATCTTTCTTTAACTCTCTTTTTTAAATTTTCAAAATCAAATTTTTGACTTTATTTTCAAATCTTATTGATTAGTTGGTTACTTATTTTATCTTATTCTCTTCTCTACTCTTCTTTCTCTTTCCTCTTTTTCAAAATTTTCTAATTAATTTCTCTCTTTTATTTTCAAAAATTACCATTTAATTTTCAAATCTCTTTTTTTTGTTAATTGGTTGTCATATCTTTTCTTAATCTTTCCTTTTCTTATTTTTTTCGATTTTTAATTAAATTTTTTATTTTATTTTTCGAATTAGTTCTTATTTTATTTATTTATTTTCGATATTTGAAAAAAAAAATAATTCATCTTATTTCTCGTTTTGTTTTGGGTATCTCATTGGGAGCTCTTTATACTTTGACATAGAGACTCCCACTTTTTTTTTATCTCTTGCTTGTGCAGGAATACCAAAAATCACTATGGATCCAAATGAGGATGCACAACCTAGAAGAACTTTGGGGGCTTATATAGCTCCCACTCCTGACTTCTATGGAAGGAGCATTAGTACACCTCCTATTAGAGTAGACAATTTTGAGTTCAACCCACAATTGATCATCCTGGTGCAACAAACTTGCCAGTTTCATAGGCTTCCGAAGGAAGACCCCAACAAGTTTATATTAGATTTCTTGTAGATCTGTGACACTGTAAAAAATCATGGAGTGGATCCTGAAGTATACAGAATGATGCTCTTCCCATTTTCTTTGAGAGATCAAGAAAAGATTGGTTGGATGTCCAACCCAAGAAGAGCTTGAACACATGGAGTGAGGTAGTCAGCAAATTTCTAAACAAGTACTTTCCACCAAGAAAGCTGACTAAGCTACAGAAGGATATTCAGACTTTTAAGCAGGAAGAGAGCGAGTCTCTCTATGACGTCTGGAAAAGATACAAGTTGATGCTCGAAAAATGTCCTATTGAAATGTTCACAGAATGGGTCAAGCTGGATATCTTCTTTGACGGACTCTCTGAAAGAGCCAAGATATCCCTGGATAATTCTTGAGGTCTCTCTATACACATGAAGAAAACTCTGGAGGAGGCCAATGAACTCATTGAGATAGTGCCTAGCAACCAATACCTATACTCATCAGAGAAGACCTCGATGAAAAGGGAAGACAACTGAGTGACAATCGAATCCGCTATTCATGAACAAAATGAATCTTTAGTCTAGCGGCTGAACTTTCTTACACAATAAGTGTTGAGCCTGAAAAGTTCAGTTAACAACCCTTCTCCTCAACCTCCAAGCCTCAGAGCACTCTTGACATGGCACCTGCAGTAGCAGAACTTGTAAAGAGCTAGCAAGACTTTATGCAGGAGACCAAAGCCTCCATAAGGAATATGGAAGCCCGGTTGGACCAGGAAGAGCTGCACTTGTCTGCACAGATAAGAGAAGAGTGCCAAGCCATACAATTAAGGAGTGGAAGGACACTAAACAACAAACCCCAGAGCCATAAGAGGGAAGAAGAGGAAGAGCTGATAAAAGGTGAGCAAACTACAAGGCACCTCTAAGGGCGTTGAATGCTCAGAGAGGAATGCTACTGGCATCCAATGCCTGGAAGGGGGCAGTACTTCTGGCGTTGAATGCTAGGAAGGGGGTGGTGCACGAAATTGTGATCATCAACAATGGTGCCAAAGGACTTGGAGCTCTTAAACGTGAATCACACTTTGTCACAATTCCGCACAACTAACCAGCAAGTGCACTGGGTCGTCCAAGTAATAAACCTTACGTGAGTAAGGGTCGATCCCACGGAGACTGTCGGCTTGAAGCAAGCTATGGTCACCTTGTAAATCTCAGTCAGGCGAATTCAGATGGTGATGGAGAATTGATAATTAAAAGATAAATAAAACATAAAATAAAGATAGAGATACTTATGTAATTCTTTGGTTGGAATTTCAAATAAGCGTATGAAGATGCTTTGTTCCTCCTGAACCTCTGCTTTCCTATTGCCTTCTTCCAATCATTCATACTCCCTTCCATGGCAAGCTTTATGTTGGGCATCACCGTTGTCAATGGCTACTTCCCGTCCTCTCAGTGAAAACGTTCCAAATGCGCTGTCACCGCACAGCTAATCATCTGTCAGTTCTCGATCATGTTAGAATAGGATCTATTGATCCTTTTGCGTCTGTCACACGCCCAACAATCGCGAGTTTGAAGCTCGTCACAGTCATCCCTTCCCAGATCCTACTCAGAATACCACAGACAAGGTTTAGACATTTTGGATCTCAGGAATGGCCGCCAATAATTCTAGCCTATACCACGAAGGTTCTAATCTTAGATTAGAAACCCAAGGGATACACATTCAGCAAGCTTGTTTTCATGTAGAACGGAAGTGGTTGTAAGTCACACGTTCATAGGTGAGAATGATGATGAGTGTCACATAATCATCACATTCATCATGTTCTTGGGTGTGAATGAATATCTTGGAGAAGAAATAGATTTGAGTTGAATAGGAAAACAATAGTACTTGTATTAATTCATGAAGAACAGCAGAGCTCCACACCTTAATCTATGGTGTGTAGAAACTCCACCGTTAAAAATACAAAAGTGATAATGGTGTAAGCATGGCCGAATGGCCAACCTCCAAGGTCTAGGGACTAAACGTCCAAAGATCTCCCTAAATACAATAGCAAAAGGTCCTATTTATAGAGAACTAGTAGCCTAGGATTTACAGAAATCAGTAATTAATGCAGAAATCTTCTTCCGGGCCCACTTGGTGTGTGCTTGGGTTGAGCATTGAAGCTTCCATGTGTAGAGACTTTTCTTGGAGTTAAACGCCAGCTTTTGTACCAGCTTGGGTGTTTAACTCCAGCTTTTGTGCCAGCTCCGGTGTTAAACGCTGGAATTCTTGAGCTGACTTGGAACATCTGTTTGGGCCATCAAATCTCGGGCAAAGTATAGACTATTATATATTGCTGGAAAGCCCAGGATGTTTACTTTCCAACGCAATTGAGAGCGCGCCAATTGGGCTTCTGTAGCTCCAGAAAATTCACTTCGAGTGAAGGGAGGTGAGAATCCAACAGCATCTGCAGTCCTTTTTCAGCCTCTGAATCAGATTTTTGCTCAGGTCCCTCAATTTCAGCCAGAAAATACCTGAAATCACAGAAAAACACACAAACTCATAGTAAAGTCCAGAAGAGTGATTTTTATTTAAAAACTAATAAAAATATAATAAAAACTAATTAAAATATACTAAAAACATACTAAAAACAATGCCAAAAAGTGTATAAATTATCCGCTCATCACAACACCAAACCTAAATTGTTGCTTGTCCCCAAGCAACTGAAAATCAAATAGGATAAAAAGAAGAGAATATACAATGAATTCCAAAAACATCTATGAAGATCAGTATTAATTAGATGAGCGGGGCTTTTAGCTTTTTGCCTCTGAACAGTTTTGGCATCTCACTTTATCCTTTGAAGTTCTGAATGATTGGCTTCTATAGGAACTCAGAATCCAGATAGTGTTATTGATTCTCCTAGTTAAGTATGTTGATTCTTGAACACAGCTACTTTATGAGTCTTGGCCGTGACCCTAAGCATTTTGTTTTCCAGTATTACCACCGGATACATAAATGCCACAGACACATAACTGGGTGAACCTTTTCAGATTGTGACTCAGCTTTGCTAGAGTCCCCAATTAGAGGTGTCCAGAGCTCTTAAGCACACTCTTTTTGCTTTTGGACCACGACTTTAACTGCTCAGTCTCAAGTTTTCACTTGACACCTTCACGCCACAAGCACATGGTTAGAGACAGCTTGGTTTAGCCGCTTAGGCCAGGATTTTATTCCTGTGGGCCCTCCTATCCACTAATGCTCAAAGCCTTGAATCCTTTTTATCACCCTTGCCTTTTGGTTTAAAGGGGTATTGGCTTTTTCTGCTTGCTTTTCTTTTTTTCTTTCTTCTTTATTTTCTCTCCCTTTTTTTTTCGCAAGCTTTCTATTCACTACTTTTTCTTGCTTCAAGAATCAATTTTATGATTTTTCAGATCATCAGATAACATTTCTCCTTTTCCCATCATTCTTTCAAGAGCCAACAATTTTAACATTCATAAACAATCAAATTCAAAAATATGCACTGTTCAAGCATTCATTCAGAAAAACAATAGTATTGCCACCACATCAAAATAATTAAACAGTTTTAAAATTTGAAATTCATGCACTTCTTTTTCTTTTTCAATTAAAAACATTTTTCATTTAAGAAAGGTGATGGATTCATTTTCATAGCTTTAAGGCATAGACACTTAGACACTAATGATCATGTAATAAAGACACAAACATAAATAAACATAAAGCACAATTTTTGAAAAACAGAAAATAAAGAACAAGGAAATTAAAGAACGGGTCCACCTTAGTGATGGCGGCTTGTTCTTCCTCTTGAAGATCTTATGGAGTGCTTGAGCTCCTCAATGTCTCTTCCTTGCCTTTGTTGCTCCTCTCTCATGGTTCTTTGGTCTTCTCTAATTTCATGGAGGAGGATGGAATGCTCTTGGTGCTCCACCCTTAGTTGTCCCATGTTGGAACTTAATTCTCCCAGAGAGGTTTTGATTTGCTCCCAATAGTTTTGTGGAGGAAAATGCATCCCTTGAGGCATCTCAGGGATTTCATGATGAGGAGTTTCCTCATGCTCTTGTCCATGAGTGGGATCTCTTGTTTGCTCCATTCTTTTCTTAGTGATGGGCTTGTCCTCATCAAAGAGGATGTCTTCCTCTATGTCAATTCCAGCTGAATTGCAGAGGTGACAAATGAGATGAAGGAAGGCTAACCTTGCCACAGTAGAGTTCTTGGGATATAACCTCATGAACTTCTACTTCCTCTCTAATCATGATGCTATGAATCATGATAGCCCGGTCTATAGTAACTTCAGATCGGTTGCTAGTAGGAATGATTGAGCGTTGGATGAACTCCAACCATCCCCTAGCCACGGGCTTGAAGTCATGCCTTCTTAGTTGAACCGGCTTCCCTCTTGAATCTCTCTTCCATTGAGCGCCCTCTTCACAGATGTCCATGAGGACTTGGTCCAATCTTTGATCAAAGTTGACCCTTCTAGTGTATGGGTGTACATCTCCTTGCATCATAGGTAAATTGAATGCCAACCTTACATTTTCCGGACTAAAGTCTAAGTATTTCCCTCAGACCATTGCAAGCCAATTCTTAGGGTCTGGATTCACACTTTGATCATGGTTCTTGGTGATCCATGCATTGGCATAGAACTCTTGAACCATTAAGATTCCGACTTGTTGAATGGGGTTGGTGAGAACTTCCTAACCTCTTCTTCAGATCTCATGTCGGATCTCCTGATATTCCCTCTTTTTGAGCTTAAAAGGGACCTCGGGGATCACCTTCTTCTTGGCCACAACTTCGTAGAAGTAGTCTTGATGCACCCTTGAGAGGAATCTCTCCATCTCTCATGACTCAGAGGTGGAAGCTTTTGCCTTCCCTTTCCTCTTTCTAGAGGTTTCTCCGGCCTTTGGTGCCTTTAATGGTTATGGAAAAACAAAAAAAAGCTTTAGCTTTTACCACACCAAACTGAGAAGGTTGCTCGTCCTCGAGCAAAAGAAGGAAGAAGATAGTAGAAGAAGAAGAAATAGAGGAGATGGAGGGGGCTTTGTGTTTCGGCCAAGGGGGATGGGTAGTGTGTATGTTGTGTGAAAATGAAGGAGTGAAGATGGGTTTATATAGGAGTGAAGAGGGGGGTATGGTTCGGCCATTATGGGTGGGTTTGGGTGGAAAAGTGGTTTGAATTTGAATGGTAAGGTAGGTGGGGTTTTATGAAGGATGGATGTGAGTGGTAAAGAGAATGGTGGAATTTGATAGGTGAGGGTTTTTTTTTTGGGGGGAAGAGGTATTGAGGTGATTCGTGAATGGGTGAAGAAGAGAGAGAGAGGTGGGGTAGGTGGGGATCCTGTGGGGTCCACAGATCCTGATGTGTCAAGGATTTCTCATCCCTGCACCAAGTGGCGTGCAAAAATACCCCTTTCTGCCAATCCTGGTGTTAAACGCCAGGTTGCTGCCCATTTCTGGCGTTTAACGCCAGCTTCTTGCCCATTCCTGGCGTTAAACGCCAGTCTGGTGCCCATTTCTGGCGTTAAATGCCCAGAATGGTGCCAGACTGGGTGTTTAACGCCCATTCTGCTACCCTTACTGGCGTTTAAACGCCAGTAAGTTTCTCCTCTAGGGTGTTCTGTTTTTCATTATATTTTTCCTTCTGTTTTTGCTTTTTTAATTGTTTTTGTGACTTCACATGATCATCAACCTACAGAAAACATAAAATAACAAAAGAAAAATAGAAATTTAACATAGATAATTAAAGATTGGGTTGCCTCCCAACAAGCGCTTCTTTAATGTCAATAGCTTGACAGTGGATCTCATGGAGCCTCACAGATGTTCAGAGCAATGTTGGAACCTCCCAACACCAAACTTAGAGTTTGAATGTGGGGGTTCAACACCAAACTTAAAGTTTGGTTGTGGCCTCCCAACACCAAACTTATAGTTTGACTGTGGGGGCTCTGTTTGTCTCTGTATTGAGAGAAGCTCTTCATGCTTCCTCTCTATGGTTACAGAGGGATATCCTTGAGCTTTAAACACAAGGGAGTCTTCATTCACTTGAATGATCAATTCTCCTCTGTCAACATCAATTACAGCTTTTGCTGTGGCTAGGAAGGGTCTGCCAAGGATGATGGATTCATCCACACACTTCCCAGTCTCTAGGATTATGAAATCAGCAGGGATGTAGTGGTCTTCAACCTTTACCAAGACATCCTCTACAAGTCCATAAGCTTGTTTCTTTGAATTGTCTACCATCTCTAGTGAGATTCTTGCAGCTTGTACCTCAATGATCCCTAGCTTCTCCATTACAGAGAGAGGCATGAGGTTTATGCTTGACCCTAGGTCACACAGAGCCTTCTCAAAGGTCATGGTGCCTATGGTACAAGGTATTGAGAACTTTCCAGGATCTTGTCTCTTCAGAGGTAATCTCTACCTAGTCAAGTCATCCAGTTCTTTGATGAGCAATGGAGGTTCATCCTCCCAAGTCTCATTACCAAACAACTTGGCATTTAGCTTCATGATTGCTCCAAGGTACTTAGCAACTTTCTCTTCAGTAACATCTTCATCTTCTTCAGAGGAAGAATACTTATCAGAGCTCATGAATGGCAGAAGTAAATTCAATGGAATCTCTATGGTCTCTGTGTGAGCCTCAGATTCCCATGGTTCCTCATCAGGGAACTCCATGGAGGTCAGTGGACGTCCATTGAGGTCTTCCTCAGTGGAGATCACTGCCTCTTCCTCCTCTCCAGGTTCGGCCATGTGAGACGTGTTTATGGCCTTGCACTCTCTCTTTGGATTCTCTTCTGTATTGCTTGGGAGAGTACTAGGAGGGAGTTCAGTAATTTTCTTACTCAGCTGACCCACTTGTTCCTCTAAATTTCTAATGGAGGACCTTGTTTCAGTCATAAAACTTTGAGTGGTTTTGATTAGATCAGAGACAATGGTTGCTAAGTCAGAGTGGCTTTGCTTAGAATTCTCTGTCTATTGCTGAGAAGATGATGGAAAAGGCTTGCTATTGCTAAACCTGTTTCTTCCACTATTATTATTGTTGAAACCTTGTTGAGGTCTCTATTGATCCTTCCATGAGAGATTTGGATGATTTCTCCATGAAGGATTATAGGTGCTTCCATAGGGTTCTTCCATGTAATTCACCTCTTCCATTGCTGGGTTCTCAGGATCATAAGCTTCTTCTTCAGAGGAAGCTTCCTTAGTACTGCCTATTGCTGCTTGCATTCCAGACAGACTCTGAGAAATCATATTGACTTGTTGGGTCAATATTTTATTATAAGCCAATATGGCATTCAGAGTATCAATCTCAAGAACTTCCTTCTTCTGAGTTGTCCCATTATTCACAGGGTTCCTTTCAAAAGTGTACATGAATTGGTTATTTGCAACCAATTCAATGAGTTTCTGAGCTTCTGCAGGCGTCTTCTTCAGATGAAGAGATCCTCCAACAGAGCTATCCAATGACATCTTGGATAGTTCAGACAGACCATCATAGAAAATACCTATGATGCTCCATTCAGAAAGCATGTCAGAAGGACACCTTCTGATCAATTGCTTGTATCTTTCCCAAGCTTCATAGTGGGATTCTCCTTCCTTCTGTCTGAAGGTTTGGACTTCTACTCTAAGCTTGCTCAATTTTTGAGGTGGAAAGAACTTTGCTAAGAAGGCATTGACTAGCTTTTTCCAGGAGTTCAGACTTTCTTTGGGTTGTGAATCCAACCATGTTCTAGCTCTGTCTCTTATAGCAAAAGGGAAGAGCATAAGTCTGTAGACTTCAGGGTCAACCCCATTGGTCTTGACAGTGTCACAGATTTGCAAGAATTTAGCTAAGAACTGATGAGGATCTTCCAATGGAAGTCCATGAAACTTGCAATTCTGTTGCATTAGAGAAACTAATTGAGGCTTAAGCTCAAAGTTGTTTGCTCCAATGGCAGGGATTGAGATGCTTCTTCCATAGAAGTCGGGAGTAGGTGCAGTAAAGTCACCAAGCACCTTCCTTGCATTATTGGCATTGTTATTTTCGGCTGCCATGGTTTTTTCTTCCTTGAAAAGCTCTGTTAGGCCCTCTAGAGAGAATTGTGCTTTAACTTCTCTTAGCTTTCTCTTCAAGGTCCTTTCAGGTTCAGGATCAGCTTGAACAAGTATGCCTTTATCTTTGTTCTTGCTCATATGAAAGAGAAGAGAACAAGAAAGTAGGGAATCCTCTATGTCACAGTATAGAGATTCCTTGAGGTGTCAGAGGAAAAGAGGAATAGAAGGAGGAGGTAGATAGAAGATAATTCGAACTTATCAACAGGGATAGAGTTTGAATTGCACCTTGAGGAGGAGTGTTAGTCCCTTAAATAATAGGATGTGAGAAGAGGGGAAGAATTTTCGAAAATAAATTAAAAAGATTTTGAAATAATTAAAAGAAATTTGAAAATTTGATTGAGATTTTCGAAAATTAAGATTAGGAAAGAAATTAAGTGATTTTTGAAAAAGATTTTAAAATTAGAAATTAAAAAGATATGATTGAGAGTTAATTTTGAAAAAGATGTGATTGAAAAGATATGATTGAGAAGATATGATTGAAAATCAATTTTAAAAATTAAAGTTGATTACTTGACTAACAAGAAATTAAAAGATATGATTCTAAAATTTAAAATTTGATCCTTTCTTAATAGGCAAGTAACAACCTGAAAATTTTGAAGTAAATCATTAATTATAGCAAGGATTTTCGAAAATAATAAAAAATGGAAAGAAATTGATTTTGAAGAGATATGATTGAAAAGATTTGATTTGAAAAAGATTTGATTTTGAAAAGTTATGAAAATTTGAAAAAGATTTGAATTAAAAACAAAATCTTCCCTCTAGTGTCCTTCTGGCGTTAAACGCCCAGAATGGCATTCATTCTGGCGTTTAACGCCCAAAGTGCTACCTTTTTGGGCGTTAAACGCCCAGCCAGGTACCCTGGCTGGCGTTTAAATGCCAGTTTTCCTTCTTCACTGGGTGTTTTGAATGCCTAGCTTTTTCTGTTTGATTCCTTTGCTGAATGTTCTGAATCTTCAATTCTCTGTATTATTAGCTTGAAAAGACACAATTTTGAAAATACTTTTGAATTTTTAATGATGAGAAACAATAAAAATGCAACTAAGATTAAATAAACAATGCATGCAAGACACCAAACTTAAGAATTGACACTAAGATACATAAAATATTTTTTATTTTTATGATTTTAAAATTTTTTTTGTGATTTTTCGAAAATTATATAGAAAAGAGAATAAAGAGATTCAAAACTTTTTAATAAGAATTCCAGGAATCATGCAATGTTATTCTAAAGCTTCAGTCCAAAAAGGATTAGACATGGTTAGTCAAGCTTCAACAGGACATTACATTCAACAGCTAAATTGATGAGAATCAATCAGCTTTTGTGATGATAAGAACATCACCTTGAAACTCTAGAATTCATTCTTAAAAATTCTGAAAAATAAAAAGAAAAGTACCTAATCTAAGCAACAAGTTGAACCGTCAGTTGTCCAAACTCGAACAATCCCCAGCAACGGCGCTAAAAACTTGGTGCACGAAATTGTGATCATCAACAATGGCGCCAAAGGACTTGGAGCTCTTAAACGTGAATCACACTTTGTCACAATTCCACACAACTAACCAGCAAGTGCACTGGGTCGTCCAAGCAATAAACCTTACGTGAGTAAGGGTCGATCCCACGGAGACTGTCGGCTTGAAGCAAGCTATGGTCACCTTGTAAATCTCAGTCAGGCGAATTCAGATGGTGATGGAGAATTGATAATTAAAAGATAAATAAAACATAAAATAAAGATAGAGATACTTATGTAATTCTTTGGTTGGAATTTCAGATAAGCGTATGAAGATGCTTTGTTCCTCCTGAACCTCTGCTTTCCTATTGCCTTCTTCCAATCATTCATACTCCTTTCCATGGCAAGCTTTATGTTGGGCATCACCGTTGTCAATGGCTACTTCCGTCCTCTCAGTGAAAACGTTCCGAATGCGCTGTCACCGTACGGCTAATCATCTGTCGGTTCTCGATCATGTTGGAATAGGATCCATTGATCTTTTTGCGTCTGTCACACGCCCAACAATCGCGAGTTTGAAGCTCGTCACAGTCATCCCTTCCCAGATCCTACTCAGAATACCACAGACAAGGTTTAGACGTTCCGGATCTCAGGAATGGCCGCCAATAATTCTAGCCTATACCACGAAGGTTCTAATCTTAGATTAGAAACCCAAGGGATACAAATTCAAGCTTGTTTTCATGTAGAACAGAAGTAGTTGTCAGTCACCCGTTCATAGGTGAGAATGGTGATAAGTGTCACATAATCATCACATTCATCATGTTCTTGGGTGTGAATGAATATCTTGGAGAAGAAATAGACTTGAGTTGAATAGAAAAACAATAGTACTTGTGTTAATTCATGAAGAACAACAGAGCTCCACACCTTAATCTATGGTGTGTAGAAACTCCACCGTTGAAAATACAAAAGTGATAATGGTGTAAGCACGGACGAATGGCTAGCCTCCAAGGTCTAGGGACTAAACGTCCAAAGATCTCCCTAAATACAATAGCAAAAGGTCCTATTTATAGAGAACTAGTAGCCTAGGATTTACAGAAATCAGTAATTAATGCAGAAATCTTCTTCCGGGCCCACTTGGTGTGTGCTTGGGCTAAGCATTGAAGCTTCCATGTGTAGAGACTTTTCTTGGAGTTAAACGCCAGCTTTTATGCCAGTTTGGGCGTTTAACTCCAGCTTTTGTGCTAGTTCTGGCGTTAAACGCCAGAATTCTTGAGATGACTTGGAACGTCTGTTTGGGCCATCAAATCTCGGGCAAAGTATAAACTATTATAAATTGCTGGAAAGCCTAGGATGTTTAATTTCCAACTCAATTAAGAGCACGCCAATTGGGCTTCTGTAGCTCCAGAAAATCTATTTCGAGTGCAGGGAGGTCAGAATCCAACAGCATCTGCAGTCCTTTTTCAGCCTCTGAATCAGATTTTTGCTCAGGTCCCTCAATTTCAGCCAGAAAATACCTGAAATCACAGAAAAAGATAAAAACTCATAGTAAAGTCTAGAAGAATGATTTTTATTTAAAAACTAATAAAGATATAATAAAACTAATTAAAATATACTAAAAGCATACTAAAAACAATGCCAAAAAGCGTATAAATTATCCGCTCATCAGGGGGCAGCAAGGGCGTTGAACGCCCAAGCAGGGGTGATCAGACACCTGCAAGTGCTGATAATACCCCCTTCCAGTACTATAGGCACTCGACCTACATCAACTAAGGTTGATGAGTACAGGACCAAGATGCTATTTTCCGGAAGCTCCGTCAAGCAGAAAAAGATACACAGTTTGCCCGCTTTGTAGATTATCTCAAGACACTAGAGATCAAGATCCCTTTTGCAGAAGCTCTTGAACAGATACCTTCTTATGCTAAGTTCATGAAAGACATATTAAGTCACAAGAAGGATTGGAGAGAGGTAAAAATAGTCCTCCTCACTGAAGAATGCAGTATAGTAATATAGAAGAGCTTACCAGAGAAGCTTCAGCATCCTAGGAGCTTTATGATACCCTGCACCCTAAGGGACGCCTACACAAGGACAGCCCTATATGATCTGGGAGCAAGCATTAACCTGATGCCTGCATCATTAATAAAGAAGCTCTGCTTGACTCGAGAAGTCAAGCCAACCAGCATATGCCTTCAGTTGGCTGATGGCTCTATTAAGTCTCGACTAGGTGTAGTGGAAGACATGATTGTTAGGGTTGGACCCTTTGCTTTCCCCACAGACTTTTTGGTGCTAGAAATGGACGAGCACAAGAGTGTATCCCTCATTTTAGGAAGACCCTTCCTAGCTACAGGTCAAACCCTCATTGACGTTCAAAAAGGGGAAGTAACCCTAAAAGTCAATGAGGATGAATTCGTGCTGAATGTTGCCAAAGCTATGCAGCACCCAGACACCCCATAGGAATGCATGAGCATTGATATCATTGATTCCCTGGTGGAAGAAGTGAACATAGTTGAGAGACTCGAAGAAGAGCTGAACGACATCTTTTATGATGCCAAGCCTGATTTGGAGGAACCAGAAGTAATGGAGGAGACTTTAAAAGCTCCTAAAGAGGAGGATAGACCTCCCAAACTCGAGCTCAAACTGTTACCACCATCCTTGAAATATGTATTTCTAGGAGATGGGGACACTTACCCTGTGATTATAAGCTCTGCTCTAGAGCCACAGGAAGAAAAAACACTAATCCAAGTGCTGAAGACACACAAGACAGCTCTTGGGTGGACCATAAATGGCCCTAAGGGGATTAGTCCAACCCGATGCATGCACAAGATCCGGCTAGAGGATGACACCAAACCTGTGGTGCAACCACAAAGGTGACTAAATCCAGCCATGAAGGAAGTAGTGCAAAAAGAAGTCACAAAACTCTGGGAGGCTGGGATTATCTATCCTATTTCTGACAGTCCATGGGTGAGCCATGTTCAAATTGTACCCAAGAAGGGAGGAATGACAGTGGTTCACAATGAAAAAATGAACCGATTCCCACAAGAACAGTTACAGGGTGGCGTATGTGCATTGACTATAGGAGACTTAACAATCCCACAAGAAATGATCATTTTTCTTTACCGTTCATAGATCATATGCTGGAGAGACTGGCAGGGCATGCATTCTACTGCTTCCTAGCTGGCTATTCAGGATATAATCAAATTACAGTAGACCCTCAAGACCAATAAAAGACAGCATTCACATGCCCATATAGGGTGTTTGCTTATAGAAGAATGCCATTTGGCTTGTGCAATGCACCTGCAACCTTTCAATGGTGTTTGCTCTCCATTTTCTCCGATATAGTTGAGAAATTCCTTAAAGTATTCATGAATAACTTCTTTGTCTCGGTGATTCCTTTGATGTTTGCCTTAACCATCTGGCCTTAGTTCTGAAACGATGCCAAGAAACAAATCTGGTTTTAAAATGGGAAAAATGCCACTTCATGGTGACTGAAGAAATTATTCTTGGACATCAGATTTCAAATAAAGTGATAGAGGTAGATCAAGCTAAGGCGGAAGTAATTAAAAGATTACCACCACCAACTAATGTTAAGGCAATCAGAAGTTTCCTAGGACATGCGGGATTTTACAGGAGGTTTATAAACGATTTTTCTAAAATTGCAAAGCCCCTGTACAATCTCCTAGCCACTGACACTCCTTTTGTCTTTGACAAAGAGTGCCTGCATGCCTTTGAAACTCTGAAAGCCAAGCTTATCACTACACCCGCCATTTCTGCACCCAATTGGGACTTCCCATTCGAACTGATGTGTGATGCCAGTGACCATGCCATTGGCGCAGTCCTAGGACAGAGACATGATAAGCTCCTGTACGTCATTTATTATGCCAGTCATGTTCTAAATGACGCACAGAATAATTACACCACCATAGAGAAGGAATTACTTGCATTAGTTTATACCATTGACAAGTTCAGATCTTATTTGATAGGATCTAAGGTCATTATCTACACTGACCGTGCTGCTCTCAAATATCTCCTCACTAAGCAGGATTCTAAGCCAAGACTGATAAGATGGGTGCTACTCCTACAAGAGTTTGATATAGAAATCAAAGATAAAAAGGATCAGAAAATCAAGTGGCTGACCACTTGTCTCGGATTGAACTAGTAGCAGGGACATCACCTCCCTCTACTGAGGTATCCGAAACCTTTCCTAATGAGCAACTCTTTGCAATTTGGACAGCATCTTGATTTGCAGAAAATGCAAATTACAAGGAAATAAGGTTCATTCCCAAAGAATACAATAGACAGCAAGCTCGGAAGCTCATGCACAATGTAAAGTACTACTTGTGGGATGAACCATATCTTTTCAAGTAATGCTCAGAGGGAATAATCCGCTGTTGTGTATCTGAAGAAGAAGCACAGGAGATCTTATGGCATTGCCATAGCTCAGACTATGAAGGACACTTCGGAGGTAAGCGGATAGCCACCAAAGTCCTTCACAGTGGCTTCTACTGGCCAACACTCTTCAAGGATGCCCGAAAGTTTGTACGTAACTGTGATCATTGCCAAAGGGCTGGCAATCTCCCTCATAGTCATAACATGCCTCAGCAAGGTATCCTAGAGGTTGAGTTGTTTGATGTATGGGGTATAGACTTTATGGGGCCTTTCCCACTTTCATATTCAAACACCTACATCCTTGTGGCAGTAGATTACGTGTCTAAATGGGTTGAGACAATCGCATCACCCACTAATGATACTCGAGTAGTGATGAAGTTTCTTCAAAACACATCTTCAGTAGGTTTGGTGTCCCAAGGACACTGATTAGTGATAGAGGCAGTCATTTCTAAAACAAACAGCTTGACTCCTTACTACACCGTTATGGTGTTCAGCAAAGAGTAGTGATGCGTGAGCATCTTCTCTATCTTTTCCTAGTGAATTTGGATTCAAATTGTTGAGTTTAATCAAGATTTTATTACCTATAGCCACTATGAATGCTACTTTGAGTTGTTTTCAATTTCTATTTATTTCAGGTAGCATTCGGATGGATTTGACGGAGTTTTGTAGCAGAAAAGGAAGAAAGCGAATGATGTTGTCAACCCCGACCTCCTTCCACTAAAACACGAATAACTTGAGCTACAGAGGTCCAATTGACGTGATTTCGGTGGCATTGGAAAGCTAACTTCTAAATTTGACCTCTTTGCACTATAGACCTCCTTTTCTTCCATTTTGTATGGACCACTTCACACCAAACTTGAGGAAGCTCAAGTCTGGCGCCAACTCAAAATTCCCAAGGAAGAATACACGCTGCCATCTCCACGCCGAACTTGAGTTTACTCAAGTTCGATGCCAACTCAAAGGCTCCAAGGAAAGTATGTGCACACCACTCCACGCCAAACCTGGATTCTTCCAAGTTTGGCACCACCCTTAATGACGCCAATGGTCCCCACTCGTCCCAGGATACACTACACGTGGAGGCTTTGCAAATTTTGATTAAATTTTATTTTATTTATAATTAGGAAAAGATATTATTTAGTTTTAGGAATATATTTTTACATTAATTAGGATTAGATATAAAAGGGAAAAGAATCAGCCCTTCAGGCTCTTCTCTTCTCTTCTACCTCATTCTGTAATTTAGAGTTTTCAGAATCCTTGTTTTCTCTTTGAACCATGAGCAGCTAAACCTCCACTGTTAAGGTTAGGAGATCTGTCTATTGTATGAATTGATTCTATTTTTTTTCTATTTTAATTCATGTACTGATTTATATTTCATGAATTGTTTTCGTTCTTTATTTTATGAATCTGGGTGGAACGGAAGTATGACCTTGATTCTAATTGAGTTCTTGTATAACTTGGAAAAGCTCTTTATTTGAACAACATATTCTCCTAAATTTCTAATTATCTGGACTTAACGGGATACGTGACATATAATCCTCTTATATTTGGGTAATTAGGATTTTTTGGCATAGAACTAGAATTGAACTTCACCCTTTAATTGGAACTAAGTGACCAAAGAATTGGCGGTTGATGAAGGTTAGAGGAGACTAAAAAGGTCTAAGGAATTAGGGTTTAGTCACATATAGTTTGCCATGAATTGAATCTTGCATGATTAAAATAGTTAGTAAGAAAAGTCAATCCGGAAGATAGATATCTCTGAAGCCTTAAATGTTTCTTCATATATTATTCACTACTTGTTTACTGTTTGCTTTTTGATTCTCTGATTTACTGTTAATGCAATTGAACTTTCAAAACACCATTTTCTGTTTGTCTGACTAAGCCATTCACTCAATCATTGTTGCTTGATCAATCAATGCTCGTGGGATCGACCCTCATTCACCTGAGGTACTACTTGGTACGACCCGGTGCACTTGCCGGTTACTTGGTGGTTATAAATTTCGCACCAAATTTTTGGTGCCGTTGCCGAGGATTGAATGTGATTGACAACTATTAGTTGTTTGATTGCTTAGATTAGGAATTTTAGCTTTAAATTTATTTAATTTTTGCACCTTAATTTTAGAATTTTTCTAGCTTTATTTTTTCCTTAATTTCTGAAATTAAGTTTGGTGTTACCTAGTTAATTTTATTTTAATTTTTCTATTTAATTTCCTTGAAAATTTTGAATTTTTTTTGTTTGCTTTTGATTATTTTCGATTTTTTTTAGCATTAAGTAGTAAGTATTTCTATTTTATCATTTTACACAGGTTACCTCACTGGGAATTCTCTACACTCTGATGTAGAGAGTCCCATCTTTTCTTGTCTTCTGTCTGTTTATGAGCAGGAACAGGGACAAAGAACCTATGTTAGACTTTGATCCTAAACCTGAAAGGACTTTGTGGCGGCGTTTGCAACACGCAAGACTTTACAAGGCTGCAGAGTCCACCATGGATCATAATAATGCTGTTAATGCCAATATGGCAAATCCAAATGGGAATGAGCAAGCTAGAAGAGTGCTTGGCTCTTACACTGCTCCTAATGCAGATCTTTATGGAAAAAGTATTGTGGTGCCTCCTATAGCTGCAAATAACTTTGAACTGAAACCACAACTAGTTACTCTTGTGCAACAAAATTGTCAGTATCATGGACTTCCTCAGGAAGAACCGAATCAATTTATTTCTAATTTCTTACAGATTTGTGATATTGTGAAGACCAATGAAGTAAATCCCTGAGGTGTACAAGCTCATGCTCTTCCCATTTGCTGTGAGGGATAGAGCAAAGCTGTGGTTAGATTCTCAACCCAAGGAGAGTTTGGATACTTTGGATAAGGTGGTCACTGGATTTCTGACTAAATTTTTCCCACTTCAAAAGCTGACTAAGCTAAGGGTGGAGGTTCAGACTTTCAGATAGAAAGATGGTGAGACTCTTTAACAAGCTTGGGAGAGATTCAAGCTACTGACTAGGCAATGCCCTCCGGACATGTTCTCTAGATGGACTTAGCTGGATATCTTTTATGAGGGCTTATGTGAAATGTCCAAGATGCACTTTGATAATTTTGTAAGTGGTACCTTGCACATGAAGAAGACACCAGAGGAGATCACTGAGTTTATTGAGTTGGTTGCTAACAACTAATATCTCTATTCATCTAACAGGAATCCTATGAACTCTGGGACCCCTCAGAAGAAAGGTGTCATAGAAGTAGAAGCTTTTGATGCTCTTCTTGCTCAGAATAAAATTTTGAGTCAATAGATGAATTTACTTACCCAACAATTGAGTGGGATGCAGGTTTTAGCTGTCAACACTCAGAATGCACCTCAAAAAGCCACTTATGACATGATTGGCAACTTTATGCAAGGTGAGAATTATGATTATGCTCAATCTTCTTCTGAACAGGTCAATTACATGGGGACTGCTCCTAGAAACCCTAATAATGATCCATACTCTAAGACCTATAATTAGGGATAGCAAAATCACCCAAATTTTGGGTGGAGAGACCAACATCAGAGACCACAGAATTTTAATAATAATTCTCAGGGCGGTTTTCAACAGAATAATTTTAATAACCACCAGTTTCAGTAATCTCAGCAAGCAACTCCTCAGTCTCAGAATACTACTGATTTGGAAGCACTAATGGCGAGTTTTATACATGAAACTAGAGCATCAATCAAGAACTTGGAGATTCAAATGGCTCAATTAGCCACAAAAGTTAATGAAATTGATCAGAGGACCACTAATAGCCTTCTTGGTAACATAATTCCAAATCCAAGAGAGGAATGCATGGCTATCACCTTGATAAGTGGACAAGTGGCAAGTACGGAAGCACAAGTTAATGAGGAGCCAGTTGAAAAAGAAGCTCCAGAGGAGAAGAAAGAAGAGGTGGAGCATGTCCCTCCAAAGCATGCAGATAACCCATTCCCAGACTCTCTTAACACTTATCCTACATAAGGCGCCTGAGTACAAGCCTAAAATGCCATATCCTCAGAGACTTCAAAAGGAGACCAAGGACAAGTAGTTTTCAAAGTTCTTGGAGGTCTTTAGAAAGTTACAAATCAATATTCCTTTTGTTGAGGTCTTGGAGCAAATGCCTCTCTATGTCAAGTTCATGAAGGAGATGTTGTCAAAGAAGACGCCTTTAAAGGGAGATGAGACAGTGGTCTCGACTAAGAAATGTAGTACCATATTCAGAATAACTTGCCAAGGAAGATACCAGACCCATGAAGCTTTCAAATTCTATGTACCATTGGGAGCACAACCTTTGAAAAAGTGTTATGTGATCTGGGAGCAAGCATCAATTTAATGCCCATGTCTGTGATGAAGAAGTTGCAAATCCAAGAGGCACAACCCACAAGTATAGCATTACAGATGACAGACAAATCTCTAAAGCCCGCATATGGATTAGTGGAGAATATCTTGGTCAAAGTGGGTAAGTTCTTCCTCCCAGCAGATTTTGTGATTCTTGACACAAGGGAGGATGAGAATGCCTCTATAATTTTAGGAAGACCATTCCTAGCCACTGAAAGAGCTCTGATTGATCTGGAAGAAGGTGAATTAGTGCTAAGAGTGCATAATGAGCAACTGGTCTTTCATGTCTTCAAAGTTATACATTCAACAGGTGAAGAAGAGAGGTGCATGCAAACTGAGCTTATTGATGCAAACCTTCAAAAATCCCCCTGATGATGCACAACAGGATCTGCCGCTCAAACCTCCTTTGGTGACAAACAACAAAACTTCTCCTGACATCAAACCTAAGTTTGGTGGTGGGAATGCATCATCCACCAAGGGAGAGGGTTGACGATCGGGTTTTCTATCGGTAATGAATTTTGCAAATAAAGTCTCATTGCTAGTATAGTTTCTAAACCAACAAAGAATCCTTTCGTACAAAAATTTGGTTGTCACAAGTAACAAACCCCTAATAAAATTGATAACCGAAGTATTTAGACCTCGGGTCATCTCTCAAGGAATTGCAGGGAAGTATGATTTATTATTGGTTTTGGAAGATTATCTTTTTGGGGTTTTTGAATAATGAACAAGAAAAGTAAATTGCAAGAATTAAAGTAATAACTAGTAAAGCTCTTAGCAAAGTATGAGAACTGGAAATCCTATCATAGTTATCCTTATCAATTGTGATGAGAATTGTTCATTACTCCCACTTAGTTAACCCTCACTAAATAAAGGAAAGTCAAGTGGACTAATTAATTTGATTCCTCAAGTCCTAGTCAACTCCTAAGGAGAGACTAGCTTTAGAGGGATCCAAATCAACCAGCAAATTCCAATTATCAATCAACAAAGGAGTTTGATAACTCAAGTGTCATCAATTACTCAACCAAAGCCAAAAGGAGAGAAATCTAAATATTGAAAGCATCAATCACATAAATTGAAGAAAGCAACCATAAATCTGAAATACCTCAAATTGCATTAAATAGAAAATCAAATTAAACATAAGAATTCATAAATCAAATAGCAACATAAAGTGATCAATAGGAGAAATAGATAAACTAGAATGCTAGAATAAATAAAAGTAAAAGAGAAACTAAATTAAAGGAACATTGAACCTGGAATTAAGAAGGAATGAACCATAAACTAAGAGAATTCCTAAATCGTGAAACCTAGAGAGAGGAGAGAGCCTCTCTCTCTAGAAAACTACATCTAAAACCTAAAATTATGAATGATGAATTGTTCGAAAGAATGAATGGATTCTCCCACTTTATAGCCTCCAATCTGTGTTTTCTGGGCCGAAAACTGGGTCAGAAACAGCCCAAAAATTGCCCCCAGTGATTTCTGATACGTCCAGTACGCGGCACTGTCACGCGTACGCGTCGTCAACGTGTACATGTGGATTGAATTTTTGCCAGGTCACGCGTACGCATGATCCACGCGTGTGCGTCACCTATATTCAAGGAAGCTATGGCGAATTATATATCGTTGCGAAGCCCCAGATGTTATCTTTCCAACGCAACTGGAACCGCCTCATTTGGACCTCTGTAGCTCAAGTTATGGTCGATTTAGTACCAAGAGATCAGGCTGGACAGCTTAGCAATTCCTTCAGTTTCTTGTATTCCTTCCACTTTTGCATGCTTCCTTTCCATTCTCTAAGCCATTCCTGCCCTGTAAACTCTGAAATCACTTAACACACATATCATGGCATCGAATGGTAATAAGAGGGGATTAAACATAGCAAATTTAAGGCCAAAGAAGCATGTTTTCAATCATAGCACAAAGTTAGGAAGGAAAATATAAAACCATGCAATTAGTATGAATAAGTGTGCAAAGACTTGATAAAAACCACTCAATTGAGCATAAGATAAACCATAAAATAGTGGTTTAATAAGGGTCCTAAAAAGAAAGTACCCAGAGGATGGAGAAACAAAAAGATCCCCACTGAAGGTTTCTCCCCAGGAATGAAGGTGGTGTTGACTAGCAATCCAGTGTGGACTTATACAGTAAACAGAATCCTCTCTCTAGAGCATATTGAGCTACTTTATGGGGACATAGGGAGAAGATTCACAGTGAGGGGTGAAGAGCTGAGCCCCTATGGTCCCCCTCCTTAGAGGAGCTGACCGTCAAGTTAGTGACGGTAAAGAAGCGCTTGTCGCGAGACAACCCGATAATTTTGTATCCTTAGTTTAATTTCTATTGCTTTGATTTTATTATTTATTTGAATCTCGTTGAGTTTTTTACCTTTTTCCTTTGTTTTACGTGTGTTTTGTTCATGCAAAATGTTAAAAACAGGAACTCGGACACTTAGAAAAATTTTGGCCACCCTGAAGATGTAAGTTTCGGACTAGGTGGCGCCGTGTGTGCGTGCACAATGGAGTTTTCTCCCTGGAGGATTGGCGCCAGACTTTGGCTTTTCCAAGTCGGGTGCCAGGAATGACACCTTATAAGGAAGCACAGCGTGAAGACTTGACGCCAAACTTGAACTTTTCATGTTTGGCATGGGAGTAAAAAAAAAATTTGGGGTTGGCGCCAAACTTGGGCTGCACCAAGTTTGGCGCTAGGAGAGGATACTCAGTTCAGGTGCCATAGCGTTAACCTTTCATCCACCCAAGTTTGGCGCCAGCTTATCAAGTTTGGCCAAATTTAAACCAAATCCCACATAGTCCCAATCAAATCCCCTCCTGATTCCCTTTCCCTAATTCCATTCCCCACATATTTCCAATCAACTTTTATCCCACCCCCATTCCCAAGCCGCTGCACCCCACACCCGTGACCCCCCTCCCAAACCCCAATGCCACATACCCCCTCTTTCCTATATACATTTCCCCCTCCCCATATATATATATATATATATATATATATATATATATATATATATATATATACACACACACACACGTTTCCCCCCCCCTCTCTTATATATGTATGTATGTATGTATGTATGTATGTAAAAAATATAAAATAAAATAAGTTTTAATTTTTATTTCTCTTGGCCTTTTATTATTTTCGACTTCTTTTGCATTAATATTTGTTTTTATTCCTCCATGCATTTTTTTTATGTCTCTTTGTTTTCAGTTTTTCTTTGCTTGAGGACAAGCAAACTTTTAAGTTTGGTGTTGTCGCTTCACTTGTGAATTTTCTATTTATTTTAATGGCACCAAAGGGAGACGAATCATCTTTATGGATGAGCACAGCCTGAAGAATGAGACAGTCACTAGGATAACTGAGGTGGTTGAGTTCCTTTCATTCTATATTTCCTCCCGTTCTTACTATGTTATATTCCTGTTTTCTGCTATTTGTCTTAGTTATTGCATGATCCTTTGTTATTTCAATTTCTAGGTTCTAGTTTAATTTGCTATTTTTATTCTGTTATTTGTTTTTAATTTCGAAAAGTGTCTCATGTATTGCTCACTAAGCTTGAATTCAAAAGAAAAAAGAAAAAGATGTAGTGCATGAGAAATAGAGTTTATAATAAAGAATAGTCTTATTTACTTAAATGTGGTGGTGTTCTTTGTGATTCTGAATGTGATGTGTGGAAAACAATCCAACACAAAACTCACCGGCAAGTGTATCGGGTCGCATCAAGTAATAATAACTCACATGAGTGAGGTCGATCCCACAGGGATTGAAGGATTGAGCAATTTTAGTTTAGTGGTTGATTTAGTCAAGCGAATCAAGTATTGGTTGAGTTGTTTGTAATTGACAGAAACTAAATTGCTTGAAATGTAAAGGGAGAAGGGGAAATTGCAGTAAATGAAAGAGCAAAGAAAGTAAAAGTGCTGAATCTTAAAGTGCAAGTAATGTAAATTGCAGAAACTTAGATTGCAAGAAATGTAAATGACTGAATCTTAAAGTGCAAGAAATGTAAATTGCTTGAATTGTAAAAGAGATTGGGAGTTGGGATTGCAGAATTTAAACAAGAGGAAGTAAATTACAGCAAAACAGAAGAGTAGAATGTGGATTGAAGTAAAGTAGATCTAAACAGAAAAGTAAAAATGCTTGAGAAATTAAAACAGAAAATGACTTGTGCTTAAATTGCAGCAAATTAAAAGAAGTTGAAGATCTCAGGAGTGGAAGAGACTAGAAAACAAGTCTAGATCTCAAATCCTTCCTTGATCCAACAAGAGCAATTGCAAAAGAAATAAAGAAAAGTAAACTGCAGAAAAAGTAGAAGATGGAAGCAGTAAACAGAATTGGAATTCAAATCTCAAATTCTAAAATTATGCAATAAAAGTAAACAAGAGATCTCAAGGTGAGATTGAAACAGAAGTTCTTCAATTCTCCACCCAAGATCCAAAGCAAGAAAAGTAAAGAGTGTTCAAGCAAGAACAAGGAAGAAGAGAGATCAATTCCCCTTCCCAATTCTCTAAGATCTAAATTCAAAATAGAAGCTCAAAAAGAAAATGAAAGTTCGAAAGAAAAATTCAAAGTAAAGTCTAAAGGTCTTAATTACATTAAACTAGCTCTTATTTATACACTTTCTATTCCTGGATTTTGGAATTTGGATGGACTTTTGATTTGGTGAAGAAATGAATTAATTTGGATTTTTAGTTCAATTTTCAGCCCATGGTGCACCTCCCAGGGAAGAGTTCGGCTCTTGGCAAGAGCTTTGGCCAAGAGCTTTGGTTCCCTTTCCTTCCAATGTGTTGCACATGGTTCCTTGTGACAAGAGAACAAAGCTCTTTGCAAGAGCTTGAAAGCTCTTTGCAAGAGCTTGAAAGCTCTTGGCAAGAGCTTTACTTGTCCTTGAGGTCCTTGGTTCAAGTCTTGGGTGGAGCACTTGTGGAGCTAATTTCCTTGGCACAAGAGAAGCCCCCAAAGTCTTGCTTCCTTGAGGTGCCCGGTTCAATCCTTGGTGAAGGAAGACAAGCTAATTTTGGCTTGTTTTTTCTTGTGAAGTAGCGCTGGCCCCCCTCCTCTTGGTCATGGGTTCAAGTCTTGGTGAGTGCATTAGTGAGCTTTTCTTCCTTGATTTTCTTTGGAGCATGCCCGAAAAAGCTCTTTGGCAAGAGCTTCAAAGTTCTTTGGCAAGAGCTTGGCTCTTGGTTCCTTCTTCCATGTGTTCTTGATAAAGCTCTTGGCAAGAGCTTCAAAGCTCTTGGCAAGAGCTTGGCTTCTGATTCTTTAAAGGAAAGCTCTCCACAAGAGCTTTAAAGCTCTTGGCAAGAGCTTTGTGCCCTTGTTTCTTGACTTCACCCACGCTTTTCCTTCTTTGAGCCACGCTTCTCTTCCTTGTGCCACGCTTTCTTTCTTTGCTTAGATCATGCTCCTTAGGCTACGCTTTTCTTATTTTTTTTCTTTTCTTCACCTACAAGTAATCAAAATAACTAATCAAAGTATCACCAAATTCACAAGGTTTATAAATCATTAAAAATCAATTAAATTTAGCTTAAACCTCATGATTTAGCATCAATTAAATGGTGGTTGTTCGATTCAAATAAACCATGCATTTCTATTCCAAATTACTTACTTAGAATGCAAGAAAGTGCATAAAACCAAATAAAAACAAAGAAAAAGGCTAGTAAAACTAGGCTAAGATGACTTGTCATCAGAATGCATGACATAAACCGTGCATATTTGAATTTGAATGAAAATATGTAGATTTATAAGGAACAGGAATTTAGAGAACTATTATGAATTCTCTGAAGTAAGTGAAAGCTTAATCCTTGAACCAAAAGAAACAACAAAAAAAAAAGAAAAAATAAAAGCAAGGTCCAAGGATCTGAACATCAATGACTACGGAGGTCAGACATAATTAAAAGCTCAAAGAGTTATTTCCCTATCATATGCTTGTGGTGTGAATGTGTCAAGTAATCCTTGAGACAGAGCACTAAGAGTCGAGATCAAATGCATTTAACAGAGTATGCCAAAGGCTTTGAGCACCATTGTCTGGGAGTAACTGAAAGAAAAATCAGAACTGAAAGAGAGTTTCCCAGTTACGTGCTTGTAGTGTTTTTGTGTCAAGTAACCCTTGAGACAAAGCATTTAAAGTCACGGCTAGGCTCAAGGTATAAAGCACCAAAAGGAGATTTGCTGTGTTCAAGGATTAAACTGAAGTATAAAAGATCAGAGAATTCATAATATTATCCAGATTCTAATTCCGAATGACAATGACATTACTCTAATTCAAAGGAGAGTGAGATGCCAAAACTATTCAGTATTGCAATAGATAAACCCCACTTCAAGAAGAGACATGAGCCTAATTGAACTCTCACTTCTCATGCAAATTCACATCTTAATCATGTATTAGTTTTGATTGCTTGAGGACAAGCAAGAATTTAAGTTTGGTGTTTGATGCGTGAGCATCTTCTCTATCTTTTCCGAGTAAATTTGCATTCAAATTGTTGATTTTAATCAAGATTTAATTACCTTTAGCTACTATGAATTCTACTTTAAGTTGTTTGCAATTTTTGTTTATTTCAGGTAGCATTCGGATGGATTTGACGGAGTTTTGTAGCAGAAAAGGAAGAAAACAAATGATGCTATCAACTCCGACCTCATTGTACTCAAATAAAAATAACTTGGGCTACAGAAGTCCAATTGACGTGATTTTAGCGGCATTGGAAAGCTAACTTTCAGAGCTTTCCAATGACATATAATAGTATACCTTTTACTTCCATTTCATACGAACCACTTCACACCAAACTTGAGGAAGATCAAGTTTGGCGCCAACTCAAAAGCCCCAAGGAAGAATACACGCTGCCATCTCCATGCCAAACTTAAGTAAACTCAAGTTCCGCGCCAACTCAAAGGCTCCAAGGAAAGTATGTGCGCACCACTCTACGCCAAACTTGGATTCTTCCAAGTTTGGCCCCACCCTTAATGAAGCCAATGGTCCCCACTCGTCCCAGGATGCACTACACGTGAAGGCTTTGCAAATTTTGATTAAATTTTATTTTATTTATAATTAGAAAAAGATATTATTTAGTTTTAGGAATATATTTTTACATCAATTAGGATTAGATATAAAAGGGAAAAGAATCAGCCCTTCGGACTCTTCTCTTCTCTTCTACCTCATTCCGCAATTTAGAGTTTTTCAGAATCCTTGTTTTCTCTCTGAACTATGAGTAGCTAAACCTCTACTGTAAAGGTTAGGAGCTCTGTCTATTGTACGGATTGATTCTATTATTTTTCTATTTTAATTCATGTACTGATTTATATTTCAAGAATTATTTTCGTTCTTTATTTTATGAATCTGGGTGGAACGGAAGTATGACCTTGATTCTAATTAAGTTCTTGTATAACTTGAAAAAGCTCTTTACTTGAACAACAGCTTGAAAACATATTCTCCTAAATTTCTAATTATCTAGACTTAACGGGATACGTGACATATAATCCTCTTATATTTGGGTAATTAGGGTTTTTATGGCATAGAACTAGAATTGAACTTCACCCTCTAATTGGAATTAAGTGACCAAGGAATTGGCGGTTGATGAAGGTTAGAGGAGACTAAAAAGGTATAAGGAATTAGAGTTTAGTCCCATATAGTTTGCCATAAAATGAATCTTGCATGATTAAAATAGTTAGTAAGAAAAGTCAATCCGGAAGATAGATATCTCTGAAGCCTTAACTGTTTCTCCATATATTATTCACTACTTGTTTACTGTTTGCTTTTTTATTCTCTGATTTACTGTTAATGCAATTGAACTTTCAGAACACCATTTTCTGTTTGTCTGACTAAGTCATTCACTCAATCATTGTTTCTTGATCTATCAATCCTTGTGGGATCGACCCTCATTCACCTGAGGTACTACTTGGTACGACCCGGTGCACTTGCCGGTTAGTTTGTGGTTATAAATTCTGCACCAAGTAGCAACTCCATATAATCCACAGACAAATGGGAAAGCTGAGATCTCTAACAGGGAACTGAAAAGAATCCTGGAAAGAAGAGTGAGCACCTCTAGAAAAGATTGGGCAAGAAAGCTCGATGATGCTCTACGGGCATACAGGACAGCTTTCAAGACCCCTATAGGGATGTCACCATAACAATTGGTTTATGGGAAAGCATGTCATTTACCAGTGGAACTGGAACATAGGGCCTACTAGGTAACCAGATTTCTCAACTTTGATGCTAAAACAGCAGGAGAAAAAAGGTTGCTCTAGCTGAATGAGTTGGATGAATTCTGGCTTGCTTCATTCGAAAATGCAAAAATCTATAAGGAAAGAGCAAAAAAGTGGAATGACAAGAAGATATCATCCAGAGTCTTTGAACCTGGCCAAAAAGTTTTACTCTTTAATTCTAGACTCAAGCTCTTCCTTGGGAAGCTCAAGTCACGTTGGACAAGACCTTTTGTGGTCACTGCAGTGTCACCTTAGGGTCATGTAGAACTTCAAAGCAGACATTCCGATGAAAGATTCACAGTTAATGGCCAGAGAGTGAAACACTACTTGGGAGGTGAGGTTGAGCAAGAGAGATCTACCTGCTGCTGACATGAGTACAGTAAAATCCAGCTAATGACATTAAAGAAGCGCTTGTTAGGAGGCAACCCAACCATAAGTAGAGTGCTTTTGCTTCTCTTTCTTTTATTCTTTTCAATTGAGTTCATTTTAGTTTATTTTCATATTTTTTTCCTTGCTTTCTAAACATTTGTGATCATGTACAGCACTTAGAACAGAGACAAAGACGCTTGAGATGGAAAACAGAACACCCTGGAGAGAGCCCCTTGCTGTCATTGAATGCCAAACAAGGAGAAAGCTGGGAGTTCAACGCCCACTGAGAAGTACTTCCTAGCGTTGAATCCCAGAATAGGAGCAACTGGGGCGTCTAACGCCCATTCAGGAGGAGCTCTGGACCTATTTTTGGTCCCCTTTGGGCGTTCAATGCCCATTCTTGGCGTTGAACACCAGAATTCTTCATCCCCTTCTAACACTCTTACCTTATGTTTTCAGTTTTCTTTACTTGAGAACAAGAAAAATTTTTAAGTTTGGTGTTGTAGAGCGAGCTCTAGGTTTTTATTATCATCAATAGAACCAAGGGAAGCTGAATCATCATCACAGAAGCACAGCCTGAGCAACCATCAGTACTAGGGTGGTTGAGTTTCATTCCCCCTTTCTTTTCATTTTTCAGCATTTCATTCCATTTTTTTTCTGATTTCTATTCTAGCTTTTGCATGATCACTCTTAGGATTCTGTTTTAGTTGTTTATTTTCAAGTACTTCACAGTTATAAGATATCCAATGTATCTCTCACTAAATTTAAAAGAAAAATTTTTTTTGAAAAGTGGTGAATGCATGATTTTCGAGTACATCATGACTATGTTCTAATTATTTTGATGTGGTGGCTTTGCATTGATTTTCTAAATATATGAATTAACTGTGCATATTTGATAGTGAAGTTAAGTTTATTGGATCTTGAAGAATAATGGATTTAGAGAAGTATTATTGATTCTCTGAAAAATAAAAAATAATTGATTCTTGGAATAAAAGAAATAGCAAAAAAAGGCAAAGAAAAAAGAAAAAAAAGAAAAAGAGAAGAGAAAAAGAAAAATCAAAAGAAAAAACCAAAAGAAAAAATAAGAGAAAAATCTAATAAAACTCAAAATGAAAGAAAAGGAGAGCTCAGAACCAAGGCTTTGAATATCAATGGTTAAGAGGGCTTCACAATAAAAAGGCCTACAATGTCACTATTTTGTTATTAGAAACTTTCTTTTGTCATTGAAATACAATATATGGAATATTAGAATGTAGAATTGATATATTTTTAACTTATTTTTTGTTCTTCATCTATCTTTTCAGTTTATATTCAGGTTATTGTGAAAAAAACTTAGTTTTTCCTCAAATTTTAGTTGATCGAATCTCAATTTAAAAACAAAAAGACAATTAGATGAGGCAGGCTTCAGCAAGATGGGTATGCCCATTAGCTGCCCCTAGCCTCAACCCAATTAGGGTGTAATTATTAGATTGGGATGGTTAATAACTCGACTCGGTGCGTAGGATAGATTGTCTCTATGATGGATCTCATTATATATAGCAGAGTAGTCAGAGCCAATAGACACCCATATATAATATAAAGAAACATAATATATATAATTATTGATCCAGCCAATACAAATCCAACATCATAAATCGGCATTATCATTCATAACTCGGCATTATTCATGTTATTATTCAGAAAGCTGGCATTATAGTTCGGCATTACAGTCATTAATCGGCAATCAACGTCATTAATTGGCCACTTACGTTACAACTCAGCTTAACGGACTGTTTTCCAATTGTAAAACGTCCAACCTGATATCCCACCCTTATTATTGCTCTTTAATACAGGCAATAAAACATAAGCATAACCAACTTACACATAGCCACCCATAAAAGGTATGATCTTCCATCCCAGAAGGACACATTGAATTCTCAATACTGACTTAAGCTTCGGAGTGCCTTTGCAGGTACATTCCCCCCTGTTTCTTGCTCAAAGCTCTACGCGATTGGACATCCTCTTGGTGTAAAGCTCGGATTACCACAAAGCTCAAAGGTTGGCACCGAAGATAACAACACGGTGTCAATTCCCATAGAACGAGCTCTCCCTCCAGGTATCCATACAAGAACAATTGGCACTCACCGTGGGCCGAAAATATAATCCCTTCCATATATCGACGGCCTCGAGGTTCTCGCTCGAAGTCATGGCTGAACAACTTCCACCAACACCATCCGAGCTCCTTCAGATGGTGACAGAGTTGTGGCAAGCCAACCAGCGCATGGCCGAAGAGAACCAAAGAATGGCAAATCAAATTGCCAACTTGAATAACACTCGGATCGAAAACAATAATGATCGGCAAGAAGCGACAGAAGAAATCGAGCATCAGTCAAGACCAACACACGTCTCTGACACTGCTCGGCATGAGGAAGATCAACCCGAGCATGACGAAAAAGCTCGGCCAGAAGATGAGAATGAACACCTGGAAAACTCCCCTGGGCCCTTTACAGCCGAAGTGATGAATTTCGTGCTGCCTAGGAGATTCACCTTGTCGACCACCCTGACTCCCTATGACGGGTTGGGTGATCCGAAGAAATACATCAAAAAGTTCAGCTCCGTAATGATAGTAAACGGTACATCTGATAAAGTTTTATATCGTTGCTTTCCATCTTACTTAGACGGTCCTGTACTTGATTTGTTTTGTTCTTTGCCTGTAGGTTCTATTTCTCGCTTTCGAGACATATCAAAGCCCTTTGAGGAGCACTTTGCTGGATCAGCCATTTACCTACACGACTTCGATTACCTAAATACAATCAGGCAAGGCTAGCAAGAAAGCCTCAGGGATTACATGATGCGCTTCACAAAGATAGCCATGAGTATACCCGACCTCCACTCCGAGGTAGAACTGCACGCCATAAAAAGCGGACTGCGACCAGAAAAATTCTAGGAAACTATTGTTGTAGCCAAACCTAAGACTATGGCCGAATTGTGAAAAGGCTAAAGGACAGATCGACATCGAGGAACTCCGACAAGCTTGGAAAACAAAAAAAGCCTCACTACAGAGACGCTGACAAAACGCGAGACAACAAGAAGAATTTCAAACCAACTCCACGATATGAGTCCTACACCAAATTCAACACCAAACGCGATGACATCATCAAGGAGATCTTGAATTCAAAATTAATCAAGCCACCAAGAAAAGTCGGCAGTTACCGGGATTCAAAAGGAACGGACCGATCAAAATACTGCTCTTTCCACCAGAAGCACGGACACACTACCAACGACTATGTCATCGCCAAAGACCTACTGGAGCGACTAGCTCAGCAAGGTCACCTGGACAAATACATCGGCGGCCACATACAGCACCGAGCACCCCCTTCTGGAGACCAAAGCTCAGCCATACAGCATGGCTAAGATAAAGATCGACCGAACAACCAACACGTATAATTAACTGTATTTTCGGAGGTTTTGCAGGTGGAGGAGCCACAAGCTCGGCAAGAAAGAGATCTTACCGAGCTATGCTTTCCATCAGCGCTGATCAAACTCAACAGCAGACACTACCACACTCCCCACAGATAACATTCCAGACAGCCGACCATAACAATAGTGTAGCAAACCTCGATGACCCAGTCGTGATCTCCCTACAACTAGGAGATCTCCTAGTAAAAAAGGTGTTACTGGATCTTGGGAGCAGTGCCGATGTCCTATTCTATTCCACATTCCAGAAGATGAAATTGAGCAGCAACATCCTCCAACCTTCTACTGGAGACCTGGTAGGTTTCTCAGGTGAGAGAGTCCCGGTTATGGGCTCCGGTGGTTACAAACCACACTTGGTGAGTTTCCCTCGTCAAAAACTTCAGATATTCAATACTTGGTGGTTGACTATTTTAGTCCTTATAATTTAATAATTGGCCGACCTTTCTTAAATAAGTTCGACGCTATAGTATCTACAATTCATCTTTGTGTTAAGTTCTCTTTGCAGGATAACACAATTGCAACCATTCACAGTGATGCCCGAGAAGCCAGGGAATGTTACAACAACAGTCTCAAAAGACCTAACCAAAACACAAAAGCCCATGTTCACAACATTGGCAGCATGAATGACCTGCCAGTCCTGGCTGACCTTGAACCCAGAGCGGAAACACTTGAAAGACCAACCCCAACAGGAGACCTACATAAAATCTATTTCACAGAAAGCACAGACAAATTCACATACGTTGGCTCGACATTATCCTCAGAAGAAAAATCATCATTCCGAGCATTCTTACAGCAAAATGCCGACCCGTTTGCTTGGACCCTAGCTGATATGCCAGGCATCGATCCATCCATCATATCACACAAGTTGACATTAGATCCATCTGTCTGACCTGTAGCACAGAAAAAGAGAAATCTCGGCCATGACTGAAAACAAGCTTCCCTAGAAGAAACCAAAAAGCTCATCAACGCGGGCTTCATCCGAGAAATCAGATTCACAACATGGCTGGCGAACGTCGTCATGGTTAAAAACCATTACGGTAAATGGTGCATGTGTGTTGATTTCACCGATCTTAACAAAGCATGCCCCCAAAGATTCCTACCCTTTGTCCTCTATTGATTGCTTAGTTGATAATGCCTCTGGTTTTGAAAAACTCAGATTTATGGATGCATATTCAGGTTATAACCAGATCCAAATACATCCATCCGATCAAAATAAGACAGTCTTTATTACTGAATATGGAAACTATTGTTATAAAGTCATGCCATTTGGCCTTAAGAATGCAGGTGCGACATATCAATGTCTAATGGACAAAGTCTTCGCCAAACAAATCGGCAGGAACATTGATGTCTACGTCGACGATATGGTCGCCAAGACAAAGATTGGCAATAATCACCTTGATGTCACAGAAATATTTGGACAGCTAAGAAAATACAACATGCGGTTAAATCCTGAAAAGTGCGCATTTAGGGTTCAGAGTGGTAAATTCCTCGGCTTCATGCTCACTAGCCAAGGTATTGAGGCAAATCCAGAAAAATGCCAAGCTATTTTAGACATGACAAGTCCACACACCATCAAGGAAGTCCAGCGGTTAACAGGGAGACTTGCTGCACTTTCTAGATTCTTACCTTGCCTAACTTCTAAATCTTTATGTTTTTTCCAAACTTTAAAAAAGAAAAAAGCTTTCCAATGGACTGATGAATGTGAACAAGCATTTACAACTATCAAAGAAACTCTTTCAAAACCACCAATTTTACAAACCCCCCCTACAAGGGGAGCCATTATTCTTATATTTATCTATCACTAACTGGGCTATAAGCTCCGCTCTTGTTGCAGAAAAGGAAAAGAAACAGTCCCTGATCTATTTTACCATCAAAACATTACAGAATGCCCTTGCCCTTGTCTTCTCAGCCAGAAAACTCCGACCATATTTTCAGAGCCATGAAATCCATGTTTGGAATCCTTTGCGGCAAGTCCTTCAGAAACCTGAGCTAGCTGGCCGACTAGTAAAATGGTCGGTGGAGCTATCAGAATTTGATATCAAGTACAAAGGCCGAGCATCCATCAAATCCCAATTTTTGGCCGACTTTATCGCCGAACTCTCGGTACCAAGTACAACTAAAGACTACATCGAATGGTATTTATACGTTGATGGATCCTCGAACCCACAAGGGTGTGGAGCAGGTATCATTCTTGATGATAGCCACGGCAACGTCATCGAACCTTCTCTCAATTTTTCATTTAAAGCAAGCAACAACCAAAGTGAGTATGAAGCGCTAATTACTGGCCTTAGACTCGCTGCCGACCTAAACATCACCGAACTTAAGGTATATTGCGACTCCTTACTTATCGTGCAGCAGGTAAACAACTTATACCAAGTAAAGGACCCTTTGCTTTCTAAATACCTGGATATCATACAAAATTTACTTTCAAAATTTTCTAAATATGAAATACAGCACATACCAAGGGAGAGTAATAGCCGAGCTGACATTTTGTCTAAACTCGCCAGCACTCAACCAAATGGGTCATCACTTTATCAGCCAACACTGCTCAAACCAAGCATTGAACTAACACAAATCTTAAGTGTAACACAGGAAGCAGATTGGAGATCTCCATACATATAGTATCTCCAGACAGGGATCTTGCCAGGCGACGTCGAAAATGCTCAACATTTCCGCCGACAAGCCTCCTTTTTTACAATTTATAATAATTGCCTATATTGACGAGGATTCTCTTGTCCGTTACTTAAATGTCTTTTCAGAACAGAAGCCGAGCTCGCACTTGCCGAGGCGTATGAAGGGATCTATGGTACACACCTTGGAGCCCAAATTCTATCTTCCAAAATCCTCAGAGCTGGATTATATTGGCCGACAATACGACATGATTGTCAAGCAAAAGTTAAAAGCTGTAACAGCTGCCAGAAACACAGTCCGATCACACATCTACCAGTCGAACTTTTACACTGTTCCGAGGTAAGTTGGCCGTTCAACCAATGGGGCATAGATATCCTCGGCCCTTTCCCCACATCAGCAGGCCAGGTAAAATTCTTAGTTGTAGCAATTGATTATTTTTCCAAATGGATAGAGGCACAGCCTCTAGCCAAGATTACATCACAACAAATGCTTTCTTTTGTCTGGAAATATATTATTTGTCGATTCGGCATTCCTCGGCACATTATCACAGAGAATGGTCGCCAGTTTGCCGATCAAAAATTCACATCCTTCTTGCAGGACTTGAAAATCAAGCAACACTTTTCATCAGTAGAGCACCCACAAACAAACGGGTTAGATAAAGCTGCAAATAAAGTAATACTACATGCACTAAGAAAGAAACTCGATGACGCAAAAGGCCTCTGGGCCGAGCTTATCCCAGAGATCATATGGGAACACAACACCACTGTCCACTCAACAACAAAGGAAACACCCTTCCGGCTAGTCTACTTGTCCGACGCAATGATACCGTGGAGATCTCCCAATCCTCACTACGCACTGAACTAGCCGACCAAACTACAAAAGAGACAGCTCAGCAAACCGAGCTCGACCTCGCAGAGGAAATCAGATCATCAACAGCAGTCAAACACTTAGCCATGCAACAACATATAGCTCGAAGATATAATCAGAGACTTCACCTTAGGTATTTCCAAGTCAACGACCTTGTGCTCAGAAAAACAGAACAAGCTAGAAGACCATCAGCACATGGCAAACTATCAGCTAATTGGGAGGGCCCTTACTGAGTAACACAAGTCATCGGCAATGGAGCTTACCGACTACAAACCTTAGAGGGTAAAGGCCTCCCTAACACTTGGAATGTATCTTCCTTAAAGTTATATTACAGCTAATACCAGGGACAGGCCAGTACTATTTTTCCTACTGCCAAGATTTTTCCCATAAGGATTTTGCTTGGAGAGGTTTTAACGAGGCTAGCCTACCTGGGCCTTTGAAATCAAAGGTTTTACAACAAATAAATTTATTATCCAGTCAATACTCTTTGCATTTCATACTTCTCATTCATTTAATATTTATACCACCGATCTATACTCCGAACCGATCAATCTGTAACAATCAGTCCAAACAGCCGAACTATAATCTAACTCCGACCATTCGGATACTATCAATCAAACGAACTACTGATCTATATTCTGAATCCAATCATTTAGATTCTATCCTTCAAACAACTGACCGATCTAATTCGGAATCCGATCAATCAGACTCTATCAATCAAACAAAACCTAACTTACCCCAAAACCGATCATTCGGAACCTCTCAGTCAAATTAAAATATCCGATTTCAATTGGAAGCCGATCATTCAGAAATTATCAATGATACAAAAATCCGATCTAAAATGGAGGCCGACCATTCAAAATTCATTAAATCACTCAATCGAATAATTGATCTTAGTCAGAATCCGAACACTGTGATACAAACATTTCAAATAGCCGAATATAATCCGAACCTGAATATTTGGCGAATTCCTGCCAAAACAAATAGCTGATCTTAATAAACAGATTGCCAAACAGATACTCGGAAACTGACTTAAGCAAAATTATTGTCGATCACTAAAACAAAATACAGTTATTATCATACAAAACCCATGCATATTAATCGGCATCTCAAACACCGCCTACTCAGCCTTCCTATGATATTTCTCAATCAAATTAATGGCATTTCACCATTACAACAGTCTTACCTATAAATATTTAGCTCCAACCCAAACTCACATACCAGATAAAAACCAACATATCATACAGTAATAATATTATCATCATAACATGCAAGAAGAAACGTCCAAGTTTGTTCTCTTCCAAAACACAGTAGCAAAATATCAGTTACAAGAACAAAAGCCAACTAAACTGTCTACACAAACAGAACATAAACTGTCATAAGCTCACCATAGGAGCAAAATAGTTTACCAAACAAATTAAACTATCAACAAAAAACAAGCCAAAATCCTATTGAACATTCTCATCTCCTTCCTCAGCAGCACCATCATCTTCGACCATAACACCATCCTGAATTACCTTCCCTGGATCGATGGCTGAAAAGTCCACCTCGGGAGCTAAGAACCTCGCCTGGACAGACGCCCTCTCAAATCCTTCAAGGAAGGAATCAAGAATTTCTCCTTGCTTGTTCTTCTCCAACTCCTTCAATTGAGTGGTAACCTCAATCATACGGGCACCCAGAGCAGATAAGTCAGCTTCTTTCTTTTTTAAATCTTCAACATCATTGGCATAGCTATCCTTCACCTCTTTCAAATATTTCTCAACCTCAGCTAACTTCACCTCTAGCTCTGAAATCTTAGCAGTCTTTATAGCCAACTCTTTCCTAAAGCTCGGATCCTCCTTCTTCTCAACAAACTTCCGATGTATTTTTTCACGGCTACACCCCAAACTCGCCGGCCGCAATCCCACCACCTGAAAATTATAAATTAGTATCCCACGAAACAGAAAAATTTAAAACCTTTACTCCAAAATAAATTTACCTGCATATACTGGTCATTAGCAACATCACCAACCTCGTCGGCCAGAGTTATATCTGTCGACGATTGACAACACTCATCAGCAATATCCATGTATGGGTAATCCCTTCCCCGTAAGGACGAAGAATCAGTCTGATCAGCAATCCCATGCAACCTCTTTTGATTATCAAAAAACTTACGAACTTCTTCAATTGGCACTTCATCTTTTTCATCATCAGAAACGTCAGACAAGTCCACCACGTCACCCTTTCTCTTTTTAGCAATAACCTTCCTCCTCCTAGGCTTTGGCTGATCAACCTCGTCAGTACCGACCTTTTCTGCCTTCGACGTAGACCCTTCCTTATCAAAACCCTTACTCTTCTCCCGAGCTCTCAGACTCGCAGCAGAAACACCTGGGTACTTACCCCCTGGAAAGCAAAGCAAACAAACATTTCAAAAACCTCAGACATGATACAACAAACAAAATTCCAATCCTTACCCAAATAAGCAATAACGGCATCCTTATTCTCCTCCCACTGCAACAGGTCATAAACTGAAATCAACAACCTTAGTCAAATACTCAATTACGCACTCATCCCTTGGAGTTATAATTTTAGGCCCCAGAATATTCTGCGACTCCGAACACCACCAAATAGGGAACTTTTCTCCTAAATTTTCGTCCAAATAAAACGGAAAGTCGGCCTCAAAGTTCCTCACCTTAATATACATTTCCTTGAAATTCTTAAAAGAAGACTTGTATATCTTAAATATGCCAAACCTCAGCGAGCTATTCAAATTTACCCAGCCACCTTTCCACACGCCCTTTGCCTGAAACAAGGAGAAAAACAGCTCCACTGATGGGATTTCTTCCAGAAATTCCATGAGAATCTCAAATGCACGTAGGAACGCCCATCCATTGGGATGCAATTGGGAAGGAGCGCAGTTCAACTGCTTTAACACTTGACACTCAAAATCACTAAACAGAAGCCTCACCCTCAGTTCCTCCAACACACTGATGCACAGAAACTTATCTCTCAACAAATTTCCTTCGGCAAGTATACCGAATTGTCGTCAAGTAAAAACTCACAGTAGAGTGAGGTCGAATCCCACAGAGATTGATTGGTCAAGCAACTTTAATTAGAAGAATGTTCTAGTTGAGCTAAGCAGAAAGTGAGTTGAGAATTGCAAGAAATTAAATGGCAGGAAAGTAAATAGCAGAAAATAAATGACGGGAAGTAAATTGCAGAATCTTAAATAGGGAAGGGAAGTTTAGCATGAAAGTAAATGGCAATAAGTAAAGAGAATGGGTAATATCAGAAATGGGGAATTCATTGGGCTTAGGAGATGTTTCATTCTCCGGATCAAGTTCATTTTCATCTCTTCCTCAATCAATGCATTCATTGATCTCCTTGGTAATCTTAAGTGATTGAATTCCAATTCCTTGGTAATTCAATCTCTCAAATCAGATCAATAGCCAATTCCTTGGTCTAATTGCTCATGAGAAGAGATGAAGTGTGGTCACTGATTATACCACATGTATTTCCAAATCAAAGTATTGGGAGAATTATATGTCACCATATCCGCCCAAACCCCAATTTGGTCCAACATGAGAAAACATTTCTAGCATGATCTCTTCATCCCTTTTCCAAGGTTCAGAAGAGATCCAAGTATGAATAGCTTCTTTTCTAAGATAACTACTCAATTGGATGAAGATTGAAAGCTTTCTAGTAAAATCAAGAGAAAAGAAAGAAGAAGGATTATGGAAACTATTATTGATCCATCAAATTACAACAGAGCTCCCTAACCCAATGAAAGGGGTTTAGTTGTTCATAGCTCTGGGAATGGAAAGCAAAGATGGAGAGTACATTCTGAAAGTTAAACTAGAAGTGCCGAGAAAGTAAAATATAGAGAGTAATTCTAATAATGCACCCCCAAAAGCTCTCTTTTCTAGTTCAAAGCTCTCCCTATTTATACTACTCTTCTGATCTTCTAGTTGGCTCTTCAAGTCTTGGATATGGGCCTTTGGATCTTGAGTTGAAGCAGTTATCATCTTCAGTGGGCTCAGCTTTACTTGCAGAGAAAGTGTGAAGTAGGCAGGGACTTTAGCTTAGGGCGTTAGTGGTGTTAACGTTAAGTGAAAATGTGGGGTTGAGAACGTTAGTGACAATTACCTTTTTCACTAACGTTCCTAACCCAAAGTGGTCCACGTTAACTTCAATGTTAGTGGCACTAACGTGACCACTAACGTTGACCCTTGGCCCTTCGCAAACGTTAATGTGGTTTACCTTTTTCAATAACATTGAGAGTACCCCTTTCTCCCTACGTTAGAGTTCACGTTAGAATAGTTAACGTGGCCTTTAACGTAGGCTTGCCAAATCTTCGAGAGCATTAGTGACACTTACCTTTGTCACTAACGCTTCAGAACGCCCCTACTTCCCACGTTAGAGTTCACGTTAACTAAGTTAACATGACTTCTAACGTGGTATTGATAGCCATCTCCAATGTTAGTGACAAAGGTGAGTGTCACTAACGTTGGCTCATCATCCCTCTTCTCCACGTTAGCTTCCACGTTAATGTAATTAACGTGGCAACTAACGTGGCTCATAGTGGCTCAATCCAACGTTAGTGACAAAGGTGAGTGTCACTAACGTTGGTGATTCTTGCTCCCTCCACGTTAGAGTCCACGTTAACTAGGTTAACGTGGCTTTTAACGTAGCCAATATGGGCTTAGTCCAACGTTAGTGACAAAGGTGAGTGTCACTAACGTTGGCATCATCTTCTTCTTCCACGTTAGAGCTCACGTTAACTAAGTTAACGTGGCTCTTAACGTGGCCAATTGCCCCTTTTGGAACGTTAGTGGCACTTACTTTTACCACTAACGTTGGAATTCTACTTCTCTTCCACGTTAGCTTCCACGTTAACATAGTTAACGTGGCAACTAATGTGGGCTATGATGGCTCACGAAGGCGTTATTGGCAATCACTTTTCTCTTTAACGTTGCAAGCTAGCCTTCATTCTACGTTAGTGGTCACATTAGCTAGACTAATGTGGCTGCTAACGTGGTTCTTCCTTGCTTCCTTTATCCTGAAATCAAGCAATAAAGTGCATCAAAGCTCTGATCCAAGTTATGAGACATGCATCATTCAATTTGTCCTTTAATTCATGCATAATTCTCATGAAATCATGTAAAATTCACAATGTTTGCTTGAATCACGATGTAAGTGATTATTTACCCAAAACTTGCTTATTTCCTAAGAAAATGCATGAAACTACCTTAAAACCATAAAGAAAAGGTCAGTGAAACTGGCCAAAATACCCTGGCATCACAACACCAAACTTAAAGTTTGCTTGTCCCTAAGCAAGTTCTAGAATAAGAGAATGATGAATAAAATGACAAGAGGAATGAATCATTATTGTCGAAGTCATGTTCTTGGTTTTATGGGGTTTCATGCATAGCAACTTAGGTTCATTCCTTTACTGGCTTTCAGACCTTTATCATGCCTTGGAATACTCACTTGATTGCACCTTTTGAGACTTCTATTTATTGATCCCTTTGTCTTTCCAAGGTTTATTTCTTCCTTAGGCTAAGTGTTCTGTGATGGGGCGACTCTTTAAGATAAGCTTTCAGCCAACACTCCCGAACCAGTTGGTTCAAGGTGCTAGGTGTTGAAACACCCCTAAGGACTTACTCCCTCAAGTCTCTCTCCCCCATACATGCACACCACAGGCACATGGTTTGTTATTTTCTTTCCTTGAGGTCTTGGTGTCCAGCACCTCTTTGGGTTACTAGATGTTCTGTAGCAAGGTTGCTCTTGATAGTGGATTTTCAGTCGATAATCCCAGGTTAGTTAACCCAAGTTACCAAGTGATGAAGCACTCCTAAGAACTTATTCATCCAAGCAGATCCTTGGTACAAGAGCACCACAGATAAATCCCTCAAGATTCAAGCCCTTGGTGCCTAGCCTTATTCTTTATTAACTTTTCTTTCTTTTTCAACTCTTATTGTTCTTTTCCTTTTTCTTATTAGGATCTTATTATTTAGCTAGTCTCATGGGGTGTGTTTCAAGCATATGATTCAGGACAGATAGTTGCCTTCCCACCTTTTTGGTGAACCAACTTAGCTAAGTGATTACTACACCACAAATTTAAGAACCTACTCCACAACTTGAACATCACTATAGTCTTTCATAACATCTCTTTTTATTGGATTTAAAAGGACAAGCATACAATAAGCAAGATGAAAATGAAGGCAGGCAATTTGACTAGCAAGCATAGACCTAGGCAAAAGCAAACTTAAAAACAGAATTGAAAATTCCTAAGCTACTATGGAAGCATGTTCTATTTCATACATGATTTTCCTTATTTAAAAAACTTGAAAAAGAAAGATGGAATAATGAGGAAACTCCACCACCTTTTTACTCTTGGAGGTGCTCATGCTCTCCTTCTTGTTTGTCCTCCTTGTGTTTTTCTTGAATGCTTGCACTCCCACTTCCCTTGCTTTTTCCAATCAACTTCTTCCAGAAGCCAGCATCTTCCATCTTCTTTTTCAATGTTTCCTTCTGCTGTTTCACCTTCCTTTCCTCTTGTTCTGTGAGATCTTTTTGGACCTCATCATACCTAGGGATTGCAGAGTGTAGATTATGCATATGACTAGATAGATAGTTCAAGTTGGCTTGAGTGTTTATGTTGAACTCCTCCCTATGTAGTTGTCGTCCTTCATTCAGTACGCTGAACTCATTGAATGCCTTCGTCTGAGCTAGCTGTCGTTGATTGAGTTCTTAAAGGCGTTTGACTTGATGCTCTTGCCTTTCAATCACTTGATTGATGGCTTGAGTGAGCTGGGAGTAGTGTTCTATTTGCTGTTTCTGCCACTCCCCTTGTTGATTCATCCAATTAGAAAGTAGTTCTTCTTGACGATCCATCTTTTGGGCTTGAATGTGCAGTTGTTGTTCTTGTCCCTCCATATAACTCCTCGCTAGCTCCTCAATGGCTCCGTGAATGTGATTCAAGTTGATGTTAGTTGGATCATAGTACTCTTCTTGTTGATATTCTTCATGTTGAGGTTCTTCTTGGTGAGGTTCTTCTTGTGGTGTTCTTCTCCCTATTTGAGGCCTTCTTTGTTGTTGGGCCGGTGTCACATACGTTATACGCTGGAGTGTAACCATCCTTCCAGGGTTTACCCAAGTTGGATTGCTGTCCTCGAAGACTACCTTGGCTTTCGTACACAGCCTAAGGATGGTGCTGGGGAACCAAAGTCTAGCACCTGGATCATTCTTCTCGGCTGATTCTTGAATCCCCTCAGCTATAATTTTGTTCACATTGATGCCTCCACCCTTTACTAAGTAGTGTACCATAGTAGCTCGAGTAACGTTGACCTCAGAATTGTTTGCAGCTGGGAGGATAGATCTCCTCACAAGTTCAAACCATCCCTTGGCTTCTGGGATGAGGTCTCCTCTCCTGATGAACTGAGGTCTTCTATCTGAATACCTTTCCTAGTCAGATCTTATAACACACATATCATTCACAATTTCTTCAAGTTCATCATTGTCGGGGCCGTTACTTATTCTCACGTGGTAACTGGGCTCATCAAAATGTGGTGATTTCAGCTGAAGAACCCTTGTTATGGCATTAGGGTTGAAGTCCACCTCTGTTCCTCTCACGTAACTTTTGAAGGTGGGGGCCTTGGTTTTGTCTTCTCTGACCACATTTGCATAGAATTCTTTGATGAGGTTTGCATTTATCTTTGCTTCTGGGTTTGTGAGCCTTTGCCAACCCCTTTGTTCGATCTTCTCTCGAATCTGTGGGCATTCATCTTCGTTGAACTGGAATGTTAACTCAGGCAATATCTTTTTGAGCTTTATCCGTTCAAATTTACGTTCATGGAATGCAGTTTTGAATTTCCCTTCATCAAAAGGGCTGCTCTCAATCGGTTCCTTTCTCTTTTGCCTCTTGGAGCTTGATGATGTCATGAATGATTTTTGAAAAGTGAAGTTGTTGAGGTTAGTGATGAGTGGTGGAATTCGGTTGGGTTTGGATAGGGTGTAGCTTGGATAATTGTACTTCGAGAGTGAGAAGTTTGAAGAAGTGGTTGCTGGAATGTGAAGGGAAGTACGGACTAGGAATCACTTATATAGGAAAATGATGAGTAAATGAAAGGTGTGGATTGATGGGGTGGTTGTGTGATGGATGGATGGAGTTTTGCATGGGATGAGCACAAGGATCATCAACTTTATGATGGGGTTGGTTCAGTTTCCAAGCTTGTTCTCCTTCCAATGTTGCATGGCAACAATTTCCAATGCAATCCCCCTGGAGACACGTGTATAATCTTCTCTTTTTGTGGTGGCCGAACCCTTCAATTGCCCCATCAATTCTCCTTCAAAATAAAAGAAATGTGATCAAAAGAAAACTTGTGGAAAGTGGCGGCAAAATTTAAAAGACAAGAAAGAGTAACTACTTTTTTAAAATTGTTGTTGTCAACTACTAAGTGCTATTCACAAATGCAAACCAACTGACTAATTAAATTTCCATGTATGCAACCTTGGTGACACCAAACTTAGTTTGTGGCAATGTGGTGTAAGATGATTTGTTCAAGGTGCTAAGAGTGACATGCTATGAGCTGCATTCATGTCCTCTTAGTGTGCCTTGAACACCAAGCTTGTTCTTCACTATATGTTGCATAAAAGGATTTATTCAAGGATATGTCAAAGTTGATTTGCGATCCATGAACCTTGCTTTATTAACTACTTTAAAAGCATGTAAAACATGGGTTGCCTCCCATGAAGCGCTTCTTTAGCGTCACTAGCTTGACGTTCTTCCTTTGTCAGGGTGGTTGGTAATGCTTCAAATCTTCCCCCCTTGCAGTAAACCTGTCTCCATTGGCTTCATCAATGATCTCTACATGTTCTAAGGAGAGAACTTTGTTGATGGTGAAAACCTTAGGTAACTGAGATGGGATGGTGGGGAGATGAGGTGGGATATCTAGGAAGTAAGCTGAGATCACTTTATCCCCTGGAGAAAAATCTTCTGTAGGGATCTTTTTGTTCCTCCATCTCCTTGGTATCTTCTTCTTTGTTTCTCTTGCTGTTATCCTGCTCTTTGTGGTCTCTTTTCCTAGCGTGATTTTGTTGCTGGTCCCATATGATTCTGGTGGTTTTGGCTCCACTTGAGTTTCCTTTAGTTGTGACAGCTGCTGATTATTTTGTTCATCACCCAAAGGAATTCCTGAATGTACAGCTTGTGCCTCAATGCTTGTTTCTCCCACCATCACTCTGTCATGCTCTGTCCTTAGTTCCTTGCCTTCCTGACTTGCTTCTTGTGAGGGTTTGAAGACATTGAAGGTGAGTTGTTCATCATGTACCCTCAGTATTAGCTCTCCTCGCTCCACATCTATGAGCACTCTGGCTGTAGCTAAGAATGGTCTTCCCAATATGATTGGGTGAAGATGACTTTCTTCTATTTTCAGTATGACAAAGTCTGTGGGAAAGAAGTAGTTCCTAACCTTCACCAGCACGTTTTCAACCACTCCTATTGCTTGTTTTTGAGTTTTGTCTGCCAGCCTGATGACTACGTCTGTGGGCATCAGCTCGTTGATTTGCAGCCTCTTCATAAGGGATAAAGGCATTAAGTTGATGCTGGCTCCCAGATCACAGAGTCCTTTATCAAACATTGTTTCTCCTATGGCACAGGGGATGTGAAAACTCCCTGGGTCCTTCCTTTTTGTAGGCAGCTCTGGTTGAATGAGAGCACTGCACTCCTTATTCATCACTATGGTTTGTCCTCCCTTGAGTGAGCTTTTTCTGGTTAGCAGCTCCTTCATGTACTTAATGTATGAGGGAATTTATTGGAGGGCCTTAATGAATGGTATGTTTATATGGAGAGATGCAAATATGTCAAGAAACCTTGAGTATATTCTCTTCTCTACACCACCATGGAGTAATTGGGGAAAGGGTGCATAGAGTCTCAGCAGCTCCTTCTGTGTAATTGTGGTTTCTTGATGATTCTCTTCCTGCTTTCCTGCTGATGTATCTTCAGGTTGTTCTAATGATTTGTTCGGCTCTTCCTCAGTCTCCTTATCCCTTATAGTAACCATCTTACAATCTTTCCATCTGACTTTCTTTGCTTCACCTCTCAGATTTTTCTCTGTGTCACTTGGGAAGTTATCAGTAGGTTTGGGAATCTTCTCAGATAGGTATCCCACTTGAATTTCCAGCCTCTTGATGGTGTCTCCCTGATTCTTGATATTGGCTCGCACCTCCTCTTTGAACACCTTGTTATCTTGAATCTCCTTGCATATGCCTTCAAGTAGAGTCTCAATCCTTGATAGTCTTTCTTCCGATGATGGAGAGTTGAGATTGGAAGGATGAGAAAGGCCATTTTGACTTTGGTATGGATGTTGAGAAGTGTTGTTGGGTGGGTGTTGGTATGACCTCTCTGTGGAGTGTTGGTGAGTTGCATTGTTGTTGGGGTTATGGCGTCTCTGATCTTGGCCTTGGTCTTGTTGATTTCCCCACCCAAAGTTTGGGTAGTTTCTCCAACCAGGATTATATGTTTTGGAGTATGGGTCATGGTTCTGCCTAGGTGAACTCCCAATGTAGTTGGCTTGTTCCTGATCACCCTCTGCTTCTTCATTCACTCCTTCTTGGGTTGCTGCTGAAGTGGTGATTGCTGCTACTTGATTTCTCTCCATCTTCTTAGTGAGGTCAGCTAATTGCTTGGTAATCATCTTGTTTTGAGCTAGCAGTGCATCCACATTGTTCAGCTCCATCACTCCTCTAGTATTGCCTCTTTCAGAAGCATAGAAGTAGTCATTCTCTGCTACAGTCTCAATGACATCTATGGCTTCTTCAATGGTCTTCTTCTTGTTCAGAGATCCCCCGGATGAGTGGTCTACTGCCTTCTTTGATTCATACGAAAGGCCTTCATAGAAAATGTGCAACTGCACCCATTCATTGAACATATCTGGCGGGCATCTTCTTGTCAAGTCTTTAAACCTCTCACATGCTTCATATAGAGTCTCACCATCCTGCTGCCTGAATATTTGTACCTCAGCTCTCAACCTGTTGATCCGTTGAGGAGGATAGAATCTTGCCAAGAACTTGTTCGCCACATCTTCCCAGGTTGCTAAACTCTCCTTTGGAAAGGATTCCAGCCATTTAGATGCTTTGTCCTTGAGTGAGAAGGGAAACAGAAGTAGTCTATAGGTGTCAAGATGAACACCATTAGACTTCACAGTATCGCATATCCTCAGAAAGGTGGTTAGATGTTGATTGGGGTCTTCTTGGACACTTCCTCCGAATGAACAATTGTTCTGAACAAAGGTGATGAGCTGTGGCTTTAGTTCAAAGTTGTTGGCATGTATGGTTGGCCTTTGGATGCTACTTCCACAGTTTCCTGGGTTTGGATTGATGTAAGAACCCATAACTCTTCTCTCTTGTCCAGCCTGATGCGCTGGACCTTCTCTGCTATGGTTGTGAGCCTCTTCTTCATGATGGTTCTCCATATTCTCCTCCATGTCTGGTTCAAAGTACTCTTTCTCTTTCTCAGCACCAACTACTCTCTTTCCTCTTGCTTCCCTCCTTAATCTAAGGAAGGTCCTCTCAGGTTCAGAATCAAAGGAAGTTGAAGCCCCGCTTCTTCTACTTGTCATACAACCAACAAAGCAAAAGCAAGAGAGATAGATGCAGACAGTAATTTCTACAGAAATGCTGTTAGTGTGAGTGATGCAATATATCAAACAGTTAGTGGGTTAGTGACTGAATTGTAAACAACTAAGAAAATGGGTAGGGGAAAGGTAAGAAAATAGCTAAACAGAAAGTAAATTACTCAAATGAACTTAAATTAAACAAAATAAAAACAAATGCTCAATCTAGTTATCCACCAATTTAATCATTGTTGATACAAAATCAATCCCCGGCAACGGCGCCATAAACTTGATGCACGGAAACTTATCTCTCAACAAATTTCCTTCGGCAAGAATACCGAATTGTCGTCAAGTAAAAACTCACAGTAGAGTGAGGTCGAATCCCACAGGGATTGATTGGTCAAGCAACTTTAATTGGAAGAATGTTCTAGTTGAGCTAAGTAGAAAGTGAGTTGAGAATTGCAGGAAATTAAATGGCGAGAAAGTAAATAGCAAAAAATAAATGACGGGAAGTAAATTGCAGAATCTTAAATGGGGAAGGGAAGTTTAGCATGAAAGTAAATGGCAATAAGTAAAGAGAATGGGTAAGATCAGAAATGGGGAATTCATTGGGCTTAGGAGATGTTGCATTCTCCGGATCAAGTTCATTTTCATCTCTTCCTCAATCAATGCATTCATTGATCTCCTTGGCAATCTTAAGTGATTGAATTCCAATTCTTTGGTAATTCAATCTCTCAAATCAGATCAATAGCCAATTCCTTGGTTTAATTGCTCATGAGAAGAGATGAAGTGTGGTCACTGATTATACCACATGTATTTTCAAATCAAAGTATTGGGAGAATTATATGTCACCATATCCGCCCAAACCCCAATTTGGTCCAACATGAGAAAACATTTCTAGCATGATCTCTTCATCCCTTTTCCAAGGTTCAGAAGAGATCCAAGTATGAATAGCTTCTTTTCCAAGATAACTACTCAATTGGATGAAGATTGAAAGCTTTCTAGTAAAATCAAGAGAAAAGAAAGAAGAAGGATTATGAAAACTATTATTGATCCATCAAATTACAACAGAGCTCCCTAACCCAATGAAAGGGGTTTAGTTGTTCATAGCTCTAGGAATGGAAAGCAAAGATGGATAGTACATTCTGAAAGTTAAACTAGAAGTACCGAGAAAGTAAAATACAGAGAGTAATTCTAATAATGCCCCCCCCCCCCAAAAGCTCTCTTTTCTAGTTCAAAGCTCTCCCTATTTATACTACTCTTCTGATCTTCTAGTTGGCTCTTCAAGTCTTGGATATGGGCCTTTGGATCTTGAGTTGAAGCAGTTATCTTCTTCAGTGGGCTCAGCTTTACTTGCAGAGAAAGTGTGAAGTAGGCAGGGACTTTAGCTTAGGGCGTTAGTGGTGTTAATGTTAAGTGAAAATGTGGGGTTGAGAACGTTAGTGACAATCACCTTTTTCACTAACGTTCCTAACCCAAAGTGGTCCACGTTAACTTCAACGTTAGTGGCACTAACGTGACCACTAACGTTGACCCTTGGCCCTTCGCAAACGTTACTGGGGTTTACCTTTTTCAATAACGTTGAGAGTACCCCTTTCTCTCTATGTTAGAGTTCACGTTAGAATAGTTAACGTGGCCTTTAACGTAGGCTTGCAAATCTTCGAGAGCGTTAGTGACACTTACCTTTGTCACTAACGCTTCAGAACGCCCCTACTTCCCACGTTAGAGTTCACGTTAACTAAGTTAACGTGACTTCTAATGTGGTATTGATAGCCATCTCCAACGTTAGTGACAAAGGTGAGTGTCACTAACGTTGGCTCATCATCCCTCTTCTCCAAGTTAGCTTCCACGTTAATGTAATTAACGTGGCAACTAACGTGGCTCATAGTGGCTCAATCCAACGTTAGTGACAAAGGTGAGTGTCACTAACATTGGTGATTCTTGCCCCCTCCACGTTAGAGTCTACGTTAACTAGGTTAACGTAGCTTTTAACGTAGCCAATATGGGCTTAGTCCAACGTTAGTGACAAAGGTGAGTGTCACTAACGTTGGCATCATCTTCTTCTTCCACGTTAGAGCTCACGTTAACTAAGTTAACGTGGCTCTTAACGTGGCCAATTGCCCCTTTTGGAACGTTAGTGGCACTTACTTTTACCACTAACATTGGAGTTCTACTTCTCTTCCACGTTTACATAGTTAACGTGGCAACTAACGTGGGCTATGATGGCTCACGAAGGCGTTATTGGCAATCACTTTTCTCATTAACGTTGCAAGCTAGCCTTCATTCTACGTTAGTGGTCACGTTAGCTAGACTAACGTGGCTACTAACGTGGTTCTTCCTTGCTTCCTTTATCCTAAAATCAAGAAATAAAGTGCATCAAAGCTCTGATCCAAGTTATGAGACATGCATCATTCAATTTGTCCTTTAATTCATGCATAATTCTCATGAAATCATATAAAATTTACAATGTTTGCTTGAATCAAGATGTAAGTGATTATTTACCCAAAATTTGCTTATTTCCTAAGAAAATGCATGAAACTACCTTAAAACCATAAAGAAAAGGTCAGTGAAAGTGGCCAAAATGCCCTGGCATCACACACAGCTATAGATAAAGAAATATTCAAAACCTTCTCCTCTGTGGTAAACCCTATCATCCTCCGAACATGGCAATAATTCCAAACGTACTCTAGACCCAGACCTCACCACTCTAGCCTTGTCTATGCCACTCATAGCATCGTCATCCAGAAACAACGAAACACGACCCTTCACATCGTTTGTTTACCCAGTCATCAGACCAATCTATCTCCCTTTCAGTCTCCCTCTCATACCCCATTCGAACTTAGAAATGAAGAAGATGAAGAACAAACAACGAACCAAGAATTGAATTTTAGAAGACAAAAAGAAAGAAGTTACACATACCTCTTTTACTCATTTTTTCTCTGTTTTGAAACCTTCAAACCCAATTTTAACTCCAACCGCTAGACTGATTCATAGAACCCAACTTTTGGTTTTTCAATGCACTTAACCAAGAGTTACATAACCCTTTCAACTCCACTATACCCACTACTAATCACATCAACCGCCCCTACAGACATTGGAAATGACAAAACACTTATTACTTGATTCTTTCTCCTCATTAAAAATAGTCACTTTTACCATCATTTAATCTTTTCCAAAAAAAAATTTAATTAAGCATCTTGAACTAGGGGCTCCTAGCCTAACTCACCTGCCGAGGTTATACACCTACTCAAATGGCCGATTTATGCTTCATTAAAAGCTCAACTTTCTTCATTAAAACACTTTCCCAGGCCAAGCTTGGGGGCTGTGATCCGACCATTACAAATCAACATCATAAATCGGCATTATCATTCATAACTCGGCATTATTCACGTTATTATTCAGAAAGCTGGCGTTATAGTTCGGCATTATAGTCATTAATCGGTAATCAACGTCATTAATCGGCCACTTACGTTACAACTCAGCTTAACGGACTGTTTTCCAATTGTGAAATGTCCAACCTGATATCTCACCCTTATTATTGCTCTTTAATACAGGCAATAAAACAGAAGTATAACCGACTTGCACATAGCCACCTATAAAAGGTATGATCTTCCATCCCAGAAGGACACATTGAATTCTCAATACTGACTTAAGTTTCGGAGTGTCTTTGCAGGTACACTCCTCCCTCCCCCCTTGTTTCTTGCTCAAAGCTCTACACGATTGGACATCCTCTTGGAGTAAAGTTTGGATTACCACAAAGCTCAAAGGTTGGCACCGAAGATAACAACTCGGCGTCGATTCCCGGAAAACGAGCTCTTCCTCCAGGTATCCATACAAGAACAATTATAATAATAATTATATATAAAAATATATATGGTTATAAATTAGATTTTTTGGTCAGACACACATTTTTTCGTTCAATCATATGTTGCATAATAAATTTATTAATAAAAACCAAAATAGTATCAAGTATATATGGGAGGGCAGGTAACACATTATGGCAGATTAGGAAACAAATTTTCAGTACTTGCAGTCGCATATATAAGAGTTAGGCGAAGTTTGAGTAAGTTAGGGTAAAGTGGGGTGAAGTTGGACAGTGCAAAATTGTCCTTTTGCCATCCCTGTATATGGATGAATAAAGCAATAAACCTCATTTAAAAGATCCCATTGTAAATTTAATTGAAATTAAAGTTGCCTACTTTATTTTGATACTAAATTATTTTAGGTTATATCCTAATGGAGAAGTGCTAACCTAAAGTTTAAGTTGGTTAATCCTTATGGTTGATTCAGAGAGTAGATATTTGAATCTAATTGAAGACCTAAGAACTGGTGAAATAGTCCATCAATCAAGTCAATAAATGTTCAAGAAATAAGTTGAAAAAGTTTGAAAAAGTCCATGCTTTTCTATGCGGACAGATGTATCCTAATAGAGATGTTCTTGAGTTGGCCACTATTTTTGGCCCAACTAAAAGGCCAGACCATAAATATAAACATATTTAAATTAAGCAAAAATAATTTAAATTCATGTAAACATATTTAAATTCTGGCAAAAAAAAAAAAGACATTTAAATGAAGCAAAAATAATGAAACTTGGCCCAACATTTATGTATAGATATATTACGAGTAATATCACTAATAAGTAATAAGTGATTTCATTTGTTATATTGTTTAGTTCATGCTGTTCATCCCCTTCTCGCCTTTTCTTCCGTAGGAAGCTCAATTACTATTTGCCAACAATCAGCATGTAATTGTTCTTAATTAACATTAATCATCATGTCATTGTGGATGGCCAAATAAAGTATATGATGATGATATTGATATATAGGATATCAAAATTAGTCGCCGCCAAAAGAAAAATAATAAAAAAGAAAAAACAGCCTCTTATAATAAAGAACGTAACTCACTAATTATCAATTAATTCTTAGCACCATAGAAACATCAATTAGTGCCTATGATTATCATAACTCAAACCTAATTATACCTTTAACCCCTTCCTTTTTATTTTTAATATGGCATCCTAAGCTCTATATATGATAAGCTTAACAAGTTAACATACATTAGGGGATCAAGCATCATTCTAATATTAGGCTAAAAAGTTTATATATCTTTCTGCGCATGCGCCCCACATCATAGTATTATTAGCAATAGTTCAATAGTCAATACTATAGTTCCCCGCAGAAGAACGAATAAGCAATTTTTTCAATCATAGCTTAAACTCCTACCTATGAAGCACATGAGTTATCGTATTTGTGTATAAGATACATTTTAGACACGATATTCACTGACACTCGTCTAATATGATATGTTTGTTTGTTGTGAACAACTGTGTCTTAATAAAAAAATAAAAAATTATTCTCCAGACATGCTTGGATACATCTAAATACCATCATGTGTTAGCATGTCCAGTCTTTTTTTTTAACATATATTCTTGAAATAAATTTAAATATATTATATATTATTATTTATTAAAATAAAAAATATTTTAAATACCTGATATAATTAAAATAAGATATTAAAAATAATTAAAAAAATTAATTTATATTTTAATATCAATAAAATATCAAAATATCATTACAATTTATCTGAAAAATACTTTATATTTTATATGTATGCGTATTCTCATATCTTATAAAATTTTAAAATTTGCATATCAACATATCTCGTATCGTGTTGTATCCCGTGACCGTATCCGTATGGGTGCATGATAGACTACTACTCAAAAAAATGTGGCTAAAAATCTCAAGTTTTCTATGATCTTAATAATTATGGATGTGTAGTAGTTCCATTAATCTCAAGCAACTAATAATTAAGAAGAACATTACATATATTCGATGAAACATTAAATTAACTATATACTATGCATCGAATATATGTAATGTTCTTTTTAATTATTAGGATGTTGTGAGGCCAAGGCAAGGAAACATTTTCTAATTAAATAGCTAATTTATAATTATGTTAAGTATATATTAAAATTAGTGGTTAGTATAAAATTGATGGTATTGATTGAACTTGAGAAAGGGGTTGAATCAAGTTTGCACTAAGTTAAAATTTCAGATTCTGTTTTTGCAGAAGCTTAAGTTGTAGGAGATTATTTCATTTTATCTCATGTGCAGAATAGAAAAAAAGTAGGGAAGAGGAGAAAGAGACTAGCATGTATCCTAGTTCGGATTCCTGGTGCAATGAATCCTACGTCCAGTCTCCACCACAAACCATGGTGGAATTTTCACTATAATCCACTTATTACATTGACCAATACTATTGAATTACTCCCTAATTCAACTAGTATATACCCCTAAGCTTTCTTCACCAAAACATAGCTACCCAAAGTGCTTTTTCAACCTGGAAGGAGAATCCTAACAGATTCAAAACTCACCAAGTGCTAACCCAACTTGGCAAGGGGAACTAATCCTAGTTCAACACCTCAATTACATCAGAAATCAGTGGCTATTATACATCACTCTTGCCTTTTCTCTCTTGGCTTTTCAACCTCACATAATCAGCCTTTTCTCAACACAGAAAATGACATAAGACAGCCATAACAAAGAAAAAAAAAATTAAGCTTGAGTAGAAGAAAAAGATTCCAGCTCCATATTAGAGATGATGCTCTGAGTGTGTGCTCTCTTTTTCTTGCTTTAGAATGATGGAATGAAGTTGCTTTTATGTCTTCATCTTGCCTTTCTTTTTGCTTCTTCCTTTTGCTTGTCCTTGCTGTCCGTTGGAGCTGTCACAGCTAGCAAGTAGTCCTTCTTTCTCATACTCCACTACCTCTGTTAGATGAAAAGTACGTCCACCACTTCTGTGGTCCTTTTTTTTGCTTTTTTCCTTGGAATGCATTCCTTTTTCCTTCTGCTCCATTATCTCTGCTGCTACTGCTCTTTAGCTCGTTTGTGTTTTGCTCAACCATGATCCAAAATGGTGCTCTACTGATGTCCTTGAGTTAGTGGGGTGTCCTTGTGTCCTTCTTGCTTTATTAGAGCAACACTTGTCCTTTTCTTTTTCCAACTGTCCTTATTTGCCTTTTTGTGAATGCATAAGCTTTTTCTTGCTGATCGGTGAAACAAGGAGGAGCTTTGGATCTTTTACATTGCTGAAGTACAAGCTGGTCTTGGGCCGAAGCAACATAAACTTGGACATTTGGGCCTATCACAATAAAAACACACATTAAACAATATTGGGCTTTAAACTCAAAGAATGTTTGTTATCATTTATAAAACCCAAAATCAATTTAAACTCAACAATCTCCCCCTTGTTGACAAACATGATAAAAAGAAGGGAATTAAAATTTAACACATATTTAAATGGGTTGAGAGCACTTCCCTTTCATGACCATCCGAAGTGTATAGTACTCCCCCTTAATCATGGCTTACATCTTCACCTGAACAAAGCTTAAAAACATACAAGTCCAATTTTTCCAAGTAATACATCACAGTAATAGTGACTCACAAAATAATTAACACAGCATAGGACAAAATAAAGTAAACATCACCATGTGTTATTGTCCTTAACCCCTAAGCCAATGCTAACAATCCTTTTCTTTTCTCCCCCTTTTGTCATCAAGGAGATAAAGGAAGGAAAAACTTGCACAAAATTTTGTTAGTGGCCAGTTCATAGAGTATCAGTAGTAGAGTATTTAAAGTCTTTACAGTCATCCAAAAAAATAAACAAGTTCAAAAAGAAACTAAGTCATAATCACAGATGAGATAAAAGGTCCTAGGTATTTGAGTTGGATTCATCAGAGGTTCCATCGTCATCCCCCTCATTGTCAGTAGTTGTGAGTCCAACCTCTACATTCTCCACAAAGTCCCTCAGAATTCGAATTCTCCCTTTGGTCTTCTTGAGAGCATTTTCTTCCATAACTTGGTTCATTTTGCGCTCGGCACCATGAGTGAGAAAAAGGTCTGTTAGATTGATGAATTCCTAAAGCACATTCTTCAGAATACGTGTCATGACCTTGATTGTGGTGGAGGTTGAAGGGGGAATCAGAGGATCCTTATCAACAGAGGAAACATCAGTGCTATCATCAGTCTGGCGATGTCTGGGTGCTGTTTTCTTTACTGCACCACCCCCTTTTATATATGAGTTACAATCTTTTGAAATTTCAGCCCCAAAATCAACATTGTAATATTAAAAAATTTTTGTAAGAAGCATGGCATAAGGTAAAGTATTTTTTGTACCGTCACAAGCATGCATTTGTCTCACAAGCAAGTAAGCAAAAGAAATAGGAGTTTTAGAGAGAAGAGCAAACAGAACCAGTGTGTCACAAAATGAGACGCGTTGAAGAGAGTCGCGCTGAGGCAAAATGATGTGGTTAACAATCCTGTGCAACTGGGTATGGATTGGACTAAGAGACTTGTGAGTAGGAGTAGTACCTTCTAAGAGAGGGATATTGATGCACACAGTACTCAAAGCTTGAAAATAAGACACATTCAGAGTATCGTCCCACTTACCCGATGTATAGACATCAACCCCTCTGTCCTGATAATCTAGGCCTTTGCTTAGGTGGTATTTGTCGAGGATGATCACCTTACCTTTAACAAAAGAAACGATTCTCCCCTTCTTTGTAGGACAGATTGCTGTAGAACTGCTTCACCAGATTAGGATAAATTTTCTCCTTAATGGACAGAATGGGAATCCATCCTTGACATGCAAACAGAGGAGTAAAGTTCAGACCTTTCCTACGGAGTTTGTCTAGATTGACAAGCTTAGGAGGATAGAGGGTGCGATTATATACCTCTTTATAGAAAAATAGGTAGTTCATGAGAGATTGAAAACGACGACAATCAAAGGACTCGTGGGGAAACTCAGCATAGAAAGACTTGTAACCAATGGGATTGGACATTTTAGGTTCAGAAACGGAACGAAGAGGAAAATCAATGACTGTATCGCGGGTATGGCGAGTCTGAGAGGAGGGATTCTCTTCGTCTTCATCATGAAGAGGTCATTTTCTTTTGGAAGAGCTAGGTTTAGATGAGCTTGGCTGAGAGACATTTGGAGGAGTAGGAGTAGGGCGAGGAGTTGCGCCAGGGCGGTGAGCAATGGTCTTAGTGCGAGCCATGTCAGGAGTAGGGTTTGGTGGAGATGGAGGAGAAGATTGAGTGGGAGATTGGGAAGGCGAGGAGTGTGTGTAATAAGCACTGTTGGTATGGGTGCCACTGTGAGAGCCTCTGCGGACTTGCGAGCCATTTATAGAGCACTGGTTTACAGAAGATGAAGAAGTGGAGAGAGTAGTGTGAAAGGATGCATGTAATGGGAAGTTACAGCTGTAACCTTCGTACGTTAAAAGAGGGATAAAGAGAAATAAAAAAATTGAAATGAGGCTCAATTAAAATAGAAAAGCAAATAAAAAAATTGAAAGCCCACTTTTCATAAAAATTGAGATAGCAACAAAAATGGAAAGGGCCCAATGTTTTCAGTAAAGAAAGCCTAAAGTTCCTGAGACTGCTTTAGCACGTTAGGTCCATTACGCAAGGTTCAGTTATGAATCCAGTAAGCTTTACTGAGATTGATTGATGCTTACTCATCATCTGCCAAGAAAAGTCTCATCTCGATCTATGAGACAAAACATAAAAAATCTCATCATCAGAATCATTAATAAAACAAAGATGAAGCAAGAATGCCCAGTTCAATTCGTAGTTTGAAGAACCTCTCTTCTATCAATGGTTTGGTAAAAATATCAGCCAGCTAACTTTCAGAATTTACAAACTGAATATCTAAATTTCCATTTTGCACATGTTCTCTTATAGAATGAAATCGAACTTCAATATGCTTTGTTCTTGAGTACAAAATAGGGTTTTTGGAAATATTTATAGCACTCATGTTGTCACAAAACAATGAAATATTGGAAACATTCAGCTTATAGTCAGCTAATTGAGTTTTTAACCATAATAATTGAGAACAACAAGAGGAGGCTGCAATATACTCAACTTCGGCTGTGGAAAGTGCCACTGTAGCTTGCTTCTTGCTTGACCAAACAATGAGTGATTTCCTAAGAAAGCAGCACATGCCACTTGTGCTTCTTCTATCAATTCTGTCCCCAGCAAAATCTGCATCATAAAAACCTACTAATTGAAAGGAATTAGTCTTTGCAAACCATAAACCATAATCAGTGGTACCAAGTACATATCGAATGATCCGTTTGACAGCTGAGAGATGTGATTCCTTAGGATTTGATTGAAACCTTGAGCAAACTCCTACACTTTAGATGATATCAGGCCTTGAGGAGGTTAGATACATCAAGGAGCCAATCATCCCTCTATAGCGTGTCTCATCAACATCTCTAGCATGTTCATCTTTGTCATGCTTGATATTTGGATGCATTGGGGTTCCATTGGCTTGGCACAGTCCAACCCAAATTTCTTGATAAGTTTCTTTGCATATTTTTCTTGATGAATGAATATCCCTTCTGCAGTTTGCTTTATTTGCAAGCCTAAAAAGAAGTTGAGTTCTTCCATCATACTCATATCAAATTCATTGGTCATAAGCTTAGCAAAATCTGCACATAACTCCTCATTAGCCGAACCAAAGATAATATCATCAACATAAACTTGCACAAGAATAAAATGATCATTATAATTCTTAATAAATAAAGTGGTGTCAGTGGCTCCTCTTTGAAATTTGTTTTTCAATAAGAATGAGCTAAGTCTCTCATACCAAGCTCTAGGAGCTTGTCTCAAACCATACAGGGCTTTAGCTAATTTGAAAACATGATTAGGAAAAGTTTTGTTTTCAAATCCAGGTGGTTGAGCCACATAAACCTCTCTATCTATTATGCCATTGAGAAAAGAACACTTTACGTCAATTTGGAATAGCTTGAAGCCACAATGAGATGCATAAGCAAGGAGAAATTTGATGGCTTCCATTCTAGCTACAGGTGCAAAGGATTCATCGAAGTCAATCCCTTCTTCTTGATCATAGCCTTGAGCAACCAATCTAGCTTTGTTTCAGACAATGGTTCCATCTTCATCCAATTTGTTTCTGAAAATCTCTTTAGTGCCAGTGACTTTCTTCCCATTTGAGTGAGGCACTAAGGCCCAGACCTGATTTTTCTCAAACTGCTACAATTCTTCCTCCATGGCTAACACCCAAGATGGATCAGTAAGTGCTTCTTGGATATTTTGAGGTTCAATCTTTGATATAAGAGCTAAGTTGTTGGTTTCAGCTCTTTTCAAAGATGATCTAGTTGATATTCCTTTGGAGGGAACACCTATTATGAATTTCTCAGGATAGTTTTTCAGAAACTTCCATTCCCTGGGCCTTCTGGTTTGAGTTGAGGATTCAGGTTCCTCTTGATCAACAATGGCCTCTACATCAGTGTTTTCTGCTGCAACAAGAGATCATTCCAAATTGTCTCCTGCAGAATTGGAATTTTCGCTGCTAACAGGTGCAGCTTCATGAGAACTTGAATTTTGAGGAGCTGACTCAGTATTCTTGGACAATTCAGCTTCAAAACCTGGACTATCATCAATGCAAACACTAGAAACAGTGTTAGACTCACAGAATGTGACATGCATGGTTTCTTCAACAGTTTTAGAATTCTTATTATATACTCTATATGCCTTGCTATGAGTGGAATAACCCAGAAATGCCTTCATGTGTTTTAGGATCAAATTTTCCTAAATTTTCTTTGATGTTCAGTATGAAACACTTGCATCCAAACACATGAAAGTAACTAAGATTGGGAGGATGTCCTTTCCAAAGTTCATATGGGGTTTTCTTAAAAAACTTCCTACTGATGGTTCTATTTAAAACATAGCAAGCTGTATTCACAGCTTCAGCCTATAAGAACTTGGGAATTTCATATTCACATAACATAGCTCTAGTCATTTCTTGTAAACTTCTATTTCTTCTTTCCACAACACCATTTTGTTGAGGTGTTCTAGGACACGAGAAGTTAAGTGATATGCCTAGTTTATCACGAAAAGATTCAAAGTGTTGATTTTCAAATTCTTTACTATGGTCACTTCTAATTGAAACAATTTTTACACCCTTTTTTATTTTGAATCTTTTTGCTGAATTTTTCAAAAACAGAAAAGGCCTCATGTTTATGAGCAAGAAAGAACACCCAACCAAACCTAGTCATCCACAATTACCATGCCATAACTTTTTCCTCCAAGACTTTGAGTCCTAGTTGGTCCAAATAGATCAAGATGTAACAATTCCAATGGTTTCTTAGTTGAGACGTCTTTCTTGGGTTTGAAAGAGGTTTTTATTTGTTTACCCATTTGACAAGCATCACAAATGATATCCTTATCAAATTTTATATTAGGAAGCCCTCTTACTAAGCTTTTCTTTACAAGCTTAGAGATTTGGAGCATGCTAGCATGTCCTAAGCTCTTATGCCACATCCATTTTTCATATTCCATTGAAGAGAAACAAGTTACATTTTGAACTTTAAGATTATCTAGTGTAAGACCATAAACATTGTCACTTCTTTTGGCAACAAACAAAATAGCTCCTGTTTTCTCATTAATGACTCTACAATCAGATTTTCTAAAGGTTACAGCATATCCAAGGTCACACAATTTACTTATGCTCAATAGATTATGCTTTAACCCATCAACTAAAAAGACACTATCAATGCAAGTAGAAAAATCTTTGCCAACCTTACCAATGGCAATTATTTTACCTTTACCATTATCTCCGAAAGTGACAAATCCTCCATCATACTTGTTGTGTTTAATGAAGAAAGTATCATTTCCGGTCATATGCCTTGAACATCCATTATTAAGATACCACATGTCCAATTTCTTCTTGGATGTAAGGCAAACCTGCATGTTCTTCAACTAACCTTAGGTATCCAAATCCATTTGGATCCTTTGATGTGAAATCTTCTTGGTTGCCCAAGAGCATTAAAGTCATAAACAACTTTATATAATTTATTATCATTACCAAAAGACCTTAGAAATATGAAGCATTGAAGAGGATCATGACCTTTTCTATTGCACTTGTAGCAATGGTTCTTGCCCACTGATTTCTGAGGTTTGTTGAATCCTTTCAGTTTGAAAAACTTGGAAGAGGGGACTTCAGATTATTGAACATTTTGTTTGAAAACAACCTTATTTTCCTCTTTGAATCTAAGTCCAAATTTTTCAGACACAAACCTTTGACAAGCAAGCAGTTTGTTCAAATTTTGAGAACCTTGAACAAACTTTGCTAGGTCTTCATTCAGATTTTTTATTTGTTCATTCAGCTTTTTGTTTTCAGAAATTAAATCAGTGGAAGCAGTAACCTTATGCTTGAGTTTGAATTTCTCTAATTCAGCTCGTAAGGCACTGTTTTCTTCTTTTAAAAAATTTTCATTACAAGTTTCAGTTGCCTTAACCTTTTTCAAAAAAAGATCATTTTCTGTCCTTAATGCCTCATTTTCTTTCTTACATTTCGCATACTTATCCAAGAGTTTCTTAGAATCCACAGTAATGTCTTTAATAATGTACTGGAATTCTTCAATAGAAAAGTCAAAGAGATCTACCTCATTTTCATCATCATGATCAGCCATCAGACACAGCTGAGCTTCTTGATCAAAACTCTCAGAGCTAGTGTCATTCTCCAAGTTTTCCCATGTTTCCATCATCACCTTCTTTTTATCTTTCTTGGATTTTTGCCTTTCTTTAGTTGAGGGCAATCTGACTTGAAGTGACCTAGTTCCTTGCAATGGTGACATGTGAACTTGACTTGATCTTTCTTGACTTCTTTGGATGAGGAACTTCCTTTGCCTTTGCTTTTGAATCTCAGTAATCTTCTCATTTATCTTGCAAAGAGCACCATTTCTTCATTTGAGAAACTGTCATCAGATTCTTCTTCTTTGGCTGTCATTGTTGATTTCAGTGCTATACTTTTCTTTTTGTCATCTTTGTCTTGAGACATGTGAGTGGTTTCATAGGCTAGCAGCTTGCCTCTTAACTCATCATAGGTGATTTTGATCAAATAATTCCTTTTAGAGATGGCTATACTTTTTACTTCCCATTTCTTAGTAAGACTCCTCAGGATCTTCCTCACTAAGGTTTTTTCAGAATAGCTCCTTCCCATGGCATCTAGATTGTTGATGATTATTGAGAACCTTTCAAACATTTGATCGATGCTCTCATCCTCCTTCATGCTGAACATTTCATAGTCCTTCATTAGCATATCAATTCTGGTCTCCCTCACTTGCTTAGTGCCTTCATGAGTGAGTCTGAGCTTGTCCCATATTTCTTTAGCCGTCTTGCACCTTGACACTTTTTTGAATTCTTCAAAACTGATTGCACAGTGCATTAGGTTGATAGCCTTGGCATTGAGTTCAACCTTCTTCTTTTTTTCCTTTTTCCACTCGCTGTCTTCTTTTGCCACAACTTCTCCATCACCATTTTGTTTAGTGCGAACGTCTGGTCCATTGAGGATGATCTTCCAAATATTGTAGTCGATTGACTACACGAAGATTCTCATTCTTTCTTTCTAGTAAGAATAGTTGCTGCCATTGATGTAGGGAGGTCTGTTATTAGACTGACCTTCAGTGAGAGTGAAAGCCACGATGTTGGGACTCATATTGTTGGCCATGGATATTTACTCCAAGCTATGAAGCTTGACTCCTTGAGACCAGACTCTTGATACCAATTGATGGTGTTGATTGAACTTGAGAAGGGGGGTTGAATCAAGTTTGCACTAAGTTAAAATTTCAGACCCAGTTTTCGCAAAAGCTTAAGTTGCAGGAGATTATTTCATTTTATCTCATGTGCATAACAGAAAAAGAGTAGGGAAGAGGAGAAAGAGACCAGCATGTATTCTGGTTTGAATTCCTGGTGCAATGAATCCTATGTCCAGTCTCCACCACAAACCATGGTGGAATTTTCACTATAATCTACTAATTAAATTCACCAATACTGTTGAATTTCCTAAGCTTTCTTCACCAAAGCTTAGCTACCCAAAGTGCTTTCCCAACTTGGAAGGGGAATCCTAACAGATTCAAAACTCACCAAGTGCTAACCCAACTTGGCAAGGAGAACTAATCCTAGTTCAACACCTCAATTACATCAGAAATCAGTGGCTATTATGCATCACTCTTGCCTTTTCTTTCTTGACTTTTCAACCTCACATAATCAGCCTTTTCTCAACACAGAAAATGACATAATATAGCCATAACAAAGAAAATAAAAAATTAAGCTTGAGTAGAAGAAAAAGATTTCAGCTCCATGTTAGAGATAATGCTTTGAGTGTGTGCTCTCTTTTTCTTGCTTTGAAATGATGGAATGAAGCTGCTTATATGTCTTCAGCTTGCCTTCCTTTTTGCTTATTCCTTTTACTTGTCCTTGCTGCCCGTTGGAGCTGTCACAGCTAGCAAGTAGTCCTTCTTCCTCATACTCCACTACCTCTGCTGGATGAGAAGCACGTCCACCACCTCTGTGGTCCTTTGTTTTGCTTTCTTCCTTGGCATGCATTTCTTTTTCCTTCTGCTCCATTATCTCTGCTGCTACTGCTCTTTGCTCGTTTGTGTTTTGCTCAACCATGATCCAAAATGGTGCTCTGCTGATATCCTTGAGTTAGTGGGGTGTCCTTGTGTCCTTCTTGCTTTATTAGAGCAACACTTGTCCTTTTCTTTTTCCAGCTGTCGTTATTTTTCTTTTTGTGAATGCATAAGCTTTTTATTGCTGATCGGTGAAACAAGGAGGAGCTTTGGCTCTTTCACATTGCTGAAGCACAAGTTGGTCTTGGACTGAAGCAACATAAATTTGGACATTTGGGTCTGCCATAATAAAAGCACACATTAAACAATATTGGGCTTTCAATCCAAAGAATATTTGTCATCATTTATGAAACTCAAAATTAAACTAAATTTAACAAAAATATATATTAAAATATAAATTAAAAATAAATTAAATTATATATATTTTTATAAATATATAGTAACTAATTTTAGTGTGTGGATAATATTTTTATCTAATATTTATAGGACTTATCCATGAATTATTTATGCAATATTATCCTCACCGTTTTGTTAATAGGGCTCATGATTCAAATATAACCCTCTTATAAACTACAAACTAAAACTTATAAGGAATATAATCAACGACAAATAATCCAATGTTGTATTACACATACTCATTTCATTTTTGTATCTTGAGCTAGTTTATTCTTTTTTTTTTCCCTATTATATAAATTAATTATGGGACTTATGTTAAGCAAATTTCACAATCCATTAAGAATTCATTAATAAAAGAGAATGAATCGACTCATATACAAACAAAACAAAAAAGATAATATGTAGAAAAAAAAAGCAATACATAAATCGTTCTATAGAAAATGAATGAACAAAGTATGAAGCATAGTTTAGTAGCAACAGATCGAGAAATAAATCCAAAATAAAAGTGGCTATATAATACTAAAAGAAGAAAAATAGACATAAAAAAGGCGGTGCACAAAATCCTGCGTTAACACATAGTTTAGAAAAGAGTCACACCCAAAAAATGTATGTGAGATATACAATATAATTTGATAATTATATCAGTGATTATTTTTATATTTTAAATCCATAATCTTAAAGTCACACCGAGAGAATTCAACCATGACTCCAAGAAATTGGACTCATTATTATCATCTAGGTGGTTGTAGAAAGATTCTTCTTATTCTTCGCAGCAAAAGTGTTCTTGTTATTGTGCATCCAAACCTTGAGTACCCTTCTCTTGATCCCAAGGTCTTGGCAAAACTTGTTCACCATAGATTCATCTAGCTTCTGTATCTTCCATCCGGCCTTCTCCGCGAAATCGAGCATCTTCGCCTTCTGTTCTTGTGTGAACTTTGTTCTGAACCTCTTCTTCATCCGCACCCCCCCTTTTTCACAATAATCCTTATTGTCGTTATGATCATGATCATAAGATTGATCAGAAAGACTAATTGATGAGTGTGCAAAAATATGCTTCACCACTTGATGTTGATGATGATGAGCTTCAGATTGAATCTCTTTCCTGTGAAAGTTTCTATGGCAATTGCATGCAGAACAGATGAGGGCTTCAATGGTACCTTGTTGACCACAGGGCATGAATTCGCCGCATCCATCAGTTGCATTGCCACCAAGTGAAGCTGCATGGTTCTTCAGACATTCTTTGTATCTTATTATTGTACCCATCTTTTTCTCTTCTAATAATGGCTTCTTCTCATCATCAGTGACAACAACATTAGAACAAGAATTGTAGTTATTAGGCTCCATATATGTCTCTAACTAATAATAGAACCAACTGAATGAATATATCAAGCTTATATTTACAAATGAAATGAAATTAGAAAGGAAGGTTTCGATTTTTGATGATGAGAAGAAATGAAACTCAATAGGGAAAAAGGGAATGAATCGAATTAGTGGATGATTGTGAATTTTGCAAGTGAAGCAACAAAGTGCATGGCATGATATACTTTCTCATATAATAGAGAAATCTATTTTTCTTGTTAATTGAGCAAGAAATAAGTCTTACTATATGTAGATATATCTTAACAACACTTACATAATTAAGATAGTCACCATAATATATATATATATATATAAAAGAAAAAGAGATGAAACCCTTTTTTTAATCAAAATTCAAGTTTAAAACTCATGTAGTAACCCATTCCATTTTCTTTTGGTTAATTCCAGAAAAATGGAACAATTGACTGCTGAGCCGTATGAGGCAGGAAACTCTCAAGTACAGTTCTAAGGGAAGGAATTTACTCACCTATTCCGACCGCGGAGAACAGGCCATTCGACAGGGAGATTCCGAAATTGCTGAGGCTTGGTTTGATCAAGCCGTTGAGTATTGGAAACAAGCTATAGCCCTTACCCCCGATAATTATATTGAAGCACAGAATTGGTTGAAGATCACAGGGCGTTCTTAATTTAATAAAAACACTTTTTTTTAGTTCTATTTATATTATACCCTTATATCTTAATTAATATATATATATATATATATATATATATATTATTTCCATATTTATTTTTATATTTCATATTTATCTTACTATATTTATCTTACTAAATAATTTTATTTATATATTATTATATTTAATATTTAGTTTAGAATATTTAATGTATTTAAATGTATATTTAATGTAATTAAATGTTTGTTATTTACATCAGTCCATCCAATAAAACTGAAAATTTAGAATAATATTCTATATATCTATTATATAAATATATTAGGCTATAGTGTCCCGACCTCTCTTGAGACATTATATTAATCTTATTAGATTACTTAAATATATGTTAATGACTCCATATCAACTAAAAACAAGACAAAAAAAATTCTAATTCGAATATATATTATTAGCATATATAAGAATATATTATTCTTATTCCATAGTCCAAATAGATTCCAATGAATTCCAATACATATTCCAAACAAATACTTATGATTGTTGATTGTGATAAGAAACAGAAAGAAAAACTCTACTCGAATCCATTTGTGAAAGACTATACTAAATAAGACACATAACTTTCTAAAATTGAAAAAATAAAACTAACATATGGAAAAAAAAATTAGAGAGTTAAGCAGGTCTTATGGGAATAGAGGGACTTGAACCCTTACGATTTCTTAAGTTATATATAATTTTATTTTAGATGTATAGTGTAAAATAATGTTATACAATCGTCTGGATCATATTTTTTTTAGATGATTATTTGTGTAATTAATATAAAAAATAGATATTTTTATTGACATGACATTACGTAATTAAATACATCTATAAAATTAATTTACACCAATAATAATAATAATAATGTGACTAACTATATACTTTGCTACTTTATTTTTGTAGGTTATCATGAGGCGAATTCCCTATTTTCAGTTTATATTTTTTATAAAATTCTCATTTTGTTAGTTTTTCACCTTGTTGAGCACTTAATTAACATTTAAGACCTTTCTGTTAGTAACCATAGATTCAGGAATAATATAAAAACGTTTAAAACGTTTTTTTTTTTAAATATTTTTTAATAATTAAAATTTAATATATATAATTGATTAAATCATATTATTTTATTAAAATTAGGTCAGACAAATTAATATGGCCAAAAAATTAATGAACTAAATTTTGAACCAATCTAAATTAATATTTTTTTTATAAAAAATAATTACAATATCTTTATTATAAAAAATGACAAAATATTTTTATTATATATTTTTTGAAAATCCTAAATTCTAACCTTTCTCTTCTCTCTGTGTCGTTATGGGGTTAAGATTTAAAATTAATAATATATATATATATATATATATGAATATTTTAGTTATTTTCTATAATAGGAATATTGTAGTCATTATTTATAAAAAAATATTAATTTAGATTGGTTTAAAATTTGGTTCATCGATTTTTTTTAAATTAGTTTGTCCAATCTAATTATGATATAAATAATACAGTTTAATCAATTATATATGTTAATTTTAATTATTAAAAAATATCTTTTAAAAAAAAAGGTTTTAGTGGTCTTTTATATATAGCTCCCTTCAGGAATAAATGAGAACTAAGAAAAGATTTAATAATGGTGCTTTGGGGAAATATCCAAACTACTAACCGTATTATTGTTACCTACACGTCCTACACAAATAGCAATATACTAGTATTAGGCACTATTTTCGACAATATATAGAATTATTAATAAATAAATAAATAAATATTATCAGTCATATAAAGAAAAAATGGATCTCTTACAAAAATAACATGATGGACAGCTATATGTTAGTAATGGTGAAGTTCTAGCGGGTAATCCCAAATTCCCAATTACCTTCTCTAGAGTTTAAATACGGATTCTCCTTATTATGTTAAATTCTACACTTTTCTTTTTCTTTTTTCATTTTAGTGGTAATAACTCCCATTATCACCCAAATTAACTCTTGTTGGTTTGATAATTCTGAAGTTTTATGTAAGGGATAAATTTGGTAATACAATATCTCATTTATTATATCAATTATTGGTCATTTGTTTTAAAAAAATTAACTAAGTTATATAGTAATAACAAGTTAGATACTAAAATATTTTTATTGACCACTTTTAACAAATATAGTAACTAATATGTAAGAAGCTAATGTGGTTTGCACATCTGTTGTCTCCGTGTGTACACGTTTGAGAAAATGTGTGGCCGAGACAGTAGTTACAATTAAATAAAGAAACTAGGATTGTAATTAAAGGGATAATAGGCAATTAAAAAGTTGGGAGTAGCGCATGCTTTGCTTTGCATACACTATTAGACACCAAGCTTATGCTATGAGAAAAGGAAGTGCCTTTTTCAAAAGTGATTAGATTAAATTAGACAAAATAAAAGAATTGCCAAATAAACAAAAATAAAAAAGAGGGGGAGCCTCATATTTGTGAACACTGTCCACTTAGAAGAAAAGATTGTCCCTTGCTTTGCCATTAACAACCAAAGTGCGTGTTACTTTAAAAAAGGGTTTGGACTGTCTTAGATTTAGTTGATTGTCTCCACTTCATAGTTCAAATAAAGTCTCCATTGGTAGTTTGCTACAGCAATGTTCCGATCCATAGAAGTATAAATAATCCCTGGTATAAAAATATAGGGATTATTATCAATTTCAAACACCAAATTAACGATTGATAATAAAAATATACGATGGCTTTTATTTGTCCTATATTTATAGTCGTTTGTTATTTTATTTTATTAAATAAAGTCATTAATTTTAATTTATTCATACTACTTCAAATTTCTTTCTTTAATAATGATTTATCCAAATAGATTTGGAAAAGAAAACAACTCATATATAGGTTGGTGATGTAAGAATCTTATATTTTAGTTTTTTCTTTTAAATAACATGAAAGCAGAGTTCTTACAATTTAGTTTTTTTTTTTTTTTTTAATAACATGAAAGCAGAGTTTAATTTTGTATCAAAGATAGAAATATACTTGAAAGTGTATAGTAGTAGTTAGAGTAATTAGCAGTGTATAATAGTGGTTAAAATAATTAGTTTGTTATTTTGTTTTAATTAGTGAATTGTCAATTAGTTAGGACTCTTTAGGCTTTAGTCTTCCTTGCTTCTGCTACAGATATATATATATATATATATATATATATATATATATATATATATATATATATATATATATATATATATATATATATATATATATATATATATATATATATATATATATATATATATATATATATACACATTGTGTTGAACTGCTGAATTCTAATTTTTCTATATTGCTTGAGTTCTGTTATCTCTATTTCTCTAGGTTCTTTTTTTTTTTTACCTATGATTTCACCCTTTTGATAATTTTGCTATCTCAGTAAACACTGATTCAAATTTAAATAGTTCAATCATTAATTCGATTCTCCTTCAATTCTATAATCAAAGGCTTTTCACTTCAATTCAAGACAAATTAAGTGAAAAGAACCACAAAATCTTGTAACAGCAAACTCTTGCAGCAATTTGTAGATAAGTTTTGGAGGATCATCTACATAAAGATAATATTTTCAAGAAGTATGATAATCAAGAATATTAAGTTGCTGGCATTGAATCCTCTAAATACACAGTGGATTCAAGATAATTAGAATTCCATTTTTTGGTTATTGGCTTTGATTCGGTTTTCAAATCTAAAATGGTTGATTGTGAATATAGTTATCAAATCTGGGATAAAATTAAAGTTTACTTTGCTAAATTCATCATGTTCAAAATTAAACAATTGAAGGCTCAGCTCAAACTCACCAAGAAACAAGATTTTTTTGCTGTTGATTATCTCTCTAAAATCAAAGGTATTGCAGACTCCTTAGCTACATTAGGCAAACCTCTCAACTAAAAAAAGTAAGTTTACGCAATTTTCGATGGTCTTAACAAAGACTATTAGATGATTATCACTACTGTTAATTCCAAACCAACAATGTTCTCTCTTTGTGAAGTCGAAAATATGCTATTTACTCATGAGGAGATGCTTGACAAATTCCTCTCTCTCTCTCTCTCTCTCTCTCTCTCTCTCTCTCTCTCTCTCTCTCTCGCGGCGGCGACAGTGACAGTGACACTCATCGCGCCGCCTCCCTTTTATTTCTTCCCCTCCTTCCCGTGGTTCCCCTATCCTTTCTTCCCCAACTACTGCTATGTTGAGTTTTGTGTGTTTACTAAAGGAAAAGAAAGGGTAGCGGCTAGGGTTTCATTTGGATGAAGGAAAAAATTGTGGTTTAATTAAGGTTAGGATTTGTATATGGAATTGGAGACTTTGGGGTTTAATTTAAAACTAATTGAATTTTTAATATTATTTTAAAATATTATTTGTTGTATCAAATTGCTGTTTGGTTTTCACTCAAATACTCTAATTAAAAATATAATATAATATAATTAATTTTTTTATTAACAAAACCTAAAGTATTTATTTATAAAAATATTATCATATAAAAATCTTATTATTTTACAACTACTACTTTTGTAATTTAAATATAGAAAATAATTCAATAATTATAAAATTAGATAAAATTTAAATTTAAATAGCCAAATATCATTATTTTTGAATTTCTAAAACTTTAAATTGTAAATAAGAAAATAATCCATAAGTATAGAGTTTGGATAAAAACCTTAATTTATTTCAAATCCAATTAATCAAAATTGCCTTTAATTATTTTCAATAAATAATTTCTAAAATTAAAACTGTAAATAAATATATGATTTGAGATTAGTTTAAAATAGAACTTTTCAAAAGTTCTGGTCATGTATTCCACTCACCTTATAAAAATTTTCGTCCTCAAAAATTAAAATAATACATAAGATAATACATAGCCTTAGTGTTCTACTTTTTAAATACTTTTTAGAAAAGTAAGAAATAGTAGCACATATATATAAAAGTTCAAATACCGGATAATTATAAAATTTAAATATAAGGATAAAGTATGGTGTAAGGCAGAAGATACAAGACAGGCTCGATGCAAAAAGGTTATATGGTTTTCAAGACTTTACAAAAATTTGAAGGAACAAAATAGGGTGCAAGTCAAGATAGGCGTTCACAAAGCAACGCGGTAGTTAATGTGGCAAAAGGCTACAAAGCAGGCTGGTATTTAAACAACGGATATAACGTTCGCTCACAGATCTCGTATCCACTTCAAAACTTCAACCTCCCAACTCCATCAATCACTTCACAATCCCTTAACCGGTCACAAACCTATCATCCGCAAACTCTTTCACAAGAAACGAAACTTCCACAACTTTTCATAACGTTGGACGCTTACCACTTCACCTTCCATATCCACAAACCACGTCTTAAAGAACTAATGCATCGCATTACTATACCTACAGGTCCCACGTGACATCAAAATAATTCTCGAGTTTACTCAGAAGGGTACTAAACCTTAGAAAAGGACAGTTGACAAGGACAAAATCCGCAAGAACTTGAAAAGATTATTGGAATCACAAGCAATCAAGGATATACAAGGAATGAAGAGTGCCAGAAAGAAAAATTACTTTGGCAACCTCAAGAATGACACCTGAATCAAAAAAGTACGATAGGAATGATAAAAGAAAAGGTAGTGCAGTAGTTTGAACAAAATCAAGCTGAGTCAAAGAAATATAAGGTTTACAAAAGAAGAATGTCTAAAATCGAAGACAAAGCTTACAAGACTCAAGAGTAGGATTAAAAATACTTTCGAATGCATTACTCAGGAAGAGTGAAAAAACTTTTCAAAAACTATTTCATGTTTTCAAAGAAAAGGTGCACAACAGACACTTTGTAAAAGAATAACAAAAGTATAATTAAGGCATTACGTTAATACAATTTCATATTTAAATAGATTATGTAGAGTTCTAAAACAAATGAACACCAGTTTGACTAAGAGCAAAAATATTTACTCAAACATTCAAAAAGATAGTCATGTACACAACTTAACCAAAAGCAGGCATAAAACTCGGAAGAAAATCAAGTTGTCTCACGTCAAAACAATTCCTAAGTTAAAGACAAAATAGGTGAGTTTTGAAAAAGGAAAGTCAATTGGGTTTAGGCCAAAACAATTTTACGAAAATCCTAAAAAATATTTAGGTACTCAATCAAATAAAGGTATACAGTGAAATCGTGGCAAGGTTGTAAGAAAATCAAATGTTTGTTCAACAATTCTCAAGGTTTACATTCAAACAAGCGTGTATAAAAGTTATAGCAAAGATGGAAGAAGAATTTAAACTTTATTTAGAAAAGAAAATCCGAGGTAAAAATTTTCTTATAAGTTGGTAAAGGAAATAAGTGGTGCGTTACAAATAGACATGTTTTTGCTAAGTAAGGAAGCTTTTCAAAACTTCATTTAAAATAGTGCATGCCAACTTCAAAACAACTTTGTCAAATTTAAAGAATAGCTATAGATGCAATTAAGCAAGAAAAATTGATTTAAAATTTCTTAAAAAGGGAATCCAAAACTTATTTTAAAAGTTCACATCAAAACTCCAAGAATATACTTGAAATCGCCGTCACACAGGAACATTCAAGAATATTAAGATGTACTTAAAAAGAAATCAAGCCATACGAGAAAGGATCTTAAATCAAGAGAGTTCAAACAAGATCCGCGAGATATGAGATATCAAACAAGCTTTCAATTGATTCAAAAGAATACAAAACTCGTAAGGAAAGGCAACTCAATCGATAGTGAATTCTCAAGAAAGAACGTTTGACTAAAGAAAGACACATAAGAGGACAAACGGTGCACTGGATTGAAACAAATTCAAGCTGACTCGGATGAGTATGAGATTCACAAGAGAAGGAAAACTAAGACTAATGGTGATGTTCATAAAAGTAAAAGAATAATTCAAAACAAAACCAAGTATGACATCCATAGAAATGAAAAACTTAAGAAGGAATTGGTCCGTTCTCAAAAGAAAAGATATGAGTCCAATATTTTCAAAAGAACAACAATTGCATAAATAATGCGTTATGCTAAATCAAATTCAATTTAAAATAAATTAGGTGAAGCTTGCAAAACAAAGATCAATTGGAACAAGGCGAAAATCCTTTCTTTCAAGAATTTTGAAAATTACCTAAGTACATAATCAAGTAAAGATATGCATAAGAACTGTAGTAAAGTTATTAGAAAAGTCAAGGTGTATTTAAAGTAAGTGTATTCCGTAAACTAGTAAAAGAACAAGCGAGGTATTAGAAATAAATAGTTTTTTTTTTTAAACTGTATAAGAAATTTTCAAAGTTTTATATAGATTAGTGTATATCGAATCAAAAGCGATTTTATAAAAATTTGAAAATTGGTTGTAAATACAGTCAAATAAGAGAAAACCTAAATCACAATTTCTTTAAAAATGGACTCGGAATAAGGACTTAAAAAAAAGGCACACTACATCAAGACAAGCTCAAAGTTACATCGAAGAATACATGAATCAAGAAGAAGAGTTTAAACAGAAAAAGATAGATACACCAAGAATTTCAAGCAGGCATATGCAATTAGGATCAAACAAGAATGCATATGAACAGAAAAATAGGATTGGAAAAACCAAACTACTTTCTAAAAGAAAAGGCAACAAGAACATCAAGACACATAACTGAGTAATAACTTCGAGAAATAGTTTCTAACGTCCCCGAAACCCACTTATCGCATTACCTATTACTTGTATATCGTCTATGGCAACCCATTGGTACTTCCATATATATAATCCACTAGTTTTAAGCTGGCCAAACTCAATACCAGGAATTATACAATGCAAGACTAACAGCATTAATCAACAGACTGTCATGTGCATAAAGCTCTAATTCTCATTATTCGAACAAGACTACTACATGACAGATACTCAAAGTATACAATTAAAGCATAGTTAGTCCATTTCTCAAGCTCTATAGGAAAGAATGCTCTAATACTATAAATGTAACACCCTCACTATCAGAATGTCATGCTTCTGGCTGTGCCACTCTAATAGCTTAGGTATTACAACGACTCTAAACATATTTAATTTAATAATACGAGCTTGTTTAAAACTTAAAATACGCATAACCTTTCGAAAGACTTATATATATATATATATATATATATATATATATATATATATATATATATATATATATATATATATATATATATATATATATACTTACAAAGAATACATATATACACATAATACCAATATACAAACTTTAAATATCATAAATCCTATCCCTCTTACAAAATTGGTAAAGAAAAAGGCGAGGAAAAAATAATAATAGCTAAGATAATACAAAATATCGAATAAACAGAAAATGAAATAATTCTTCTGAAACTTCGTCGTCCATCCTGAAAAGGAAAAACCTGTAGGGGAGTGAGAATATCGTCCTTGCTGGTTCTCACTATAGGGTTACAAAATTGCTATAATAAGATACGTAAAATAAAACTATTTTTAAAGTAGAGTGATCATTGCTCGTCTTATGTATCTTCTCAAATACCAAGGTTCACATTCAAAAATCCAAAAAAATCTTTTTTAAAGAGAACTTAATTAATTCCTCAAAATCAAAAACCTTTTTTGTTCTTGTAAAATCTTAAAAGTTTTCCTAGACAATATGAATGACCAACATGTCCCAAGTATAGGTTCAATTAAGTCTATGCTGTAAGAGTTTGTTTTTCATACTTTACTAGACCATAAACATAAAAGAAGTTACCTACGTGGTATAAATGATCATCCTGTTCCAAGCATAGGTTCATTAAGTCTATGTTGAACCAGTCAGATACTTTATACAGAATTAGACCTCAAACATACCAATCACGGCTTCAGGCCCATCCAAAATCCAATACGACCCCCAGCTCAAACAACCCAATCATCAACCAATTCATCACAAACCAACCAATCAAACACAATCACAATTAATGTAGTTCAGGCACAATCAAGAGCAATTGCAACAAGTATAACAGTTAGCAGTTAACATAAGTATTCACATAGGCAAATCAATTACAATAGGCACACCCAAACAATGTCACATAGATGCAAATGATGAATGTCTGTCCTACTAGCTGTGATATCAAATTGTCGGTTCAATTGCCAACCTGACACATTCCCATGGGATATGGAAATGTCGCCTTTCGATCACAAATATAGCTACAGGAACCCCCGACGAAAATAGTGCCGGGCACACTCCTGTGATCCAAAAGGATATGAGTGGGATACTCTGCCTCCGACCTCAAATCTATACGTAAGCAGGAGTAACCACCGTCCTTACGCTGGCACCGCAACCTCGACAAGTAGGATTAACCACCATCCTTGCCAGGCGCAAGCGACTTATCAACAATCTCAGTAATATCCACAATCAATCAGGCTCAAACTCTTATTTCAATAATCATTCTTGGCCCATTTACTTTCGATTAATAAACGTATTCAGTTCACATGTTGCCAAGAATCACTTTTCAAAACAGAGCCACTTTCCACAACATCTTTCAAAAACTTCCAAACAACTTTAAAACCATGCCAATTTCAAAATCTCTTCTGAAAGACTCAAAATCATTCATTCTAAATCAGGATTTGGTAATAAAATTCATCAGCAGAGTCTCAAGACTTTAGGGGTGAATAGCCTAACTCATTTTCTTAAATTCATTGAAAACCTCTAAAACCTTAACTTCATGATTTGAATAAATAAAATAGAATTTAAACCAAAACCAAATCATGTATCCAAATATTCCGAACCAATTTCAAAACTAACTTACTTAAATCAAAACCAAATCATTTAAACTGAAAACCAATTTCAATTTCATTCTTAAATCTGTTTCCAAAGGCTCGGAAATTGTTTTAGTTTTTGCTAAATCGAAGTTTTAGAGAATACTTCAAATTTTTCCTAAAACGTCGCCAAGTGAAATTAGTTAATCAAAATTCAAGTTTCTTTTAATTCCACTAAAACTCCTCCAAATCTGTTTACTTAAATCAAATTCCAAAACATAAGAAATTTCATCTTTAAATTGACTTTAAAACATAATTCTTTTCTTAAATAAATTACATTCAAAATATAATAATTTTCTTAATAAAATAAGTTCAAACATAATTCATTTATCAATAATTCAATTCAAAGTATAATTCATTATTTTTAAAATATCGTTTCAATCAAAGTCTGGAATTTTATAGAAATTTCGGCAGCATCTCCCCTAAAACTTGGACTTTGCCACCCTTTTTGGGTCCCAACCAAACCAATCCTCAACACTTTCCAATGGTTCAAGACCAAATTAGTTTCCATTAAAACAAAATTCAGACTTTCAGACTATCAAAATTATTTCAAATCAACCAATCTAGAAATCTCCAATGTAACAAAAATCAGTCAATAGTGAAATCAAACAGACAACCATATTCATCCAAGACAAACTAGACAATTCATAAGAGTTACATAATCACTAGAAATGCATTTCGCACATCATATCAATTTATACCAATTCTATTTTAAATAAATTCATTTTTATAAAAAGCCCTTACCTCGACTCGTCAAAACCATAACCCAAACACGTCAATGGAATCTTTTCTCTTAACCCAACACCAACGGCAACCGCAAACTCAGCCCCTAATCACTTTCACAGTAATCACAGCAACTTAAAAGGGACATGCAACATGCAGGACATGACCCTACGTTACCAGAACTTTAGAATTTATAACCAAACATAACAGAATACTAACGCAGGAGTTTTCAAAACATAAATATTGACTGTAATGACAAAACGAAGCAATCGAAACTCTAAGTCAACCCGATAGCAACTCCGACAACTATCTCGAGTGACAGCGGCAACCCAAAACTTCGGTGATGACGACTGTAACAACATGCAGTGATGATAAAGCTCCCAGGAGCTCAAGGCAAAAAAAAAACCAACTCAAAACCCTTACCGGCAGTGGTAGCAGTGGTTCCTGGAACGGCGGTTTCCGACAAGGATTGCGGCAGACATGAACGACAGTGGTAGCAGCTGGCTTAACAGTGACGACTCTTCTCTTCTATTTGTGATTCCAGTGGCGGCGGCAAGGACAGGTTCAGCGGCAGAGACCCGACGAAGAGGAAAGCTCCCTCCGTTTGACCTCTCTCTCCTCTTTGTTGGCGACGCGACGGCCTTGGCAGCGCGGCGATGGTGCGCAACAGCAACCCCCTTTTTCCTTCCTCGGCTCCCTCTCTCTCTCTCTTGGACCTCCTCTCTCCTCTATCAGTAGCGGCAGCAACGGTGGTAGTGACACCCACCGCACTGCCTCCCTCTTTTCCCTTCCCCTCCTTCCTGTGGCTCCCCTCTCCTTTCTTCCCTTTCTTTACTTTTCTTCCCTAGCGGCTGTTGTCCTGAGTTTTGTGTGTGTTTACTAAAGAAAAAGAAAGGGTAGCGGCTAGGGTTTCATTTGGATGAAGGAAAAAATTGTGGTTTAATTAGGGTTAAGATTTGTATATGGAATTGAAAATTTTGGGGTTTAATTTGAAACTAATTGAATCTTTAAAATTACTTTAAAATATTATTTGTTGTATCAAAATGCTGTTTGGTTTTCACTCAAATACTCTAATTGAAAATATAATACAATATAATTAATTTTTTTTATTAACAAAACCTAAAGTATTTATTTATAAGAATATTATCATATAAAAATCTTATTATTTTACAACTACTAATTTTATAATTTAAATATAGAAAATAATTCAGTAATCGTAAAATTAGATAAAATTCAAATGTAAATAGCCAAATATAATTATTTTTTAATTTCTAAAACTTTAAATTGTAAATAGGAAAATAATCCATATGTATAGAGTTTGGATAAAAACCTTAATTTATTTCAAATCCAAGTAATCAAAATTGTCTTTAATTATTTTTTGTAAAATAATTTCTGAAATTAAAACTGTAAATAAATATATGATTTGAGATTAGTTCAAAATAGGACTTTTCAAAAGTTCTTGGTCTTACAACATATAAGCAAACCATAGCCTCAGGCCCAACATATAAACAATCAACCACCATAAATTCCAAACCAACAGTCACAATCACAAGTAATAAAGTTCAAACACAATCTAGAGAAATTACAGCAAATATGGCAAGTAGCAGTTAAACAGAAATATTTACATAGGTAAACCAAATATAATATGCACACCCAAAAAATTTCACATTGATGCATATGATGTATGTCTAGTCCTAAACAGGCCATGAGCTCACGTGTCGGTTGGTTGCTTGTACCGGAGAACATTCCTGAAATAGGTGTTATACGTATCGCCATCCTTATCTCAGAAAACATTCCTTCTATGAGCATTATGTATCGCCATTCTCTTGGGAAATCATTCTCCCGATCTCAAGTGAGCATTATGTATAACCGTCCTCATTGAGCCATACTCACAATCTTAGGTGGGCGTTACGTATCGCCATCTCCAGCTCGAGGTTCGTCCCCTCCATGAGCATTACGTATTGCGCTCCTCATGGGGGAACCCTCCTTTAGGTCTCATGTGGGCGTTACGCATTGCCATCCCACTTAGCCTTATGCATAATATCTCAAGTGAGCGTTACATATTGTCATCCTCATGAGATTGTGCTCAACATCAAATCTCAATCACAACCACAATCAAACATAATCATAAACATAATCAAATCCACAATTCAATCCATTATCCTTACCCAGATTCTTTTCATCAAAAGACTCAAAGTCACTTTATTTTTTCCCAAATCAAAATCTTCATTGAAAACATAATCATCTTTGGTTCTTAAGCAATTACTTTAAAATCGCTACGAGGCTTAAAAAACATAATCCTTTCCATGGTTATTCAAAATCAAGTAAATCTCATTACTTTAAATTAATTAAAGTCCTCAAATTGTAACTCTGTAATTATAATCAATCGAATAAACTCATTTTTGAGTTAACCAGTTTTCCAAAACAAATTTAAATTTCATTCTTAAGATTAAAACATTCTCAAAAGTCTCAGAAACCATTATGTTTTGCTAAATAAAATTCGGATACTTTTAACTTTATTTTATTTTCCAAACTAAAACAAGTTAAATTCTTATTATTCAATTTCATTTAATACTTATAAAAATTTCGGCAGTATTTCCTCTAGAACTTGGACTTTGCCACCCTTCAAGCTCCCAACCAAACGATTTCTCAACCTTTTCCAACAGGTTTAAAATCAAATCATTCCCTAATAAAACACACAATTCAGATTTCCAAATACAAAATCATTTCTGAATATAAAAATACAAATCATATTTCCAAATTAAGCTTTCGTTAAGCACCACAACGCCAACTCAATCATTCAATAATTCAATCATATTCATCCAAAATAACTCAGTCAATTCATAAGACTCATATAATCACCAAAATATATTTTTCACATCAATATCTATTTATAAGAATTCTGTGATATAAAATAAATTTAAAGAATCTCCTACCTCGAATAATCGAAACGCAAAGGCTAAAATCGCATCAAAATCCCTCTTTCTCCCGGCTCACAATAACAGCATCCGTAACCTCAACTCCACTCCACTTTTGCAGCAACCGTAGCAAATTTAATTGCACATGCAAGAATTGAAACTCAATTCTAAAGCATTAACATCGTAAGGACCTTAGTAACTTATAACAAAATAGCAACGGTAAGGGTTTCGGGGCAACCAACTCACTGTACTTAGATAAGAACCAAGGAATGGAGTAACAGCGACTCCAGTAGTGACTTTTGGCAATGTCAACACCATTTTTTGGTGACTAGAGGCGGGGTGGCATAGCCCGCAGAAATGGCGGCAGCATAATAGCGACCCCAACGACACCATGCAACTCGCCGACAACCATGGCAGCGGCGTCTCTGATGAGCGGATAATTTATACGCTTTTTGGCATTGTTTTTAGTATGTTTTTAGTATGTTTTAGCTAGTTTTTATTATGTTTTTATTAGTTTTTAAATAAAAATTATATTTCTGGACTTTACTATGAGTTTGTATATTTTTTTGCGATTTCAGGTATTTTCTGGCTGAAATTGAGGGAGCTGAGCAAAAATCTGATTCAGAGGCTGAAAAAGGACTGCAGATGCTGTTGGATTCTGACCTCCCTGCACTCGAAGTGGATTTTCTGGAGCTACAGAAACCCAATTGGCATGCTCTCAATTTCGTTGGAAAGTAGACATCCTGGGCTTTCCAGCAATATATAATAGTCCATACTTTGCCCGATATTTGATGGCCCAAACTGGTATTCCAAGTCAGCATAGAAATTCTGGCGTCAAAACGCCAGAACTGGCATAAAAGCTGGAGTTAAACGCCCAAACTGGCAAAAAAGCTGGCGTTTAACTCTAAGAAAAGTCTCTACACGTGAAAACTTCAATGCTCAGCCCAAGCACACACAAAGTGGGCCCAGAAGTGGATTCTGCATCATTTACTCATTTCTGTAAATCCTAGGTTACTAGTTTTCTACAAATAGTATTTTACACACTGGATCATGCTTTTCATCTTGGAACTTGTATGTTCACGCTTTGGGAGGCTGGCCATTCGGCCATGCCTAGACCTTTTGTTCTTATGTATTTTCAACGGTAGAGTTTCTACACACCATAGATTAAGGTGTGGAGCTCTGTTGTTCCTCATGAATTAATGCAAAGTACTATTGTTTTTCTATTCAATTCACGCCTACTTCTTCTCTAAGATATACACTCGTTCTTCAACTTGACGAATGTGATGATCTGTGACACTCATCATTATTCTCACCTATGAACGCGTGCGTGACAACCACTTTCGTTCTACATGCAAACAAGCTTGAATGTGTATCTCTTGGGTTTCTAATCTAAGATTAGAACCTTCGTGGTATAGGCTAGAATCAATTGGCGGCCATTCCTGAGATCCGAAAAGTCTAAACCTTGTATGTGGTATTCCGAGTAGGATCAGGGAAGGGATTACTGTGACGAGCTTCAAACTCGTGATTGTTGGGCGTAGTGACAGACGCAAAAGGATCAATGGATCCTATTCCAACATGATCGAGAACCAACAGCTGATTAGCCGTGCGGTGACAGCGCATTTGGACCATTTTCACTGAGAGGACGGGAGGTAGCCATTGACAACGGTGAAACCCAACATAAGCTTGCCATGGAAAGGAGTATGAATGATTGGAAGAAGGCAACAGGAAAGCAGAGGTTCAGAAGGAACAAAGCATCTTCATACGCTTATCTAAAATTCCTACCAATGAATTACATAAGTATCGCTATCTTTATTTTATGTTTTATTTATCTTTTAATTATTAATTCTCCATAACCATTTGAATTCGCCTGACTGAGATTTACAAGATGACCATTGATGACAAGTCATATTGACCCAGTTTTACTAGCCTTTTTCTTTATTTTTATTTAGTTTTATACACTTTCTTGCATCATAAGAAATCAATTTGGAATGAAAATGCACAACTTCTTTGAATCAAACAACCACCATGAAATTGATGCTAAATCATGAGGTTTAAGCTAAAGTTAATTGATTTTTAATGATTTATAAGCCTTGTGAATTTGGTGATACTTTGATTGGTTGTTTTGGTTATTTGTAGGTGAAGAAAAGAAGAAAAGAAGAAAAGCGTGGCCTAAGAAGCGTGGTTCAAGGAAGAGGAAGTGTGGCCAAGAAAGGAGGAAGTGTGGTGCAACAAACGATGGAACTCATTCCAAGAGCACCAAGCACTAAGAGAGCGCTACACTCACTTCCAAGGGACCAAGGCACAAAGCTCAGCTCACTTTGTGAGCTGAGCACAACACAAGGCTAAGAAATAAGGAAATGAGGAACCAAGCTCAGCTCACAAAGTGAGCATTATCGAGAGAGCTAGAGGAAAAATTCAAGGAAAATGTTTTGCAAATGCATGCTCCAAGACTTGAACCCATGACCAAAGGGGATGGGGGAACGCTACTCCTTGCAAGGAAAATAAGCCAAAATTGGCCAAAATGCTCCCAACAAGTTTCGAACACAGAAGCTTCAGCAAGGAAGGTGCGCTCCTAGCACCACTTGGGCGCTACCCTAATGTTGTCCAAGACTTGGCACGCAAAATCTTTTAAGGCGCCACTTCCTTCACCAAGAAAAGCTTCAGCGCATGCTTCCCTCAAGTTTCGAACCAAGGACCTCTCCTTGTGAGCACCAAAGCTCCGCTCACTTGGAGAGCTGAGCGCTATCCATGGGCATCACACAACACAACTTGACACGGTCCAGGGGCACATAGCGCGCAACAAATTTGGCACCAAGGCACCAATGCTCAGCTCACAAAGTGAGCTGAGCTCTCCCCTGATGCACCCCAAGACAGCAGCATGCTACCAATGCTTCCCCACACTAAGTGTCAAATTTGTGAGCTGAGCACTCCCCTGGAAGCATATTACCCATGGGCTGAAAATTCAACCAAAAGTCCAATTTAATTCAAATCTTCACCAAATCAAAAGCCCATCCAAATTCCAATATCCAAGAATAGAAAGTGTATAAATAGGAGTTAGTTTGATGTAATTAGGGAGCTGAATTTTTATTTTGAATTTTTCTTTGAACTTACATTTTCTCATTTTGAGCTTTTGTTTTCGAGTTGAGATTTCAGAGAACTTGGGAGGAGAATTGATCTCTCTCCTTCTTGGTTCTTGCTTGAGCACTCTTTTATTTTCTTGCTTTGGATCTTGGGTGGAGAATTGAAGAACTTCTGTTTCAATCTCACCTTGGGATCTTGTTTAATTTTTCTGCACAATTGAAATTTCATTTTCTGTTTGATTCACTGCTTCATCTTCTACAGCTTTCTGCAATTTGCTTTTCTTCATTCCTTTTGCAATTGATCTTGTTGGATCAAGGAAGGATTTGAGATCTAGACTTGTTATCTAGTCTCCTCCACTCCTGAGATCTCCAACCTCTTTTACTTTGCTGCAAATTAAGCACTGCTTTCCTGTTTTTAATTTCTTCAAAGCATTTTACTCTTCTGTTTGAGATCCATTCCAATTCAATTCATCTTTTGCTTTGCTGTCTGATGCAATTTAATTCTGCTTGTTTAAATTCTGCAATCCCAATTCCCAATCCCTTTTATGATTCAAGCAATTTACATTTCTTGCACTTTAAGCTTCAGCCATTTACATTTCTTGCAATCTAAGTTTCTGCAATTTATATTACTTGCACTTTAAGAATCTACTTCTTTACTTTCCTGCTCTTTAATTTACTGCATTTTTCCCCTCTCCCTTTACTTTTGATGCAATTTAGTTTCTGCAAGTTACAAATCACTCAACCAAATCTTGATTCGCTTGACTAAATCAACCACTAAACTAAAATTGCTCAATCCTTCAATCCCTGTGGGATCGACCTCACTCATGTGAGTTATTATTACTTGATGCGACCCGGTACACTTGCCGGTGAGTTTTGTGTTGGATCGTTTTCCACACATCAAGTTTTTGGCGCCGTTGCCGGGGATTGATTAGATTGACAATGATTAAGTGAAGTGGAGATCTAGATCTAGCATTTTTATTGTCTGTTTCTCTAACTTTGTATTAATCCACTAATTGTTTGAATTTTTACTTAAGCTAACTAAAACCCCACTTTAGCAATAGAGTGGAGTTTTTCTGACTCTGTGTGAATCTTATGCTGTTGCTTGATCGAATATACGAGAGAAGCAAGTTTCTCTTATTGATCTGCCAAATCTATTAACTGTTTGACGAATTGTGTCAACTGACCCACTGACTATAATTTTTTTTATATGAGTATACTCAATCTTCATCTGGATTGTTTGTGATTGTGCAGATCATGGAAGGGAAACCAATGAATTCCAGTAATGGCAGGAATAGCGTCCCCACCCCAGATAATAATGCAAAACCTGAATGGAAGCATCAGCCCATCACCATTAACGATGTTGCTCAATGGCTTGAAGCTTTCTCACAAGGAAACATCATCGGATGGGAAGATCTAGTGAGTGAATTCATGGCCAAGTTGAAGCCACCTCAGGGAATTGGTAAACCAGAGGCAGAAGTGCAACCATTCACACAAGAAAAGGGAATGGTGGAAACTGAAGGTGTCAGTGCAGTCATGAACCAAAACAAGCAGATGCATCAGCAGACTCTGCAACAACTAGAGATGATGGTCAGAAAAATCAATGAGCTGCAAACTGCTGTAGTAAATGCATACAACCTAACTCAAAACTCCCATGGTTCGAACCAAGCTGAACAAGGTTTTGGAGAAATTAACTACGAGCAACAGAACCATAAGCAATCACACCCTCCAAGTAGTACCTCAAGCATGTTCCAACACAAAGTCCAAGGTGAAGTGTACAACCCACCCTGGAGAACTCAGTACAATTGGAGGAGGAGTGAGCACCAAAATCAAGGACCAAGGGACTTCAACCACAACAATCCCAATTTTCCAAACCTGCAAAAACACCACCATACCAACATCAAGCACTACACACCATCACCACAACACTCACCCTTCCAACCTCAGATACCTCACAACCAACAAATTTCACAACACTCTCATAGGATCACCAATTTGGAGATCTTAATAGAGAGAATGATGGAGCACCAAGAGGAGATAACACAGAACCAGAAAACCTCACTCAGAAGAATTGAGAGTGCATGATGAGCACCTAGCATTCCATGTTTTCAAAACCCCACATGAGCCCACTCAAGAAGAAGAGTGTACGGAGGATAAGGCCAGAGATCAAAGTTTGAAGGAGGTAGTCAATGAGTTAGCTCCAAGGCTTCCAAATCCATGCTTGAAAGAAGTAGAGATGGTGCAACAGACCAAAGAAATCAAGGAGGAACTAGATCCAAAACCTCCATATGAGAAATTCAACATCTCAGATAAGGAACCACCAAGGCAGGGAGTATCTTTTGAGAAAGAAAAGAAGAAGAGGCCAAGAGGGTGGAGAAACAAGAAGATCCCTACTGAAGGCTTTTCACCAGGGGATAAAGTAGTGTTAAACACCCAACCAATAAAGGTGTCCCCACAATCATCTGAATACTACACTGTGAACCGGGTCCTTTCACTTGAACACCTAGAAATCATCAAAGAGGAGACCGGAAGGAAGTTCACAGTAAGAGGAGAAAAGCTAAGGCACTATGCTTATCAGCCTCCATGATCAAAGAACAAGATATCAAGCTAGTGACAATAAAAGAGCGCTTGTTGGGAGGCAACCCAACCTGAGGTAGTTTTCTTTTCATAGCTATTTTAATAAAAAGGTCAAGTAGCTTTATCTGTATTACAAGAAGCTAAGTTTGGTGTTACACACCAAAACAATATAAGAGAGAATGAAGGATTCTAAATTTGGTGTTCCACCAAAATCCCATCATAAAACACATTCTCACTTCCTGCACAAAGCTAGCTTCAAGCATTCAGATAAACTAGTTGACTATTCTGCTGTTTTCTAGTTATTAGTTTTATTGCTTTTGAAAAAGAAAAAAAAGAGAGATTTTGCATATAGCTAATTTGTTGCATAAGAAGCATTAGCAAGGAACTAAGTTTGGTGTTCACACACCAAAGTAAGTTCAAGAGCCCACAAATAAAGCTTGGCATACTAACCAGATACTTTAATGGTTTAAGAAGCAAGCCACTTCTGAAAGATTATGCAGGAAAATAATCAACAAATTAAAGAACACTTGCACTATGACTCAGAAGGAGCAAAACAGAAGGAAGAAAGAAAAGCAGCAATCCAACAGGTCGTATTTATACTTGATCATTGATTGTGCAATGAATTAATTCAGGGACTCCTTTATGTCTGGCTGAAATGATTATTTAGTTGCAAGTGGAAGTACATGTTGAAAAAGAAAGCTATCTGCATAATTTTTGCTTGAAAATTTTCTGCCTAATAATTGTCATCATTCATCAACTTGAATACTTTATTTTGTGTTCCCTGGCTGTTTGAATAAAAGAGAGATGTTTGGTTTAGAAAAGTAATTGTTCAATGTCACAGAAGTTAGAATGAAAGTTAGTGGTGGTGTGTGTTTGAATTAATTGTTAGCTCATAGAATAAAAGCTACAAAATGACATGTTTCTTAAAGCCTAAGCTAGTTTGCTGCTATGATGTCTCAATCAATGAAAGTACCTTGAAAGTAAACCAAAATAGAAGAAGAAAAAGAAAGAAGAAAAGCCAAAAGTTGGCAAAGAAAAAAACAATAAGGCTAGACACCAATAGCTTGGACCCTAGGACATATGCCTGTGGTGTTTGTGTACTAGGATATGCTTGGACAAGTAAGTTCTAAGGAGTATTTTGAAACTTGGCAACTTAGATCAACTGATCTGGGATTGCCAACTGAAAGTCCACAATAAAGAGCAACCTAGCTACAAAACATTTAGTGATCCAAAGAGATGCTGGGCATCAATGATCCTAGGAAGAACAAAGTGAGCCATGTGTCTGTGGTGAAGAAATGTTGAGTAAAATAAGGCCAAAGGCCACTGCAACATTTGACACCAAGCCTTCAATAAGAAATAAGTTCTGTAATGCAAAAGAAAGAAGAAAAGCTGACAAGGGAAATGAGCAAAAAGTGAGGATTCATAGCAGCAACCTTAGTGAACCCTTAAAGGAACATTGTTTGTTTTGACAGCAAGTAATAAATGAGCTACTTTTGATCTGCATAAAGCCCCATAGACCAAGTTCAACTATCTGCCTAATAAGAACATATATACTTATCTATTTCATTCTATCTTCTCTTATGTTTGATGCTTGCTTAGGGACAAGCAAGTTTTAAGTTTGGTGTTGTGATGACAAGTCATATTGACCCAGTTTTACTAGCCTTTTTCTTTATTTTTATTTAGTTTTATACACTTTCTTGCATCATAAGAAATCAATTTGGAATGAAAATGCACAACTTCTTTGAATCAAACAACCACCATGAAATTGATGCTAAATCATGAGGTTTAAGCTAAATTTAATTGATTTTTAATGATTTATAAGCCTTGTGAATTTGGTGATACTTTGATTGGTTGTTTTGGTTATTTGTAGGTGAAGAAAAGAAGAAAAGAAGAAAAGCATGGCCTAAGAAGCGTGGTTCAAGGAAGAGGAAGTGTGGCCAAGAAAGGAGGAAGTGTGGTGCAACAAACCATGGAACTCATTCCAAGAGCACCAAGCACTAAGAGAGTGCTACACTCACTTCCAAGGGACCAAGGCACAAAGCTCAGCTCACTTGGGGAGCTGAGCACAACACAAGGCCAAGAAATAAGGAAATGAGGAACCAAGCTCAGGAAATGAGGAACCAAGCTCAGCTCACAAAGTGAGCATTATCGAGAGCGCTAGAGGAAAAATTCAAGGAAAATGTTTTGCAAATGCATGCTCCAAGACTTGAACCCATGACCAAAGGGGATGGGGGAACGCTACTCCTTGCAAGGAAAATAAGCCAAAATGCTCCCAACAAGTTTCGAACACGGAAGCTTTAGCAAGGAAGGTGCGCTCCTAGCACCACTTGGGCGCTACCCTGATGTTGTCCAAGACTTGGCACGCAAAATGTTTTAAGGCGCCACTTCCTTCACCAAGAAAAGCTTCAGCGCATGCTTCCCTCAAGTTTCGAACCAAGGACCTCTCCTTGTGAGCACCAAAGCTCAGCTCACTTGGAGAGCTGAGCGCTATCCATGGGCATCACACAACACAACTTGACACGGTCCAGGGGCACATAGCGCGCAACAAATTTGGCACCAAGGCACCAATGCTCAGCTCACAAAGTGAGCTGAGCTCTCCCCTGATGCACCCCAAGACAGCAGCATGCTACCAATGCTTCCCCACACTAAGTGTCAAAGCTCAGCTCACACTCCCCTGAAAGCATATTACCCATGGGCTGAAAATTCAACCAAAAGTCCAATTTAATTCAAATCTTCACCAAATCAAAAGCCCATCTAAATTCCAATATCCAAGAATAGAAAGTGTATAAATAGGAGTTAGTTTGATGTAATTAGGGAGCTGAATTTTTATTTTGAATTTTTCTTTGAACTTACATTTTCTCATTTTGAGCTTTTGTTTTCGAGTTGAGATTTCAGAGAACTTGGGAGGAGAATTGATCTCTCTCCTTCTTGGTTCTTGCTTGAGCACTCTTTTATTTTCTTGCTTTGGATCTTGGGTGGAGAATTGAAGAACTTCTGTTTCAATCTCACCTTGGGATCTTGTTTAATTTTTCTGCACAATTGAAATTTCATTTTCTGTTTGATTCACTGCTTCATCTTCTACAGCTTTCTGCAATTTGCTTTTCTTCATTCCTTTTGCAATTGATCTTGTTGGATCAAGGAAGGATTTGAGATCTAGACTTGTTATCTAGTCTCCTCCACTCCTGAGATCTCCAACCTCTTTTACTTTGCTGCAAATTAAGCACTGCTTTCCTGTTTTTAATTTCTTCAAAGCATTTTACTCTTCTGTTTGAGATCCATTCCAATTCAATTCATCTTTTGCTTTGCTGTCTGATGCAATTTAATTCTGCTTGTTTAAATTCTTCAATCCCAATTCCCAATCCCTTTTATGATTCAAGCAATTTACATTTCTTGCACTTTAAGCTTCAGCCATTTACATTTCTTGCAATCTAAGTTTCTGCAATTTATATTACTTGCACTTTAAGAATCTGCTTCTTTACTTTCCTGCTCTTTAATTTACTGCATTTTACCCCTCTCCCTTTACTTTTGATGCAATTTAGTTTCTGCAAGTTACAAATCACTCAACCAAATCTTGATTCGCTTGACTAAATCAACCACTAAACTAAAATTGCTCAATCCTTCAATCCCTGTGGGATCGACCTCACTCATGTGAGTTATTATTACTTGATGCGACCCGGTACACTTGCCGGTGAGTTTTGTGTTGGATCGTTTTCCACACATCAACCATAGCTTGCTTCAAACCGACAATCTCCGTGGGATCGACCCTTACTCACGTAAGGTTTATTACTTGGACGACCCAGTGCACTTGTTGGTTAGTTGTGCGGAGTTGTGATAAAGAGTTGAGATTACAATTGTGCATACCAAGCTGTTGGCGCCATTGATGATCACAATTTCGTGCACCAAGTTTTTGGCGCCGTTGCCAGCGATTGTTCGAGTTTGGACAACTGACGGTTCATCTGGTTGCTCAGATTAGGTAATTTTATTTTATGTTTAAGCTTTTTACTTCTTAATTTTCAAAAAATCAAAAAGAAAAAAAATATTTTTTTTATTTCTATTTTGTTCTTCAGAACTTTTAAGAATGAATTCTAGAGTTGCATGATGATTTGTTAAAGTCTGGCTGGCTGAGAAGCCATGTCTAATCTTTTGGATCGAGGTTTCAACTTATCATCACAAGGGCTTATTGATTTCTATCAATCTTGCTGTTGAACGTAATGATTTGCTAAAGCTTGGCTAGCCATTGGCTATGTCTAGTGTTTTGGACCGAAGCTTTCACTGAAAGCTTAGTTGGCTAGTAAGCCATGTCTAATTCCTGGACCAGAGTTTTAGACTAACATTGCATGATTCTTGGAATTCTCATTAAGAATTTTGAAGTCCTTTTTCTCTTTTTCCATATAATTTTTGAAAAATCGCAAAAAAAAAAAAATTATTAAATCATAAAAACCAAAAATATTTTGTGTTTCTTGTTTGAATCAACTGTCAATTTTTAAGTTTGGTGTCAATTGCATGTCTTTATTCTTCTTGCATTTTTTTTGAATATATGCATTATGTTCTTCATTGATCTTCAAGTTGTTCTTGATGATTTCATTGCTCTAATCTTTAATTTCTCTTATTTTGTGTCTTTTGTTGTTTCTTACATGCATCTTCAAATTGTTATAGTCCTTAGTATACAAACTTCTAAGTTTGGTGTCTTGCATGCATTGTTTATTTGATCTTAGTTGCATTTTTTATTGTTTCTCATCATTAAAAATTCGAAAAAAATTTTAAAATTGTCTTTTCAAGTCAATAACATAGAGAATTGAAGATTCAGAACATTCAGCAGAGGAATTACACAGAAAAAGCTGGGCATTCAAAACGCCTAGTGAAGAAGGAAAACTGGAGTTTAAACGCCAACCAGGGTACCTGGTTGGGCGTTAAACGCCCAAAAAGGTAGCATTTTGGGCGTTAAATGCCAGAATGGATGCCATTCTGGGCGTTTAACGCCAGGAGGACACTAGAGGGAAGATTTTATTTTTAATTCAAATCTTTTTCAAATATTCATAATTTTTCAAAATCAATTTTTTTTCAAATCATATCTTTTCAATCATATCTTTTCAAAATCAATTTCTTTTCAATTTTTTTATTTATTACTATTTTCGAAAATCCTCGCTACAATTAGTGATTTAATTCAAAATTTTCAAGTTGTTACTTGCCTATTAAGAAAGGATAAAAAATTTTAAATTCTAGAATCATATCTTTTAATTTCTTGTTAGTCAAGTAATCAACTTTAATTTTAAAAACTTTCTTCTTTTAAATTTGATTCTCAATCATATCTTCTCAATCATATCTTTTCAATCACATCTTTTTCAAAATTAATTGTCAATCATATCTTTTTGATTTCTAATTTCAAAATCTTTTTCCAAAATCACTTAATTTCTTTCCCAATCTTAATTTTCGAAAATCATTCACCAAATTTTCAAAATTTCTTTTAATTATTTCAAAATCTTTTTACTTTAATTTCAAAAATTCTTCCCCTCTTCTCACATCCTTCTATTTATGGACTAAAACTCCTCCTCAATGTACAATTCAAACTCGATTCCTCTTGATAAGTTTGAATTCTTTCTTCTCTACCTTCTCCTTCTATTCTTCTTTACCTCTGACACCTCAAGGAATCTTTATACTGTGACATAGAGGATTCCATATTTTCTTCTCCTCTTTTTTCATATGAGCAGGAGCAAGAACAAGGGCATTCTTGTTGAAGCTGATCTTGAACCTGAAAGGACCTTGATGATCATGTGAAGTCACAAAAACAATTAAAAAAGCAAAAACAAACTGAAAAACAGAATGAAAAACAGCACACCCTAGAGGAGAAGCCTACTGGCGTTTAAACGCTAGTAAGGGCAGTAGAATGGGCGTTAAACGCCCAGTCTAGCACCATTCTGGGCGTTTAACGCCAGAAAAGGGCAAGAAGCTGGCGTTAAACGCCAGAAATGGGCAGCAACCTGGCGTTTAACGCCAGGATTGGCAGCAGAGGGCATTTTGCACACCTAATTGGTACAGGGATGACAAATCCTTGACACCTCAGGATCTGTGGACCCCACAGGATCCCCACCAACCTCAACTCACTCTCTCTCTTCTTCACACCTTTTCATAACACTCTTCCCCAAATACCCTTCACCAATCAACTCAATACCTCTTTCCCAAAAACCCCTCACCTATTAAATCCTACCCTTTTCTCCATAATCCCTTCACCAATCCACATCCATCCATCATAAAACCCCACCTACCTCACAATTCAAATTCAAACCACTTTCCTTCCCAAACCCACCCATACATGGCCAAACCCTACACCTCTCTCCACTCCTATATAAACCCATCTTCACTCCTTCATTTTCACACATCTTAAACACTACTTTACCCCCTTGGCCGAAACACTAACCCCCTCCATCTCCTCTATTTCTTCTTTTTTTACTCTCTTTTTTCCTCTTTTGCTCGAGGACGAGCAAACCATCTAAGTTTGGTGTGGTAAAAGCGTTGTTTTTTGTTTTTCCATAACCATTTATGGCACCAAAGGCTGGAGAAATCTCTAGAAAGAGGAAAGGGAAGGCAAAAGCTTCCACCTCCGAGTCATGGGAGATGGAGAGATTCATCTCAAGGGTGCATCAAGACCACTTCTATGAAGTTGTGGCCAAGAAGAAAGTGATTCCCAAGGTCCATTTCAAGCTCAAAAAGGGTGAATATCTAGAGATCTGACATGAGATTCGAAGAAGAGGTTGGGAAGTTCTCACCAACCCCATTCAACAAGTCAGAATCTTAATGGTTCAAGAGTTCTATGCCAATGCATGGATCACCAAGAACCATGATCAAAGTGTGAACTCAGACCCAAAGAATTGGCTTACAATGGTTCGGGGAAAATACTTAGATTTTAGTCTGAAAAATGTAAGGTTGGCATTCAACTTGCCAATGATGCAAGGAGATGCACACCCCTACACTATAAGGGTCAACTTTGATCAAAGGTTGGACCAAGTCCTCATAGACATTTGTGAAGAGGGCTCTCAATGGAAAAGAGATTCAAGAGGGAAGCCGGTTCAACTAAGAAGGCATGACCTCAAGCCCGTGGCTAGGGGATGGTTGGAGTTCATCCAACGCTCAATCATTCCCGCTAGCAACCGGTCTGAAGTTACTATAGACCGGGCTATCATGATCCATAGCATCATGATTGGAGAGGAAGTAGAAGTTCATGAGGTTATATCCCTAGAACTCTACAAGGTGGCGGACAAGTCTTCTACTTTGGCAAGGTTAGCCTTCCCTCATCTCATTTGTCATCTCTATAATTCAGCCAGAATTGACATAGAGGAAGACATCCTCATTGATGAGGACAAGCCCATTACTAAGAAAAGGATGGAGCAAAAAAAAGATTCCACTCATGGACAAGAGCATGAGGAAATTCCTCATCATGAAATCCCTGAGATTCTTCAAGGGATGCATTTTCCTCCACAAAATTATTGGGAGCAAATTAACACCTCCCTAGGAAAATTAAATTCCAATATGGGACAACTAAGGGTGGAACACCAAGAGCATTCTATCCTCCTTCATGAAATTTGAGAAGATCAAAGAATCATGAGAGAGGAGCATCAAAGGCAAGGAAGAGACATTGAGGAGCTCAAGCACTCCATAATATCTTCAAGAGGAAGAACTAGCCGCCATCACTAAGGTGGACCCGTTCTTTAATTTCCTTGTTCTTTATTTTCTGTTTTTCGAATTTTTATGCTTTATGTTTATCTATGTTTGTGTCTTTATTACATAATCATTAGTGTCTTAGAGTCTATGTCTTAAAGTTATGAATGTCCTATGAATCCATCACCTTTCTTAAATGAAAAATGTTTTTAATTGCAAAAAGAAAAAAGTACATGAATTTTGAATTTTAAAATAGTTTAATTATTTTGATGTGGTGGCAATACTTTTTGTTCTTCTGAATGAATGCTTGAACAGTGCATCTTTTTGGATTTGTTGTTTATGAATGTTAAAATTGTTGGCTCTTGAAAGAATGATGGAAAAGGAAAAATGTTATTGATGATCTGAAAAATCATAAAAATAAAAAGCCAATAGCCCTTTAAACCAAAAGGCAAGGGTAAAATAAAAAGGATCCAAGGCTTTGAGCATCAGCGGATAGGAGGGCCCACAGGAATAAAATCCTGGCCTAAGCGGCTAAACCAAGCTGTCCCTAACCATGTGCTTGTGGCGTGAAGGTGTCAAGTGAAAACTTGAGACTGAGCGGTTAAAGTCGTGGTCCAAAGCAAAAATAGTGTGCTTAAGCGCTCTGGACACCTCTAATTGGGGACTCTAGCAAAGCTGAGTCACAATCTGAAAAGGTTCACCCAGTTATGTGTCTGTGGAATTTATGTATCCGGTGATAATACTGGAAAACAAAATGCTTAGGGTCACGGCCAAGACTCATAAAGTAGCTGTGTTCAAGAATCAACATACTAAACTAGGAAAATCAATAACACTATCTGAATTCTGAGTTCCTATAGATGCCAATCATTCTGAACTTCAAAGGATAAAGTGAGATGCCAAAACTGTTCAGAAGCAAAATGCTAAAAGCCCCGCTCATCTAATTAAGGCTGATCTTCATAGATGTTTTTGGAATTCATTGTATATTCTATTCTTTTTATCCTATTTGATTTTCAGTTGCTTAGGGACAAGCAACAATTTAAGTTTGGTGTTATGATGAGCGGATAATTTATACGCTTTTTGGCATTGTTTTTAGTATGTTTTAGCTGGTTTTTATTAGTTTTTAAATAAAAATTACATTTCTGGACTTTACTATGAGTTTGTGTGTTTTTCTGTGATTTCAGGTATTTTCTGGCTGAAATTGAGGGACCTGAGCAAAAATCTGATTCAGAGGCTGAAAAAGGACTGCAGATGCTGTTGGATTCTGACCTCCCTGCACTCAAAGTGGATTTTCTGGAGCTACAGAAGTCCAATTGGTGCGATCTCAATTGCGTTGGAAAGTAGACATCCTAGGCTTTCCAGTAATATATAATAGTCCATACTTTGCCCGAGATTTGATGGCCCAAATCGGCATTCCAAGTCAGCATAGAAATTCTAGCGTCAAAACGCTAGAACTGGCATAAAAGCTGGAGTTAAATGCCCAAACTGGCACAAAAGCTGGCGTTTAACTCCAAGAAAAGTCTCTACACATGACAGCTTCAATGCTCAGCCCAAGCACACACCAAGTGGGCTCGGAAGTGGATTCTGCATCATTTACTCATTTCTGTAAACCCTAGGTTACTAGTTTTCTACAAATAGTATTTTACACACTGGATCATACTTTTCATCTTGGAACTTGTATGTTCACACTTTGGGAGGCTGGCCATTCGGCCATGCCTAGACCTTTTGTTCTTATGTATTTTCGGTGGTAGAGTTTCTACACACCATAGATTAAGATGTGGAGCTCTGCTGTTCCTCATGAATTAATGCAAAGTACTATTGTTTTTCTATTCAATTCACGCCTACTTCTTCTCTAAGATATACACTCGTTCTTCAACCTGACGAATGTGATGATCTGTGACACTCATCATTATTCTCACCTATGAACGCGTGCCTGACAACCACTTTCGTTCTACATGCAAACAAGCTTGAATGTGTATCTCTTGGGTTTCTAATCTAAGATTAGAACCTTCGTGGTATAGGCTAGAATCAATTGGCGGCCATTCCTAAGCTCCGAAAAGTCTAAACCTTGTCTGTGGTATTCCGAGTAGGATCAAGGAAGGGATGACTGTGACGAGCTTCAAACTCACGATTGTTGGGCGTAGTGATAGACGCAAAAGCATCATTGGATCCTATTCCAACATGATCGAGAACCAACAGCTGATTAGCCGTGCGGTGACAGCGCATTTGGACCATTTTCACTGAGAGGACGGGAGGTAGCCATTGACAATGGTGAAACCCAACATAAGCTTGCCATGGAAAGGAGTATGAATGATTGGAAGAAGGCAACAGGAAAGCAGAGGTTCAGAAGGAACAAAGCATCTTCATACGCTTATCTGAAATTCCTACCAATGAATTACATGAGTATCTCTATCTTTGTTTTATGTTTTATTTATCTTTTAATTATCAATTCTCCATAACCATTTGAATCCGCCTGACTGAGATTTACAAGATGACCATAGCTTGCTTCAAGCCGACAATCTCCGTGGGATCGACCCTTACTCACGTAAGGTTTATTACTTGGACGACCCAGTGGACTTGCTGGTTAGTTATGTGGAGTTATGATAAAGAGTTGAGATTACAGTTGTGCGTAGCAAGCTGTTGGCGCCATTGATGATCACAATTTCGTGCACCAGTCTCCTCTCTCCCTCGCAAACTCCTCGGCGGCGGCTACAACCCAGTGCGATGATGACAGTGCTTCTCGCAGCAAGCCCTAGCAGTGGTGGCAGTGACGGGCCTTGGTGATAACATCATCGATGTTGAGGATGAAGCCGTTTTTTTCTCCATCATGCGGTTCTCTCTCTCTGTGTCGCTCTCTCTCTTGCGGTCTCCTTTCTCCTCCTCACGACAGCAGCGACAATGTATGAACTGGAATAATCACTTTAATAAAATAATAATTTTTAACTACCTGAAATAGGTTCGAAAATATAGAAATGATATTTTAAAAATAAAAAGGTGAAATTTCTATTCAACGAATTTTTCTGAGTGGAAAAATGTATCTTTTGCGAAAAATTTTTGTAAAAATGCGTACCGGTGCTTAATGTTACACCTTAACTTTTAGCATCTCATGATCGTTCTAAAAGTCCGGGCGCTACTTACCTCTATTCCTTTAATTATATACTATGTTTATTTAATATTGAGCCTTCGCAAATACGAACCGAAACTCTTTTTAAGAAAATGAAAAGAGACTTTATTTTAAATCACTTAATGACAAAAGTATATATATCCACATAGCATTATATACATAGACTTACTCAAAGATCCTCAAATACAATTCCTACCCCTCTAAAAACTAAATCAATAAATAACGAGGGGAAAATAAAATCTAACAACTCAACTTGTAAACAGAATCTTCTATGCTCTTGTAGTTTCGCACTAAGCCTTCGCGCCTGTAGCTGAAAGGGGGTGGGGATATGGGGTAAGAACTGGAAAGTTCTTAGTAGGGTCGGGGTTAGGAGTTAAGTTTATTTTATATATACTTGGTCAGCAATAACAATCAACAAGGTACCATCTAATTCAACAATTAAAGAACACATAATTCAAAAAATCATTTAGCACACCCCCAATCATAGAAAATATACTCACAACAAATATGCACAAACAAGTATGATGCATGTCTATCCCTAGTGCAGGTAATGAGCTCATCTGTCGGTTTTGACCCGCTCCTGACGTAATTCAGCAACCTATGTCTGAGTTTGGTTTCCAGTGTCATAACGTCTGTAAGCAACCTCTATCTTATATGTGAGGCTCTCTCTAGCCAATGTATGTAGCGATAACCTCTGTAAGCAACCTCTGTCTTACAGGTGCGACCAGCCCCTGGATTGGTCGATGTATCTCTCGAAAGAAAATCTCAGTGGACTCACCACCATATCTCTGCTTGTTTTTAGCAGGTAAACAACGATCTCTGCTTCCCTCCTTTTATTTTTGTTCTTTCTTTCTTTTAAAACCAAAATCAGCTCTTTGTGACATTCTCCAAAACCTTTTAAAACAATTTCACTTAAACCAATTCTTCTTTCAAAAGACAAAGGAATACTATTTATTAGTTAAACCCGTCAGCAAGGCCTCTAGAGTTTAGGGGAGCGACAACCAATCTCATTTTCTTGAGTTCATTATAAATCCTTAACAATCATTGATTTCTTAAACTGAATTTAAGCAAATAAAGTTTCTAAATCAAATCAATATCAAATCATACAAATTAGAAGTTCCGAACCAATTTCAAAACCAAAACTAATCCCAATTTCATCCTTAAAACTAATTCTTTAACTTTTTCCAAGACGTCGCAAAACGAAACCATTCAATCAAAATTCAATTACTTTTAGAGTTCACTAAAACTCGTTCGAATGAAATTTTTTAAGTCAAATTCAAAACATAAGCTCTTTTCATATTTAAATCAACCTTAAAACATAATACTTTTTTTTAAATAATTTAAAGTCAGAAAATAATTCTTTTCAAAATAAATCGAACTCAAAACAGATACTTTTCTTAAATGAATAAAACTCGAAACATAAGTATTTTCTTAATAAATCAAACAATATAGCTTCTCAAATCCAATTTGTTTCTAAAAAACATTTCAAACAAAGTTTTAAAATTTTATAATAAAACTTAGGTAGCATCTCCCCTAAAACTTAGACTTTGCCGCCTTTCTCATGTCCCATCCTAACTATTTCTTAAAATCTTTCAAATCATTTCCAATAAATCAAAACCATTTTTAATATCAAACAATTATAAAATGAAACTAATTAAAAATTAAACAGCCTCCAAAATCAAACCATTTTCATATCTTAAATCATGTTATCAATTCATCAATTCATTTCTTATTAAATCTCAATGCGATCATCAAATTTCACCAATTCTACTTGATCACCAATAACATTCCAGCCCCGAATTCATCAAATAATTTGGTTCTTGGCTGCATTTAAACTGACCAAACCCACAAACTAAACACAAAAATTCAACAAAAATTCAGTCAAATTCAATCAACAATCAATCAAAACATCAATTCATTTATCCAACACCAATTTAACCGATGATAAATTTTCAAAACCCTACCTCCGTATGAAATCAAAACAACAAAAGCTCCAAAGAAGCTTTCTGACCGAGCGACTGAAGAAGAAAACGACAGTAATCGTCCGTGCCTCCTAGAACTCCAATTGGCCGAACTCAAGGGGAATGGGAGCTACATCACCGTCAACTTCCGTGGAACAAAAATGACACCAACACTTATAGGAGGAAGATACGAACACTTTTACTGGATTAGATTTTTTATTAGAGTTACGGATATCAAGAAATTAAGCTCAGAAGCTTTCAGTTTTCCATGGAAATGTCACGTTCTCTCTCTTTCTTTCTCTCAATGTTACGGTGAAAAGGAAAAGGAAATGAGATTAGGATGATGATAATGTGGTGTAATGAATGTGGGGGTCGGGTGTCACGTCTTAAAGCTGCTGAGTCAGCAATTCAAGTTATAAATATCTTAAACGGATAACTATGAAAACTGGATATATTAAAACATAAGTAATAATATATATGAGCTACTAATATAAATGATATTAGTAACATAATGATAAAAGATATACGGTGAAGCATTAGCAAAGCTAAGGTCACCGAAGAGTACCGATATTTACCCATATCGGCGGATATCTAGTTCGATAATAAATTATTAACTAAAATTTATTTTTAATTAAAAATATCAATTACTCAAATTAAAATATATATAATTTTCATTATTTATAAATTACTAAAATTATGGTTTTAATTATGTAAAATATTTCATCTTAATAAAAATATATATAAGATTTTGAATTTAGTTGAACTCAATTAGTTATAAAATTAATTTAATTACTTTTAATAAAATAATTTCTAAAATAAGGATCTCCAATTTATAAATGAATTATAACTTATTTATATTTATATTTTTAGAATTGTGGGTGGTTATATTCTACCCACCTTACAAAAATTTTTGCCCTCGAAAATTGATATAATAAAATAAGTTTGAACTGTACAAAAAGAAACTAGGTTCATAAGAAGAATACCAACAACATCAAGGATGAACACTCGAAAAGATTTCAAGTGAACAGTTAGGATAACAATCAGGCAAAGATATACATGAATGATAAGGTGTGGTTGAAAGAAGTAATCAAATCACATTTTAATGAGGGAATCCGAAACAAAGAATTCCAATGAAAACAATGAAAGAAGAGATGACACCAAGTCACACAGCACGAATAAAGAGTATACGTCGAAACGAATCCTTAAAATTTAACTTCTAACGTTTCCAAATCCCGTGATTTTCATAACCTATTACCTCTACTTCGTCTATGATAATCTATTAGTGTTTCCATATACATGAATCATTAGTATTAAGTTGGCCATACCTAATACCATGAGAGATGCAACGGTCGACTAACAGCATTAATCAATAGACAATCATGCATTTGAAACTCAAACTCTTGTCATTAGGACAAGTCTTACTGCATGACAGACACTCAGAGTATGCAGTAAAGCATAGTCAGTCCATTTCCAAGGCTCTAACGGGAACGAACTACTCTGATACCATAACCATAATGTAACACCCTAACTTTTAGTACCTCATGATTGTACTAAAAGTCCGAGCGCGTCTTACCACTATTCCTTTAATTATATACTATGTTTATTTAATATTGAGCCTTTCCAAATACGAACCGAAACTCTTATTAAGAAAACGAAAGGAGACTTTATTTTAAATCACTTAATCACAAAAGTATATATATCCACATAGCATTATATACATAGACTTACTCAAAGATCCTCAAATACAATTCCTACCCCTCTAAAAACTAAAACAATAAATGACGAGGGGAAAAAAATCTAACAACTCAACTTGTAAATAGAATCTTCTACGCTCTTGTAGTTCAGCACTAAGCCTTCGCACCTGTAGCTGAAAGGGGTGGAGATAGGGGGTAAGAACTGGGGAGTTCTTAGTAGGGTCGGGGTTAGGAGTTAAGTTTATTTTATATATACTTGGTCAGTAATAACAATCAACAAGGTACCATCTAATTCAACAATTAAAGAACACAGAATTCAAACAATCATTTAGCACACCCACAATCACAGAAAATACACTCACAACAAATATGCGCAAATAACTATAATGCATGTCTATCCCTAGTGCAGGTAATGAGCTCGTCTGTCGGTTTCGACCCGCTCTCGACGTAACTCAGCAACCTTTGTTTGAGTTTGGTTTCCAGTGTCATAACCTCTGTAAGCAACCTCTGTCTTACATATGTGACTCTCTTGAGCCGATGTATGTGATGCACCACTATTTCGTGGTACATTTTAGGTTGAAATGAGTGGATTATATCCATTTTTCTCACACTTATTCATATAATTCGCATGTTTTATATTTTCCTTCCTAATTTTGTGCTATGATTGAAAAGATGCTTCTTTGGCCTTAAATTCTCTAATTTTAATCTTCTCTCATTACCATTTGATGCCGTGATATGTTTGTTAAGTATTTTCAGGGTTTATAGGGCAGGAATGGCTTAGAGGATGAAAAAGAAGCATGCAAAGGTGGAGGAAACACAAGAAGTTGGGCATTTCAGAATCTGGTAGTAATGCGCATGCATGAACGACGTGTACGCGTGACCGGTGCATTCTCGAGATGACGCGCACGCATGGCTGATGCCTATCCATGGCCAGTAAAAAGTCCAGCGACGCGTACGCGTGGCTGACGCGTACACGTGATAGAGCGTCACGTGCTGCAATTACAGAAAACACTGGGGGCGATTTCTGGGCTGCTTTTGACCCAGTATCAGGCCCAAAAATACTGATTAGAGGCTGCAGAGTGGAGCTGGAAAGAAGGAATCATTCATACTTTCATTCACAATTTTAGGTTTTAGATGTAGAATTCTAGAGAGAGAGGCTCTCTCCTCTCTCTAGGTTTAGGGTTTCTTCTTTCAATTTCTCTTTATATTCAGATTCAATCTTCATTTAATTTAGTTTTTGTCTTACTTTTATTTGTTTAAGCACTTTAGTTCATCTTCTTCTCTTGTTAATTTCCCTTTTTCACCATTTTTATGTTTATGAGCTCTTGTTACATTTGATTTCTTTTAATGCAATTTATATTTTCCATGTTTATTGTTAATCTCTTTAATTGTTAGTCACTGATGTTTGCAATTGGTTGTTTGGATTTAATATTCCTTGTTAGTTTTCTATGCTTTTATTTTATGTCTTCCAAGTGTTTGATAAAATGCTTGGTTGGATTTTAAATTAGATTTTTGTATTCTAAGCTTGGATTGAGTAAATTGGAGACTCTTGATTTGTCAAAGTCTCTTGTTGGTTGGTGATTGAAAGTTTCTAGTTGGCTTGAGTTTCACTAACTCTAGTCTTTGATTAGGACTTTTTAACTCAAGTTGATTTGCTCACTTGACTTACCTTCAATTGTTAGAGGTTAACTAAGTGAGAGCAATTTGCAATCACCATCACAATTGACAATGATAATGAGGATAGGAATTATGATTCTCAATCCTTGCTAGGATTTTTCTTAGTTATTAGTTATTTTCTTGTTATTTACATTCCTTGCTTATTAAACTCAAAACCCTAAAAGATACAATCTCATAACCAATAATAAATATACTTCCCTGCAATTCCTTGAGAGACGACACAAGGTTTAAATACTTTGGTTAATTTATTGGGTTTGTATTTGTGACAAACAATCTAAACGTTGATTGAGGTTTAATTGTCGGTTTAGAACTATACTTGCAACGTGATATTTTTGTGAAAATCTTTACCGACAATTTTTCTCCATCAAATTTTTGGCGCCATTGCCGGGGAAGTGTAAACTTGTGCCTTATTATTGGTTATTGTATATATTTACCTTTTGCTTGTTTGTTAGCTTTTGTTACTTTTAGGACTTTGTTGCTTATTTTTATTAGTTTTTATTTTTATTTGCTACTATGGATTCTCATCCCTTTAGCTATGAGAGTGGTTACAACTTTGTTGTAGGGAACGAAAGCTACGATGAGAACATGCATCAAGGATGGGACAATCAAAGGTGGAAGGAGCCTCAAGCTTATGGACAACCTTCTTGGCAACAACCTCCCCCAATGCACTATGAGCAAGAGCCATTCCAAGGTGCATATCCATCTAATGGCTATGTTGGACCTCTCTGTGACAATCAACAACCACCTGACATTTTTCCTCCGCCAGTATACAAGCATAACCTTTGTAAGCAACCTCTATCTTACAGGTGAGGCTCTCTCTAGCCAATGTATGTAGCGATAACCTCTTCAAGCAACCTCTGTCTTACAGGTGTGACCATCCCCAGGATTGGCCGATGTATCTCTGGAAAGTAAATCTCGGTGGACTTACCACCATATCTATGCTCATTTTCAACAGGTAAACAATCATCTCTGCTTCTCTCCTTTTCTTTTTGTTCTTTCTTTATTTTAAAACCAAAATTATCTCTTTGTGACATTCTCCAAAACCTTTTAAAACAATTTCACTTAAACCAATTCTTCTTTCAAAAGACAAAAGGAAACTATTGATTAGTTAAACCCGTCAGGAAGGCCTCTAGACTTTAGGAGAGCGATAACCAATCTCATTTTCTTGAGTTCATTATAAATCCTTAACAATCATTGATTTTTTAAAATGAATTTAATCAAATAAAGTTTCTAAATCAAATCAATATCAAATCATAAAAATTAGAAGTTCCAAACCAATTTCAAAACCAAAACCAATCCCAGTTTCATCCTTAAAACTAATTCTTTAACTTTTTCCAAGACGTCGCAAAACGAAACCATTCAATCAAAATTCAATTACTTTTAAAGTTCACTAAAACTCTTCCGAATGAACTTCTTAAGTCAAATTCAAAACATAAGCTCTTTTCATATTTAAATCAACCTTAAAACATAATACTTTTTTTTAAATAATTTAAAGTTGTAAAATAATTCTTTTCAAAATAAATCAAACTTAAAACATATACTTTTCTTAAATGAATAAAACTTGAAACATAAGCATTTTCTTAATAAATCAAACAATATAACTTCTCAAATCCAATCTTTTTCTAAATAATATTTCAAACAAAGTCTTAAATTTTATAATAAAACTTCAGCAGCATCTTCCCTAGAACTTGGACTTTGTCACCCTTCTTAGGTCCCGTCCTAACTATTTCTCAAACACTTCAAAATCATTTCCAATAAATCAAAATCATTTCTAATATCAAACATTTATAAAATCAAACCAATTAAAAATCAAACCACCTCCAAAATCAAACCATTTTCATATCTTAAGTCATGTTATCAATTCATCAATTCATTTCTTATTAAATCTCAATGCCATAATCAAATTTCACCAATTCTACTTGATCACCAATAACATTCCAGCTCCGAATTCATCAAAATAATTCGGTTCTTGGCTGTATTTAAACCGACCAAACCCCCAAACTAACCACAAAAATTCAACATAAATTCAGTCAAATTCAATCAACAATCAATCACAACATCAATTCATTTATCCAACACTAATTGAACCGATGATAAATTATCAAAACCCTACCTCCGTATGAAATAAAAACAACAAAATCTCCGGAGAAGCTTTCTGACTGAGCAGCTGAAGAAGAAAACGACAGAAATCGTCCGTGCCTCCTAGAACTCTAATTGGCCGAACTCAAGGGAAACGGGAGCTATGTCACTGATGATAAGTCATCTTAGCCTAGTTTCACTAGTCTTTTTCTTTTGTTTTCAATAGATTTTATGCACTTTCTTGAGCCATAAGTAAGCCAATTGGGTAGAATTTCATGTTTCCTTTGATTCAATCAACCATGGATAAATTAATGCATTTTCATGAGATTTTGTGCTATAATTGTCATATATTATGAAAGAGAAACAATCTCATGATTTTGAGCATAGCTTTGATGTTTTTGATTGGTTGATGATAGGTGAAACGAGCTTTGAAGAGGGTTGAAGAAAGAAGGAATGGCAAAGAGCAAGAGAGGACAAAAAGCTTGAGCCAAAGTTTGCCTCAAACTTTAGCTCAAACGTGAGGAAGAGCTTGACTTCACCCTGGAGGCATCAAAAGCTTGCGCCAATGTTTGCCTCAAACTTTGAGTCAAACGTTGGCGCCACAAAAAGAAGACCCAGGGAGCAAAAAGCTTGCGCCAACGTTTGCCTCAAATTTTGAGTCAAACGTTGGCGCCACAAAAAGAAGACCCAGGGAGCAAAAAGCTTGCGCCAATGTTTGCCTCAAACTTGAGGTCAAACATTGGCGCCATTTGAGTATGAAGAAGAGTCCCTGATTGAAGGCTTGATTGAGCCACGTTTGCGCCAATATTTGCCTCAAACGTTGGGCCAAACGTTGGCCAAAGGACATGCAAGGGAGGATCCATGTTTGAGCTCAAGTTTGACCTCAAACTTTGAGCCAAACGTGGATGACAGCACGGGAGGCAATCTGCTACAAAAAGCTTGAGTCAAAGTTTGCCTCAAACTTTGACTCAAGATTTAATGGTTCATGGCCCGGTTCTGACACGGTTCACAACTGGGTTTCTTTCCAACTCCAAGGGCAATCAACAGAGGCTTCTGTCAACCCAATTCCATCAAGAGCAAGGGCCCAATTCAAGGCTTGAAGATCATTTGAAGAAAGTGTATAAATAGCTTAGAATTTAAGTTTTTCAGAGGTTTTTTCGCTTTAGTTTTGCTGAGTAATTTTGGAGAGCTTTTGGTTAGGAGTTATTTTGAGATTCTGAGTCTTGGGGAAGGAGAATTGAATGCTCTTCCTCTTAGTTTTCTTGTTTTAAATTTCATTTACACTTGTCTTGAATCTTGGGTTGAAGAATTGAGGAAATTCTGTCTCAATCTCACCTTGAGATCTCTCTGTCTCACTTTACTGCAACTTTTGGAAATTAAATTTGGTTTTGCTTCTTCTACTGCTTGATTTTTACTTTTCTTGCAATTAAATTCTAAATTTGGATCTAGGAAGGCATTGAGATCTAGACTTGGTTATCTAGTCTCTTTGGTCCTGAGATCTGGAGCCATCATTTTATTTTTGCTGTTGAATGCTTTTCAAGTTTATTTACGTTTCCATTCTAGATCCGGTTCAATTCAAGTCATCTTCTACTCTTCCATGTGTTGAGATTTACTGTTCTTTTGTTTAATTCTTGCAATCCCACACCCTGACCCATTTACCATTCAAGCCATTTACATTTCTTGCACTCTAAGATTCTGCAATTTACATTTCTTGCGTTATAAGTTTCTGCCATTTAATTTCTTGTTCTTTAAGATTCAGCACTTTTATTTTCTGTTCTCTTTAATTTCCTGCAAATTACCCATTCCCTTTTACATTCTATGCAATTTAATTCTTGTTGAACACAAATTCACTCAAATCAACTTCTGTTTGCTTGACTAAATCAACCACTAAACTAAAATTGCTCAATCCTTCAATCCCTGTGGGATCGACCTCACTCACGTGAGTTATTATTACTTGATGCGACCCGGTACACTTGCCGGTGAGTTTTGTGTTGGATCATTTTCTACACATCAAGTTTTTGGCGCCGTTGCCGGGGAATGAAATAGATTGACAATGATTAAGTGAAGTGGAGATCTAGATCAAACACTTTTTCTTCTCTTTTTCTTTATTTTTTTTCTAACACACTAACTATTTGAATTTTTGCTTAAGCTAACTAAAACTTCATTCTAGCAATAGATTGAAGTGTCACTGGTTGTGTGTTTCTTTTGTTTTGTTTGTATGTCAGGTACAGGGAGAGCTACTCATATTTTATCTGAAGCTGACCAGAGAACACTCAGGAGATTAAGAAGAGCTGAAAGAGGGAAAGGCATTATTGGAGAGGAAGAATCTGAGGAGGAATATCACGAGATGGAAGGAGATCCATCTAATCCCAATCATCCAAGAGGAGGGGTTAATAATAACCCACAACAGAGGAGAGTACTGGCCTCCTATACATTTGCAAATGCTAGACATTATGGAAGCAGCATCCTTACCCCTAATGTCAATGCAAATAACTTTGAACTGAAGCCACAAATCATCACATTGGTCCAAAACAACTGCTCTTTTGGAGGAGGACCATTGGAGGACCCGAACCAACATCTATCCACTTTCTTGAGGATTTGTGACACAGTTAAAAGCAATGGAGTACACCCTGACATATACAAGCTGCTGTTATTCCCATTCTCTCTCAGGGACAAGGCCACTCAATGGCTAGAAACATTTCCGAAGGAAAGCATCAACACTTGGGATGATTTGATGAGCAAGTTTCTTGCCAAGTTTTACCCCCCTCAAAGGATCATTAGGTTGAAGACCAAGGTGCAGACATTTACACAATTGGATGCTGAAAATCTATATGAGGCATGGGAAAGATATAAAGTGCTGCTGAGGAAATGTCCACCAGAGATGTTCACTGAGTGGGACAAGCTACAGAACTTCTATGAAGGGCTCACTCTAAAGGCTCAAGAGGCACTTGATCACTCAGCAGGAGGATCATTGCAACTGATGAAAACTGCAGAGGAAGCTCAAAACCTCATTGATATGGTGGCTAACAACCAGTATTTCTTTGCTCATCAAAGGCAACGCCAACCATCACAAAGAAGAGGAGTAATGGAGCTGGAAGGAGTGGATTCAATTCTGGCTCAAAACAAAATGATGCAGCAGCAGATTCAGCAACAATTTGAGCAAATGGCTAAAAGAATTGATGGCCTACAAGTAGCATCAGTGAGTGCCACAAGCCAAGCAACAACTCCTTGGGGGCAGAATGAGGAGAACCAAGAAGAACAACAACAAGAGCAAGTGCAGTATATGCATAATCAAGGATCAAATGAGGTGTATGGTGACACCTACAATCCATCCTGGAAGAACCACCCAAACCTCAGATGGGGAGATAATCACAACCAGAACCAACAACCATGGCAGAGGAACTCAAATCAAAACACTTCAAGAAATAACCAAAACCACAACCAGCAGCAAACTAACCAAAACCCTTACAGAAAACCCTAAAACAATTACCCCAACTCCAACCATTATCCATCCAATAACCAACCCACTAACCAAAACATTTACCATCAACCATCAACACCCCATAACCAAGCAATTTCACATGACTCTCAGAGGATCACCAACCTGGAAATGTTAATGGAAAAGATGATGAAGCACCAAGAAATGACAATGAAGAACCAGGAAGCCTCTATGAAGAATATGGAGAGGCAAATTGGCCAGCTCTCTAAACACCTTACAACAGAAAGACCATCAAGTTCCCTACCAAGTGACACAATTCCAAATCCTAAGGAAGAGTGCAAGGCGATACAGTTAAGAAGTTTGAGAACATTGATGAGCAATAATGACACTACAAAGAAACAAGTGGAGAACAGCAAAAGGCCAATAGAGGAGGAAAAGCCAACACAGGCAGAGGAAGCCAATGATCAAGATGTGATGCCAAACAAGAGCACTAAGAAGCAAAGAAGGAAAGAAGACCAACCAACCACTTCACAAAAGGGAGAAGAAGAAGCGATTCAGGGACAGCAGCAAGTGGGAAAGAGCAGTACACCTCCACTGCCATACCCTCAGAGGTTCAGCAAAGAGACTAAGGACCAACACTTTCATAAGTTCCTTGAAACTTTCAAGAAGCTGGAGATCAACATTCCCTTGGCTGAAGCACTTGAGCAAATGCCCCTGTATGCCAAGTTCTTGAAGGAGCTTATCAACAAAAAGAGGAGTTGGCTTGAGAAGGAAACCGTGTTACTCACTGAGGAATGTAGTGCTGTGATTCAAAGGGGCATTCCACCAAAACTCAAGGATCTAGGAAGCTTTGTAGTCTCATGCACCATTGGCAGAATAGTTCTCAACAAAGCTCTCTGTGACCTTGGTGCCAGTATCAACTTAATGCCTCTCTCAATGATGAGAAAGCTTGCCATAGAAGAACTTAAACCCACCAGGATGTCATTGGTCATGGCTGATAGATCAATCAAAACACCCAATGGAATTGTGGAGAACCTGTTGGTGAAGGTTGGGGAGTTTATTTTCCCAGCAAATTTTGTGATTTTGGATACTGAAGAGGAAGGGAACAATTCAATCATTTTGGGAAGGCCATTTCTAGCCACAGCAAGAGCCATCATTGATATAGAAAAAGGAGAGATGATCTTCAGGGTCCACAATGAATAAATGGTCATAAACGTTTTCAAGTCAATGCAACACATTCCTGAGCAAGAGAATTATATGAGAGTGGATATGATAGAGAGCTTGGTGGAAGAAATGCTGGAAGATAATCCTCAAGAGACAACAGAGGAACAAGTAGCCGAGATTTCTATTGAACAAGAGGAAAAACAAGACAAGAAGGAAGAAGTACGAAAACAAGAACTGAAGCCATTACCCACTCATCTCAAATATGCATTTCTGGGTACATCAGAGAGCTTCCCAGTGATCATTAATTCATTCCTGACAAAAAAAGAAGAAGGAGAACTTCTTGAAGTACTCAAAGCTCACAATGATGCTTTGGGATGGACCATTGACGACCTGAAAGGCATCAGCCCTGCAGTGTGTATGCATAAGATCCTCTTGGAGGACAATTCCAAACCAGTGGTTTAACCTCAAAGAAGGCTAAATCCCACAATGAAGGAAGTTGTCCAGAAGGAAGTAATAAAGTTGTGGAATGCAGGGATAATCTTCCCAATATTTGACAGCGCATGGGTGAGCCCGGTTCAAGTTGTACCAAAGAAAGGAGGAATGATGGTCATCACCAATGAGAATAATGAGTTAATCCCTACTAGAACAGTGACTGGGTGGAGGATATGCATAGACTATAGAAGATTGAATGATGCCACAAGGAAAGATCATTTTCCTCTCCCGTTCATTGATCAGATGCTGGAAAGATTGGCCGGCCATGCCTATTATTGCTTCTTGGATGGATATTCTGGGTACAATCAAATCATGGTGGACCCCAAGGACCAAGAGAAGACTGCCTTCACATGTCCATTCAGAGTTTTTGCATATAGGAGGATGCCCTTTGGGCTATGCAACGCCCCAGCCACATTTCAAAGGTGTATGCTCTCCATTTTCTCTGATATGGTCGAAAAGTTTTTAGAGGTTTTCATGGACGACTTTTCTGATTTTGGTGACAATTTCAATGCTTGCCTGAAACATCTAACTCTTGTCTTGAAACGGTGCCAAGAAACTAATTTGGTTTTGAATTGGGAGAAATGCCATTTCATGGTGCCCGAAGGGATTGTTCTTGGTCACAAAGTTTCAAGAAAAGGGATAGAGGTTGACAAGGCAAAGGTTGGGATCATAGAGAAGCTCCCTCCACCAACTAATGTGAAGTCTGTTAGAAGTTTCTTGGGGCATGCAGGATTTTATAGAAGGTTTATCAAGGATTTTTCAAATATAGCCAAACCTTTGAGTAATCTATTAATGGTTGATAACCCTTTTGTTTTTGATGAAAACTGCCAGCGTGCCTTTGAAACTTTAAAAAATAGACTCACAACAGCACCAATCATCACACCCCCGGATTGGGAACTACCTTTTGAACTCATGTGTGATGCAAGTGACATTGCAATTGGTGCTTTGCTTGGACAAAAGAAGGGAAACTTACATCATGTCATATATTATGCAAGTAAAGTGTTGAATGAAGCTCAAAAAAATTACACCACAACAGAGAAGGAATTGCTAGCTGTAGTCTATGCATTTGATAAGTTTAGATCATACTTGGTAGGATCCAAAATTGTGGTTTATGCTGACCATGCTGCCCTTAAGTATTTGATGTCAAAGCAAGATGCTAAACCAAGACTTATCAGGTGGATATTGCTCCTACAAGAGTTTGACATTGAGGTAAGGGACAGGAAAGGTACTGAAAACCAAGTTGCTGATCATTTGTCGAGGCTACCACAAGAAACAATTCAAAAAGCCTCCCAGCCTGTGAATGAAAGCTTTCCAGATGAGCACCTTTTGCAGATCCAGCAAGCACCTTGGTTTGCTGACATAGCAAACTACAAAGTGGGAAGGAAGATACCTCAAGAGTTCTCTAAGCAACAAGTGAAGAAGTTAATCAATGAAGCAAGGAAATTCTTGTGGGATGAACCCTTCCTGTTCAAGAGATGTTCTGATGGAGTAATTAGAAGGTGTGTCCCTGAGAGTGAAATAAGGGATATATTGTGGCATTGCCATGGCTCAGCTTATGGTGGACACTTTGGCCCAGAAAGAATAGCTGCAAAGATACTGCAGAGTGGCTTCTATTGGCCAACTATCTTCAAAGATGCCAGAGAGTATGTTCACCAATGTAATGAATGCCAGAGAGCAGGAGGATTGACAAGAAGGAATGAGATGCCTCAAAATTTCATTTTGGAATTAGAATTATTTAATCTATGGGGAATTGATTTCATGGGACCCTTTCCCCCTTCCTATTCTTTCAGATATATCTTGGTAGCAGTGGAGTACATCTCAAAGTGGGTGGAAGCCATAGCCACAACCACCTGTGATGCACAAATTGTCCTTCAATTCCTTAAGAAGCATATTTTCACTAGATATGGAGTTCCCAAGGGTCTTGTGAGTGACGGTGGTGGCCATTTTTGCAACAAGCAGATGGAGTCATTCATAAAGTAGCCACGCCATATCACCCCCAGACCAATGGACAGGCTGAATTAGCAAATAGGGAATTGAAGAAGATCTTGGAGAAGACAGTAGGAAGTACAAGAAAAGATTGGGCTCGGAAGCTGGAGGATGCACTCTGGGCATACAGGACAGCTTTCAAAACTCCCATTGGGAAGTCTCCCTTTCAGCTATTATATGGCAAATCTTGTCACCTCCCTGTAGAGCTTGAACACAAAGCGTTTTGGGCTACTAAACTCCTAAACCTTGACTCTGAAGCAGCAGGGGAGAAAAGGTTGTTGCAACTAAATGAGCTAGATGAATTTAGGCTAGAAGCCTATGAAAATTCCAAGATATACAAAGAAAAATCTAAGAGGTGGCATGACAGGAAAAAGAGGTTCAGAGCCTATAGCCTTCTTGTAAAAAAATGAAGGATGTCAAGCTAGTGACATTAAAAGAGCGCTTGTTGGGAGGCAACCCAATCTGAGGTAGTTTTCTTTTCATAGCCTTTTCAATAAAAATGTTGAATAATTGGTATGCATTGCAAGGAGCTAAGTTTGGTGTTGCACACCAAAACAATTTAAGGGAGAATGAAAGATTCTAAGTTTGGTGTTCCACCAGAACCTCATTTAAAAGCACATTCTCACTTCCTGCACAATACTAGCTCCAAGCAATCAAACAGATTATTCAACTACTTAACTGCTTTCTAGTTTTAACTCCATAACCTTTAGCAAGGACACAAGATTTTACATATAGTTAACCTATTGCATCAGAGGAAGTGGCAAGGAATTAAGTTTGGTGTTCCCACACCAAATTAAATCCAAAAGCCACACTCAATTCATGCATACTAACCAGTCACCTAAGGGCTTGAGAAGCAAGCAACCTTTGAGAATTGTGCAGGGAACTAACCACCATTTGAAAACATTATGCACCACAACTCAAAAGGGGCACAACAGAAGGAAGAACAAAAGAACTGCAAACCAATAGGTTGTATCTATACTTAACTCTTGCGGTTGAGAAATGCTTTGACTTATGACTTGCTAAAGTGTTCATCTAGTACAAGTAGAATCACTCTTTGCAATAAGTAAGCTAATCTAAGTGTGTGCTTGTGTGTTTACTTTCACTTAACTAAATGCATGCTTTGTCCCCTGCATCTTTAATTCTATAAAAGAAATGTTTGAAATGTGAAGTGAGATAGTTCTTTGTTAGCTGGGAGTACAATAATAGTAAGTGGTGGTATGTATGTGTGATTGTATGATAGCTCACTTTTAGTGAATAAAAGAATTAGACTGTCTCCTTTTAAGTAGAAAGTAGCTCACTGTCTATGAATCTCAATAAAATAAAAAATCCTTGGTTAAAAAAAAAAAAAGAAAAACAAAAAGAGAAAAGAAAAAGCCAAAGGTGGCAGCAGAACAAAAGAAAAAAAAAAAAGAAATAAAGCTAGACACCAATAGCTTGAACCTTAGAATATATGCCTGTGGTGTCTTTGTACTAGGATCTGCTTGGATTATTAAGTTCTTTGGAGTGCATCAACACTTGGTAACTTGGGTTAACTAACCCGGAATTATCAACTGAAAGTCCACTATCAAGAGCAACCTAACTACAAGGCATTTAGTAACCCAAAAAGGTGCTGGGCATCAATGTTCTAAGAAGGAATGTGAGCCAAGTGTCTATAGTGAATAACGTGTCAAGCATAAATAAAGAAAAGAGCTTGTTACACATGACACTGAACTAAAGCTTATAGAAAAAAATAGTAACCAAGGACAAAGGAATAATGAGAAGTCATAGCAGTGTGTTGCTTGATGCTTGAAGGAGACTTTCTAAGCCTAAATGTCAATAAGAAGTGAGTAGTTATATATCTACATAAAACCCCATGAGCTACCAATAATACTCTGCTAGCATAAACATCCTCTTCCATTTTATTCTTTCTTCTCAATAAATTCAGTACTTGCTTGGGGACAAGCAAGCTTTAAGTTTGGTGTTGTGATGACAAGTCATCTTATCTTAGTTTCACTAGTCTTTTTCTTTTGTTTTCAATAGATTTTATGCACTTTCTTGAACCATAAGTAAGCCAATTGGGTAGAATTTCATGTTTCCTTTGATTCAATCAACCATGGATAAATTAATGCATTTTCATGAGATTTTGTGCTATAATTGTCATATATTATGAAAGAGAAACAATCTCATGATTTTGAGCATAGCTTTGATGTTTTTGATTGATTGATGATAGGTGAAAAGAGCTTTGAAGAGGGTTGAAGAAAGAACGAATGGCAAAGAGCAAGAGAGGACAAAAAGCTTGAGCCAAAGTTTGCCTCAAACTTTAGCTCAAACGTGAGGAAGAGCTTGACTTCACCCTGGAGGCATTAAAAGCTTGCGCCAACGTTTGCCTCAAACTTTGAGTCAAACGTTGGCGCCACAAAAAGAAGACCCAGGGAGCAAAAAGCTTGCGCCAACGTTTGCCTCAAACTTTGAGTCAAACGTTGGCGCCACAAAAAGAAGACCCAGGGAGCAAAAAGCTTGCGCCAACGTTTGCCTCAAACTTGAGGTCAAACGTTGGCGCCATTTGAGTATGAAGAAGAGTCCCTGATTGAAGGCTTGATTGAGCCACGTTTGCGCCAACGTTTGCCTCAAACGTTAGGCCAAACGTTGGCCAAAGGACATGCAAGGGAGGATCCACGTTTGAGCTCAAGTTTGACCTCAAACTTTGAGCCAAACGTGGATGACAACACGGGAGGCAATCTGCTACAAAAAGCTTGAGTCAAAGTTTGCCTCAAACTTTGACTCAAGCTTTAATGGTTCATGGCCCGGTTCTGACCCGGTTCACAAGTGGGTTTCTTTCCAACTCCAAGGGCAATCAACAGAGGCTTCTGTCAACCCAATTCCATCAAGAGCAAGGGCCCAATTCAAGGCTTGAAGATCATTTGAAGAAAGTGTATAAATAGCTTAGAATTTAAGTTTTTCAGAGGTTTTTTCACTTTAGTTTTGCTGAGTAATTTTGGAGAGCTTTTGGTTAGGAGTTATTTTGAGATTCTAAGTCTTGGGGAAGGAGAATTGAATTCTCTTCCTCTTAGTTTTCTTGTTTTCAATTTCATTTACACTTGTCTTGAATCTTGGGTTGAAGAATTGAGGAAATTCTGTCTCAATCTCACCTTGAGATCTCTCTGTCTCACTTTACTGCAACTTTTGGAAATTGAATTTGGCTTTGCTTCTTCTACTGCTTGATTTTTACTTTTCTTGCAATTGAATTCTAAGTTTGGATCTAGGAAGGCATTGAGATCTAGACTTGGTTATCTAGTCTCTTGGGTCCTGAGATCTGGAGCCATCATTTTATTTTCGCTGTTGAATGCTTTTCAAGTTTATTTACGTTTCCATTCTAGATCCGGTTCAATTCAAGTCATCTTCTACTCTTCCATGTGTAGAGATTTACTGTTCTTTTGTTTAATTCTTGCAATCCCACACCCCTGACCCATTTACCATTCAAGCCATTTACATTTCTTGCACTCTAAGATTCTGCAATTTACATTTCTTGCGTTATAAGTTTCTGCCATTTAATTTCTTGTTCTTTAAGATTCAGCACTTTTATTTTCTGTTCTCTTTAATTTCCTGCAAATTACCCATTCCCTTTTACATTCTATGCAATTTAATTCTTGTTGAACACAAATTTACTCAAATCAACTTCTGTTTGCTTGACTAAATCAACCACTAAACTAAAATTTCTCAATCCTTCAATCCCTGTGGGATCGACCTCACTCACGTGAGTTATTATTACTTGATGCGGCCCGGTACACTTGCCGGTGAGTTTTGTGTTGGATCGTTTTCCACACATCAAGTTTTTGGCGCCGTTGCCGGGGAATGAAATAGATTGACAATGATTAAGTGAAGTGGAGATCTAGATCAAGCACTTTTTCTTCTCTTTTTTTTATTTTTTTTTCTAACACACTAACTATTTGAATTTTTGCTTAAGCTAACTAAAACTTCATTCTAGCAATAGATTGAAGTGTCACTGGTTGTGTGTTTCTTTTGTTTTGTTTGTATGTCAGGTACAGGGAGAGCTACTCCTATTTTATCTGAAGCTGACCAGAGAACACTCAGGAGATTAAGAAGAGCTGAAAGAGGGAAAGGCATTGTTGGAGAGGAAGAATCTGAGGAGGAATATCACGAGATGGAAGGAGATCCATCTAATCCCAATCATCCAGGAGGAGGGGTTAACAATAACCCACAACAGAGGAGAGTACTAGCCTCCTATACATTTGCAAATGCTAGACATTGTGGAAGCAGCATCCTTACCCCTAATGTCAATGCAAATAACTTTGAACTGAAGCCACAACTCATCACATTGGTCCAAAACAACTGCTCTTTTGGAGGAGGACCATCGGAGGACCCGAACCAACATCTATCCACTTTCTTGAGGATTTGTGACACAGTTAAAAGCAATGGAGTACACCCTGACATATACAAGCTGCTGTTATTCCCATTCTCTCTCAGGGACAAGGCCACTCAATGGCTAGAAACATTTCCGAAGGAAAGCATCAACACTTGGGATGATTTGGTGAGCAAGTTTCTTGCCAAGTTTTACCCCCCTCAAAGGATCAACACTCTTAGATCTAGTTTTGATTTCATGTTTTCATCTTATTTCTTTTATGGATTCTTGCTTCTACACTTTCATTCTCTTATTTTGTGATGTTAATTTTACTTTTATGCTCTCTTTTATATTAATGCACACTTGTTGGATTTGATTTACAATTAATGCAGTTTGATGTTTGATGTTTCTTTTATTGTTGATTTGATTTGTTGTTGTTTAATTCCTTACAATTGAGTAGTGTAGATTTACTTTCCTTGCAATTTTACTATGTTTTTCTTTTTCGCCTTCCAAGTGTTTGATGAAATGCTTGGAAGGATTTTAGAGTAGAATTTTATGCTCCTGGCTTAGGAAGGTAACTTAGGAACTCTTGAGTTACTAATGTCCAAGTAATTGACGATTGGGAGCCATTAATTCTAGATCTCACTAATTGATTTGGTGGAGAACTAGGACTCATGGACTTGGATTGACATAGCTCATTTGATTTTCCTTTATTAGTTAGAGGATGACTTAATGGGGTTGATCCATGCCAATTTTCATGTTGTGGTTAGTGATAAGGATAGAGATCCTTGACCACCAACCTTTGCCAAGACCTTTTTAGTTAGTTTATTTTTGGTTTATTTTCATTGCTATTTACATTGTATGCCTCTTATCTCAAAAACCCCAAAATATCATTCATAGCCAATAATCATTCACTTCATTACAATTCCTCGTGAGACGACCCGGAGTCTAAATACTCCGGTTAATTCTTATTTGGGGTTTGTTCTTTGTGACAACCTAAATTTTTGCATGAAAGGATTATTGATTAGTTTAGAAACTATACTTTACAACGAGGATTCATTTATGAAATTCTAAACCGTCAAAGATTCGTTCATCAAAATGACGCTATTGCCGGGGAGTTGCAATGGTGCTATGTTATTGGCTATTGTATATATTGTGAATAGCTTTATTTTTGGTTTGCTTGTTGGTTTTTGCTAGTTGTAGGACTTTGTTTTCTTTATTTCTTGTTAGCTTTTGTTTTTATTTTCTCTTTCATCATGAATTCTCATCACTTTGTCTATGACTGTGGTTCAAACTATGTTGTAGGAAATGGAAGCTTCAATAAGGATTTGCATCAAGAATTTGGAGATCAAAGGTGGGAGGAGCCCCAAGCTTATGGACAACCTTATTAACAACAACCTCCTCTGGCTTCTTATGGGTACAATTCAAATCTTGATGGATGCCAATCTAATGTATGTGATGATCCTCATTATGGTTGTCAACCACAACCATCATATGCATATGAACCTGATGTGGCGTAGATTGGCGAGTTAAGAAATTTATATAAGAGATACGTTGCAAGTACAGTTCTTAACCAACCAGAAATCCGCTTATCAATTTAGAAGTTTGTCACAAAATTTAAATTAAAATACTGGGAGTATGAATCCCAGGTCGTCTCCCAACGAGTTGCAGAAAGGTGTGCTATTTTATTAATCAGATGTTTTTAAAAATGGTTTGAGTTGAATAACAGGAAATTAAATTAGAGAGTTTATATAATTTTAAATGAAAGCCTTGGCTGGGAGTAGATTAGTTGGAAGCCCTATTCTTGTTGGAGTACTCTCAAGATTAATTGATAATCGAGGGTTATTCTGTTTAGTTATCCCTTACTAGGTAAGGAAAAGTCAAACAAGTTGGAAAGCTATTTCTACTCACAAGTCCCAATCCGCTTACTTGGAAGGATTGGTGTCAGTGACCAGAGAGCAATCCAACAATAAACCTAATTACAATTTTTCTTTTAAACATTCCAACTCAAGGTCTTCCTTTCAATCAACTCCCATCCAAGTTATGGAACTACTCGCTCATTGTGAATGTAGAACTCATAACATAGGAAAGGGAAATATAGAAAGACATGACAAACAGTAATCAAAGGGATCAATTAAAAATAAAAATAGTTCTTGTATTAATAAACTCTAAAAATAATTCAATAATAATTCTAAATAAACAAAGGACATGGAAGAGTAAGAGACAAGTAAAGAGAACGAACTAGAATCACGAAGTCTTGCTGAGGCAATAACTCTTCTCAATATCCCAATGTGAAAAGCAATAAAAATAAAATCCTAAGAACTATGAATGTGTAGAGAGAAAAACCTAGAGGAGGAGTAAAACTAGATCTAACCACTAAAACTGTGTAGAACGAATTGTTCTCCCTTGTTTCTGCATGTTCCCTGGCTCTAGTCTGCTTTTCTGGGCCAAAAACTGGGTCAAAACAAGGCCCAAAATTGCCCCCAGCGAATTCTGCAGATTATGCAGATCGCGCATGTCACGCGATCGCATCATTCATGCGGACGCGTCATTCAGCGTTTGCTTTGCCACGCGTGCACGTCGTCCACGTCTTCACATCACTGATGCAGTTTCCAATCCGCGCGGTCGCGTGAGCCATGCGTCCGCGTCACTGCAATTTGTTCTATATCACGCGGTCGCGTGAGCCATGCATCCGCGTCACTTCTCGCTGGTTAAATATAATAAGCATTGGACATATAGGATGAAACAAAATATAGATTACAATCATAGAGAAGTAAACACACGAGAATAAAATAATTATGGTTAAATAATGTAACCATGCATAATGGCTCAAATCTCACAGGTTGTGTGTTCTTTAGCTCAGAACTCATGTTCCAAATACAACTTCAAGCAAATTTAACATAAAAGTTTTAATTAAAATTAGTGAAATTTTGTTCCAAAAATAGGGTCTTAGAGGAAACTTATTGTCTTTTTAATCAAGTAGAACATGCATGCAACTAATCTATTACTGTGCAATTTATCCTATTCTACAAAAGAAAACTCTAACTAAATATCCTAATTTATTGGTGTTAGGGAAGAGAAATTACCTCTGGAAGTCAAGTACTGACCGACCTCCCCACACTTAAGGCTTTGCACCGTCCTCGGTGCCATTTGTCAGGAACAGGGGTGGGCTGGTAGCAGTATCTCCACAGTCGGGGCCATCATGGCTCCCTGTGCTGGTAAAAGAAGTGGAGTCCGGGGTGTCTGAGTCCTCGAATTTTCCCATAATCAGCTCCTTAAGGTATGTGAATCGGCGCTTGTTAATGCTCTTTTTGTTCCTCTTCTTGCTGGTGGTTTGGGAGTAGCTTTCTCTTTTCCTTTCTTGGTGGCCATCCTGAAAAGGAGAAGAGAAAGTAACTTAAATTCAAAGAGATAGAGCAAGGAAGGGGATGGTATAAGTGATAAACAATGCACGGTAAAGAAGATGTCATTAACACATGGTCATGACTACATGTGAAAAGTTCACCAATGGAAATATGGCAAGTGCATTTGAGGACAATTAAATGCAAGGTGTTTATTGGCATGCAGGCAAAGGCGTGAGTAGCATAGATCAAGCATTTAATTAATCGAATGTGTTATCACTCGTAACAAACTAGCCATCACATTTGTATTGACAATTAAATTCAATTAATACAATAGTAAAAGGGAATTTGTGAAAAGCAAGCATTGGATAGTAGAATAGAATAACGTAGAAAGATGCATAATGCCATATGGGCGTTTTCACAAACACACAGCATGCATGGTAAATAAGCTATTGAAAATAATAATTTGAACATGCAAGCAACCCCTTAAAAAGATAATATATAATTGCCAAACAATTTTGCAACAATCCACAAGCATATAATGAGAAATAATGACTCAATTAAATTTCTAACACCAATTAAAAGAAAAAAGAAAAGAAAAATATGGATAATGAAAGTAAAAAGAAAAGAAAATAAGAAGACATTAAAATAAAAAGAATAATAGAAAAGTAAGGAGGGAAGAAGAAAAGAAAAACCTTGTTAATGGTGGTGAGAAAGTAGAAAGTGAGAAAGAAGAGAGAAGAAGGAAGAAGTAAGGAAGGAGAAGAGAAAATAGGATTTTGGGGAAAAGAAAGATAAGATATTTGGCAAGTTAGGGTAGGCTATGCAGCGCAAGCGACACGGACGCGTGGGTGACGCATTCTCGCGACTTGCGCTTTAAGTTAATCGACGCGGTCACGTCGGTCAGGCGGACGCGTGACTCATTTTATGCTACTGGCGCGAGGGCAGCCTCGCGCTCGCACAATTCTCTGTTTAAAATCTTATTTTGCCAAATTTTGGGTGACGCGATCGCGTGGTCGACGCGATCGCGTGAGTGGCCAATATGGGGATATGACGCAGACGCGTGAGCCATGCGTCCGCGTGGTAAGGCTGTGCGTTCAGCACCACTCCAGCACCACTCCAGCATAACTTTCGGCTATGCACCCTTTTGACGTCGATTTTCATGTCACGCGGCCGCATGGGTGACGCGGTCGCGTGGGAGGCCAAAGTTCCCACATGACGCAGACGCATCGGCGACGCAGTCGCGTGGGGTGATTTGTGCCAAAGGCACACCTCTAGCCACGCTCCTGCGTGACTTTCTGTTTGCTTTCTTATTCTTTCTGAGCCACCTGCGACACGGACACGTCATTGATGCGGTCGCGTTGCGTGAAGTTTTTTTTTTAAATAAAAATAAAAAAAGGCAAATGTAGATGCAGACTAAATGTACGAATAAAGAGAAGAGTTATTGAATAAGAAAACTAATAATAAAGAAAAAAACGATCATACCATGGTGGGTTGTCTCCCACATAGCACTTTGCTTTAACGTCCGTAAGTTGGACGCTCCACTAGCTCAGTCTTCGGCTATGTGTGGATCTTCCAAGAGGAAGATCTCGAGCTCCTTATTTTTCTTCATCTTCTCACCATGGTACAGCTTTAAACGATGTCCATTAACTTTGATGAGTTCAGAGCTTGAAGGATGACTTAGGTGAAAAACTCTGTACGGTTCGGCCTTCTCTACTCTGTATGGACCTTCCCATCTTGATCTCAACTTGCCTAGCATGAGCCTCAGTCGAGATTTGTAAAGGAGGACTAAGTCCCCAGGTTGGAACTCTTTCCTCTTGATGTGCTGATCATGTACAGCTTTCATCTTCTCCTTGTATAGCCTTGAGTTCTCATACGCCTCTAGGTGAAGGTTTTCTAATTCTTGTAGTTGCAATTTCCTTTCAGCTCCGGCTTTCTCAAATCCCATATTGCATTCCTTTACTACCCAAAAGGCTTTGTGCTCTACTTCAACTGGAAGATGACAGGCTTTTCCATAAACTAAGCGGAAAGGACTCATCCCAATGAGTGTCTTGTATGATGTTCTGTATGCCCAGAGTGCATCTTGTAGCCTGGTGCTCCAGTCCCTTCTATGAGGTTTGACTATCTTCTGCAAGATATGCTTTATCTCTCTGTTTGACACCTCGGCTTGCCCATTAGTCTGAGGATGGTAGGCTGTTGCAACCTTATGAATTATCCCATGCTTCTTTATTAATCCTGTTAGTCTCCTGTTACAAAAATGAGTGCCTTGATCGCTCACGATTGCTCGTGGGGATCCAAAGCGACAAATAATGTGGTTTCTAACAAAAGAAACAACAGTGTTAGCATCATCAGTGCAGGTAGGAATTGCTTCCACCCATTTAGAAACGTAATCCACAGCTAACAATATATAAAAATAACCGTTAGAATTTAGGAATGGACCCATGAAGTCAATGCCCTAAACATCAAAAATTTCACAGAAAAGCATAATTTGTTGAGGCATCTCATCCCTCTTGGATATATTACCAAATTTTTGGTATGGGAAACAAGATTTACAAAATTCAGCAACGTCTCTAAAAAGAGTAGGCCACCAGAATCCACAGTCTAAGATTTTTCTAGCTGTTCTTTGAGGGACAAAATGTCCTTCACTCTCAGATGAGTGGCAGGCCTCTAAGATGGACTAGAATTCTGATTGAGGCACACACCGTCTAATTACCTGGTCAGTGCCACATCTCCATAAAAATGGGTCATCCCATATATAATATTTAGACTCGCTTTTCAGCTTGTCTCTTTGATGCTTAGTAAAGTTTGGAGGAAAAGTGCGGCTAACTAGATAATTAGCTATAGGTGTATACCAAGGGACTACCTCAGATACTGCTTGCAGGTTATCAAATGGGAAATTATCATCTATAGGAGTGGAGTCATCCTTAATGTGCTCAAGGTGACTCAAGTGGTCTGCCACTAGATTCTGGTTACCACTCCTATCCTTAATTTCTAAATCAAATTCTTGTAGTAGCAGTATCCAACGTATAAGCCTTGGTTTGGATTCTTTTTTAGCTAATAAATACTTTAGAGCTGCGTGGTCTAAATACACTACTACTTTCATACCAAGTAAATAGGCTCGGAATTTATCCAGAGCAAAAACAATAGCAAGAAGCTCTTTCTCAGTAGTAGTGTAATTAAACTAAGCGGCATCTAAAGTTTTTGACGCATAAGCTATAACAAAGGGGTCCTTACCTTCACGCTGAGCCAGTGCTGCTCCTACTGCATGGTTGGAAGCATCGCACATTATTTCAAATGGCTGGCTCCAGTCTGGTCCTCTCACAATTGGAGCTTGAGTCAGGGTGGTCTTCAGCTTATCGAACGCTTGTTTGTAATCCTCACTGAACTCAAACTCAATATCCTTCTGCAATAGTCTGGATAAGGGAAGTGCTACCTTACTGAAGTCCTTAATGAATCTCCTGTAAAAACCTGCTTGGCCAAGGAACGAACGAACTTCCCTCACAGAGGAGGGGTAAGGTAAACTAGAAATAACATCCACCTTTGCTGGATCTACAGAAATGCCAGTATTAGACACAACATGTCCTAGTACAATCCCTTGTTTAACCATAAAGTGACATTTTTCAAAATTCAATACAAGGTCACGTCTATCTAACACTCTAGATAAACTATCCAAGCAAAGATTGAAGGAATCACCATAAACACTAAAGTAATCCATAAAAACCTCCATACAGTCCTCAATAAGATTAGAGAAAAGACTCATCATGCACCTTTAGAAAGTAGCTGGTCCATTGCACAAGCCAAAGGGAATTCTCTTGTAAGCATAAGTCCCAAAAGGATATGTAAAAGTGGTCTTTTCCTGATCTTCAGGAGCTATATGAATCTGGAAATAGCCTGTGTAACCATCTAAGAAACAATAATATGATTTACCTGACAGGCGATCCAGCATTTGATCAATGAATGGAAGAGGATAGTGATCCTTACGAGTGGCTTGGTTAAGACGCCTGTAATCAATGCAGACTCTCCAGGCGTTCTATACTCTGGTTGCCATGAGCTCTCCATGCTCATTCTTCACTATAGTGACTCCAGACTTCTTGGGCACCACTTGTACTGGGCTTACCCATTCACTGTCTGAGATGGGATAGATGATATCTGCCTCCAGTAGTCTGGTCACTTCCTTTTTGACAACCTCTAAGATAGTGGGGTTCAGTCTTCTCTAGGGTTGACGGACAGGCTTTGCTCCCTCTTCTAGAAATATTCTGTGCTCACAAACTTGAGGGTTGATGCCTACTATGTCTGCCAAACTCCAACCAATTGCCTTCTTGTGCCTCCTCAGCACACTAAGTAGCTGCTCTTCTTGTTGGGAAGTGAGTTCCCTTGAAATAATAACTGGAAACTTCTGCTTGTCTTCAAGGTAAGCATATTTAAGGTGTGGAGGAAGGGGTTTCAATTCTAACTTCTGCTCATGGTTAGGCTCTGGATTGTCTGGAGCTGGTGACAATGGTAAAGCACTGTCATTGTCCTCTGAGAATGTCCCCACACTTGGACCTTGTCCTATGTACTTCTCTTCAAATTCCTCCTGGTGAACTTCAGCCACAGTTTCATCTATGATGTCATACTGGAGGATAGAATGATCTTCTGGAGGGTGCTTCATAATTCCATTCAGATTGAAGCTTACTACTCGGCCATCTATTTCAAAAGAGTATGTTCCTGAAAAAGCATCTAATTTGAACTTTGAGGTCTTCAGGAATGGTCTTCCTAGTAAGATTGATGATGGCTTCTCTGAGTCATTTTGGGACATCTCCAGGATATAAAAATCAATGGGAAATGTGAGCCTCTTAATGCCCACTAATATATCTTCAGCAACTCCAGCCACTGTAATGATGCTTTTATCTGCCAACACAAAACGAGCTGCCGACCTTTTTAAGGGAGGGAGCCTCAAAATATCATATATAGACAAAGGCATTATACTAACACATGCTCCTAAATCACACATGGAGTCAGAAAATATCACACCGCCAATAGTACAATTAACCATACATGGACCTGGGTCACTACACTTTTCAGGTAAACCTCCCATTAAAGCAGATATAGAACTACCTAAAGGAATAGTTTCTAATTCATTAATTTTGTCTTTATGTATACATAAATCTTTAGAAACTTTGCATATTTAGGTACCTGTTGAATAACATCAAAAAGGGGAACAGTTACCTCTACCTTTTTGAATATTTCTACTATTTTGGGATCAGGTTCCAGCTGCTTCCTGGGCTTCCTTGCAAGTTGTGGAAATGGAATAGGAGTGGCATTTTCTGCAGTGTCTGCACCCTTTGGTGCTTCTTCCTGTGATTGAGCTTCTTCTTTTTAGCCATGTCCTGTATGTCCTCTTCCTCTTCAACATCTTCTATTTCCACTACCTCTTCAGCTGAGGCGTGTTCTGGTGGGCTTGGCTCCTCCTGATTCCTCTCCTATTGTGTGGTTCCGGACCTTAGGGTGATGGCATTGATGCCACCCTTTGGATTGGGTAATGGTTGAGAGGGGATTCCACTGGAGCTCAAAGGCTGGTTATTGGAGTTATTCATTGATCCAATCTGTGAGACAAGAGTGCAAGGTAGAGTTCAGACCATTTAGTGTAGCATAAAGGTTATTTTCCATGGTCTGTTGTCTCCGATTAATAGATTGTAGTAACTCATCATTAACAGATGAAGAAGGATAAGTAATTTGAGAGGTCTGCTGTTGGGTATTCTGTGGCCCTTGGGATTGCCTCAGGTGAGGTGCTCTGTAAGGTTGGTTCTGGTTCTGCTGCCTGTTGTTGTTATTATTCTACCTCTGATTTTCCTGATTGTCTCTGCCTCCTCTGTTATTGTTGTCCCTCCAATTCTAGTTAGAATTGTCCTGCCATCCATGGCTGTAACTGCCACCTTGATTGTACCCTTAGTTGGGGCGGTCGTAGAAGCTATGAGTGGCTGCCACAGTGTTGTCTTCCTGCTGGAGCTGCGGACATTCATCAGTATAATGGCTATAATCAGTACAGATTCTACAAACTCTCTATGGGACTAACTGTTGGCTTTGCTGTGGTGGAGAAGGTTGAGCTTGCTGACTTTGTTGTTGATTCAATTGCATCTACTTCAGTAAGTTGGTCATTTCACAGATACTCTAAGTTAGAGCAGTAGTCTCTCTGCCAGAGGATACTTCTGCAATAGCTTTTGAACGGCCTTATTTCTGCCTGTGATTCCGAGTAGATTCAGCTAAGTCGCTGATCAATTGCCATGCCTCATCAGTGGTCTTGTACTTTTTCATAGACCCATTGCTAGCACTTTCCAATGTGGTCTTATCTTGGGGCTTCATGCCCTGTGTGACGTAGCCGAGCAACACTATCTTGTCAATCATATGGTGGGGGCATGCTTCCAGAAGGTTGTTGAAGCGCTCCCAGTATTCATAGAGAGTCTCGGATTCATCCTGAACAATCATGGAGATGTCTTTCCTCAGTTTATCAATAACTTCAGCTGGAAAGAATTTTTCCAAAAACTCTCTTCTAAGTGTATCCCAGTCGGATACAGCTGCTGCGGGTTGAGTGTAGCACCACTCTCTTGCCTTTCCCTCAAGAGAGAATGGGAAGGCTTTTAACAAGATTGAGGTTTCATCTGCACCATCACGCCTGACAGTAGAACAGGCTGCTTGGAAATCTCTCAGGTGCTTGATAGGCTCTTGAGCAGGTAAGCCATGAAACTTGGGCATCAAATTGAGCAGTGCAGTCTTTATTTCAAAGTCTGTAGCCACCGTTGGGTGATACGCTTGAAACGATTGCATTGTAAAATCAGGGGCTCCAGCCTCCTGGATAGTAACTCTCCTAGGTGCTGCCATGTCACCTACACGTAAATCAACTGAATCAGTAGAACGGGGGGCTAGTTTCTTCCTCAAATGACATTTCAGATCCGTCCTCAGAGAGGACTAACCGACGCCGAGCTTGCCTTATTCGTGAAATAGTTCTTTCAATCTTAGGATCGAATACTGGCAAGCTTGGATCAGGAAGTGAATGCGTCATCTAACGAAAGAAACATGCAGCTCATAGTAGCAAAATAAAATAAAATGCAAATAAATAAATTCTAATCAATAACTTAGCACTGTACTACAACTCCCCGGCAACGGCGCCAAAAATTGACGTGGCGTAAATTGGCGAGTTAAGAAATTTATATAAGAGATACGTTGCAAGTACAGTTCTTAACTAACCAGAAATCTGCTTATCAATTTAGAAGGTTGTCACAAAATTTAAATTAAAATACTGGGAGTATGAATCCCATGTCGTCTCCCAACGAGTTGCAGAAAGGTGTGCTATTTTATTAATCAGATGTTTTTAAAAATGGTTTGAGTTGAATAACAGGAAATTAAATTAGAGAGTTTATATAATTTTAAATGAAAGCCTTGGCTGGGAGTAGATTAGTTGGAAGCCCTATTCTTGTTGGAGTACTCTCAAGATTAATTGATAATCGAGGGTTATTCTGTTTAGTTATCCCTTACTAGGTAAGGAAAAGTCAAACAAGTTGGAAAGCTATTTCTACTCACAAGTCCCAATCCGCTTACTTGGAAGGATTGGTGTTAGTGACCAGAGAGCAATCCAACAATAAACCTAATTACAATTTTTCTTTTAAGCATTCCAACTCAAGGTCTTCCTTTCAATCAACTCCCATCCAAGTTATGGAACTACTCACTCATTGTGAATGTAGAACTCATAACATAGGAAAGGGAAATATAGAAACACATGATAAACAGTAATCAAAGGGATCAATTAAAAATAAAAATAGTTCTTGTATTAATAAACTCTAAAAATAATTCAATAATAATTCTAAATAAACAAAGGACATGAAAGAGCAAGAGACAAGTAAAAAGAACGAACTAGAATGACGAAGTCTTGCTGAGGCAATAACTTTTCTCAATATCCCAATGTGAAAAGCAATAAAAATAAAATCCTAAGAACTATGAATGTGTAGAGAGAAAAACCTAGAGGAGGAGTAAAACTAGATCTAACCACTAAAATTGTGTAGAATGAATTGTTCTCCCTCGTTTCTGCATGTTTCCTGGCTCTAGACTGCTTTTCTGGGCTGAAAACTGTGTCAAAACAGGGCCCAAAATCGCCCCCAGCGAATTCTGCAGATTATGCAGATCGCGCATGTCACGCGATCGCGTCATTCATGCGAGTGCGTCATTCAGCGTTTGCTTTGCCACGCGTGCGCGTCGTCCACGCCTTCGCATCACTGATGCAGTTCCCAATCCACGCGGTCGCGTGAGCCATGCGTCCGCGTCACTGCAATTTCCTCTATATCGTGCGGCCACGTGAGCCATGCGTCTGCGTCACTTCTCGTTGGTCATCTCCTCAATTTCTTGTGTTCCTTCCATTTTTGCAAGCTTCCTTTCTAATCTCCAACTCATTCATGCCCTATAAAGCCTGAAACATTTAACACACAGATCACGGCATCGAATAGAATAAAGGAGAATTAAAATACATAATTAAAAGTCTCTAGGAAGTAAGTTTTCAACCATAAAGCAGTTTTAGGAAGGAATTATAAATGCATGCTTATTTAATGAATAAGTGGGTAAAGAGTTGATAAAACCACACAATTAAACACAATATAAACCGTAACTTAATGGTTTATCAGAACCCCCTCCTCAACATAGCCCTCCACCATACTCACAAGCCTCATGCCCCCATTCACCTCCATATGATTCTAACCCGTATCCACCATACCAACCACCATATCCCATATCTAGAGCCACCACCATTCCAACACCAATACTCCCAAGAGCCACAAATTCCATACACACCACCTCAAGAATTTCACCAATATGAACTACCTTCCAACTACAATACCCTCCCCTCAAACAATGAACCATCTCTTCCACCATCACCTCCCGATGAAGCCCTCATGCTAGAATTGAGAGATCTTGAATCTCATATCTTAAGGCGACACAAGGAGGATGAAAAGAAGTTTAAGGAGTTAAGAGAAAAAATGGCCATCATGGTAGAAGCCATGGGTAACATGGTCTCATCCCGCCTAAGCCTATGCGATCAAGGCACTCCAATTGTTGAATGTGGAGAAGCACCCAAAGAGCTTAGTAAGGGAATGAAATTGAAGCTCCAAGGTGAAGAAGAGGAGTTAAAGCAAGAAGTGCAACAAGAGGAGAAGGTAGAGATGATTGAACCAAAGGAAGTAGTGGTTGGAGCCTTAGGATATGTTGAGTATATAGAAGAATCACAAATTGAAGAGCCTTCTTCCTTGGAGTTTGAAGTTAATGTTGAGGAGGAGAGTGCACAACCCCCAAGACACAATGTGATTAAAGAATTGGAAGAAGTGTTCCAATCAATAGGCCCTCCTATTTATGATGATTCCGTATTAACATATGATCCTTTGGAGTTTGAGGAATCCTTCCCTACCATGCTTGGAATTGATGATGAGGTAGACTTCACTAAACCTCCTATCTATGATTTGAGTGACGGGAAAGAGATAGAAGAACTTGGTGAAGATGAATGTGAACTTGAGGAAGTTTGGCAAGAGGTAGAGCTTGAAGAACCTTGCTAAGTGGTGGAAGCCTCTAGGAGAGGATGGACGGGAGTAGAGCACACCTTGTCAAGATCATTGAGAACTCCTCCACCTAGGTTGTCATCTAATCCTTCATTTGAGTGGGTAAAACTTCTAACTCTTAGCTTTATTATCCCACTTGAATATGGTTTGCTTGAGACGGATGGCCAACTTAGGGCGTTTTGTGGAATTAAGCGTAAGAAGAGGATGTTTAGTGGTTGGCGTTGTAAGTCTAGGCTCATTATGGTTGAAGCTTCAAGAAGTAAAGGTTGGACTAGTGCTCAAGTAGATGGGTCTAGGAGGATAGTTTGGTGCCTTCGTGAGAATTCATCTCTCTTGCCACCCGGAGGAAATCACCATGATCAACTCAAGGACAGGTGTGAAAACAAAGTGTGAGATCCCGGATCGCACAAGGAAGATCAACTTTGGGAGCCTATGGTTTGTGAAGAACTCCATCAAAGCTTGGAGTTATTAACTTTGAATGAAGAAGCACAATGGAAGTCCAAGCATTGGTGGATGTTCAAGGATGGATTCAAGCACAAGCCACCTTGATGAGGAGCTCCCCATAAGTCCAACTTAAGGATAATAAACAAAAGTGCTAGGTGGGAGACAACCCACCAAGGTAAACTCTTTTCTTTTTCTCTTTTGTATATATTGGTAAAACTAGTTTAATTTCATGTTTCGAATTGCTTAGTTGAGTTTATTTGGGAGCCTAGTAGGTTAAATAAGGTTTTATGATATTTTGGTAGCTGTTTGGAGGTTTGGAATGCTTGGTTTGGTGCAAAAACATAGAAAAATTTTGAAAAATAGAGCACCATCCACGTGCACGCGCACTTCACGCGTACGCGTGAACCAAGCCATTTCGACCATCCACGTGCACGGGTCATGTATGCGTACGCGTGGATTGAATTTTTCCACTTTCCATACATTCACCCGAGAGTTGTGCCTGAAGTGTGCCAACTTTGTGCCCCAGGGCACGCGCACGCGTACCTTGCGCGTACGCGTCAACTCTCTACTTTGCCATTGATGCACGGAAACTTGTCTCTCAACAAATTTTCCTTCGGCAAGTATACCGAATTGTCATCAAGTAAAAACTCACAATAGAGTAAGGTCGAATCCCACAGGGATTGATTGGTCAAGCAACTTTAATTAGAGGAATGTTCTAGTTGAGCTAAGCAGAAGTTGATTTGAGAGTTGCAGAAAATTAAATGGCGGGAAAGTAAATAGCAGAAAATGTAAATGCTGGAAATAAAGAACTGAATATAAATGACAGAAAATAAATTGCAGAATCTTAAATAGGGAATGGGGAATTCAGCATAAAAGTAAATGGCAGAAAGTAAAGAGAATGGGTAAGATCAGAAATGGGGAATTCATTGGGCTCAGGAGATGTTGCATTCTCCGGATCAAGTTCATTTTCATCTCTTTCTCAATCAATGCATTCATTGATCTCCTTGGCAATCTTAAGTGATTGAATTCCAATTCCTTGGTAATTCAATCTCTCAAATCTTGATCAATAGCCAATTCCTTGGTCTAATTACTCATGAGAAGAGATGAAGTATAGTCACTGATTATACCACATGTATTTCCAAATAAAAGTATTGGGAGAATTATATGTCACCATATCTGTCCAAACCCCAATTTGGTCCAACATGAGAAAGCATTTCTAGCATGATCTCTTCATTCCTCTTCCAAGGTTCCGAAGAGATCCAAGTATGAATAGCTTATTTTCCAAGATAACTACCCAATTGGATAAAGATTGAAAGCTTTCTAGTAAAATCAAGAGAAAAGAAAGAGGAAGAATAATGAAAATTATTATTGATCCATCAAATTACAACAGAGCTCCCTAACCCAATGAAAGGGGTTTAGTTGTTCATAGCTCTGGGAATGGAAAGCAAAGATGGAAAATAGATTCTGAAAGTAAAACTAGAAGTTGCAGAGAAAGTAAAATTATACAGAGAGTGGTTCTCTCAATGCCAAAAGCTTCTCTCTAGTTCAAAACTACTCCTATATATACTACTCTTCTGATCTTCTAGTTGGCTCTTCAAGTCTTGGATATGGGCCTTTGGATCTTAAGTTAAAGCCGTTGCAGTCTTCAGTGGGCTCAGCTTTTCTTGCAGAGAAAGTGTGAGTTAGGCATGGACGTTAGTTAGGACGTTAGTGGTGTTAACGGTAAGTGAAAATATGGGTTCAAGAACGTTAGTGACAATCACCTTTTTCACTAACGTTCCTAACCCAAGATGGTTTACGTTAACTTCAACGTTAGTGGCACTAATATAACCACTAACGTTGCCTCTTGGTCTTTCGCAAACGTTATTGGCATTCACCTTTTCCAATAACGTTTTCTTGTTGCCCTTCCTCCCTACGTTAGAGTCCACGTTAGTGTAGCTAACGTGACCCCTAACATGGGCATGCCTCAGATTCGAGAGCGTTAGTGACACTTACCTTTGTCACTAACGCTCCAAACGCCCCTTCTCACGTTAGTGCCTCACGTTAATTGTATTAACGTGGCCACTAACGTGGTGGTGATTGTCATCTCCAACGTTAGTGACAAAGGTGAGTGTCACTAACGTTGGCTCATCATTTCTTTCCTCCACGTTAGCTTCCACGTTAATGCAATTAACGTGGCAACTAACGTGGCTAATAGTGGCTTGGTCCAACGTTAGTGACAAAGGTGAGTGTCACTAACGTTGGCACTTCTTTGTTCCTTCCACATTAGAGTTCACGTTAATGTAATTAACATGACTCTTAACGTGGCTAAGTGTGCCCTTTTTTCCAATGTTAGTGGTATTCACTTTTACCACTAACGTTGGAGCTTTACTTCTCTTCCACGTTAGCTTCCACGTTAATGTAGTTAACATGGCAACTAACGTGGGCTATGATGGCTCACGAAGGCGTTATTGGCAATCACTTTTCTCATTAACGTTGCAAGCTAGCTCCCATTCCACGTTAATGGTCATGTTAGTTAGACTATCGTGGCTATTAACGTGGCATCTTCCTTGCTTCCTTTATCCTGAAATCAAGCAAGTAAAGTGCATCAAAGCTAGGTTCTAACTCATGAGATCATGCATCATCTATTTTATCATTCAATTCATGCATAATTCTCATAAAATCATATAAAATTCACAATGTTTGCTTGAATCAAGATATAAGTGATTATCTATCCAAAACTTGCTTATTAACTAAGAAAATGCATGAAACTACCCTAAAACAATAAAGAAAAGGTTAGTGAAACTGGCCAAAATGTCATGGCATCACAACACCAAAGTTAAAGCTTGCTTGTCCCTAAGCAAGTACTGGAACATGAGAATGATGAATGAACTGACACGAGAAATGAGTCATTATTGTGGAAGTCATGTTCCTGGTTTTATGGGGTTTCATGCATAGTAACTTAGGTTCATTCCTTCATTGGCTTTCGAACCTTTACCATGCCCTGGAATACTCACTTGATTGTACCCTATGAGACTTTTATTCATTGATCCCTTTGTCTTTTCAGGGTTTGGTTGTGTTCTTAGACTAGGTGCTTTGTAAGGGGGCGACTCTTTAAGATAAGCTTTCAGCCAGCACTCCCGAACCAGTTGGTTCAAGGTGCTAGGTGTTAAGACACCCCTAAGGACTTACTCCCTCAAGTCTCTTTCCCCCATACATTCACACCACAGGCACATGGTTTGTTATTTTCTTTCTTGAGACCTTGGTGTCCAGCACCTCTTTGGGTTACTAAGTGTTTTGTAGCAAAGGTTACTCTTTATAGTGGATTTTCAGCTGATAATCCCGGGATAGTTAACCCAAGTTACCAAGTGATAAGGCACCCCTGAGAGCTTATTCATCCAAGCATATCCTTTACACAGGAGCACCACAGACACATACCTCAAAACTCAACCCTTGGTGCCTAGCCTTATTTCTTACTCTTTTTTTTTATTTCTCAACTTTTATTTTTCTTTCCCTTTTCTTATTAGGATCTTGTTATTTAGCTAGTCTCATGGGGTGTGTTTCAAGTATATGATTCAGGACAGATAGTTGCCTTCCTACCTTGTTGGTGAACCAACTTAGCTAAGTAATTACTACACCACAAGCTTAAGAACTTATTCCACAATTTTGAGCATCACTCTGGTCTTTCATAACATCTCTTTTTATTTGGCTTAAAGGGACAAGCATACAAGTGAGCAAGGTGAGAATGCAGTAGTGACATTAGACTAGCAAGCACAAACCGAAGCAATGAAAATACTAAAGACAGAATTGAAAATCCTAAACTACCATGGAAACATGTTCTATTTCATACATGATTTTTCTTATTTAAAGCTTGAAAAAGATGGGACAATGAGAGAACTCCACCACCTTTTACTCATGGGGGTGCTCATGCTCTTCCTCTTGTTTGTCCTCTTTGTGTTTTTCTTGAGTGCTTGAACCCCCACTTCCCTTGCTTTTTCCAATCAATTTTTTCTAGAAGCCAGCATCTTCCATCTTCTTTTTCAATGTTTCCTTCTGCTGTTTCACCTTCCTTTCCTCTTGTTCTGTTAGATCTTTTTGGACTGCATCATACCTAGGGATTGCAGAGTGCAGATTATGCATATGCCCAGACATATAGTTCAACTTGGCTTGAGTGTTTATGTTGAACTCTACCCTATGTAGTTGCCGTCCTTCATTAAGTACGTTGAACTCATTGAATGCCTTCGTCTGAGCTAGCTGACGTTGGTTGAGTTCTTGAAGGCATTTGTCTTGACGCTCTTGCCTTTCAGTCACTTGATTGATGGCTTGAGTGAGCTGGGAGTAGTGTTCCATTTGCTATTTCTGTCACTCCCTTTGTTGATCCATCCAATTAGAAAGGAGTTCTTCTTGACGATCCATCCTTTGGGATTGAATGTGTAGTTGTTGTTCTTGTCCCTCCATGTATCTCCTTGCTAGATCGTCAATGGCTCCTTGAATTTGATTCAGGTTTATGTTAGTTGGATCATAGTACTCTTCTTGCTGGTATTCTTCTTGATGAGGTTCTTCTTGGTGAGGTCCTTCCTGTGATGTTCTTTTCCCTATTTGGGGCCTTCTTTGCTTCTTGGATTTCCTCAGCTATAATTTCATGTACATTGATGTCTCCACCACTCATAATGCAATGTAGCATGGTAGCTCGAGCAATGTTGACTTCAGAATTGTTTGAGGCTGGGAGGATCGATCTTTTCACGAGCTCAAACCATCCCTTGGCTTCCAGGATGAGGTCTCCTCTTCTGATGAACCATGGCCTCTTATCTGCATACCTCTCCCAACCTGATCCTATGACTCACATGTCATTCACAATTTCTTCAAGCTCATCATTGTCTGGCCCATTACTTATTCTTGCTTGATAACTTGGCTTATCAGAGGGTTGTGATTTCAGATTAAGAGTCCTCATGATAGCATTAGGACTGAAGTCTACCTCTGTTCCTCTCACGTAACTTTTGAAGGTTGGAGCCTTGGTGTTGTCTTCCCTGGCTACATTGGCATAGAACTGCTTAATGAGATTTGCATTTATTCTTGCTTCTGGGTTTGTAAGCTCTTGCCAACCCCTCTGTTCAATCTTTTCCCCAATCTGCGGGCACTCATCATAGTTGAATTGGAATGTCAGCTCTGGCAATACTTTCTTGTGCTTGATACGTTCAAATTGAAGCTCATGGAAAGCGGTCTTGAACCTTCCTTCATCAAAAGGAATGCTCTCCACTGGTGTCTTCCCCTTTCGCCTTTTGGAGCTTGATGATGCCATAAGTGATTTTTGAGATGTGAAGGTGTTGAGAATTATTGGTTAATGATGAAATTCGGCCGGTTAAGATGGGGTGTAGTGAAGGGAGTGAGTGAGAGTGTTTTTGATGGGGTAAGAGGAGTTGGGTGTCGAAAGTGGGGAGTACAAAGAATGTGAATTGGAATGTGAAGGGAGTATGGAATAAGGACCTCTTATATAGAGAAGTGGTGAGTAAATAAAAGGTGTGGATTGATGGTGTAGGCCTATGATGAACGGATGGGGTTTAGCATGGGATGGGCACAAGGATCATCACTTTTATGATGGGGTTGGTTCAGTTTCCAAGCGTGTTCTTCTTTCAATGTTGCATGGCAACATTTTCCAATGCATTCCCCTTTGAGACATGTGTATAGTCCCCTCCTTTTGAAGTGGCTGAAACCTCCTCCTTCAATTGTCCCATCAATTCTCCTACACAATAAAAAAAATGTGATTAATAAATTTGTGAATAGTGGCGGCAAAATTTAAAAGGAAAGAATAACTACTTTTTAAAAATTTTGTTTCTAAATGGTAAGTGCTATTCATGAATACAAACCAACTGACTAATTAACTGTCCATGTATGCAACATTGGTGACACCAAACTTAGTTTGTGGCACTGTGGTGTAAAAAGATTTGTTCAAGGTGCTAAGAGTGACATGATTTTTATGTCCTCTTAGTGTTCCTTGAACACCAAACTTGTTCTTCACTATATGTTGCAAAAAAAAAAAAATTCATTCAAGTATATGTCAAAGTTGATTTGGAATTCATGAACCTTGCATTATTGACTACTTTAAAGATATATAAAATATGGGTTGCCTCCCATGAAGCGCTTCTTTAGCGTCACTAGCTTGACGTTCTGCCTTTGTCAGGGTGGTTGGTAATGTTTCAGATCTTCCCCCCTCGTAGTAAACCTATCTCCATTGGCTTCATCAAGAATCTCCACATGTTCTAAGGAGAGGATTCTGTTGATGGTGGAAACTTTAGGTAGCTGAGATGGGATGGTGGGGAGATGAGATGGGATAACTGAGAAATAAGCTGAGATCACTTTATCCCCTAGAGAGAAATCCTCTGTAGGGATCTTGTTCCTCCACCTCCTTGGTGCCTTCTTCTTTGTTTCTTTTACTGTTGCCCTGCTCTTTGTGGCCTCTTTTTCTAATGAAATTTTGTTTCTAGTCTCATATGACTCTGGTGGTTTAGGCTCCTCTTGGGTTTCTTTTAGCTGTGACACCTCCTGACTGTTTTGTTCAGCAACCAAAGGAATTCCCAGGTGTACAGTTTGTGCTTCAGTGCTTGTTTCTTCCACCAATGCTTTGTTGTGATCTTCCCTTGGTTCCTTGTTTTCTTGATCTGCTTCTTGTGAGTGTTTGAAGACATTGAAAGTAAGTTGTTCATCATGTATCCTCAGTATTAGCTCTCCTCGCTCTACATCTATAAGCACTCGGGCTTTAGCTAGGAATGGTCTTCCCAGTATGATTGGATGGAGGTGGCTTTCTTCCATTTCCAATATGACAAAGTCCGTAGGAAGGAAGTAGTTCCCAACCTTCACCAACACGTTTTCAACCACTCCTACTGCTCGTTTTTGAGTTTTGTCAGCCAGCCTGATGACTGCGTCTGTAGGCATTAGCTCATTGATCTGCAGCTTCTTCATGAGAGATAGAGGCATTAAATTAATGCTCGCTCCCAGATCACAAAGTCCTTTGTCAATCAGTGTGTCTCCTCTGGCACAAGAGATGTGAAAACTCCCTGGATCCTTCCTTTTTGTAGGCAACTCTGGTTGTATAAGAGCACTGCACTCCTTATTCATCACTATTGTTTGTCCTCCTTTGAGTGAGCTTTTCCTGGTCAGCAGCTCTTTCATATACTTAATGTATGAGGGCATTTGTTGGAGAGCCTTGATGAATGGTATATTCACATGAAGGGATGCAAACATGTCGACGAACTTTGAGTATATTCTCTTTTCTACACCACCCTTGAGTCTTTGGGGAAAGGGTGCATATAGTTTCAGAATCTCCTTCTGTGTAGTTTTGGTTCCTCGGCGATCCTCTTCTTGTTTCTCTACTGAGGTATCTCCAGGTTGTTCTAATGGTTTGTTCAGCTCTTCCTCGGTCCCCTTATCACTTATAGTGACCATCTTGCAATCTTCCCATCTGACTTTCTTTGCTTCACCTCTCGGGTTTTTCTCTGTGTCACTTGGGAAGCTATCAGTAGGTTTGGGAATCTTCTCAGAGAGGTATCCCACTTGAAATTTCAGCCTCTTGATGGTGTCTCCCTGGTTCTTGATATTGGCTCGCACCTCCTCCTTAAACACCTTGTTATCTTGGATTTCCTTACATATGCCTTCAAGTAGAGTCTCAATTCTTGAGAGTCTATCTTCGGATGATGATGAGTTGAGATTGGAGGGATGAGAAGGGCCATTTTGGCTTTGGTATGGATGTTGAGATGTGTTGTTAAGTGAGTGTTGATATGATCTCTGTGTGGAATGTTGGTAAGCTGCATTGTTGTTGGGGTTGTGGTGTCTCTGATCTTGGCCTTGATCTTGTTGATTTCCCCACCCAAAGTTTGGGTGGCTCCTCCAACCAGGATTGTAAGTTTTGGAGTATGGATCATGGTTTTGCCTAGGTAAATTTCCAAGGTAGTTGGCTTGTTCCTGATCACCCTCTGCCTCTGTATTCACTCCTTCTTGAGCTGCTGATGAGGTAGTGATTGCTGCTACTTTATTCCTTTCCATCTTCTTGGTAAGGTCAGCCAGCTGCTTGGTGATCATCTTGTTTTGAGCCAGCAATGTATCCATGTTGTTCAGCTCCATTACTCCTCTAGTATTGCCTCTTTCACAAGCATAGAAGTAATCATTCTCAGCTACAGTCTCAATGACATCTATGGCTTCTTCAATGGTCTTCTTCTTGTTCAGAGATCCCCCGGATGAGTGGTCTACTACCTTCTTTGATTCGTACAAAAGACCCTCATAGAAAATGTGTAACTGCACCCATTCATTAAACATATCTGGCGGGCACCTTCTTGTTAAGTCTTTGAACCTCTCCCATGCTTCATAGAGAGTTTCACTGTCTTGTTGCCTGAAGGTTTGTACCTCAGCTCTCAACATGTTGATCCTTTGAGGAGGATAGAATCTCGCTAAGAATTTGTTCACCACATCTTCCTAGGTTGTTAAACTCTCCTTCAGGAAGGATTCCAGCCATTTAGATGCTTTGTTCTTGAGTGAGAAGGGAAACAGAAGCAGTCTGTAGGTGTCAGGATGAACACCATTAGACTTCACAGTTTCACATATCCTCAGGAAGGTGGTTAGATGTTGATTGGGGTCTTCTTGGACACTTCCTCTGAATGAACAGTTGTTCTGAACAAGGGTGATGAGCTGTGGCTTTAGTTCAAAGTTATTGGCATGTATGGTAGGCTTTTGGATGCTACTTCCACAGTTTCCTGGGTTTGGATTGATGTAAGATCCCAGAACCCTTCTCTCTTGTCCAGCATGATACACTGGACCTTCTCTGCCATGGTTGTGAGCCTCTTCTTCATGATGGTTCTCCATATTCTCATCCATGTCTGGTTCAAAATACTCCTCCTCTTTCTCAGCACTAACGAATCTCTTTCCTCTTGCTTCCCTCCTTAGTCTAAGGAAGGTTCTCTCAGGTTCAGAATCAAAGGAAGTTGAAGCCCCACTTCTTTTACCTGTCATACAACCAACAAGGCACAAGCAAGAAAGAGATAAATCCAGGAAGCATTCTTGTCAGAAATGTAGTTAGTGTGAGTGATGCAATATATCAAACAGTTAGTGGGTTAGTGAACTGAATTGTAACAAATAAGAGAACACTACAAACGGGTAATGGGTAAAGGGAAGGAAATAACTACAACTGAAAGTAAATCACTCAAATGAAATTAAATCAAACAAAAGAAAAAAAATGCTCAATCTAGTTATCCACCAATTTAATCATTGTTGATACAAAATCAATCCCCGGCAACGGCGCCATAAACTTGATGCACGGAAACTTGTCTCTCAACAAATTTTCCTTCGGCAAGTATACCAAATTGTCGTCAAGTAAAAACTCACAATAGAGTGAGGTCGAATCCCACAGGGATTGATTGGTCAAGCAACTTTAATTGGAGGAATGTTCTAGTTGAGCTAAGCAGAAGTTGATTTGAGAGTTGCAGAAAATTAAATGGCGGAAAAGTAAATAGCAGAAAATGTAAATGCTGGAAATAAAGAACTGAATATAAATGACAGAAAATAAATTGCAGAATCTTAAATGGGGAATGGGGAATTCAGCATAAAAGTAAATGGCAGAAAGTAAAGAGAATGGGTAAGATTAGAAATGGGGAATTCATTGGGTTCAGGAGATGTTGCATTCTCCGGATCAAGTTCATTTTCATCTCTTCCTCAATCAATGCATTCATTGATCTCCTTGGCAATCTTAAGTGATTGAATTCTAATTTTTTGGTAATTCAATCTCTCGAATCTTGATCAATAGCCAATTTCTTAGTCTAATTGCTCATGAGAAGAGATGAAGTATGGTCACTGATTATATCACATGTATTTCCAAATCAAAGTATTGGGAGAATTATATGTCACCATATCCGTCCAAATCCCAATTTGGTCTAGCATGAGAAAGCATTTCTAGCATGATCTCTTCATTCCTCTTCCAAGGTTCCGAAGAGCTCCAAGTATGAATAGTTTCTTTTCCAAGATAACTACCCAATTGGATAAAGATTGAAAGCTTTCTAGTAAAATCAAGAGAAAAGAAAGAGGAAGAATAATGAAAACTATTATTGATCCATCAAATTACAACAGAGCTCCCTAACCCAATGAAAGGGGTTTAGTTGTTCATAGCTCTGGGAATGGAAAGCAAAGATGGAAAATAGATTCTGAAAGTAAAACTAGAAGTTGCAGAGAAAGTAAAATTATACAGAGAGTGGTTCTCTCAATGCCAAAAGCTTCTCTCTAGTTCAAAACTACTCCTATATATACTACTCTTCTGATCTTCTAGTTGGCTCTTCAAGTCTTGGATATGGGCCTTTGGATCTTAAGTTGAAGTAGTTGCAGTCTTCAATGGGCTCAGCTTTTCTTGCAGAGAAAGTGTGAGTTAGGCATGGATGTTAGTTAGGACGTTAGTGGTGTTAACGTTAAGTGAAAATGTGGGTTCGAGAACGTTAGTGACGATCACCTTTTTCACTAACGTTCCTAACCCAAGATGGTCCACGTTAACTTCAACGTTAGTGGCACTAACGTGACCACTAACGTTGCCTCTTGGTCCTTTGCAAACGTTATTGGCATTCACCTTTTCCAATAACGTTTGCTTGTTTCCCTTCCTCCCTACGTTAGAGTCCACGTTAGTGTAGCTAACGTGACCCCTAACGTGGGCATGCCTCAGCTTCGAGAGCATTAGTGATACTTACCTTTGTCACTAACGCTCCAAACGCCCCTTCTCACGTTAGTGCCTCACGTTAATTGTATTAACGTGGCCACTAACGTGGTGGTGATTGCCATCTCCAATGTTAGTGACAAAGGTGAGTGTCACTAACGTTGGCTCATCATTTCTTTCCTCCACGTTAGCTTCCACGTTAATGCAATTAACGTGGCAACTAACGTGGCTAATAGTGGCTTAGTCCAATGTTAGTTACAAAGGTGAGTGTCACTAACGTTGGCACTTCTTTGTTCCTTCCACGTTAGAGTTCACGTTAATGTAATTAACGTGACTCTTAACGTGGCTAAGTGTGCCCCTTTTTCCAATGTTAGTGGTATTCACTTTTACCACTAACGTTGGAGCTTTACTTCTCTTCCACATTAATGTAGTTAACGTGGCAACTAACGTGGGCTATGATGGCTCACGAAGGCGTTATTGGCGATCACTTTTCTCATTAACGTTGCAAGCTAGCTCCGATTCCACGTTAGTTAGACTAACATGGCTATTAACGTGGCATCTTCCTTGCTTCCTTTATCCTGAAATCAAGCAAGTAATGTGTATCAAAGCTAGGTTCTAACTCATGAGATCATGCATCATCCATTTTATCATTCAATTCATGCATAATTCTCATAAAATCATATAAAATTCACAATGTTTGCTTGAATCAAGATGTAAGTGATTATCTACCCAAAACTTGCTTATTAACTTAGAAAATGCATGAAACTACCCTAAAACAGTAAAGAAAAGGTCAGTGAAACTGGCCAAAATACCCTGGCATCAGCCATGCACACGTACGCGTCAGCCGCACGTACGCGTCGCTTCCATTTCATCAATCCACGCTTACGCGCATATGACACGCACGCGTGGATTGCCCTGTTTCACCCACCTTCTTTTCTTCCCTTCTTTCCATTTCTTTCCCTCTTCTCTTCTCTTTCCACCCTTCAATCATCATCCAACACTACCAAGCATCATGTAACACCATTTCTTTTAGTTAGTTAGTTAGTTTAATTTTTGTTTTCCATTATAAGTGTTGGATTACTAATCTTGTTTACTATTTACTGCTGCTTATTACTGATAGGATGTTATCTTAACATCATTGATGTTAATTGTCATTGTTGGATTCTTTGTTGAGGTTATGTTTGCTTGCTTGGTTCAGAACTCTTCATGATTGATGCTGTTGAATACCAAGTACTTGTTACATTGCCTTCATGCATCTTAACTCTTTTGAATTGCATGTTTTGGCCACCATGCATTCATCATCTATTGTTAGGCAATTGTATATTATCATTGCATTTTTTTAGGTGATGCTTGTTTATGGTTTACCCTTATTCACATCACTTATTTCATGCATTAAGATTGTAGAATTGTGAAATTAAATCGAAAGCTTACCTAGTGACGTATTTTTGAGCTTTTCAAGCTTTGTGGATCATGCTTGCTATGTGATTGATTTTTGACTTCTATACCCTTTTTCCTAAGTTCCATAGCATCCATGTGTTTCACCTCTATGTCACTTTTAGGTGTTGCAACAACTTCAATATGTGTCATTGTTTGATGTGTGAGCTCTCTATACCATTTTGTTCACCAAATTTACTTACACATCAATCAATGTCCATGCATTATCCAATTTAACAATTGCTTGATTTTTGCTTGAATGCTTTTATGCTTCTTCACTACTTGTTGGGTTGTTTTAGCCTACAAGTCTTTTAGAGCATCTCAAGCACACTAGAATGAGTGAAGTGCATGTTTTCTTTTGTGTAATTGTGACATAATTTTTTGTACTAGTGTGTGTGTATTCTAAACTGCATGCAAGTTAGAACCCATACACTTATTTTTCATTAATGTCACACCAATTCACCCACTCAATCCTAGTGATTCACCTCATTCCAATAATTCACGCTTCCTAGATTTTGTATTCTCTCATCTTACAGTGTTTATTTTGTTTTTCATTATTGATGCACCATAAACAAAAACAGAAGTGGAAGAAGAACACACAGCAACCGATTGACCCACCAGCTGAAGGTGGCAACTCGGAGAGTCGCCGTACCCCCTTGCTCATTTAGTGCACCGAGGACGGTGCAAACTTTTAAGTGTGGGGAGGTCGTCCGACCACTCGGCATTTTTGGGTAACAAGTTTCTAATCTCAACACTTTTACATTTCATTTTAGGATTTTTAGTTGCATTTTCTTATTTTGCATATGTATATATTAAGCTTAGTCAAAATCATGATATTTTCCAAGAATTTTACCTATAGGGCACCCCAATTGATTGAAAAAATTTTTTTTTTAACTTGCTTAAATCATATATATTGTGGATCATGTTTTTGAGCTAAGAACACAAGCATGTGAGATTTGAGCTTTATTGTGTGGTTACATCATATATGACCACTTATTTTCATTCTTGTGTGCATTATTCTCTTCCTATGAGTGTAATCTTTGATTTGTTTGATTCTTTATGTCTATTATTTTGTGTATACATGCATTTATATGATTGAGGCCATTGTTCAAATAGCTCACTTACCCAAATAGCCTACCTTTTATCTTCCATTGTTAGCCAATCTTTAGCCTATGCTTAACCCATTTATTCTTAATTGTAGCACATTACAAGCCTAAGTGAAAAACAATAAATATTCCTTAATTTGGATCTTTGATTAGCTTAGGCTAGTGAGAGTGTTCATTATTTGATTTTGGGAGAATTGGAAACATTGGGTAGAGATAAAAGTGTGTTTGTGTTTCTGTTAAAAAATTTTGGGAATTGGGTACATACTCATGTATTAATCATGTGTAAGCCATATGCATTGATGTTCTTGTATACATTTTAGTTTGAAAAGAAAAAAAATGAGAAAAACAATATATATATATATATATATATATATAAAGAAAAAGAAAATATATAGAGAAGAAAGAAAAAGAAAAGCAATAAAAAGGGGGACAAAGTGCCCCAAAGTGAAGTTCAATAATAATCAATGCATATGTGTGGTGATCAAAAAGAGAATGCATGAGTGTGTGAAAAAGTGAGAAATGGGTAGTTGATGTGTGGAAAACGATCCAACACAAAACTCACCGGCAAGTGTACCGGGTCGCATCAAGTAATAATAACTCACGTGAGTGAGGTCGATCCCACAGGGATTGAGGGATTGAGCAATTTTAGTTTAGTGGTTGATTTAGTCAAGCAAACAAGAGTTGATTTGAGTGATTTGTAATTGACAGAAACTAAATTGCATGAATTATAAAGGGAGAAGGAAGAATTGTAGTAAATTAAAGAGCTAAAGAAATACAAGTGCTGAATCTTAAAGAACAAGTAAAGTGAATGACAGAAACTTAGAGTGCAAGAAAAGTAAATTGCATAAACTTAGAGTCCAAGAAATGTAAATTACAGAAACTTAGAGTGCAAGAAATGTAAATTGCTTGAATATTAAAGGGCTTTAGGAGCTGGGATTGCAGAATTTAAACAAAGAAAAGTAAATTGCAATGGACAGAAGAATAAAGGATGAATTAAACTGAAGTAAATCTCAAATAGAAAAGTAATTTGGCTTGAAGAAGCCTCAGTAGATGAATAGAAAGGAAAATGCAGATCTCAGGAATCAAGAGACTAGAAATCCAAGTCTAGATCTCACTACCTTCCTTGATCCAATTCAGAAAACAATTGCAGACAAAATGAAAGATGAAAATCAATAAAGAAACTTGAATTATGCAGAAAAAAAATAAAGAGATCTCAAGGTGAGGTTGAGACAGAAATTCCTCAACTCTTCACTTTCAAGACTCAAGCAAGCTTTGCAGAAAGAAAACAAGAAAACCAAGAGAGGAAGAGAACTCAATTCTCCTCCCAATTCTCCAAGATCCAAAATCAATGTAAAAAAACTCTCAAAAATACAAATGAAAATTCTAAAAGAAGAAAAAGGTCTTCTCTAAATCAAACTAACACCTATTTATACATTTCCTAATTTGGATCTAAGAATTTGGGTGGGCTCTAAAATTTGGTGAAGAATTGAATTAATTTGGATTTTTGATGGATTATGGCCCATGGTGCACCTCCCAAGGGAAAGCTCGGTTCTTGGCAAGAGCTTTGGCCAAGAGCTTTGATTCCCTTCCTTGCCAAAGTGTGCGCATGTTCCTTCCTTGTGACGAGAGAACAAAGCTCTTTGCAAGAGCTTTAAGCTCTTGGCAAGAGCTTTGCTTGTCCTTGACGTCCATGGTTCAAGCCTTGGGTGAAGCACTTGCTGGCCATTTTCCTTGGCACAAGAGTAGCGCCCAAAGTCTCCCTTCCTTGACGTGCCCAGTTCAATCCTTGGGGAGTGCAAGAGCTGCCCATTTTTCATGGCACAAGAGTAGTGCCCAAAGTCTTGCTTCCTTGAGGGACTTAGTTCGAACCCCATGGAGTGAAAACAAGCTAATTTTGGCTTGTTTTTCTTGTGAGGTAGCGCTGCCCCCTCCCCCTTGGTCTTGGGTTCAAGCCTTGGTAAGTGCATTGTTGAGCTCTTTTTCCTTTGATTTTTTCTTGAAAAAGCCCGAAAAAGCTCTTGGAGAAATCTCTTGGCAAGAGCTTTGTCTTAGGTTTGCCTTGTTTCCTTCTTCCTTGTGCACTTGGTTAAGCTCTTGGCAAGAGCTTGGCCTTTGAATTTTTTTGAAGGAAAGCTCTTGGCAAGAGCTCTAAGCTCTTGGCAAGATGATGAGCGGATAATTTATATGCTTTTTGGCATTGTTTTTAGTATGTTTTTAGTAGAATCTGGTTACTTTTAGGGATGTTTTCATTAGTTTTTATGTTAAATTCACATTTCTGGACTTTACTATGAGTTTGTGTGTTTTTTCTGTGATTTCAGGTATTTTCTGGCTGAAATTGAGGGACTTGAGCAAAAATCAGATTCAGAGGTTGAAGAAGGACTGCTGATGCTGTTGGATTCTGACCTCCCTGCACTCAAAGTGGATTTTCTGGAGCTACAGAACTCATAATGGCGCGCTTTCAATTGCGTTGGAAAGTAGACATCCAGGGCTTTCTAGAAATATATAATAGTCCATACTTTAGCCGAGTTTAGATGACATAAAATGGCGTTGAACGCCAGTTCTACGCTGTTGTCTGGAGTTAAACGCCAGAAACACGTCACAAGCCAGAGTTGAACGCCAGAAATACGTTACAAACTGGCGTTCAACTCCAAGATTGACCTCTACACGTGTAACATTCAAGCTCAGCCCAAGCACACACCAAGTGGGCCCCGGAAGTGGATTTATGCATCAATTACTTACTTCTGTAAACCCTAGTAACTAGTTTATTATAAATAGGACTTTTTACTATTGTATTAGACATCTTTGATCAGTTTTATGCCATCTTAGACTTTCATGGGGGCTGGCCATTTGGCCATGCCTGAACCATTATCACTTATGTATTTTCATACGGTAGAGTTTCTGCACTCCATAGATTAAGGTGTGGAGCTCTGCTGTTCCTCAAAGATTAATGCAAAGTACTACTATTTTTCTATTCAATTCAACTTATTCCGCTTCTAAGATATTCATTCGCACTTCAACATGAATGTGATGAACGTGACAATCATCATCATTCCCCCACGAACGCGTGCCTGACAACCACTTCCGTTCCACCTTAGATTGAATGAGTATCTCTTGGATATCTTAATCAGAGTCTTCGTAGTATAAGCTAGATTGATGGCGGCATTCATGAGAGTCCGGAAAGTCTAAACCTTGTCTGTGGTATTCCGAGTAGGGCTCTGGGATTGAATGACTGTGACGAACTTCAAACTCGCGAGTGCTGGGCATAGTGACAGACGCAAAAGGAGGGTGAATCCTATTCCAGTATGATCGAGAACCTCAGATGATTAGTCGTGCTGTGACAGAGCATTTGGACCATTTTCACAAGAGGATAGGATGCAGCCATTGACAAGGGTGATGCCTCCAGATGATTAGCCATGCAGTGACAGCGCATCGGACCATTTTCCAGAGAGGATTAAAAGTAGCCATTGACAACGGTGATGTCCTTACATAAAGCCAGCCGTAGAAAGGAGTAAGACTGATTGGATAAAGACAGCAGGAAAGCAGAGATTCAGAGGAACGAAAGCATCTCTATACGCTTATCTGAAATTCTCACCAATGAATTACATAAGTATTTCTATCTTTATTTTCTGTCTATTTATCATTTATTTTCGAAAACTCCATAACCTTTTGATATCCGCCTGACTGAGATTTACAAGCTGACCAAAGCTTGCTTCACACCAACAATCTCCGTGGGATCGACCCTTACTCACGTAAGGTTTATTACTTGGACGACCCAGTACACTTGCTGGTTAGTTGTATCGAAGTTGTGAATGAAAAACAATTTATTAAGACGTGTGTACAAGTTTTTGGCGCCGTTGCCTGAGATCACAATTTCGTGCACCAAGTTTTTGGCGCCGTTGCCGGGGATTGTTCGAGTTTGAACAACTGACGGTTCATCTTGTTGCTCAGATTAGGTAATTTTCTTTTTTTTTTATTTTCAAAAATTTTTCAAAAACCTTTCAAAAACTTCTCATCTATTTTCAAAAAAAAAAAAATAAAAAAATAAATCTTTTCAAAAATATACTTTTCTTCAGAATTTTTAGGAATGAATTCTAAAGTTTCATGAAGCATGTTGAAGCCTGGCTGGCTGTAAAGTCATGTCTAATTCTTTTGGATAGGGACTTCCAACCATCAGCATAGAGGCAAGTTAATTGGAATGTCAGCCGTGGCATGTCTGAGTTACATACTAAAGCTTGGCTGGCTATTAAGCCATGCCTAACCCTCGGATTGGAGCTTTAGACTAAGAATACAAGATTCCTGGAATTCTTATTAAAAAAATTTTGAAATCCTTATTTTCTTTTTCCTATATGTTTTTTCGAAAAAAAATATACAAAAATACCAAAAAAATTATAAAATCATAAAAATAAAAAATATTTCATGTTTCTTGTTTGAGTCTTGAGTCAAGTTGAAAGTTTGGTGTCAATTGCATATTCATCTTGCATTTTTCGAAAAATTCATGCATTCATAGTGTTCTTCATGATCTTCAAGTTGTTCTTGGTAAGTCTTCTTGTTCGATCTTGATGTTTTCATGTTTTGTGTCTTTTCTTGTTTTTCATATGCATTCTTGCATTCATAGTGTCTATACATGAAAAATTTTTAAGTTTGGTGTCTTGCATGTTTTCTTTGCATTAAAAATTTTTCAAAAATAAGTTCTTGATGTTCATCTTAACATTTAAAGTGTTCTTGGTGTTCATCTTGACATTCATAGCATTCTTGCATGCATTCATTGTTTTGATTCAAAATTTTCATGCATTGAGTCTTTTTCATGTTTTTCCCTCTCATCATTAAAAATTCAAAAATCAAAAAAATATCTTTCCCTTTTTCACTCATAAATTTCGAAAATTTGAGTTGACTTTTTCAAAACTTTTTAAAATCTAGTTGTTTTTATGAGTCAAATCAAATTTTCAATTTAAAAATCTTATCTTTTTCAAAAATAAAATCTTTTTCATTTTTCTTATTTATTTTCGAAAATTTTAAAAATCTTTTTCAAAAATCTTTTCTTATCTTTATCTCCTAATTTTCGAAAATAACATCATCAATTAATGTTTTGATTCAAAAATTTCAAGTTTGTTACTTGCTTGTTAAGAAAGATTCAAACTTTGAGTTCTAGAATCATATCTTGTGATTTCTTGTGAATCGAATCATTAATTGTGATTTTAAAAATCAAATCTTTTTCAAAACTAATTTCAATCATATCTTTTCAAAAATATCTCTTTATCTTATCTTTTTCAAAATTTGATTTTAAAATATCCTTTCTAACTTCTTATCTTCTTATCTTTTCAAAATTGATTTTCAAATTTGTTTCAACTAACTAACTAACTTTTTGTTTGTTTCTTATTTTTTTCAAAACTACCTAACTAACTCCCTCTCTCTCTAATTTTCAAAAATATCTTCCCTCTTTTTCAAAATTTCTTTTTAATTAACTAATTATTTTAATTTTTGATTTTAATTCTCGAAAATTACTAACCTTTTTCAAAAACTATTTTCGAAAATCACTAACTCTTTTTCAAAAATTATTTTCGAAAATTATCTCTCTCTCTTATCTCCTTCTATTTATTTATTCATCTACTAACACTTCATCTCACCCAAATTCGAACCCCCTCTTCCATCTGTGTTCGAATTTTTTCTTCTTCTTTTCTTCTACTCACACAGGGACCTCTATACTATGGTAAAAAGGACCCCTATTATTATTATTTTTTTGTCCCTCTTTTTCATATGAGCAGGAGCAAGGACAAGAACATTCTTGTTGAAGCAGATCCAGAACCTGAAAGGACTCTGAAGAGGAAACTAAGAGAAGCTAAATTACAACAATCCAGCAAGCACCTTTCAGAAATTTTCGAACAGGAAGAGGAGATGGCAGCCGAAAATAATAATAATGCAAGGAGGATGCTTGGTGACTTTACTGCACCTAATTCCAATTTACATGGAAGAAGCATCTCCATTCCTGCCATTGGAGCAAACAATTTTGAGCTTAAACCTCAATTAGTTTCTCTGATGCAGCAGAACTGCAAGTTTCATGGACTTCCATTTGAAGATCCTTTTCAGTTCTTAACTGAATTCTTGCAGATATGTGATACTGTTAAGACTAATGGAGTAGATCCTGAAGTCTACAGGCTCATGCTTTTCCCTTTTGCTGTAAGAGATAAAGCTAGAGTATGGTTGGACTCTCAACCTAAGGATAGCCTGAACTCTTGGGATAAGCTGGTCAAGGCTTTCTTAGCCAAGTTCTTTCCTCCTCAAAAGCTGAGTAAGCTTAGAGTGGATGTCCAGACATTCAGACAGAAAGAAGGTGAATCCCTCTATGAAGCTTGGGAGAGATACAAAGGACTGACCAAAAAGTGTCCTTCTGACATGCTTTCAGAATGGAGCATCCTGGATATATTCTATGATGGTCTGTCTGAATTAGCTAAGATGTCATTGGATACTTTTGCAGGTGGATCCATTCACCTAAAGAAAACGCCTGCAGAAGCTCAAGAACTCATTGACATGGTTGCTAATAACCAGCTCATGTACACTTCTGAGAGGAATCCTGTGAGTAATGGGACGCCTCAGAAGAAGGGAGTTCTTAAAATTGATACTCTGAATGCCATATTGGCTCAGAACAAATTATTGACCCAACAGGTCAATATGATTTCTCAGAGTCTGAATGGAATGCAAGCTGCATCCAACAGTACTCAAGAGGCATCTTCTGAAGAAGAAGCTTATGATCCTGAAAACCCTGCAATAGCAGATGTGAATTACATGGGTGAACCTTATGGAAACACCTATAACCCCTCATGGAGAAATCACCCAAATCTCTCATGGAAGGATCAACAAAAGCCTCAACAAGGCTTTAATAATGGTGGAAGAAATAGGTTTAACAATAGTAAACCTTTTCCATCATCCACTCAACAACAGACAGAGAATTCTGAGCAGAATCCATCTAGCTTAGCAAATATAGTCTCTGATCTATCTAAGGCCACTGTGAGTTTCATGAATGAAACAAGATCCTCCATTAGAAATTTGGAAGCACAAGTGGGCCAGCTGAGTAAAAGGATCACTGAAATCCCTCCTAGTACTCTCCCAAGCAATACAGAAGAAAATCCAAAAGGAGAGTGCAAGGCCATTGACATAACCACCATGGCCGAACCTGGAGAGGAAGAGAAGGACATAAATCTCAGTGAGGAAGACCTCCTGGGACGTCCAATGATCAATAACGAGTTTCCCTCTGAGGAACCAAAGGAATCTGAGACTCATCTAGAGAACATAGAGATTCCATTGAACCTCCTTATGCCATTCATGAGCTCTGATGAGTATTCCTCTTCTGAAGAGAATGAGGATGTTACTGAAGAGCAAGTTACCAAGTACCTTGGTGCAATCATGAAGCTGAATGCCAAATTATTTGGTATTGAGACTTGGGAAGATGAACCTCCCTTGTTCACCAATGAACTAAGTGATCTGGATCAACTGACATTGCCTCAGAAGAAACAGGATCCTGGAAAGTTCGTAATAACTTGTACCATAGGCAACATGATCTTTGAAAAGGCTCTGTGTGACCTTGGTTCAGGGATAAACCTCATGCCCCTCTCTGTAATAGAGAAACTGGGAATCTTTGGGATGCAAGCTACTAAAATCTCATTAGAGATGGCAGACAATTCAAGAAAATAGGCTTATGGACAAGTAGAGGACATGTTAGTAAAGGTTGAAGGCCTTTACATCCCTGCTGATTTCATAATCCTTGATACTGGGAAGGATGAGGATGAATCCATCATCCTTGGAAGACCTTTCCTAGCCACAGCAAGAGCTGTGATTGATGTTAACAGAGGTAAATTAGTCCTTCAATTGAATGAGGACTCCCTTGTATTTACAACTCAAGGTTACCCTTCTGTAAAAACATGGAAAAGAGGCACAGTAAGCTTCTCTCAAAACAGAGTCAACCAAAGCCCCCACAGTCAAACTCTAAGTTTGGTGTTGGGAGGCCACAACCAAACTCTAAGTTTGGTGTTGGGAAGTCTCAACAATGCTCTGAACATCTATGAGGCCCCATGAGAGCCCACTGTCAAGCTATTGACATTAAAGAAGCACTTGTTGGGAGGCAACCCAATTTTTTATTTATCTAATTTTATTTTTCTTGTTCTTTCATGTTTTATTAGGTTCATGATCATGTGGAGTCACAAAATAAATATAAAAATTGAAAACGGAATCAAAAATAGCAGAAGAAAAATCACACCCTGGAGGAAGACCTCACTGGCGTTTAAACGCCAGTAAGAAGCATCTGGATGGCGTTCAACGCCAGAACAGAGCATGGTTCTGGTGCTGAATGCCCAAAATGGGCAGCATCTGGGCGTTTGAATGCCAGAATTGCACCCTGGAGAAGAGCTGGCGTTGAACGCCCAGAACAAGCATGGTTTTGGCGTTCAACGCCAGAAATGGGCAACAAATGGGCGTTCAACGCCCAGAACAAGCACCAATCTGGCGCTGAACACCCAGAGTTGTGTGCAAGGGCATTTTGCATGCCTAATTTGGTGCAAGGTTGTAAATCCTTGAACACCTCAGGATCTGTGGATCCCACAGGATCCCCACCTACCTCCACTCACTTCTTCTCACCCCTCTTTCACACAATCCCATAAACACTCTTCTCGAAAACTCTTCACCAATCACCTCAATCTCTCTTCCCTATAACCACTTTACCACTCACATCCATCCACTCTTCCCCATAAACCTACCTCATAAACCCCACCTACCTTCAAAATTCAAAATCAATTTCCCACCCAAAACCCACCCTTATGGTCGAACCTTACCCCCCCTTCCCTATATAAAGCCCTCCATTCTTCTTCATTTTCACAGAACACAACCCTCTCTTCCCCTTCTTAGTCGAATACACCCCTCCCCCCTCTCCTCCATATCTTCTTCTTCTTCTTCTTCTTCATCTATTCTTTCTTTTCTTGCTCGAGGGCGAGCAATATTCTAAGTTTGGTGTGGTAAAAGCATAAGCTTTTTGTTTTTCCATTACCATTGATGGCACCCAAGACCGGAGAATCCTCTAGAAAAGGGAAAGGGAAGACAAAAGCTTCCACCTCCGAGTCATGGGAGATGGAAAGATTCATCTCCAAAGCTCATCAAGACCACTTCTATGATGTTGTGGTCAAGAAGAAAGTGATCTCCGAGGTCCCTTTCAAGCTCAAAAAGAATGAGTATCCAGAGATCCGACATGAAATCCAAAGAAGAGGTTGGGAAGTTCTAACAAACCCCATCCAACAAGTCGGCATCCTAATGGTTCAAGAGTTCTATGCCAATGCATGGATCACTAGAAACCATGATCAAAGTAAGAACCCAAACCCAAAGAATTATATTACAATGGTTCGGGGGAAATACTTAGATTTTAGTCCGGAAAATGTGAGGTTGGCGTTTAACTTGCCTATGATGCAAGGAGATGCACGCCCCTACACTAGAAGGGTCAACTTTAATCAAAGGTTGCAACAAGTCCTCATGGACATATGTGTGGAAGGAGCTCAATGGAAGATTGACTCCAAAGGCAAGTGATGAGCGGATAATTTATACGCTTTTTGGCATTGTTTTTAGTATGTTTTTAGTAGGATCTAGTTACTTTTAGGGATGTTTTCATTAGTTTTTATGTTAAATTCACATTTCTGGACTTTACTATGAGTTTGTGTGTTTTTCTGTGATTTCAGGTATTTTCTGGCTGAAATTGAGGGACTTGAGCAGAAATCAGATTCAGAGGTTGAAAAAGGACTACTGATGCTATTGGATTCTGACCTCCCTGCACTCAAAGTGGCTTTTCTGGAGCTACAGAACTCGAAATGGCGCGCTTCGAATTGCGTTGGAAAGTAGACATCCAGGGCTTTCCAGCAATATATAATAGTTCATACTTTGGCCCAGAATTGACAACGTAAACTGGCGTTCAACGCCAGCCTTCTGCCCAAATCTGGCGTCCAGCGCCAGAAAAGGATCCAAAACCAGAGTTGAACGCCCAAACTGGCACAGAAACTGGCGTTCAACTCCACAAATGGCCTCTGCACGTGGAACACTTAAGCTCAGCCCAAACACACACCAAGTGGGCCCTGGAAGTGGATTTATGCATCAATTACTTACTCATGTAAACCCTAGTGACTAGTTTACTATAAATAGGACCTCTTACTATTGTATTAGAAGTCTTTTCGACCATCTTTAGATCCTGGATTGTATTTTGATCCTGTGATCACATTCAAGGGGGCTGGCCACACAGCCATGCCAGGACCTTCACTTATGTATTTTCATACGGTAGAGTTTCTACACTACATAGATTAAGGTGTGGAGCTCTGCTGTTCCTCAAAGATTAATGCAAAGTACTACTGTTTTCTATCCAAATCTTCTTATTTCTCTTCTAAGATATCCATTCGCACCCAAGAACGTGATGAAGGTGATGATTATGTGTGACGCTCATCATCCTTCTCCCTTATGAACGCGTGCCTGACAAACACTTCTGTTCTACATGAATTAAGCTAGAATGAATATCTCTTAGATCTCCTAACCAGAATCTTCGTGGCGTAAGCTAGAATGATGGCGGCATTCAAGAGAATCTGGAAAGTCTAAACCTTGTCTGTGGTATTCCGAGTAGGATTCAGTGATTGAATGACTGTGACGAGCTCCTAACTCGCGATTGCAGGGCGTTAGTGACAGACGCAAAAGGATAGTAAATCCTATTCCGGCATGATCGAGAACCGACAGATGAATAGCCGTGCCGTGACAGGGTGCGTGAGCATATTATTCACTGAGAGGATAAGATGAAGCCATTGACAAGGGTGATGCCTCCAGACGATTAGCCGTGCCGTGACAGGGCATTGGATCATTTTCCCGTGAGATGACCAAAAGTAGCCATTGACAGTGGTGATGTATCACATAAAGCCAGCCATGGAAAGGAGTGAGACTGATTGGATGAAGATAGCAGGAAAGCAGAGGTTCAGAGGAACGAAAAGCATCTCTATTCGCTTATCTGAAATTCCTACCAATGATTTACATAAGTATCTCTATCCCTTTTATTGTTTATTTTAATCTAATCAAGTATCATGTTTAAATCCACCTGACTGAGATTTACAAGATGACCATAGCTTGCTTCATACCAACAATCTCCGTGGGATTCGACCCTTACTCACGTAAGGTATTACTTGGACGACCCAATGCACTTGCTGGTCAGTTGTACCGAAGTTGTGTCCACACATAGAGCCACAATGAGGATTCAATACAATTATATATTGTTACTCTCACACAAGTACAAAGAACATGGAACACAATTTCGTGCACCAAGTTTTTGGCGCCGTTGCCGGGGATTGTTTGAGTTTTCGGCAAGCTTTTGGTCCGGTAACATCAGTGCCAAGTCTGATCCGGCAACAACGCCAAGTTTTTGGCGCCGTTGCCGGGGATTGTTTGAGTTTGGACAACTAACGGTTTATCTTGTTGCTCAGATTAGGTAATTTTCTTTTTATTTTATTTTCAAAAATTTTTCAAAAATATTTCTAAAATCTTCTCATCTGTTTTCGAAAAAAAATAAAAATGTTTTCAAAAATAAATTATTCTATGGCTTCAAAATTTTTAAGAATGAATTCTAGTGTTTCATGATGCATGCTGAAGCCTGGCTGGCTGTAAAGCCATGTCTATTCGTTTGGTAATGGGTATGTCAGGCATGTCATATCTGAATTACATGCTGAAGCTTGGCTGGCCATTGGCCATGTCTAGTGTTTTGGACCGGAGCTTTCATTGAAAGCTTGGCTGGCTAGTGAGCCATGTCTAATTCCTGGACTGAAGCTTTAGACTAAGAATGCTAGATTCCTGGAATTCATATTAAAAATTTTGGAATCCTTATTTTTCTTTTTCATATAATTTTCAAAAAAAATAAAATAAAAATCCAAAAAAATTATAAAATCATAAAAATAAAAAATATTTTGTGTTTCTTGTTTGAGTCTTGAGTCATGTTATAAGTTTGGTGTCACTTGCATATGCATCTTGCATTTTTCGAAAATTCATGCATTCATAGTGTTCTTCATGATCTTCAAGTTGTTCTTGGTAAGTCTTCTTGTTTGATCTTGATGATTTTTTTTGTTTTGTGTCTTTTCATGTTTATCATATGCATTTTTGAATTCTTAGTGTCTAAGCATTAAAGAATTCTAAGTTTGGTGTCTTGCATGTTTTCTTTGCATTAAAAATTTTTCAAAATTGTGTCTTGATGTTCATCTTGACATTCAAAGTGTTCTTGGTGTTCATCTTGACATTCATAGCATTCTTGCATGCATCACATGTTTTGATCTAAAAATTTCATGCATTGCATAATTTTCATGTTTTTCATAAAAATTTCAAAAAATCAAAAAAATATCTTTCCTTTTTTCTCTCATCAAATTCGAAAATTGAGTTGACTTTTTCAAAAATTTTTAAAAATCAAATTATTTCTCATGAGTCAAATCAAATTTTCAATTTGAAAATCTTATCTTTTTCAAAATCTTTTTCAAAAATCAAATCTTTTTCAAATTTCTTAGTTATTTTCGAAAATTCCAAAAATATTTTTCAAAAATCTTTTTCTTATTTTATATCATAATTTTCGAAAATAACAATAGCAATTAATGTTTTGATTCAAAAATTTCAAGTTTGTTACTTACTTGTTAAGAAAGATTCAAACTTTAAGTTCTAGAATCATATCTTGTGATTTCTTATGAATCAAGTCATTAATTGAGATTTTAAAAATCAAATCTTTTTCAAAACTAATTTCTATCATATCTTTTCAAAATATCTTCTTATCTTATCTTTTTCAAAAATATCTTTTCAAAATATCTTTCCTAACCTCCTAACTACTTATCTTTTCAAAATTGGTTTTCAAAATTTGTTTCAACTAACTAACTAACTTTTTGTTTGTTTCTTAACTTTTTCAAAACCACCTAACTAATTCTAATTTTCGAAAATACCTCCCCCTTTTTCAAAAATTTCTTTTTAATTAACTAATTATTTTTATTTTTTTTTATTTCAAAAAATTTTCGAAAAAAAAATACTAAATATTTTTCAAAAACTATTTTCAAAAATCACTAACTCCTTTTCAAAAATAATTTTCGAAAAATCCCTCCTTCTCTCTCATCCTATTCTATTTATTCATTCATTAACTAACATCTCTTCCTCACATCATCACCAAATTCGAACCCCCTCCTCTATCTGTGTTCGAATTTCTTCTTCTTCTTTTCTACTAACAATAAGGAACCTCTTTACTGTGACATAGAGGATTCCTCTTCTTTTCTTTTTCTCTCCTCTTTCTTATGAGCAGGGACAGAGAAAAAGGCATTCTTGTTGAAGCTGATCCAGAACCTGAAAGGACTCTGAAGAGAAAATTAAGAGAAGCTAAATTACAACAATCCAGAGACAACTTGATTGAAAATTTCGAACAAATAAAGGAGATGGCAGCCGAACCCAACAACAATGCAAGGAGAATGCTTGGTGACTTTACTGCACCTAATTCCAATTTACATGGAAGAAGCATCTCCATTCCTGCCATTGGAGCAAACAACTTTGAGCTGAAACCTCAGTTAGTTTCTCTGATGCAGCAGAACTGCAAGTTTCATGGACTTCCATCTAAAGATCCTTTTCAGTTCTTAACTGAATTCTTGCAGATATGTGATACTGTTAAGACTAATGGAGTAGATCCTGAAGTCTACAGGCTTATGCTTTTCCCTTTTGCTGTAAGAGACAGAGCTAGATTATGGTTGGATTCTCAACCCAAAGACAGCCTGAACTCTTGGGATAAGCTGGTCACGGCTTTCTTAGCCAAGTACTTTCCTCCTCAAAAGCTGAGCAAGCTTAGAGCTGATGTTCAAACCTTCAGGCAGAAAGAAGGTGAATCCCTCTATGAAGCTTGGGAAAGATACAAACAGTTGACCAAAAAGTGTCCTTCTAACATGCTTTCAGAATGGACCATCCTGGATATATTCTATGATGGTCTGTCTGAGTTATCTAAGATGTCACTGGACACTTCTGCAGGTGGATCCATTCACCTAAAGAAAATGCCTGCAGAAGCTCAAGAACTCATTGACATGGTTGCTAATAACCAGTTCATGTACACTTCTGAAAGGAATCCTGTGAGTAATGGGACGCCTATGAAGAAGGGAGTTCTTGAGGTTGATACTCTGAATGCCATATTGGCTCAGAATAAAATATTGACTCAGCAAGTCAATATGATTTCTCAGAGTCTGCATGGAATGCAAGCTGCATCCAACAGTACTCAAGAGGCATCTTCTGAAGAAGAAGCCTATGATCCTGAGAACCCTGCAATAGCAGAGGTAAATTACTTGGGTGAACCTTATGGAAACACCTATAACTCAACATGGAGAAATCATCCAAATTTCTCATGGAAGGATCAAAAGCCCCAACAAAGCTTTAATAATGGTGGAAGAAATAGGTTTAGCAATAGCAAGCCTTTTCCATCATCAACTCAGCAACAGACAGAGAACTCTGAACAAAATGCCTCTAATTTAGCAAATTTAGTCTCTGATCTATCAAAGGCCACTGTAAGTTTCATGAATGAAACAAGGTCTTCCATTAGAAATCTGGAAGCACAAGTGGGCCAGCTGAGTAAAAGGATCACTGAAATCCCTCCTAGTACTCTCCCAAGCAATACAGAAGAGAACCCAAAAGGAGAGTGCAAGGCCATTGACATAAGCGCCATGGCCGAACCTGTGAGGAGAGGAGAGGACGTGAACCCCAAGGAGGAAGACCTCCTGGGACGTCCAGTGGTTAATAAGGAGCTTCCCTCTGAGGAACCAAAGGACTCTGAGGCTCATCTAGAGACCATAGAGATTCCATTGAACCTCCTTATACCCTTCATGAGCTCTGATGAGTATTCCTCTTCTGAAGAGAATGAGGATGTTACTGAAGAGCAAACTGCCAAGTTTCTTGGTGCAATCATGAAGCTGAATGCCAAATTATTTGGCATTGATGCTTGGGAAGTTGAACCTCCCTTGTTCATCAATGAACTAAGTGATCTGGATCAACTGACATTGTCTCAGAAGAGACAGGATCCTGGAAAGTTCATAATACCTTGCACCATAGGCACCATGGTCTTTAAGGCTCTGTGTGACCTTGGTTCAGGAATAAACCTCATGCCCCTCTCTGTAATAGAGAAATTGGGAATCTATGGGGTGCAAGCTGCTAAAATCTCATTAGAGATGGCAGACAGCTCTAGAAAACAGGCTTATGGACAAGTAGAGGACGTGTTAGTAAAGGTTGAAGGCCTTTACATCCCTGCTGATTTCATAGTCCTGGATACTGGAAAGGAAGAGGATGAATCCATCATCCTAGGAAGACCTTTCCTGGCCACAGCAAGAGCTGTGATTGATGTTGACAGAGGTGAAATAGTCCTCCAATGGAATGAGGACTCCCTTGTGTTTAAAACTCAAGGACCTCCCTCTGCAACCATGAAGAGGAAGCATGAAAAGCTTCTCTCAAAGCAGAGTCAACCAGAGCCCCCACAGTCAAACTCTAAGTTTGGTGTTGGGAGGCCACAACCAAACTCTAAGTTTGGTGTTGAACTCCCATATCCAAACTCTAAGTTTGGTGTTGGAGAGTCTCAACAAAGCTCTGCACATCTGTGAGGCTCCATGAGAGCCCACTGTCAAGCTATTGACATTAAAGAAGCGCTTGTTGGGAGGCAACCCAATGTGTATCTAATTCTTATTTTTATTGTTTTTCATGTTTTCTTAAGTTCATGATCATGTGGAGTCACAAAATAAACAAAAAAATCAAAAACGGAATCAAAAACAGCAGAAGAAAAATCACACCCTGGAGGAGCATCTGTCTGGCGTTCAAACGCCAGAACAGAGCATAGTTCTGGCGCTGAACGCCCAGAATGGGAGCATCCTGGCGCTGAACGCCCAGAACAAGCATGGTTCTGGCATTCAACGCCAGAAATGGCAGCAAAGGGGCGTTGAACGCCCAAAATGGGCACCAACCTGGCGCTGAACGCCCAGAGTTGTGTGCAAGGGCATTTTGCATGCCTAAATTGGTGCAGGGATGTAAATGCCTTGACACCCCAAGATCTGTGGACCCCACAGGATCCCCACTTTACCTCCTCATAATCCTAGTTTTTATTTCCACATCTTCTTCTTCATCTATTCCGTCTTCTTTTGCTCGAGGGCGAGCAACATTCTAAGTTTGGTGTGGTAAAAGCATAGCTTTTTTGTTTTTTTTCCATAACCATTGATGGCACCTAAAGCCAGAGAAACCTCTAGAAAGAGGAAAGGAAAGACAAAAGCTTCCATCAAGGGTCTATAGCTCAGTGGTAGAACATTTGACTGCAAATCAAGAGATCCCTGAGATACCTCAGGGGATACATTTTCTTCCACACAATTATTGGAAGCAACTAAGGGTGGAACATCAAGAGCACTCCATCATCCTTCATGAAATCAGAGAAGATCTAAAAGCAATAAAGGAGGAGCAGCAAAGACAAGGAAGAGACATAGAAGAGCTCAAGGACATCACTAAGGTGGACTCATTCCTTGTTCTTACTCTCTCTGTTTTTCGTTTTCTATGTTATGTGCTTATCTGTGTTTATGTCTTCATTACATGATCATTAGTAGTTAGTAACTATGTCTTAAAGTTATAAATGTCCTATGAATCCATCACCTCTCTTAAATGAAAAATGTTTTAATTCAAAAGAACAAGAAATACATGAGTTTCGAATTTATCCTTAAACTTAGCTTAATTATATTGATGTGGTGACAATGCTTCTTGTTTTCTGAATGTATGCTTGAACAGTGCATATGTCTTTTGAAGTTGTTGTTTAAGAATGTTAAATATGTTGGCTCTTGAAAGAATGATGACTAGGAGACATGTTATTTGATAATCTGAAAAATCATAAAAATGATTCTTGAAGCAAGAAAAAGCAGCAAAGAACAAAGCTTGCAGAAAAAAATAGAAAAAAAAAAAAAACAGGCAAAAAAAAAAAACAGAAAGAAAAAGAAAAAACAAGCAGAAAAAGCCAATAACCCTTAAAACCAAAAGGCAAGGGCAAATAAAAAGGATCCCAAGGCTTTGAGCATCAGTGGATAGGAGGGCCTAAAGGAATAAAATCCTGGTCTAAGCGGCTAAACCAAGCTGTCCCTAACCATGTGCTTGTGGCGTGTAGGTGTCAAGTGAAAACTTGAGACTGAGCGGTTAAAGTCAAGGTCCAAAGCAAAAACAAAGAGTGTGCTTAAGAACCCTGGACACCTCTAATTGGGGACTTTAGCAAAGCTGAGTCACAATCTGAAAAGGTTCACCCAATTATGTGTCTGTGGCATTTATGTATCCGGTGGTAATACTGGAAAACAAAGTGCTTAGGGCCACGGCCAAGACTCATAAAAAAGCTGTGTTCAAGAATCATCATACTGAACTAGGAGAGTCAATAACACTATTCGAAATCTGAAGTTCCTATAGATGCCAATCATTCTGAACCTCAATGGATAAAGTGAGATGCCAAAATAATTCAAGAGGCAAAAAGCTATAAGTCCCGCTCATATGATTGAAGCTCTGTTTCATTGATAGTTTGGAATTTATAGTATATTCTCTTCTTTTTATCCTATTTGATTTTCAGTTGCTTGGGGACAAGCAACAATTTAAGTTTGGTGTTGTGATGAGCGGATAATTTATACGTTTTTGGCATTGTTTTTAGTATGTTTTTAGTAGGATCTAGTTACTTTTAGGGATGTTTTCATTAGTTTTTATGTTAAATTCACATTTCTGGACTTTACTATGATTTTGTGTATTTTTCTGTGATTTCAGGTATTTTCTGGCTGAAATTGAGGGACTAGAGCAGAAATCAGATTCAGAGGTTGAAAAAGGACTACTGATGCTGTTGGATTCTGACCTCCCTGCACTCAAAGTGGATTTTCTGGAGCTACAGAACTCGAAATGGCGCGCTTCTAATTGCGTTGGAAAGTAGACATCCAGGGCTTTCCAGAAATATATAATAGTCCATACTTTGGCCAAGAATTGACGACGTAAACTGGCGTTCAACGCCAGCCTTCTGCCCAAATCTGGCGTCCAGCGCCAGAAAAGGATCCAAAACCAAAGTTGAACGCCCAAACTGGCACAGAAATTGGCGTTCAACTCCACAAATGGCCTCTGCACGTGGAACACTTAAGCTCAGCCCAAACACACACCAAGTGGGCCCCGGAAGTGGATTTATGCATCAATTACTTACTCATGTAAACCCTAGTGACTAGTTTACTATAAATAGGACCTCTTACTATTGTATTAGAAGTATTTTCGACCATCTTTAGATCCTGGATTGTATTTTGATCCTGTGATCACATTCAAGGGGGCTGGCCACACGGCCATGCCTGGACCTTCACTTATGTATTTTCATACGGTAGAGTTTCTACACTCCATAGATTAAGGTGTGGAGCTCTGCTGTTCCTCAAAGATTAATGCAAAGTACTACTGTTTTCTATCCAAATCTTCTTATTTCTCTTCTAAGATATCCATTCGCACCCAAGAACGTGATGAAGGTGATGATTATGTGTGACGCTCATCATCCTTCTCCCTTATGAACGCGTGCCTGACAAACACTTCTGTTATACATGAATTAAGCTAGAATGAATATCTCTTAGATCTCCTAACCAGAATCTTCGTGGCGTAAGCTAGAATGATGGCGGCATTCAAGAGAATCCGGAAAGTCTAAACCTTGTCTGTGGTATTCCGAGTAGGATTCAGTGATTGAATGACTGTGACGAGCTCCTAACTCGCGATTGCAGGGCGTTAGTGACAGACGCAAAAGGATAGTAAATCCTATTCCGGCATGATCGAGAACCGACAGATGAATAGCCGTGCCGTGACAGGGTGCGTGAGCATATTATTCACTGAGAGGATAAGATGAAGCCATTGACAAGGGTGATATCTCCAGACGATTAGCCGTGCCGTGACATGGCATTGGATCATTTTCCCGTGAGATGACCGAAAGTAGCCATTGACAGTGGTGATGTATCACATAAAGCCAGCCATGGAAAGGAGTGAGACTGATTGGATGAAGATAGCAGGAAAACAGAGGTTCAGAGGAACGAAAAGCATCTCTATTCGCTTATCTGAAATTCCTACCAATGATTTACATAAGTATCTCTATCCCTTTTATTGTTTATTTTAATCTAATCAAGTATCATGTTTAAATCCGCCTGACTGAGATTTACAAGATGACCATAGCTTGCTTCATACCAACAATCTCTGTGGGATTCGACCCTTACTCACGTAAGGTATTACTTGGACGACCCAGTGCACTTGCTGGTCAGTTGTACCGAAGTTGTGTCCACACATAGAGCCACAATGAGGATTCAATACAATTATATATTGTTACTCTCACACAAGTACAAAGAACATGGAACACAATTTCGTGCACCAGCAAGCCGGTTCAATTAAGAAGACTGGACCTCAAGCCTGTGGCTAGAGGATGGTTGGAGTTCATCCAACGCTCCATCATCCCCACTAGCAACCGATCTGAAGTTACTGTGGATCGGGCCATCATGATTCATAGCATCATGATTGGAGAGGAAGTAGAAGTTCATGAAGTCATCTCCCTTGAACTCTACAAAATAGCCGAAAAGCCCTCTCCTGGGGCAAGGCTAGCTTTTCCTCATCTTATTTGCCATATATGTTACTCAGCTAGAGCTTTCACAGAAGGAGACATTCCCATTAAGGAAGAGAAGCCCATCACTAAGAAAAGGATGGAGCAAGCAAGAGAGCCCATTCATGGATCTCAAGAGACGCATGAAGCTCATCACCATGAGATCCCAGAGATGCCTCAAATGCATTTTCCTCCACAAAATTATTGGGAGCAAATCAACACCTCCCTATGAGAATTAAGTTCCAACATGGGACAATTAAGGGTGGAACATCAAGAGCACTCCATCATCCTTCATGAAATAAGAGAAGATCAAAAAGCAATGAGGGAGGAGCAACAAAGACATGGAAGAGACATAGAAGAGCTCAAGGACATCGTTGGTTCCTCAAGAAGGAAACGCCACCATCACTAAGGTGGACTCATTCCTTGTTCTTACATTCTCTGTTTTTCGTTTTCTATGTTAAGTGCTTATCCATGTTTGTGTCTTCATTACATGATCATTAGTATTTAGTAACTTTGTCTTAAAGTTATGAATTTTTCTATGAATCCATCACCTCTCTTAAATGAAAACTGTTTTAATTCAAAAGAACAAGAAGTACATGAGTTTCGAATTTATCCTTGAACTTAGTTTAATTATATTGATGTGGTGACAATGCTTCTTGTTTTCTGAATGAATGCTTGAACAGTGCATATGTCTTTTGAAGTTGTTGTTTAAGAATGTTAAATATGTTGGCTCTTGAAAGAATGATGATAAGGAGACATGTTATTTGATAATATGAAAAATCATAAAAATTATTCTTGAAGCAAGAAAAAGCAGCAGAGAACAAAGCTTGCAGAAAAAAAAAGAAAAAAAATAAAAATAAAAAGCAAGCAGAAAAAGCCAAAAGCTCTTAAAACCAAGAGGCAAGAGCAAAAAGCCAATAACCCTTAAAACCAAAAGGCAAGGGTAAATAAAAAGGATCCCAAGGCTTTGAGCATCAGTGGATAGGAGGGCCTAAAGGAATAAAATCCTGGCCTAAGCGGCTAAACCAAGCTGTCCCTAACCATGTGCTTGTGGCGTGAAGGTGTCAAGTGAAAACTTGAGACTGAGCGGTTAAAGTCAAGGTCCAAAGCAAAAGAAGAGTGTGCTTAAGAACCCTGGACACCTCTAATCGGGGACTTTAGCAAAGCTGAGTCACAATCTGAAAAGGTTCACCCAATTATGTGTCTGTGGCATTTATGTATCCGGTGGTAATACTGGAAAACAAAGTGCTTAGGGCCACGGCCAAGACTCATAAAATAGCTGTGTTCAAGAATCATCATACTGAACTAGGAGAATCAATAACACTATCTGAACTCTGAGTTCCTATAGATGCCAATCATTCTGAACTTCAATGGATAAAGTGAGATGCCAAAACTATTCAAGAGGCAAAAAGCTATAAGTCCCGCTCATTTAATTGGAGCTATGTTTCATTGATAGTTTGGAATTTATAGTATATTCTCTTCTTTTTATCCTATTTGATTTTCAGTTGCTTGGGGACAAGCAATAATTTAAGTTTGGTGTTGTGATGAGCAGATAATTTATACGCTTTTTGGCATTGTTTTTAGTATGTTTTTAGTAGAATATGGTTACTTTTAGGGATGTTTTCATTAGTTTTTATGTTAAATTCACATTTCTGGACTTTACTATGAGTTTGTGTGTTTTTCTGTAATTTTAGGTATTTTCTGGATGAAATTGAGGGACTTGAGCAAAAATCAGATTCAGAGGTTGAAGAAGGACTGCTGATGCTGTTGGATTCTGACCTCCCTGCACTCAAAGTAGATTTTCTGGAGCTACAGAACTCAAAATGGCGCGTTTTTAATTGCGTTGGAAAGTAGACATCCAGGGCTTTCCAGCAATATATAATAGTCTATACTTTGGCCGAGTTTAGATGATGTAAAAGGGCGTTGAACACCAGTTCTACGCTGTTGTCTGGAGTTAAACGCCAGAAACACGTCACAAGCCAGAGTTGAACGCCAGAAATACGTTACAAACTGGCGTTCAACTCCAAGATTGACCTCTACACGTGTAACATTCAAGCTCAGCCCAAGCACACACCAAGTGGGCCCCGAAAGTGGATTTATGCATCAATTACTTACTTCTGTAAACCCTAGTAACTAGTTTATTATAAATAGGACTTTTTACTATTGTATTAGACATCTTTGATCAGTTTTATGCTATCTTAGACTTTCATGGGGGCTGGCCATTTGGCCATGCCTGAACCATTATCACTTATGTATTTTCATACGGTAGAGTTTCTGCACTCCATAGATTAAGGTGTGGAGCTCTGCTGTTCCTCAAAGATTAATGCAAAGTACTACTATTTTTCTATTCAATTCAACTTATTCTGCTTCTAAGATATTCATTCGCACTTCAACATGAATGTGATGAACGTGACAATCATCATCATTCCCCCACGAATGCGTGCCTGACAACCACTTCCGTTCCACCTTAGATTGAATGAGTATCTCTTGGATCTCTTAATCAGAATCTTCGTGGTATAAGCTAGATTGATGGCGGCATTCATGAGAGTCCGGAAAGTCTAAACCTTGTCTGTGGTATTCCGAGTAGGACTCTGGGGTTGAATGACTGTGATGAACTTCAATCTCGCGAGTGCTGGGCGTAGTGACAGACGCAAAAGGAGGGTGAATCCTATTCCAATATGGTCGATAACCTCAGATGATTAGCCGTGCTGTGACAGAGCATTTGGACCATTTTCACAAGAGGATAGGATGCAGCCATTGACAAGGGTGATGCCTCCAGACGATTAGCCATGCAGTGACAGCGCATCAGACCATTTTCCAGAGAGGATTAAAAGTAGCCATTGACAACGGTGATGTCCTTACATAAAGCCAGCCGTAGAAAGGAGTAAGACTGATTAAATAAAGACAGCGGGAAAGCAGAGATTCAGAGGAACGAAAGCATCTCTATACGCTTATCTGAAATTCTCACCAATGAATTACATAAGTATTTCTATCTTTATTTTCTGTCTATTTATCATTTATTTTCAAAAACTCCATAACCTTTTGATATCCGCCTGACTGAGATTTACAAGGTGACCATAGCTTGCTTCACACCAACAATCTCCGTGGGATCGACCCTTACTCACGTAAGGTTTATTACTTGGACGACCCAGTGCACTTGCTGGTTAGTTGTATCGAAGTTGTGAATAAAAAACAATTTATTAAGACGTGCGTACAAGTTTTTGGCGCCGTTGCCTGAGATCACAATTTCGTGCACCACAAGAGCTTTGTGCTCTCACTCTTTGTGTGAACCACGCTTTTTCTTTCCTTGGGCCACGCTTCTCTTCCTTGTGCACGCTTTCTTTATTTCCTTAGATCATGCTCCTTAGGCTACGCTTTCCTTATTTTTTTTCTTTTCTTCACCTACAAGTAATCAAAACAACCAATCAAAGTATCACAAAATTCACAAAGCTTAAAATTCATTTAAAACCAATTAATTTTAGCTTAAACTTCATGATTTTGTGTCAATTAAAGGGTGGTTGATTGATTCAAAGAAACCATGCAATTCCACTCCAAATTACTAACTTACAATGCAAGAAAGTGTATAAAAACTAATGAAACAAGTGAAAAATGCTTGCAAAACTAGCATATGATGACTTGTCATCACAATACCAAACTTAAATCTTGCTTGTCCCCAAGCAAGTATCAAACATAAGAGTAAATGAAATGAAACAGAGAAGTGTGCATATCCTTATTAGGCATATAGTTGAACTTGGTTCATGGGGTTTTTATGCAGACAATGATGGCTCATTTATTGCTTGCTGTTACATAAGAGATGTTTCCTCAAGGATTCACTAAGTTTGCTGCTATAAGGCTTTATTTTTATTTATTCCCTTACTACTTTTCCTTCTTTGTTTTGCTTAGAGAGCTTATTATTCTTTGAAGGCTTGGTGGCAAATATTGCAGTAGCCTTTGGCTTTATTTTGCTCAACATTTCTTCACCACAGACACATGGCTCACCCTTTTCTTCCTAGGATCATTGATGCCCAGCATCTCTTTGGATAACTAAGTGTTTTGTAGCTAGGTTGCTCTTTATTGTGGACTTTCAGTTGGCAATCCCAAATCAGTTGATCTAAGTGGCCAAGTTTTGAAATACTCCTTAGAACTTACTTGTCCAAGCATATCCTAGCACAAAACACCATAGGCATGTGTCCTAGGGTCCAAGCTATTAGTGCCTAGCCTTATAATTTGTTTTCTTTGCCACTCTTAGCTTTGTCTTTCTATTTTATTTCATTCTCAAGGGATCTTTAATGATACAAGTATTTATAACAGCAAACTAGTTCCTTCTTCAAAGAGCATACCATTATGCAGCATTTATTTTATGAGCCATGCATTAAATCAACAAATACCACCACTAACTTTCATTCTAACTTATGCAACATTGGATATTTACTTCCTAATTCAAACATTTCTCTTTTATTCAAGCATATGGGAAACAAAACAAAATTCAAAGTGATGAAGGATGATAATTCTTATGCAGATTACTTATTCTAGCTAACTACTAGGCAAAAATGCAAAACAAAAGGCAATTGGAGGCATGTCATATTTCAGGCATGCATCTTTCTTATTGAAATTATGAAAGAGCATCATCACCTTCTAGTTATTGTGCCCCAGGCTTTTGCTTGATTCTCCCTTCTTCTTCTTTCTTCTCCCGAGCTTGGAATAGTCTTTAGCTTCTTCACCAGGGCACCTTCTATCCCAGATGGGATCTATGAGACCTGAGAGCCCAGCTGCCTCCAACCTTTGATACATTACCTCTGTATAATGTTGGGTCCTTGCTTTCTGTCGGTCTCTTAATTCTTGGCACTGCTCAAATGGTTTGATTTGTGGATGTAGACCTGGCATACTGTGAGTCAAATAATCTAACTTTGCTTGTGTATTTTCTTCATGCTCTATTTGCTGCACTTGTCTAGTCTCTCTAATAGTATGATGAATGTTCTTCCATTGATATAATTTGTGAGTATATTCCCCATATTTGGCCTGACTCAGGTACAACTTATCATATGATTCTCGGAATTCTGTTGATTGTTCACTCTGCCCTTCAAGAATCCTTGCTTGGAATTCTTGTTGTTGAGCCATCAATTGTTGATGCCAACTCTCTTGTCTCTCTTCCATTCGGTGTTGCCAAGCTTCATTTTGCTCTTTGTCCTTCAAATATTGCTCTTGGTGCTCTAGATATTGCACTTGTTGTGCCTGTATGAGTTGTCTACACACTTCCTCAATTGTTCTTCTCATTTTACTCAACTCCAATGCATCAGGAGCTTGTTGAGTTTGCTCTTCCCTTTTTTGTGACCTTCTCTGTGTGGGAGCTATTACCTCCTCTTGGTCATCTTCTTCATTCATCCCTTCCATACTCCTCTTTGTGATTCTTTTCCCTACTGTCACTTTCTCTGTATCTTCATCCTCAAAAAGCACCCCAACTCTGTTGCATAACCTCAGAATGGTGCTTAGATGACCCAGCTTGCTTGATTTGTGTGTGTTTTCTGCCATCTCTTGGATACTGTCAACTATGATTTGTGGAACATTAATCTCTTCTCCATGTAAGAAATAATATACCAAGAGTGCACGCTTGACTATGACTGATGAAGTGTTTCCAGTAGGGAGTATAGATCTCTTGACTATTTCATACCACCCCTTGGCCTCAGGAGTGAGATCCAGTCTCTTCAAGTGGCTTGGGTTTCCTTTTGAGTCTTTTTCCCAATCTGAGCCTGCCAGACATATTCCCTGCAGTAACTCATCAAGGTCATTTTGTCCCTGCATTCTAGCATCAAAGCTAGGCTCTCTATAAGTTACTCTTCTCAGCTGCAGAACTCTCATAATTGTGGCTGGGCTAAAGTCCACTTCAACACCTCTAACAAAGCTCTTGTAGGGAGGGTTGTCACCACTCTTCTTCACTACATTAGCATAAAATTCTCGTATCATGACTGTGCTAATGTCAGTGAGAGGTGCACATAGAAGCTCCCATCTCCTCTCCTTGGTAATTCGCCTCATGATGGAATACTCCCCCTCCTTCAAGTTGAGGCCCATCTCATGAATGACAAGTTTTGTTTTCATGATCCTATGATACCTTGTCTCATGGAATTGGGATCTAAACTTCTTGGTGTCATAGGTGGGAGGTTCGGCCACCATTGGTTCCTTCCCCTTTCTTCTCCTTGAACTTGATGAGGCCATGGATTCAACTAGAAGGAAGAGTGAGAATGAGCTTTGATGAGGTGAGATTCAGTCTTGTTGTGGAAGGAAGTGTGAGAAAGGAAATATTGATGTTGGATAAGGAAAGGGATGTGTTTTTGGCTAAGTGAAAGGTGAGACAATGACTTGTAAATATAAGGGAAGCTTATATGAATGTGTAGCTCATGAAGTGTCTCAACTCATTTATAGGCAAGACACTAAAGCTTTGGACAAAAACACACTTAGGGAGTAGAGGTTCGGTTATGGCATATGGAGGGTGAAGATTGAGCTAAGCAACATAGTAACTTCATGAGATGAACGGTCTGCATGTTTTGTTGAGTATTGACAAGGATCCTTTCCCTATTGGTTGCATGAGGTTTGACCTCCAAGGTTGCTAGCATGCAGATTTTGTTTCCCAAGGTCAGTACACCCTTCTAAGCACATGTGACCCTTCTCTCTTGGCTTGTCATAGTCGTTTCTCCTTCTTGTCTTTACCTCAACCTTCTTTTTCCTAGTTAAATCAAAATGGTAAGCCTTAGGACACAAATGTAGCACGGTGATGAAGTGGTGAGTGCTTAGATTATTTATTATGTTTCTTATTCATAAAGGATCAATTGTGTCCCTTAATTAGTGAACCAAGGTTTAGTGAACACCAAACTTGTCTCTTGTTAAGGGATTAATGTAAAATGCAAGCAATTCAGCACAATTGATACCTTCATCATAAGGCATAATTTATTTTCTATCATAAATTTCTAAAATGAAATAATGCATAATCCATCTATGCATAATTTTGATTCTATGAACAAGAAATGATTCTTTTGAAAATTAATACATGTGCAGACACCAAACTTAATGTTTGATCGTATACCTCATCAAAATGACTAAGCATACGATCTAAAAATGCTTGAAAAGCTAATTTGGTGTGCCCTTCAGGCACACCAAACTTTAGAAGTCTGGCATATGCTTCAAGAACTCAGTGCATGCATTTATCAAGTATGTTCATAAGAATTCAAAATCATGCTAGAATGATCCCAGATTATTGAAAATAAAAAAAAACAAACTTGAATCTTAAATCATGGATTGCCTCCCATGGAGTGCTCTTTTATTGTCACTAGCTTGACATTGGGCCCCTCATTGGGGTGGTTACTGACAGTAGTGTCTCAGCTTGTCTCCCCTCACTGTGATATTCTTTTTAGTGCCTTGATGCTCAATTTCAGCATGCTCCAGTGAGAGTATTTTACTGACAGTGTAGTAATCATCAGCCTGTTGACTTGTTCCAAACTGTTGGTAAATTAACTGTACTTTATCACCTTTAGAAAACCCCTCAGTTGGGATCTTCTTGTTCTTCCACCCCTTTTGAGCCTTTTTCTTGCTTTTTTTCTTTCTTTTTGTTGATCTTTCTCTTTTGACAGAGGATTGGACTTTCGGACTATCCTTCTCAGCAGCTAACACTTCAATCTCTTCTTGATTCCCCCCATCACTCTGCTCAGTTTCTTTCTCTTTTTGCCCTGCTGTTTTGTCTGTTTCTTGCTTTGGAAGGTAATTACTGATTATCTTGTTGATTCCTTCCTTCCACTGCAAGTCTTTCTTATTAGTTTCCATGCAATTCTTCTTTTCATCAATGAGCTGTGTTTCTGGAAATACATTCAGAGTGATACTTTCATCATGCATTCTGAGGGTCAGCTCTCCTTGCTCCACATCTATAATGGCCCTAGCTGTGGCCAAGAATGGTCTTCCAAGTATAATGGAATTACCTTCATCCTTATCTGAGTCTAAGACCACAAAATCTGCAGGGAATATGAATTTGTCCACCTTAACTAGAAGGTTTTCAATCACATCCCTGGGACAGATTACTGACTTGTCCACTAATTCTAGAGACATTTGTATTGGCTTCACTTCCTCTATGCACAGCTTTTTCACCAGAGAAGAAGGCATCAGATTGATACTAGCCCCTAAGTCACATATTGCCTTATTGATGATCATACTACCGATGGTACAAGGTAGAAAGAAACTTTCAGGATCTTCAAGTTTGGGTGGAAGCCCTTTTTGAATTAATGCCCTGCATTCTTCAGTGAGCAGTATAGTTTCATTCTCATGCCAATTCCTCTTCTTGTTAATAAGCTCTTTCAGAAATTTGGCATATAGAGGCATCTGCTCTAATGCTTTAGCCAGGGGGATGTTGATCTCCAATTTCTTGAAGACTTCAAGAAATTTAGGGAAGTGTTGGTCCTTAGTCTCTTTGTTGAACCTTTGGGGATGTGGCAATGGGGGTGTGAAGTTTACTTCCTAACTGTGATCCTTGGTTGGTTCTTTTATTGCTTCCTTTAAATTGTGTGGTTGTTCCTCTTTTTCTTGAGCCTGCTTGCCTATTGTCACATCCTTGTTGCTGGCTTCCTCTTTCTCTGTTGGCTCTTTGTTGCTGTTCATAGCTTTCTTGGTTGCTTCTTTATTGTCCATCAATGTCCTTCCATTCCTTAGCTGTATAGCTTTGCACTCCTCTTTTGGATTAGGAATGGTGTCACTTGGTAATGAGCTTGATGGTCTCTCAATAGCAATTTGCTTGGAAATCTGTCCAATCTGCCTCATTATATTCTTCATGGAAGCTTCCTGGTTATTTGTTGTCATCTCTTGGTGCTTCATCATTTTCTTCATCAAGAGCTCCAAGTTGGTGATCCTCTGAGAGTCTTGTGAGATTGGTTGGTTGTAAGATATTGAAGGTTGATGGTAGGTGTTTTGATTGGTGGCTTGGTTATTGGATGGATGATGGTTGGAGTTGGGGTAAGTGTTTTGTGGTTTTCTGTATGTATTTTGGTTATTATTCTGCTGGTTGTTGTGGTTTGTATTTTTCCAACTGTTTTGGTTTGAATTCCTTTGCCATGGCTGTTGAGTTTGAGTGTAATTGTCTCCCCATCTGAGGTTGGGGTGGTTCTTCCAGGATGGGTTATAAGTGTCACCATAAACATCATTGTGTCCAGAGCCTTGATTATGCATGTAATTCACTTGTTCTTGCTGTTGATCTTCACAAGCTTCTTCACCTTGCCCCCATGTGGTTGATGGTTGGCTTGTATTTACTGCTGCAACTTGGAGGCTATCAATCCTTTTGGCCATTTGCTCAAATTGTTAGTGAATTTGCTGCTGCATCATTTTGTTTTGAGCTAGGATTGAGTCCACTCCTTCCAACTCCATCACTCATTTCCTTTGTGATGGTTGGCGTTGCCTTTGGTGAGCAAAGAAATATTGGTTGTTAGCCACTATATCAATGAGATTTTGGGCTTCCTCTGCAGTTTTCATCAATTGTAAAGAGCCCCTGACTGAGTGATCCAGAGCCTCCTGATATTTCAATGTCAAGCCTTCATAAAAATTCTGCAATATGTCCCATTCATTGAACATTTCAGGAGGACACTTCCTGATTAGAGCCTTGTATCTCTCACATGCCTCATAGAGGGGTTCAGTATCCATCTGTATGAATGTTTGTACTTCAGTCTTCAACCTAATAATCCTCTGAGGCGGGTAAAATTTGGCAAGGAACTTGCTCACTAAATCTTCCCAATTGTTGATGCTGTCTCTTGGGAAGGATTCCAACCATTGAGTAGCTTTGTCTCTGAGGGAAAATGGAAATAACAGCAGCTTGTAGCTATCAGGATGCACACCATTGGTTTTGACAGTATCACAAATCCTCAGAAAAGTGGATAAGTGTTGGTTTGGGTCTTCAAGTGGCCCCCCTCCATAGGAGCAGTTGTTTTGAACCAAGGTGATGAGCTGTGGCTTCAGTTTAAAATTATTTGCATTAATATTTGGGGTAAGAATGCTACTCCCACAATGTCTAGGATTTGCAAATGTATAGAAAGCCAAAACTCTCCTCTGTGGTTGATTGTTGTTGTTGTTGGCTGCTTCTGTTGGTGGATTTGTTGGGTTTGTTGAGTGTTCCTCCATTTCCTAGAATTCTTCTTCTGAGTCCTCTTCTCCAACAATGCCTTTCCCTATTTCTGCTCTTCTTAATCTCCTGAGGGTTCTTTCGTCTTGTTCACAAAAGGTGGGTATAGCTCCCCTTGTTCCTGACATACAACCAAAACATAAAAATCACTCAAAATAAAAAAAACCAGGAAAACTCCACTCTATTGCTAAAGTAAGGTTTTAGTTAGCTTAAGCAAAAATTTAAACAGTTAGTGTGTTAGTCAAAAATTAAAGAAACAGAAAAGAAAAAGTGCTTGATCTAGACCTCCACCTCACTTAATCATTGTCAATCTAATTAATCCTCGGCAACGACGCCAAAAATTTGATGTGTGAAAATGATCCAACACAAAACTCACCGGCAAGTGTACCGGGTCGCATCAAGTAATAATAACTCACGTGAGTGAGGTCGATCCCACAGGAATTGAGGGATTGAGCAATTTTAGTTTAGTGGTTGATTTAGTCAAGCAAAAAAGAGTTAATTTGAGTGATTTGTAATTGACAGAAGCTAAATTGCATGAATTGTAAAGGGAGAAGGAAGAATTGCAGTAAATTAAAGAGCTAAAGAAATACAAGTGCTGAATCTTAAAGAACAAGTAAAGTAAATGATAGAAACTTAGAGTGTAAGAAAAGTAAATTGCAGAAACTTAAAGTGCAAGAAATGTAAATTGCAGAAACTTATAGGGCAAAAAATGTAAATTGCTTGAATATTAAAGGGCTTAAGGAGCTGGGATTGCAGAATTTAAACAAAGAAAAGTAAATTGCAATGGACAGAAGAATAAAGGATGAATTAAATTGAAGTAAATCTCAAATAGAAAAGTAATTTAGCTTGAAGAAGCCTCAGCAGATGAACAGAAAGGAAAATGCAGATCTCAGGAATCAAGAGACTAGAAATCCAAGTCTAGATCTCACTACCTTCCTTGATCCAATTCAGAAAACAATTGCAGACAAAATGAAAGATGAAAATCAGTAAAGAAACTTGAATTATGCAGGAAAAAGAAACAAAGTGATCTCAAGGTGAGGTTAGATAGAAATTCCTCAACTCTTCACTTTCAAGACTCAAGCAAGCTTTGCAGAAAAGAAAACAAGAAAACCCAGAGAGGAAGAGAACTCAATTCTCCTCCCAATTCTCCAAGATCTAAAATCAAAGTAAAAAAACTCTCAAAATTACAAATGAAAATTCTAAAAGAACAAAAAGGTCTTCTCTAAATCAAACTAACACCTATTTATACACTTCCTAATTTGGATCTAAGAATTTGGGTGGGCTCTGAAATTTGGTGAAGAAATGAATTAATTTGGATTTTTGATGGATTTTGGCCCATGGTGCACCTCCTAGGGGAAAGCTCGGTTCTTGGCAAGAGCTTTGGCCAAGAGCTTTGGTTCCCTTCCTTGCCAAAGTGTGTGCACGTTCCTTCCTTGTCCTTGAGGTCCATGGTTCAAGCCTTGGGTGAAGCACTTGCTGGCCTTTTTCCTTGGCACAAGAGTAGCGCCCAAAGTCTCCCTTCTTTGAGGTGCCCGGTTCAATCCTTGGGGAGTGCAAGAGCTGCCCATTTTTCATGGCACAAGAGTAGCACCCAAAGTCTTGCTTCCTTGAGGGACTTAGTTCGAACCCCATGGAGTGAAAACAAGCCAATTTTGGCTTGTTTTTCTTGTGAGGTAGTGCTGCCCCCTCCCCCTTGGTCTTGGGTTCAAGCCTTGATGAGTGCATTGTTGAGCTCTTTTTTCTTTGATTTTTCCTTGAAGAAGCCCGAAAAAGATCTTGGAGAAAGCTCTTGGCAAGAGCTTTGTCTTGGATTTGCCTTGCTTCTTTCTTCCTTGTGCACTTGGTTAAGCTCTTGGCAAGAGCTCTAGGCTCTTGGCAAGAGCTTGGCCTTTGAATTTTTTTGAAGGAAAGCTCTTGGTAAGAGCTCTAAGCTCTTGGCAAGGGCTTTGTGCTCTCACTCTTTGTGTGAACCACGCTTTTTCTTTCCTTGGACCACGCTTCTCTTCCTTGTGCACGCTTTCTTTATTTCCTTAGATAATGCTCCTTAGGCTACGCTTTCCTTATTTTTTTCTTTTCTTCACCTACAAGTAATCAAAACAACAAATCAAAGTATCACAAAATTCACAAAGCTTAAAATTCATTTAAAACTAATTAATTTTAGCTTAAACTTCATGATTTTGTGTCAATTAAAGGGTGGTTGATTGATTCAAAGAAACCATGCAATTCCACTCCAAATTAGTAACTTACAATGCAAGAAAGTGCATAAAAACTAATGAAACAAGTGAAAAATGCTTGCAAAACTAGCATATGATGACTTGTCATCAGTAGTTAGGTTTGTTTAGAATTGTATAGGTTGTCATAGGTTACGTGGGAAGTTTAAGCTAATCAAAGATTCGAATTTCAAGCTCACTTGACCATATGCACCCTACCTTGACCCTAGCCCCATTACAACCTATGGGAAAGTCCTCATGATATTTATATGCATTCATAAAGTAATTGTTGATTGTTAGATGAAAAACAAATCTTGGAAAGCATGATTAGGGGAGAATTGAGTGAATCAACCCCATACACTTGAGTGCTTAGAGCGGATACACATCCGGTGAGGGTTCGATTGCTCAATTACATGTTTCCACCCATGATCATTACTTTTCTTGCAAGTTTGTAAATTTTTTTAATAATTCAATTCAATTGTGGGTTTGATTTGACTGCTATGGCTTTAACCCTTGTACTTAAATATGTTTTCTTGGAAGTTGACTTGTTTTGACCAAGTGGATGCATTCATATAGATAAATTGCATTTAGTTAGTTTGCATTGAATAAATGTTGATACCCCTTTGCTTATTTCTTGATTTTAGCATGAGGACATGCTTAGTTTAAGTGTGGGGAGATTTGATAAACCCCAATTTTGTGGTTTATCTTGTGCTTATTTTAGGGGATTTTATCACCTTTTCCCACATTTATTCAATGAAATAGCATGGTTTTGTAATTCTCCCTTGAATTGTGCTTAAATGTAAAAACATGCTTTTTAGGCCTTAAATTGGTGATTTTGACTCACTTAAATTCTATTCGATGCCTTGATGTGTTTGTTGAGTGATTTCAGATTCATAAGGCAAGTATTGGATGGAAGAAATGAGGAGAAAAGCATGCAAAGGGGAGAATGCATGAAGAAACAAAGATTGGGAATACACATGGACGCGCACGCGTACAAGGCGCGCATGCGCAGAAGTGGTTTCGCACAAGGACGCGCATGTGTACATGCTGCATCCGCGCGGATGAAGAAATAGCCAAATCAATGCGCACGCGCACATGGCGCACACGTGTCGGTACTCGCACGTGACCCACTTAAAGGCAAAACGCTGGGGGCGATTTCTGAGCTGTCCAGGCCCAAATCTAACTTGTTTCTGAGTGTATTTCATGCAGAATTGAAGTCCAAGAAAAGGGGGAGCAATTTTTTGAAGTGTTAGCATCATGTAGTTTAGTTTCTAGAGAGAGAAGCTCCCTCTTCTCTCTAGAATTAGGGTTCTTAGGTTAATCTCTCTTAGATCTAGTTTTGATTTCATGTTTTCATCTTATTTCTTTTATGGATTCTTGCTTCTACACTTTCATTCTCTTAGTTTGTGATGTTAATTTTACTTTTATGCTCTCTTTTATATTAATGTACACTTGTTGGATTTGATTTACAATTAATGCAATTTGATGTTTAATGTTTCTTTTATTGTTGATTTGATTTGTTGTTGTTTAATTCCTTGCAATTGAGTAGTGTAGATTTACTTTCCTTGCAATTTTACTATGTTTTCCTTTTTCGCCTTCCAAGTATTTGATGAAATACTTGGAAGGATTTTAGAGTAGAATTTTATGCTCTTGGCTTGGGAAGGTAACTTAGGAACTCTTGAGTTACTAATGTCCAAGTAATTGACGATTGTGAGCCATTAATTCTAGATCTCACTAATTGATTTGGTGGAGAACTAGGACTCATGGACTTGGATTGACATAGCTCATTTGATTTTCCTTTATTAGTTAGAGGATGACTTAATGGGGTTGATCCATGCCAATTCTCATGTTGTGGTTAGTGATAAGGATAGAGATCCTTGACCACTAACCTTTGCCAAGACCTTTTTAGTTGTTAGTTTATTTTTGGTTTATTTTCATTGTTATTTACATTGTATGCCTCTTATCTCAAAAACCCCAAAATATCATTCATAGCCAATAATCATTCACTTCATTGCAATTCCTCGTGAGACGACCCAGAGTCCAAATACTCTGGTTAATTCTTATTTGGGGTTTGTTCTTTGTGACAACCTAAATTTTTGCATGAAAGGATTATTGATTGGTTTAGAAACTATACTTTATAACGAGGATTCATTTATGAAATTCTAAACCATCAAAGATTCGTTCATCAATGTCCTCATGCTAGATTCACGAGAAACGGAAAAAGAGTGAAGGTAGAATGGTGGAATCTTATGCAATGCAATCTATTATAAATGCAAGCTACCTAAATGAATCATGCAATTCTAATTACTATCCACTAATATATATATATATATATATATATATATATATAAAGCTTACATATGGTCAAATTGAGTCAATTTTTCAAGGAATCAATTATGCACAACAAAGGGCCAAGCCATATTAAAATATATTCACAATTGAGTTGAGTTAACCAAAAGATTTGACAAACTTGCAAGACAAGCAATAATTAAACATGGATATATGGAATTGAGCTATTGAACCCTCACTGGATTATGTTTACAATCTAATCTCTCAGTGTTTGGGGTTAATCACTCTATTCTTCTCTAGTCATGCTTTCTAAAACTTTGTTCTTCATCTAACCAATCAACAAATATTTAATGTACAAATGCAAACATCATGAGGTCTTTTTCAAGGTTGTAATGGGGCTAGGGTAAAGGTGAGGGTATATATATATATATATATAAGGCTAAGTGAGCTATAAATTGAATCCTTGATTAGTCTAAGATCTCGCCTAACATATACATACACTATACAATTAAAATTATGCTTAGCTTCCCATAATTTTCCCACTTTCTTACCACATACTCATGCATCAAATTATTTTTAACTTTATCCTATGTGCATTGATCTTTTCACTAAACTCATTATTGGGGTAATTTTGTCCCCTTATTTATTTAATTAAAATTTTTTTATATAAAATATCAATGCACATGGTACTTTAATTATTTAAGTCTTGCATGAGCATGCACCCAAATTCCAAATAATTTTATCAATTGAATGCTTTTCCTATCATCCCATGTTCCCACAATTTCCCCATACTTAGTGGATGCACATACTCTATCTTAAGCTAACCAAGGATTCAATTTGGGATATTTAATTTATTTTTCCGCTTAAGGCTAGTGATGTGGTTATGGAACAGAATAAATGGGGATTAAAAGGCTCAAGGTGGCTAACAAGAGTGACGTAAAAGGTAGGCTTATTTGGGATAAGTGAGCAAAATTCAAATAATGGTTAAATGTAACCATGCAATTAAGCTCAAAAACTCACGGGTTGTGTGTTCTTTGGCTCAAAATCCATATATCAGTTATGTATATCATGCAAGTAGAAATCAAGAGTTTCTATTCAACTCAATGTGAATCTTTGAATGGCTCTTATAAAAATAAGTATTTTCTTTGAAAATGTTGTCAATTTACCAACATTTATTGCTATATATATATATATATATATATATATATATATATGTATGGTGGGTGGATTGTTGTGATTCTGAAAAACTAAAGTTTCTAGTTTACTCTTTATTTTCAATTAAACCAAATTATCATATGCTAAAAGGGTAAATTAAACTAAATAATCCATATTTTCTATATCACAACTAATAAACTAAAAGTGCAAATTAAGCTAAATATCTAAGATATATACAGCCCAAGTACAAAATGCAGAAATAAAGTAGAAATACAGCAAAAGAAATTGTGCAAGTACTGAAAAACAAATAAGATAAGATAAAATAATAAAAATACAGAAAATAAACAAAATAGGATAAAAAGATTCTGAAAGTAGTTCACCAAAATAAGATTCGCCAGAGATGGCGACCTCCCACACTTAAATAATAGCATCATCCTCGATGCTCAATCAAGCTGGGTGTGAAGAAGTGTCAACTCCGGAAGGATGTGCTGCTGGTGTCTCTGTGGGCTCTGGTAGTGATAATGCTTGAGGCTCTGGCTATATCGGTGCCTGTGGGTCTAATGGCTGTGTCTGCGGAGGTTCCTCATGCTGGGGCTCTGCCTGCTGGGATGCTGCCTACTGGTGTTCTGCACGTGCCTCCTCCTCATGATCATCCGCCTCCTCCTCAGATGGCTCTGATGGTGTGTCAGGCTCGGAGGGGATGTCAGGGTTGCCTGACCAGATCATCAGCTTCAGATGCTCATAACGCCGCTTGTCGCGATGCTCCATCCGATCTAGGCGCGCGAAGAGTCGGTGCACTAGGTGGTAGATGGGCTCGGGAGCAGGTGAGGGTGCTGTGGTGGTGGCTGGGGAAGCAGATGCTGAAGGGGTATCATAAGTGGTGGCTGCATCAACGGAGGCAGTGAGAAAGGGTGGTCTGTAGCCCAGAGCCATGAATTTCCTGCCATGTGGGATGATCTTCTTGCAATCGGCGGCTGGTGGCTTCTCATCCGCAAGCTCCCAGGGTACCTCAGCTCGGCGGCCCAGCTGAGTAATCAAATAGGGGAAGGGCAGAGTGCCTCAGACATGGACCCTGGCCATCTAGTACCGGATAAATCGGGGAAGGTACAGGTCCTTGCCCTCCATCACGATCCAAATAAGTGTAATCATGGCAGCTGGCACCTCAGTCTCGTGAGTGCTCGGCATCACAAAGTTGCTCAGAATTTGCTGCCACAGCCGAGCTTCATCATTCAGGAAGATGATTTTGATGCCCTTTGGAGTTGTTGTTGTCTTGCCCAGCACCCATGGGACAGCAGCGTCAATAGCTATGGTGCACTTCACTGCTTCCCAATCAAACCTTATAAATCTCATATCCTCCTCAGCCTGTTGGTAACCATCTGGTTTATCTGATTTAGGCTGAAGGTTGAGGATATCTTCAATTGCTTTCTCAGTAACTAGAATTTGCTTCCCTCTGAGCTGCACTGCATCCAGGGTCATTTTAAAATAGTTGTAGTAAAATTCCCTGACCTAAGATGCATTGACCTCAGTCAAGTTCCACTCCAGGAAGAACCAGCCTCTCTGTTTTATCTGTTCTGTAGTGTACTGTTGTAGTTCAGCTGGAATTTTGAGGGTCTTTTCTAGGTATAGGTTCCTTGAAGTTGCAAAGACTGGATACTTCAGTTCACAGTATCGGTTTGCAAACTTGACTGGGTCGGTGGCAGGCACTAACTGATTAGCTTTTTCCTGTAGGGTAAAATTCTTCTCCCACCAGGAATCATCATGGAGGATATCCAAAATAGTGGTAGAGGATTCTCTTCTTTTTCTTTTGCTTGTGCCTGTTTTGGCTTTTCCTTTGCCTTTTGGGTTGGACATCCTGAAAAGTAGAGGTTCCAGGATACAGTTTATTAAACTAAAGCAGGAAAACAGGTAAGCAAATAGTATTATAGCAATATAAGCATAGATGGGCAAAAGAGGGATAAAATAGCAGTATAAGCATGAACTGAGTTAGATAGATGTAGGATTTTGGACTGTATGCAAGCTTGAAATTCAAAGAATTTAAATAAAAATCACAATCCAAGATCTATGATATGCGGGATGCTTGTTTATCAGGAACAACAATAATCATGCCTTGAAATGGGTTGAAAGGAGTTAGTTGAAAACGAAGAGAGAAGTTAGAAAGTTAATGCAGTTAAGAGTTAAAAAGTGAAGTTAGGGTTAGTGGCATGGTATTGTGGTTCCTAGTTAACAAGAATTGAATAAACTTGAAAAACAAGTAACTCACATTCAAGCAGATATTGCAGATTATTGATGATAAATCATATAAATAAAAGAATTGCAAAATGAATAAAAGCATCAATAATGCGATTGAACCAATAAGGGAACCAAAAAGAGTAAGAATGCTAGTCCATTCATCCATGAAATGGCTTGGTTGAACCCAATTAGTGCAGAATGCAAAAGTATCAAAGCCAGGTCATGAATGGAAGTTGAGTGAAACAATATGCAGAAAAATCGGGCAGCAATCCGGCAGTAAAAGGAATGTTCCCAGGGAAAAAGTAAATAGCAGAATCAACAAATCAATTTTGGAAATTATCATGAAGAAGAGAGGAAGTCACATGATGTAGGTAATATAAAGTAGCTGGTGAATTCCGAAATGCAATCAATTTCCCTGGTATGAGTAAGAGAAGTCTCAAGTTCAAAATTTTCAAATGCAATAAAACAAATTTTTTCAAAAAATTTTGGCAGCATGTCGGCTATAAATTGGACATTCCCAAGTAATAAACAGCAATAGAAATTTAGTTCATATGATGATAAAGTAGTGCATAAAAGAGTAACAAATAGCAAGTCACATGAATTCAGAATAAACAAACTCATATGAGTAGCATCATCAGCACAGCAATTTCAAAATTGCGAAACAGATAAAGCAAGCAGCAAGAACGGTGCAATTATCAGATCTAAATCCACTAACCACATCCTAGCTACCTAACCACCTAAAATTCACTATGAACATGCATCTCTAACTATCGTAATTTGAACAAAATTTGAAAAATATGCGACTAACTAACTGGAACGGGAAAGGAGTCGTAGTGCAGTAGAACCTGGTGTGTGCAGTTATAGAAATGGAACGCAGAGAGAGGGTGGTGGTGTGGTGGTGCTGGTGGGTGGCAACGACGGCGCTGGGAATCAGTATGGAGGCGCTGGAAGTCCCACGGTGGTTCGGGTGGAGGTAGGGGGTGAAAGAGGGATAGGGAGAGGAAGGGAAGAAGGGGAGGGCGAGGGGGAAAGGGTGTGGTGTTGGGGTGGTGGTGGCCAGCGGTCTGGGTGGTGGCGGGGCTGGTTTGGCTGCGTGGTGGAGGCAAGGGAGGGAGGGGTGAGAAAGGGGAGAAGGAGGAAGAAGAAGAAGAGAAAAATGAGGGGTGAGGGCAGTGCGGCGAGGGCAGTGCGGCGGCTGGGTCGGCGGTGGGGGTTGGGTGGTTGGAGGAGGGGAGAGAGAAGGCTGTGAGGGAAGGGGAGAAGAGAAGAAGGAGAGCGACGCTGGGTTAGGGTTTCCGCGTCGGGGGTTAAGTGGATTCAAATCCACGCGAACGCGTGGGTCACGCGAAAGCGTGGATGAGGCGGAAGTACAACGACGCGAAAGCGTCATGCACGCGAACGCGTGAACGAAAGATAATGAAAATGATGCGTACGCGTAAAGCACACGTACGCGTCGACTAGAATTGTGCTAAACGCACAAATCCAGCATCGTTTTGGCGCAACTCTCTGTTTCAATTAGGGGGGGCAAAAATTTTCACGCGACGCGTACGCGTCGCCCATGCCCACGTGTGGTGTGTGTAAGTGGAAATGACGCGCACGCGTGGCCCAAATTGTGCCTAACGCATACCAGCCGCATGATTCTAGCCCAACTTTCAGGGCGTTGAATTGTGACGCTGATTTGGAATCAACGCCCACGCGTGGCCTGCGCACACGCTTGGTAAGGCATTTTTTTAATGCAGTATGCAGAATGCAAAATGCAGATGCTGATGCTATGTATGAACACTAAGACAAATAGAATAATGAAAATAGGAATAAAGCAAAACAAAATTGAACAAATACTGAAAAAGAGCGATCATACCATGGTGGGTTGTCTCCCACCTAGCACTTTTAGTTAAAGTCCTTAAGTTGGATATTCTGGTGAGCTTCCTGTTATGGTGGCTTATGCTTGAACTCATCTAGAAATCTCCATCAATGTTTGGAATTCCAATAGCCTCCGGGGTCCCAAACGAGGCACATAAAGCCTTCGAGTAAGTTCAAACAGGTTTTCAGGCTCCCGAGGTGTTGAATGTCAGAATAGATTCCAGGATCCCAAACCGTGCTTTTGTACCCGTCTTTGTCTTTATCTACATTTTTCCAGCCGGGCGGTACGGAATTTGTACTCTCACTAAGATAACCAAACATCTTCCGAGACCCATTCAATCGGACTCGATACCAATCCTTGCACCTCAAATTGAAGCGTGGAGCCTTATTGAATCTTGCGTACCAACTCTGATTTCGAACTATTTCCCTCTTACTTTTAAAGCCGCAAAGAGCTCGAAGCTGGCCATCTGTTTCAAGCAAACCATATTCAAGTGGAAAAGTAAAGATAAAGGCTAAGGATTTTATCCACTTGAAATTGGTATTGGGTGGTAATGGCCTTGGGATAGGTGTTTCTAGTGGTTATGCAAGCTCGACTCCCTTGTATTCTTCTGTGAATTCCTCTACTTCCTTGCAAACTTCTTCAACTGCAACCACGTCTTGATCAAAGTCTTCGATATCTTCCTCATCACTCAAGTCATAAGTTGGAGGTTGAGAAAAGTCTACCTCCGCATCATCTTCGTATTCACTTGGGGAAGATTCTTCAATCTCAAAGAATTCACTTGCGGATGCAAGTTCATTACTAGGAGAACTTGATTCATGATTATCATTACCAAGGAAACTTGCTTCTTGAGATGTTCCGTCCAGTTCTTCATAGGAAACATGCTTCGAGGGTTGTGCACTATCCTCCTTAGCATCAATTGAAAACTGCTCGGCGGAATTCTCCATAATTCTTAGTTCCCATGAAGGTTCAGCATCTCCTAAGTCTTCAACCAATTCTTCTTCGGTGATAATTCCGGCTTCCTCCACTTGTTCCAATACAAAGTCATGCTCCTTACTGTCCATCAGAGTTTCTAGTATCTACTTCATGCTACGTTCTTCATTAGATTGTCCACATGAAGCCATGGTAGTTCCTTGAGAGTCCGAACGTTGGGAAGCTAATTGATTGATCGCTTGCTCCAGTTGGTAAAGGGTTTCATGAAATTTTTCCACTGTTTCCTTGAGATGCTCCTGTGATTCTTGGGTCGATGGATATGGACATGGTGCATATGGAAGTGGTGGTTCTTAGGAGTAATTGGATTGGAATTCGGGTGGGTAAGGGTTAGGGTTATATGGAGGTGAATGGTGTGGTAGGTGGCTTGTGAGTGTGGTGGTTCAAAGGTATGTTGAGGAGGTGATTCATAAGCATATGATGGGGCTTGTTGGTAATTATAATGGGGTCCACCATATTTATCATCTTGGTACGCACCTCGGAATGGCTCTTGACCATAGTAATTTGGTGGGTGTTGGTTGTCACGAAAGGGTCCACCATAACTATTGTCTTGGCATGCATTGTGGGATGGACGTTGTCCATGGTACTTTGGAAGGTGTTGTTGCCGAAAGGGTTGATCAAATCCTCGTGGCTCCTTCCATCTCTGATTGTTTTGACCTCGATGCATGTTCCTGTTATAATTTCCATTCCTTACAGCAACATTGGAACCAAACTTAAAGTCAGAGGGGTGAGAATTCATAGTAGCTAATGAAAGAAATTAAAAGCAAAAATTAAAAAGAAATAAACAGGTAAAAGAAAATATTTACAATAACCAATAATAAGGCACACAATTGCAAATCCCCGGCAACGGCGCCATTTTTGACGATCGGATTTCTGCTACTAAAGAAGTTCATAAAAGTAATCACGTTGTAAGTATAGTTTCTAAACCAGCAAAGAACCCTTTCGTACAAAAGTTTGGTTGTCACTTAAGCAAACCCAATAAAATTTATAACCGAAGTATTTAAACATCGGGTCGTATCTCAAGGAATTACAGAGAAGTATGATTTATTATTGTTATGGAAAAAGGTATATTTTTGGATTTTTGAAACATGGAACAAGTGATTTAAATGGCAAGAAAAATAAATTAATAATTAGAAAAACTCTTGGCAAGGTATAAGAACTGGAAATCTATCCTAGTTATTCTTATCAGGTGTGATGAGAATTGTTCAGTGCTCCCACTTAGTTAACCTTTACTAAATAAAGAAAAGTCAAGTGGACTAATCAACTTGATTCCACAAGTCCTAGTCAACTCCTATGGAAAGACTAGCTTTAGAGGGATCCAAATCAATCAGTAATTTCCAATCTTCAATCAACCGCTGAGTTTGACAACTCAAGTTTTACCAATTACTTAACCAAAGCCAAAAGGGAAGAAAATATACTCGAATAAAAAAGCCTTAAATTGAAAGCATCAATAACATAAATAAAAGAAAGCAATCTTAAATCTGAAATACCTCAATGTGTATTAAATAAGAAAATCAATCCTAACATGGGAAAGTTCATAAATCAAATTGGGAAAGTAAATAAACTAAGTGATAAAGTAAATAAAAGTAGAAGAGAAAATAAATTAAAGAACATTGAACCTGGAATTGAGAAGCAATCCTAAAATTAAGAGAAATCTTAATCATAAAACCTAAGAGAGAGGAGAGAACCTATTTCTCTAGAGAACTATATCTAAAACCTAAAATTGTTCCTTTGAATGAATGATGAATGAATGATTTAATTCCCCCATTCTCCAGCCTCTATTCTATGTTTTTGGGCTTGGATCTAGGCCGAAAAGGGGCCCAGAAATCGCTGAGGATGATTTCTGCAGATTCCTGCACCTGGCGTCTGTTACGTGTGCGCGTGGTTCACGCGTGCGCGTCATTTGGAGATTTTCCTTTCCACGCATACGCATCGGTCGTGTTCTGCTCTAGGCACGCGTCCGCGTCGTCCACGCGTGCGCATCGCTGCCATTTTGCGCTAGGCACGCGTCCGTGTCATCCATGCGTGCACGTCGCTGCCATTTTCTTCAAAACTCCATTTTTGTGTGTTCCTTCCATTTTTGCGTGTTTCCTTTCTGTCCTCTAAGCCATTCCTGCCCTATAAAGCCTAAAAATACTCAACACATGGATCACGCATCCAATGGTAATAAAGGATAATTAAAATAAATATTTTTAAGGCATAGGAAACATGTTTTCACATATATCATAGAATAAGGAAGAAATTGTAAAACCGTGCAAATCTTATGGATAAGTGGGTGATCAATTGAGTACAAGATGAATCATAAAATAATGGTTTATCATTGGACATAAATGTAATCCAATCAATTTTCATCTGATAGTGTTATACATTCGCATAATCATAGGAGAATCACATTCGCATAATCATAGGAGAATTAACTTTAGCGAGATAACAATATGGTATTTAGTTACCACATGAGTATTTTTATATATAGAATTATCAATCAATTATGTATGGCTTCTGATAAAAATAATATATTCAACATGGATACTGTTTGTTAAGTAAAAGATAACAGATTGACAAAGAAAATTAATTACAATGGATATATTCATTTTAAAAAATATTTTTTTATATAATACTATAAAAAATATCATGGTCACCTTGAATTACTACAGGTTCAACTTCCATCGACAGCGGTAGAATGCCTAAACTGAGACATTTTTAGACTATAATATTTGTCAAACAAACAATTAATGAAACACTCATCCATACCTTCTCATTTTGAGTATATTTATACATAAAAAGAAAGAGTTGAAATAGCAAAAGTGATAAAAATGATTATTTTTATAATTTTGTGTGGCTATCTATATATAGAAGACCAGAAGACTATGATTATCTAACAAAATTAATTTTATTTATTGTATTCAATTTGAATAAGTAAAAAATCATCTTATTTTATTTTAGTTTTAATTTACATGATTTAAATTTAGCTCAATATATATGATTTGATTTGATTTAATTATTAGTGAAAAATATATTGAGAACTTATTTTTATGCATGGATTTGTTATTTTAATGATTAATTAATTAATTAATACAAATAATTAGTATAATTAATTTGATTTAATAAATTAAAAAAATAAATTAAAAAATACTAACAAAACATTAAAAGAAATAAATTAAAAAATACTACCAAATCAATTTGATATAAATTATAATAACTTATGTGATATTTAAATATCTAATCAAATCAATTAGTTGATATAGTTGATTTATCATAATAAATTATATTTAATGAGTTAAAAGAAACAAATCGCTAAACACTCTCATAAGCATGCATGTCACGTCAACTCCATCATTAAGTGCAGAAACCTGATTTTTATATAATAGAATTGATAATAAATAGAATATATGAGAATATGATATGAGACATATTTTAATTATGTAATATTGAAATGAGTATTATATAATAGATTTTTTCTAAATTCTTATGGCTTGTTCGTTGCTAATTTTTACATAATTACGTAATAATTTTCGCCTATGAAACGATCAACTACCTAATATTATGATTTAATTAATAAAAATGATGACATTAATATTTTTTCATAAGTCTTGTTATTATTTATAATTAGAAAATTACCATAAATAAATTTATTTCCTTAATGAGTGTTAAATTTGTTGTCAAATTCTATATTACTTTTAAAATTTTAGCATAATTGTGTCTATTTCTACATTTTGAAATGAATTTACTCAAAAAAATTAATATGTAAATTAATATATAAATCACATTATTATTACAAATTACTTTTTTAACATAATGAGTGGTGCTTATTTGAACCATTAAATTTATCTTCTAATGATATTAAAGTCAACCTATTTTATTATCTTGTGCCTTCAAAGAATTTACATGACTAACATAAAAATATAACAATTGAAAAAAATTCATTACAATGAGTATATTCATTTTAACAAATATTCTTCTATCTAATACTAACAGAAAATTAAAATAAATAAATTAGAAAATATTACCAAATCAAATTGATATAAATTATATGATATTTAAATATCTAATCAATAAATAAATTAGTTGATATAGTTAGTTTATCGTAATAACTTGTATTTAATGAGTTAAAATAAATAAATCAAAAAATGCTCTTAAAAGCATGCCACGTTAGCTCCATCATTAAGTGTAGAAACTCGATTTTTATATAATAGAATAGATAACACGTATTTAGTTTTTTTTTCTTCTTCGAAACTTTGCATTTATTTATGTTATTTTAAAAAAAATATATATAGTATGAAATTCTTACTGGCAAACCTATATATGAGTTCTTTGTTTTTCCAAATCATTTTGGATCCATATTAATAAAGAAATTTGTAGTGGTATAAAAAAACAAAAATTAATGATTTTCCAAATAAAATAAGCTAAAATAATATAGCAAATGACTATATATATTACAAATAAAAGTCATTATATGTATGTCTAAAATCAGCACAACAATTATGTATTTATTGGATATGCCACATTTATATACACCATTAAATTATATTAGATGGAAATCAAAGGTTAATATAAAAGAAGAGTATTGATGGACTCTAATAAATATAGAATATCCTAATACATAATTAAATGCTTTAAATAACAATACTTTAATACACAATATTTTAAATGGCAACAGAATCTTTTATTTTTAAATAATTAAATATTAAATATATAAATATAAAATATATGAGTATTTTTTATTCATTAAAATTAATTATTATGCAAGAAAACTTTATAATATTAAAAAATCATATTAAAATAATATTTTAAACTATAACATAAAAATATAAAATAATTAAAATTTTATTTTATATTACTAGACAAATAATTAGATTATTATATTCAAAATTTATTAACTAACTACTTTTGTTAAAGATATTATTATATAATATAATTTTTCATCAAAATATTTATAAATATAATTTATTTAAAATATTATATATAATACATGAAAATATTAACTTTTTCATTTTTTTCATTTTTTTAGAAAAACGGAATAAATAATATAATTTAAATACATGCCTATCAACTTATATATTTACTTATATTAGTAAGACCTAAACTAATCAAACTTACATAATTAAAAATATAAAACATATAAATACAAAAAATATAAATAATTTTTATTCATTAAAATTAATTATTATGCAAAAATTTTTCTATAATTTTAAAAAATTATATTAAAATAATCTTTTAAACTGCAATATAAAAATATAAAATAATTAAATTTTATTTTGTATTACTTGAAAAATAATTAGATTATTATATTTAGTACTTATTAGCTAATTATTTTTGTTAAAAATATTATTATATAATATAATTTTTTATCAATATTTGTCTAAATATAGTTTATTTAAAATATTATATATAATACATGAAAATACTATTTTTTTTTAATTTTTTTTGAAAAAACTGAATAAATTATATGTATCAACTACATATATGTATCATATGTGTATGTAATAGTGACTTATATAGGTGATATATATTCTTTTATTCTTTAGACTCTCTAATATAAATGCCACCTCATGACTCACTCCTCTAGTCTTTCTTATTCATATTTATTTTGTTGTAATATTAAATAGATAATAACTTAAAATTATTTTTTTAATTTAATATTTATAGTTTTATATTTATAATTATATATTTATAATAAGATCATTTTTTATTTTTTATTATTTTCAAATATTTTTTTTATTTTTTTAATTCAAGTTTTTATTTTCTAACTCGACAAGACTTTTAATATAAAAAGAATTAATAGATAGTATATATAAAAGATTATCACATATTTTATTATATATAGGTGGAAATTTTTTGTTGCAAAAAATATAAAATAGATAAATACAAAAAATATAAGTATTTTTTATTCATTAAAATTAATTATTATGCAAAAAAATTTTATAATATTAAAAAATTATATTAAAATGATATTATAAACTACAACATAAAAATCTAAAATAATTAAAATTTATTTTATATTATTTGACAAATAATTAGATTATTATATTTAAAATTTATGAACTAATTACTTTGTTAAATATATTATTATATAATATAATTTTTTATCAAAATATTTGTAAAATTAAAATTTATTTAAAATACTATATATAATACATAGAAACATTAATTTTTTTTTGTTTTTTCAAATTTTTATTGTGATATTATACATTTATTATTTTCAAATTTATTGTGATATATAATACATAAAAATATTACACGTTTAATATTTCCAAAATTAATTGTCAAAATATGTTTTCAAATTATATATAATACATGAAAATATTACATGTAAGACCCAGAAATTTCAGAAAATCTTATTAAGAGCTAATTTTGATTTATTTATTCATTAAGTACCTTAACCTCATAAATTATTTTATTAAAGATAAATTAAAGCAAATTTTGATTAATTGAGATTAAAGTAATTTAAGGTTTTATCTGATTTTATAATTATCGAATTATTTTCTATGTTTAAATAATAAAGTTTAGCAAATATAAAATAATAAGAATTTTATATGGCTTGGTTTAAGTAATTGAGATTTTAGAATTTAATAATAATATTTTTATAAATAAAAAACATTAATTATATTATTACCTTATAATTTCAATTAGAGTATTTGATTTCAAATCAGTTAGTATTTTGATACAATAAATAATATTTTAGAGTAATTTTAGAGATATAATTAGATTTCAGATTAACCCAAAATCCCCAATTTTATCACAAAATCCTAATTCCCGAATCAAAACCCTAAATCCCCAAAACACAACCCTAACCCTAATTTCCCTAACCTTAGCCGCCATACCCCTTTCCCCAAAAACAACCCAACACCCACAGCTTCAATAAACTAGAAAAAAAAAGAGAGAGAAAGAAAGAAAGGGAGAAGAGAAAACAGGAGAGCAGAGGGGAGGAAGGAAGAAGAAAGAGGCGGCGCAATGGGTGTCACTGCCACCGTTGCCGTCGTTGTTGGCAGAGGAGAGAGAAGATCCGAGAGAGAAGGAGATCGCGCAATTGCCGCTGCCCAGCTGTGTGGCCCCGCCATTCAGCTCGCCGCCGTCTCACACCGTCGTGCCACCGACCAAGGAGACTGCCCAAGAGAGAGCGAGACACAAAGGAGAGTAGGCCGCGGGTCACCGTCCGTGAAGCTCGCCGCTGCTGCTGCTGTCCGTACCACCGTTTGCGTTGCGTGGAGGAAAGAGGAAGCACCGCCGTCGTGCGCTCCGTTGCCGCTGTTGCTGGAAGCCGCACTGTCGTGGCCGAGCCTCTGTTGCCAGGAAATGCCAGGCCACCATCGCTGCTATTGCCGTCGCTGGGCTCATCGGATGCCGCCGTGACCACCACTGAACTCTACGCTGCCGTTAGTCACTGATAGAGGTATCTTTGCCGCCTCTATTTTGATTTAGGTTCTTCGCTTCCTTAAACTTGTTCTACTTCCACTTTTACTCTATTATTATCCTATTTTCTGCTATAATTAGGTTGAATAATGACGTTAGTGTTGATGTGGGACTGCTAAAGCTGTTGCTAATTCTGATTTTGTTATCTTGGTACTGGTCTGATCTTTCTCTTAGGTTTGATCCATTTGTATGTTCTGTTTTGTCACTGCTATGGTTTCCATGTTATGATTTTAATTCAATTCTATTCCTTACTTTGTCTTGAATCCCCATGGTTGTAATAGCTTTTAACTCCTATCAAATTTGAATCTTCTATTTTGCTGCAACTATGGCCATTGTTTTGAAGACTAACATTGTCCTTGTTCCGGTTGCTGCCACTGCCATTCTAGTTGCGTGAGAATCGCAGCTGTTGCCATGAATTAAAAGGAGAGGGAATTATCACGATAAATTTTTGCCAACTTGGCTAATCAAGGTAGGGGATTGTTTTAAAGTTAAAATGTTTTGGAGTTGAATACCTAATGAGTTTAGTAAATTAATGCAAATGAATTAATGTTGTGATTGAAATGATTTTTCTGTTGTGATTGAAGTTGTGGCTGAATAGAATATTGATTTATCATTCTTTGAAATTTTTGGCAAAATGATTGGATATATTGATTTTGAACTTTTGATTAAAATTGATTCTTATTGATTTTGAATGATGAATTTGGAAATGTTAATTTGAAAAGTTCATTTTGATTGAGTTGAGGTTAAAAAGAGGGGACCCGTGATGGGTGGCAAATTTCAGTTTTTAAGGGAGTGCTGTCAAAATTTTTCTAAGAATTTGAAGGAGTTTTGGTTGTGATTTTGAAAATGATTTTGATTTAAGTAACTTTAATAAAAGAATTATATTTTGAATGCTTTTAAGGATTATTAAAGATAATCGAATTCTTATGATTTTATTAACCTTGTAGTTTTAAACTCACTTGATTTTTAATAACAAGAGGAGATTCGATTAATTAACTAAAGACTTAAAAACAGTAAATTAAGTATAAATTCAAGGATTCGGGAATAGGAAAGTGAGTTTAAGGTTTTTAATGAAATTGAACATAAGAGCTAAGAGGAAGAAAGTTATTTTAAGGAATATGATGAAAACTGTGTGGTATTGATTTAGAGGTAAGTTTAGTGAGTTATTTGGAGATTAAATTTAAAATTAAGATATGATTTAGTGATAATTGATTTTGGTTGAGGGAGGATAATGATTAAGTATGATTGAGGTATGGTGATAATTTTGGCTAATTATAGTGTTGTGGGGTGATGATTGTGATTGATAATAGTGGTTGTGTTATTGATAATAAGATTTGTGATGAATGAGACATGATTAAGAATGATACAGATGTTGATGAATTATGATTGAACTATTCATATGGCTTATTTATTTGAATTATCTGAGATACGAGTTTCCCTGGGTAAAGAGCCGTAGCTTGCCACCACGTGTTCCAGGTTGAGACTCGATACTCTGTTGACCCTGCGACGTAAGGGTGAACGGGCACTTATAAATTCCCGAGAGTGGTACCCCCATTGAGAGATTTGATATATATAAGAGGAAAAGCTATGCATAGACTCATGGGGATGCGCGTCGGAGGATAGTCCGATGGTTTAGCAAACCGAACTTGTCGGGTTAGCTTGATAACTGACAGATGAGACTCATCAGCTATAGGATAAGCATATATCAGATGCATTTGTATGTTTTGATTGAGTGTGCATTGTTTTAGTTTGTCTAAATTCCTAGCCATATTTATCTGCTATTTGTTTTACTTGTTGTACCTAAATCTTACCTATGATTTCTTTGTTTGTCTTGTATGTGTATGTTTATCTGAGAGACCTTTTTGGGTGGAGGCGTGATAAGGGTGGTTTCTGGTATGAGGTAATGAAGGTTGGGGTAGAATAAACTAGGTCTTATCTTATTATTTTAACTTATGTACTAGTTGGATAAGAAAGAGCAAAGTAAGTTGAGGGATAGAAAGTCTTTAGGCACGTGATGGGCGGAAAAATTGTCGGTAAAGAGTTTCACAAAAATAATCGTGTTGTAAGTATAGATTTAAACTGACAATTAAACCTCAATCAAATTTAAATTGTTTGTCACTTAAGCAAACCCAATAAAAATCAACCAAAGTATTTAAACCTCGGGTTGTCTCTTAAGGAATTGCAGGGAAGTATGCTTATAACTGGTTATGAAAAAGTATCTTTTTGGGTTTTGAAATAAGGAACAAGAAATGTAAATAACAAGGAAGTAAACTAAAGTTTAAGAAAAGTCCTAGCAAGGATTGATAATTGGAATTTCTATCCCATTATCATAGTCACTTGTGATGGTAATTGCCTTTTGCTCTCACTTAGTTAACCTCTAACAATGAAGGAAAGTCAAGTGAGCAATAATCAAATTGAGTTCACAAGTCCTAATCAAAGACTAGAGTTAGTGAAGCTCAAGCCAACTAGCAAGTCTCAATCACCAACCAACAAGAGGCTTTGACAATTCAAGAGTCTCTAATTACTCAATCTGAGCTAAGAATATAAAAAGCTAATTTAAAATCCAACCAAGCATTTTATCAAACACTTGGTGGGCATAAAATAAAAGCGTAGAAAAGCAATAAGAGAATATAAAATCTAAAACCAACAACTGCAAAATCAACAATAACAAATAATAGAAGAAGCAATAAACATGAAATACCTCAAATTGCATTAAAAGGGAAATCAAATCTAACATGAGAATTTATAAACTAAATTTCCAACATAAAGTCATCAACAAGGTAAATAAATAAACTAGAATGCTAGAACAAATAAAAGTAGAAGAGAAACTAAATTAAAACAAGATGAAAAAATCTGAATTGAAGAAGAAATAGAACTAAAACCTAAAACCTAGAGAGAGGAGAAAGCCTCTCTCTCTAAAAAACTACATCTAAAATCTAATGTGTGAATAATGAGATGTGAATGAATGATCCCCATCCAGCTCCACTCTACCGCCTCTAAGCAGTGTTTTCAGGCTTGGAACTGGGCCAAAAGGAGCCCAGAAATCGCCCCCAACATCGTCTGTGTAATGCAGCACGTGACGCTCTGTCACGCGTACACATCACTCACGCGTACGCGTTGCTTGGCAAAAATCCTGGTCACGCGTACATGTGACTCACACGTATGCGTCGCTCGTCTTCTGCACCAGTCACACGTACGCGTCGCTCACGCATACGCGTCATTGCCAGCTTCTTGAAACATCATTTTCTTGCGTTTCTTCCACTTTTGCATGCTTCCTCTCTGTCCTCTAAGCCATCCCTGCCCTATAAACCCTGAAAATACTCAGCAAATATATCATGGCATCGAATGGTAATAAGAGGGGATTAAATTAGCAAATTAAAGGCCAAACAAGCATATTTTCAACCATAGTACAAAATTAGGAAGGAAAATGTAAAACATGCAATTTATATGCATAAGTGTGAGACTAATGGATAAAATCTGCTAAATTAAGCACAAGATAAACCCTAAAAATGGAGTTTATCAATCTCCCACACTTAAACATTAGCATGTCCTCATGCTAAGCTCAAGAGAAACTATAAGAGTGAAGAGGGATGGAAGGACTTATTTAAATGCAGCCTATCTATATGAATGCAGCTACATACAAAAATGCTTCTACTTACTCTCTATCTATATATATAAGTATATATGTGGTCAAAGTGAATCAAATTTTCACAAAAATCATATATGCACAATCAAAGACTAAATCAATCATATCAAAGCACATTCACAGTTGAGTTGAGTTAATCAAAAGAGTTCACAAACTTGCAAGACACGCAATGATCAAATATGGATATGGAAATGAGCAATTGAACCCTCACTGGATTTGTATATGCACTCTAATTACTCAAGTGTTTGGGGTTAAACCACTCAAATTTCCTCTAATTATGCTTTCTAAAACTTTGTTCTTCATCTAACCAATCAACAATTATCAAGTGTACAAATGTAGATATCATGAGGGCTTTTCAAGTTTGTAATGAGGCTAAGGTAAGGGTGAGGATATGTATGGCCAAGTGAGCTATCATATGAATCTTTGACTAACCTAAGTTCTCACCTAATACATACACACACTCTATACAATTCTAAAGTCAAGCTTAGCCACCCAAAATCTCACTTTTGCATATATTCACACACTCATGTATCAAGTCTAATTCCATCACATATGCATTAATCTTTTTTTTAATGAACTTAACATTGGGGTAATTTTGTCCCCCATTCATTTATTTCTTCTCTTTTTTTTTTCTTTTTATATGAATGAAAACATAATATATCAATGCATATGGTTTTTCTAATTTCATATGAGTAAGCACCCAAATTTCTAATATTTGTTAGTAAAAATACAACACATTCTCATCAACCCAAGTTCCCATATTTTCCCACACTTAGTTGATACACACTCACTATCTTAAGCTAACCAAAGATTCAAATAGGACAATTAATTGTTTTTCCGCTTAAGGCTAGTGATGTGGTAATATAAGGAACAAAAAAGGGTTTAAAAGGCTCAAAGTGGCAAACAAAGGAAAATAAAATGGTAGGCTATTTAGGATAAGTGAGCTAATATCAAATGATGGCCTCAATCACATATATGCATGAATATACACTAAATAATAGACATATAGAATGGAACAAACCAAAGATTGCAATCATAGAGAAGAAAACACACAAGAATAAAAATCATGGTTAAATAATGTAACCATGCAATTAAGCTCAAAAACTCACGGGTTGTTCATTCTTAGCTCAAAAAGTTTCAAAAAGTTTCAAAAAGTTTCAAAAAGTTTTATCTCAAATCAATGTGAATCTTAATGCCCTTTTTAAGAAAAAGAAGCATTCCTTGAAAATTTCATCAAATCGACCAACATTTATCATTATATATATACTAAATGAAATGTTGTGATTATGAAAAGTTATTACAAATTTTTAGTTCACTCCCTATTTTTAATCAAACCAAATTCTCATATGCAAAAGGGTAAACTAAGCTCAATAATCTATATTTTTCCAAATCACAACTAATAAACTAAAAGTTCAATTCAAACTAAAAGTCTAAGATATATACAAGCCAAAGTACGAAATACAACAAAGTAAAAATAAACAAAAGTACAATAAAGTAAAAATGTGCAAGTACTAAAAGAAAAATAAAACAAAATAAAGCAAAATAGAATAAATGTCTGAAATGGTTCACCAAAATATAGTCTTCGCCGATGATGGCGACCTCACCACACTTAAATCACAGCATCGTCCTCGATGCTCTCAATCAAGCTGGGTAAGAAGGATCATTGCCCACTGCATCTTTATCGTCGCCTGTCGAAGGATGTGCCTCTGGCTCTGTCGGCTGTGGCTGTGCAGGTGCCTATGGCTCTGTAGGATGCTCAGGCTGAGTCTCCTCCTATTGGGCCTCCTCCTGCTCATCCTCCTCCTCTTCAGTGTGCTCCGAGGGTGTATCAGCCTCAGAGGGGATATCAGTACGCTCCAAAGTCACAATCAGCTTCAGATGTGCACAAGCGACGCTTCGACTGCTCATGGCGTCACTGATTGCGGTGCTCCATCTGATCAATGCACTCGAAAAGGCGGTGCACAAGGTGGTAAACTGGCTGAGAGGTGGATGATGGTGCTGCTGAAGTAGGTGGTGCTGCAGGTGCTGCTGAGGATGTGGCCGCCTCAGTGGGAGCAGTAGTAGGTGGTCTGTGGCCTAGAGGGCCAAACTGCTTGCCATGCGGAATAATCTTCTTGTAGTCGGCAATCGGTGGTCTCTCATCCTCTAGCTCCCAAGGCACCTCAGCTCGACGAGCCATCTGAGTGATCAAATAAGGAAAAGCCTAGGTGCCTCTGACATGAATTCTAGACATATACTTCCTGATGAGTCTTGGAAGGTATAGGTCCTTCCCTTCCATGACACACCAAATAAGGAGGATCATAGCAGCTGGCACTTCCGACTCGTGAGTACTAGGCATCACATAATTGCTTAGTATTTGTTGCCACAGCCTAGCCTCATCATTGAGATAAACAACCTTTATACCCCGTGGAGTTTTCTTCGACTTTTTCATAGCCCACAAAACATTAGGATCAATGGTTATAGTACGCCAAACAGCATCCCAATCAAAATTCATGAATCTAATAGAGTTCTCGGCCTTCTAAAAACCATCTGTATCATCTGTTTTAGGCCGGAAGTGGAGGATATCCTATATCACCTCCTCTGTGACTAAGATCTGCTTTTCCCTAAGCTGCACTGCATCAAGGGTCGTACTATAATAGTTAGAATAGAACTCATGGACCCATGATGTGTTTACCTCTGCCAGATCTCTATCCAGAAATACCCAACCTCTCTGTTCAATCTGATGTTCAATGTGCTTTCTCAAATTGGTTGGTATTCTGAGCTTCCTTTCCAAGTAGAGGTTTTGTTTTTCCACAAACACCGGAAACTTGAGTTCACAGTAAAGATTGGCAAATTTGACTGAGTCATTAGCAGGCACAAGTTGATCAGCCTTTTCTTGATCAGAAAAGTTCTTTTCACACCAAAATTCATCCGATAGAACAACGGATGACTATCCTCTCTTCGTTTTACTGGAGCTGGCCTTAGCCTTTCCTTTCCCTTTTCTATCAGACATCTTGAAAAATAAAATTTCCAGAGTATAGATTATCAAATCAAAGCAGAAAAATAGAAAGGCAAACAATATGTATGCAGAACAAGCAGAAGATAGGCAACAGAGGAGTGAAAGCTAAAGCATGAAGTGAGCCAAAAAGAGATAAATCCTTGGAATGAAAGAAGGGTAGGATTCAAGGGAAACAATCAGAAATCACAATCCAAGAGTCCATACAATGAAAATTAGAATGCTTATTTGTTAAGAAACAACCAGTATCATGCCTCGAAAGAAATTAAAAAAGTAAATTTGAAAAGGGTGAAAACTAAAAAGAAAGGTTAAAAAGTCAATTAAGTTAAAAGTTAAAGAAGTGGGTTAAAAGTAGTGGCATGGTAATGTAGTTCCTAACTAAAAGAAGTTCATAAGGTTTAAGAACAAGCAAGCTCACATCTATGCATACAATGCAAGTCATTGATGATGAAACATGTAATGCAAGTAGCACAAAAAAAAATTGAAATCATCAACAATGCATTTCAAATGGAAAGGGAACCAAAAGGAATGAAAATGCTAACCCATCACCCATGAATTGGCTTTGGTTTAAGCCAAATAAATCACAATTCAAAAGTACTAAAGTCAATTCATGAGTGGAAGTTGAGTAAAACAGTTTTCAGAAAAATTCGGGCAGTATTCCAGCAGTAAATGAGCATTCTCAGATTAAACAAACAGCAGCAACTCAACACGCAGATTCAATTTCAAACAATATCAGCAACTCATATGAATCTCAGAACAAACCACCAACTATAATATCATATAGACAAAGGTGCATATGCAAGCATGAGCAGCAATTGCAATCTGTTAAGCCAAGTTTCATATGAATGTATCAACAACTAAACACACAAAAATCACATGTGAATTCATAAGAAATAAACAAATAAGCCAACATACAGCAGCAGTAGCACTCACAGTTAGACATTGATCAAAATCATCACTGTACAAGCAGTGTTCAGAAATCATTTACTTCAAGCAGCAGCTCTTACAAGAATGCAGCAATAGTGATAGCTTAGACTCAGACATTCATCAAAGTTATTACTACTACACAAATAATTCAGAATTTGTTCATTCCTGCAGCAGCCAACAACAAGAACAAGGTAGTAATAATACTACGCAGCAGCATCAAATAAACCAGTTTAGCACAAAAAGCAATGAAACAGCAACATAGCATCAATAACAATTTAAACCTAATTAACAGCATTAAGCAAATTAATTTAGCACAGGGCAAATCAATGAAGCAGCAGCAGGAAACTAAATTAGCACAGGACAAGTCATTACCAGCACAGGAAAACCAATTTCAGATAGAATAAACATCAGAGTTCAAACCTAAATCCACTACAAAATCATTTAACTACCTAACCACCTAATTCAACTAAGCTAACCTAATCAAACAGCAACCTAATCAACTAACACTAACATGGAGTTTAATCAAAGGAACTTTTTAAAAACAGAAGCAGAGGTGAAAACAGATGGAACTGGAACCTGGGGAGAAGCAGAACAGAAATGGGCAGAGGAAAGGGGAATGAGAGCGGGGTGAGGCAATGCTGGCCCAGAAGTGGCGGCTGCAACAGTGGCGCAGTGGCTGGTCGCGGCGGTTACTGTGGTGGCAGAGAGAGGAAGATGGAATGAGAGAGGAGAAGAAGAGGAAAAAAGGAAGAAGAGAAGAGAAAAGGAGAGAGGTAAGTGGTGGCTGGCAGCGGTTCAGGGTCACCGGAACTGATTGGTGATGTGAGTTTGATGGTGGTGGTAATGGAGGTAGGAAAGGGTAGAGAAGGAGACGTTGGAATGAAGAAGAGAGAGAGCACACGAATGGGTTAGGGTTCTTGCGTCAGGGGTTAATGAATTCAAATCCAAACGTACGCGTGGGTCACACTTGAGCGTGGAGGAGAAAAATAGGCATCGACACATACGCGTCATAGACGCGAACGCGTGAAGGGAGAGAACTGAGGGTGACGCATACGCGTCGAGCGAAATTGTGCTAAACGCACAATTCCATCGCCGTTTTAGCACATCTCTCTGTAACTTTGCATTGGGGTTAATTTTGATACGATGCGTACGCGTCAGTCACGCCCACGCATGGAAAATCAGAAATGCAGATGATGCGTGACTCACCCGGAAACTGTCTCTCAACAATTTCCTACCAGCAAGTGTACCAGATTGTCGTCAAGTAAAAACTCATTGTAGAGTGAGGTCAAATCCCATAGGAATTGGTTGGTTGATCAATGTTAATTGAGATTTGTTCTAGTCGAGTGAAATCATAATTTAATTAGGATTGCAGAAAGTAAAATTGGTGGGAAACTTAAATTGCAAGAAATTAAATGATAGAAATTAAATTGCTGGAAATTAAATGACAGAAGCTTAAATTGCAAGAAATTAAATGGGAATGGGGATTTAGCATGAAATTAAAGAGCAAAAAATAAATAGAATGGGTAGATCAGAATAGGGAATTCATTGGGTTTTAGGAGATATTGAACTCTCTGGATCAAATCATTTTCATCTCTTCCTCAATCAATGCATTCATTGACATTGCTTGGAAATCTTAGATGATTGGATCCTAATGTCTTGGCTCACCAATCTCTCTAAGCATGAACAATTGCCCAATGTCTTGATTTAATTGCTCATCGAAATAGTTGAAGTTCGGTCACTGATTATACCACACAAATTCATAGATCAAATTGTTGGTAGTATTACATGTCACTATATCCATCCAAACCCCAATCTAATCTAATGTGAGAAAGCAATTCTAGTATGAATTCTTCATTCCTCTCTCAAGGATCCGAAGAATTCCAATTATGGATAGCTTCTCTCTCAAGACAACTATCCAATTGAATTAAGACCGAAAGCTTTCTAACAAAAATCAAGAGAAAAGAAAGAAGAAGAAAATGAAAACTACTATTGATCCATTGAATTACAATAGCGCTCCCTAACCCAATGAAAGGGGTTTAGTTGTTCATAGCTCTCAAAATGAAAAATGGAATTGAAAGATACATTCTGAAAAATGAAAGAATTGCAGAAAACTAAATTCCACCGAAAGTAAAAGTAATCCCCCCAAGTCCCCTCTAACTTAAATTCTAAGCTATTTATACACTTTCTTCCAGAGATCTGTGTGAATTGCAAGTTCTGATGCTTCACGTTGGAGTCAACGTTTGATGGCCAACGTTGACTCAAATGCCTTTCAGAAAAACCAGATAACTTTGCTGTCATTGGCATTTGACTCAATGTTGGAGGGCCAACGTTTTGCTTACCCACGCGTACGCGTGCATTACGCATAAGCATGAAGTCTGTGATTTTGCTTATTCACGCGTGCGCGTACACCACGCGTATGCATGAAGGCTGTGATTTTACTTTTTCACGCGTGCGCGTACACCACGCTTACGCGTGCATTGCCTTTTTTTCCATCCATGCGTACGCGTCACTGACGCGTGCGCGTCAATTCAAGTTTTTCAATTCTAAATTTTGGGCTTCTCATCGCGGACGTTGGAGGCAACGTTTGAGGCAACGTTGGAGCGTTTGTTGTCACGTACACGTGGATGGTCAATTTTGCCATTCCAGGCATGCGCATGACTCATGCTTGCGTATGGATATAGAAATTTTGCTCTTTCATGCGTACGCGTCGCTCAAAATTCATTTAGCTCCAGAATTGAACTTTTTATCACAACGTTGGGGGTAACGTTGGCTTGCCAACGTTTCCTCAAACGTGAGCACCAGTAAATCATGCAGAGACTTGCTCTACCTCTCTTCCAACATTGGAGGCAACATTAGTGGTCCAACTTGGCCACCAACGTTGCTTCTTCTTCATCTTTTCCATGCTACTTCTTCAACTTCTTTCCATGCCTTCCTTCACCTGTCATCAACCAATACATGCATCAAAGCCTTGCTAAAGTCATGAGAATTCTCATCATTCTTAGCATACAAGTAATTATAGCATAATTCTCATTAAATTGCATCAAATTAACCATAGTTGGATGAATCTAGGTATGCATGAATTTCTATCCAAATTGCTTACTTATAACTCAAGAAAGTGAATAAAACCTATTAAAAATAAAGAAAAAGGCTAGTGAAACTAGCCTAAGATGCCCTGGCATCAACACGTACCTGTCAGGGATGCGTACGCATGGGTTGAAGTGTGCCTCTAGCACACCAGCCGTACGATTCTATCACAACTCTCTGTTCGTTAGATGGGAGAGCAAAATTTTCATCGACACCCACGCATCGCCCACGCGCATGCGTGGGTTGCCAAAATTTTTTTTAACTAACAAGCTACCAAAATAAATTCAAATATTATCAAACCAATAAAACCAAACTCTTCTCTTAGACCCAATCAGTTGATCACTAGTTCAACCCTTGCATCTAGCTCTTGAAATCTCAACCTTGATGAGCCTTGATTTGCAACTCCAACCACTAAATAACCTTCTCTTACGCTTAATTCCATAAAGCTCCCTAAGTTGGTCATCTGTTTCAAGCAAACCATACTCAAGTGGGACAATAAAGCGAATAGAGATAAGTTTTACCTACTCAAATGAAAAAGTAGACGGCAACCTAGGTAGAGAAGTCTCCAACGTTCTTGACAAAGTATATTCAACTCCCATCCATCCTTTTCGAAGGACTCCCACTTCCACATCATTCTCGAACTCACTCAGAGAAGGTTCTTCATACCCAAGGAGTTCATTTGTGGATGTAGATTCATCCCTAGGAAGACTTGATTCATGATCATCATCACCAAAGGAATTCGCTACTTGATCTATCCCATCCAATTCTTCATAGGGAATATGCCATGGAGGTCGTGCAGTAGCTTTCTTGACATTAATTTCAAGCTTCTTGGAGGAATACTCTACAACTCTAGATTCCCATGGAGGTTTAGCATCTTCTAAGTCTTCAACCACTTCTTCCTCTTTAACTATTACGGCTTCCTCCACTTGTTCCAATACAAAGTCACATTCCTCATTGTCCACTGAAGTTTCTAGTATCTCCTTCATGCTACGCTCTTCTATTGGTTCTCCACATGTAGCTGGTGCACAAAATTGTGATCTCTGGTAATGGCTCCAAAAACTTGGTGCTCTAATCTCAATTCGTAATTTGTCACAACTTCGATAGAACTAACCAGCAAGTGCACCGGGTCGTCCAAGTAATAAACCTTACGTGAGTAAGGGTCGATCCCACGGAGATTGTTGGTATGAAGCAAGCTATGGTCACCTTGTAAATCTCAGTCAGGTGGATAATAATTGATTATGGAGTTTTCAAAATTAATACTAATTAAACAGAAAATAGGGATAGAAACACTTATGTAATTCATTGGTGAGAATTTCAGATAAGCGTGTAGAGATGCTTTTGTTCCTCTGAATCTCTGCTTTCCCACTGTCTTCATCCAATCAGTCTTACTCCTTTCCATGGCTGGCTTTATGCAAGGGCATCACCGTTGTCAATGGTTACATCCCCTCCTCTTGTGAAAATGGTCCAAATGCTCTGTCACAGCACGACTAATCATCTGAGGTTCCCGATCATGCTGGAATAGGATTCACCCTCCTTTTGCGTCTGTCACTACGCCCAGCACTCGCGAGTTTGAAGCTCGTCACAGTCATTCAATCCCAGAATCCTACTCAGAATACCACAGACAAGGTTTAGACCTTCCGGATTCTCATGAATGCCGCCATCAATCTAGCTTACACCACGAAAATTTTGATTAAGAGATCTAAGAGATACTCATTCAATCGAAGGTAGAACGGAAGTGGTTGTCAGGCACGCGTTCATGGGGAATGATGATGATTGTCACGTTCATCACATTCAGGTTGAAGTGCGAATGAATATCTTAGAAGCGGAATAAGTTGAATTGAATATAAAACAGTAGTACTTTGCATTAATCTTTGAGGAATAGCAGAGCTCCACACCTTAATCTATGGAGTGTAGAAACTCTACCGTTGAAAATACATAAGTGAGAGGTCCAGGCATGGCCGAATGGCCAGCCCCCACAACGTGATCTAAGATAGCATACAACTGATCAAAGATATCTAATACAATAGTAAGAAGTCCTATTTATAATAAACTAGCTACTAGGGTTTACAGAAGTAAGTAATTGATGCATAAATCCACTTCCGGGGCCCACTTGGTGTGTGCTTGGGCTGAGCTTGAATGTTACACGTGCAGAGGCTCTTTCTGGAGTTGAACGCCAGGTTGTAACGTATTTTTGGCGTTCAACTCTGGTTTGTGACTTGTTTCTGGTGTTTAACTCCAGACAACAGCGTAGAACTGGCGTTCAACGCCCTTTTACGTCATCTAAACTCGTTCAAAGTATGAACTATTATACATTGCTGGAAAGCTCTGGATGTCTACTTTCTAACTCAATTAGAAGCACGCCATTTTGAGTTCTGTAGCTCCAGAAAATCTACTTTGAGTGCAGGGAGGTCAGAATCCAACAGCATCAGCAGTCCTTCTTCAACCTCTGAATCTGATTTTTGCTCAAGTCCCTCAATTTCAGCCAGAAAATACCTGAAATCACAGAAAAACATACAAACTTATAGTAAAGTCCAGAAATGTGAATTTAACATAAAAAATAATGAAAACATCCCTAAAAGTAACCAGATTCTACTAAAAACATACTAAAAACAATGCCAAAAAGCGTATAAATTATCCGCTCATCACAACACCAAACTTAAATTGTTGCTTGTCCCCAAGCAACTGAAAATCAAATAGGATAAAAAGAAGAGAATATACTATAAATTCCAAATTATCAATGAAACATAGCTCCAATCAGATGAGCGGGACTTGTAGCTTTTTGCCTCTTTGAATAGTTTTGGCATCTCACTTTATCCGTTGAGGTTCAGAATGATTGGCATCTATGGGAACTCAGAGTTCAGATAGTGTTATTGATTCTCCTAGTTCAGTATGATGATTCTTGAACACAGCTATTTTATAAGTCTTGGCCGTGGCCCTAAGCACTTTGTTTTCCAGTATTACCACTGGATACATAAATGCCACAGACACATAATTGGGTGAACCTTTTCAGATTGTGACTCAGCTTTGCTAAAGTCCCCAATTAGAGGTGTCCAGGGTTCTTAAGCACACTCTTTTTAACCACTCAGCTCAAGTTTTCACTTGACACCTTCACGCCACAAGCACATGGTTAGGGACAGCTTGGTTTAGCCGCTTAGACCAGGATTTTATTCCTTTAGGCCCTCCTATCCACTGATGCTCAAAGCCTTGGGATCCTTTTTATTTGCCCTTGCCTTTTGGTTTTAAGGGTTATTGGCTTTTTGCTCTTGCCTCTTGGTTTTAAGAGCTTTTGGCTTTTTCTGCTTGCTTTTTCTTTTTTCTTTCTATTTTTTTTTGCTTTTTTTTTCTACAAGCTTTGTTCTTTGCTGCTTTTTCTTGCTTCAAGAATCATTTTCATGATTTTTCAGATTATCAAATAACATGTCTCCTTGTCATCATTCTTTCAAGAGCCAACATATTTAACATTCTTAAACAACAACTTTAAAAGACATATGCACTGTTCAAGCATTCATTCAGAAAACAAGAAGCATTGTCACCACATCAATATAATTTAACTAAGTTCAAGGATAAATTCGAAACTCATGTACTTCTTGTTCTTTTGAATTAAAACAGTTTTCATTTAAGAGAGGTGATGGATTCATAGGACATTCATAACCTTAAGACAAAGTTACTAAATACTAATGATCATGTAATGAAGACACAAACATGGATAAGCACTTAACATAAAGAAAATGAAAAACAGAGAATGTAAGAACAAGGAATGAGTCCACCTTAATGATGGTGGCGTTTCCTCCTTGAGGAACCAATGATGTCTTTGAGCTCTTCTATGTCTCTTCCTTGTTTTTGTTGCTCCTCCCTCATTGCTTTTTGATCTTCTCTAATTTCATGAAGGATGATGGAGTGCTCTTGATGTTCCACCCTTAATTGCCCCATGTTGGAACTTAATTCTCCTACGGAGGTGTTGGTTTGCTCCCAAAAATTCTGTGGAGGAAAGTGCATCCCTTGAGGTATCTCAGGGATTTCTTGATGATGAGCTTTTTCATGTGACTGTTGAGGTCCATGAATGTGCTCTCTTGTTTGCTCCATCCTTTTCTTAGTGATGGGCTTGTGAGATGAATCTTTCCATCTCCCATGGCTCAGAGGTGGAAGCAATTGTCTTCCCTTTCCTCTTCTTGAGGTTTCTCTGGCCTTAGGTGCCATTAATGGTAATGAAAAAACAAAAAGCTTATGCTTTTACCACACCAAACTTAGAATATTGCTCGCCCTCGAGCAAAAGAAGAAAGAATAGAAGAAGAGGAAGAAGAAGAAGATATGGAGGAGATGGAGAGATGTGTGTATTCAGCCATATGGGTGGGATTGGGTGGGAAAGAGATGTTGAATTTTGAAGGTAGGTGGGTGTATGGATGTAAGTGGTAAATGGAAAACAGAAGGGATGGCCATGAATGGAGAGAGAGAGGGTGAGGTAGGTGGGGATTCTGTGGGGTCCACAGATGCTGAGTTGATCCTGTGGGGTCCACAGATCCTGAGGTGTCAAGGATTTGCATCCTTGTACCCATTAGGCATGCAAAATGCCCTTGCACACAACTCTGGGCGTTCAGCACCAGATTGGTGCTTGTTCTGGGCGTTCAGTGCCAGCTCTTCTCCAGGGTGCATTTCTGGCATTCAGACGCCCAGATGCTGCCCATTTTTGGCGTTCAGCGCCAGAACCATGCTCTGTTCTGGCGTTGAATGCCCAAAATATGCTTCTTACTGGCGTTTAAACGCCAGTAAGGTCTTCCTCCAGGGTGTGATTTTTCTTCTGCTGTTTTTGATTCCGTTTTCAATTTTTATATTTATTTTGTGACTCCACATGATCATGAACCTAATAAAACATGAAAAACAATGAAAATTAGATAAATAAACATTGGGTTGCCTCCCAACAAGCGCTTCTTTAATGTCAATAGCTTGACAGTGGGCTCTCATGGAGCCTCACAGATGTGCAGAGCTTTGTTGAGACCTTCCAACACCAAACTTAGAGTTTGGATATGGGGGTTTGACACCAAACTTAGAGTTTGGTTGTGGCCTCCCAACACCAAACTTAGAGTTTGACTGTGGGGGCTTTGTTTGACTCTGCTTTGAGAGAAGCTCTTTATGCTTCCTCTCCATGGATGCAGAGAGAGATCCTTGAGTTGTAAACACAAGGTTGTCCTCATTTATTTGAAGGATCAATTCTCCTCTGTCCACATCAATCACAGCTCTTGCTGTGGCTAGGAAGGGTCTTCTAAGGATGATGAATTCATCCTCATCCTTCCCAGTATCTAGGACTATGAAATCAGTAGGGATGTAAAGGCCTTCAACCTTTACTAACACGTCCTCTACTTGTCCATAAGCCTGTTTTCTTGAATTGTCTGCCATCTCTAATGAGATTTTAGTGGCTTGCACCCCAAAGATTCCCAATTTCTCTATTATAGAGAGGGGCATGAGGTTTATTCCTGAACCAAGGTCACACAGAGCCTTAAAGATCATGGTGCCTATGGTACAAGGTATTAAGAACTTTCCAGGATCCTGTTTCTTCTGAGGCAATGTCAGTTGATCCAGATCACTCAGTTCATTGGTGAACAAGGGAGGTTTATCTTCCCAAGTCTCAATACCAAATAATTTGGCATTCAGCTTCATGATTACACCAAGAAACTTGGCAGCTTGCTCTTCAGTAACATCCTCATTCTCTTCAGAAGAGAAATACTCATTAGAGCTCATGAATGGCATAAGGAGGTTTAATGGAATCTCTATGGTCTCTAGATGAGTCTCAGATTCCTTTGGTTCCTCAAAGGGAAGCTCCTTATTGATCACTGGACGTCCCAGGAGGTCTTCCTCCTTGGGATTCACGTCCTTTCCTTCCTTCACAGGTTCGGCCATGGTGATTAATTCAATGACCTTGCACTCTCCTTTTGGATTTTCTTCTGTATTGCTTGGAAGAGTACTAGGAGGAATTTCAGTGATCCTTTTACTCAGCTGGCCCACTTGTGCTTCCAAATTTCTAATGGAGGATCTTGTTTTATTCATGAAACTCACAGTGGCCTTAGATAGATCAGAGACTAAGTTTGCTAGATTAGAAGTATTTTGTTCAGAGTTCTCTGTCAGTTGCTGAGTAGATGATGGAAAAGGTTTACTATTGTTAAACCTGTATCTTCCACCATTATTAAAGCCTTGTTGAGGCTTTTGTTGATCCTTCCATGAGAGATTTGGATGATTTCTCCATGATGGATTATAGGTGTTTCCATAAGGTTCACCTAAGTAATTCACCTCTGCTATTGCAGGGTTCTCAGGATCATAAGCTTCTTCTTCAGAAGATGCCTCTTGAGTACTGTTGGATGCAGCTTGCATTCCATTCAGACTCTGAGAAATCAAATTGACTTGTTGAGTTAATATTTTGTTCTGAACCAATATGGCATTCAGAGTATCAATTTCAAGAACTCCCTTCTTCATAGGCGTCCCATTATTCACAGGATTCCTCTCAGAAGTGTACATGAACTAGTTATTAGCAACCATGTCAATGAGTTCTTGAGCTTCTGCAGGCGTTTTCTTTAGGTGAATGGATCTACCTGCAGAAGTATCCAATGACATCTTTGATAGCTCAGATAAACCATCATAGAATATATCCAGGATGGTCCATTCTGAAAGCATGTCAGAAGGACACTTTTTGGTCAGCTGCTTGTATCTTTCCCAAGCTTCATAGAGGGATTCACCTTCTTTCTGTCTGAAGGTTTGAACATCCACTCTAAGCTTGCTCAGCTTTTGAGGAGGAAAGAACTTGGCTAAGAAAGCCGTGACCAGCTTATCCCAAGAGTTCAGGCTGTCTTTGGATTGAGAGTCCAACCACACTCTAGCTCTGTCTCTTACAGCAAAAGGGAAAAGCATGAGCCTGTAGACTTCAGGATCTACTCCATTAGTCTTAACAGTATCACATATCTGCAAAAATTCAGTTAAGAACTGAAAAGCATCTTCAGATGGAAGTCCATGAAACTTGCAGTTCTGTTGCATCAGAGAAACTAGCTGAGGTTTCAGCTCAAAGTTGTTTGCTCCAATGGCAGGAATGGAGATTCTTCTTCCATGTAAATTGGAATTAGGTGCAGTAAAGTCACCAAGCATCCTCCTTGCATTATTATTATTTTTGGCTGCCATCTCCTCTTCTTGTTCGAAAATTTCTGAAAGGTTATCTCTGGATTGTTGTATTTTAGCTTCTCTTAGTTTCCTCTTCAGAGTCCTTTCAGGTTCTGGATCTGCTTCAACAAGAATGTTCTTGTCTTTGCTCCTGTTCATATGAAAAAGAGAGAACAGAAAAATAATAATAATAGGGGTCCTTTTTATCACAGTATAGAGGTCCCTGTGTGAGTAGAAGAAAAGAAAAAATTTGAACACAGATGGAAGAGGGGGTTCGAATTTGGATGAGATGAAGTGTTAGTAGATGAATGAATGAATAGAAGGAGATGAGAGAGAAGGAGAATTTTCGAAAATAATTTTTGAAAAAGAGTTAGTGATTTTTGAAAATAGTTTTTGAAAAAGGTTAGTAATTTTTGAAAATTAAAATAAAAAATTAAAATAATTAGTTAATTAAAAAGAATTTTTGAAAAAGAGAGAAGATATTTTCGAAAATTAGAGAGAGAGAGTTAGTTAGGTAGTTTTGAAAAAGATAAGAAACAAACAAAAAGTTAGTTAGTTAGTTGAAACAAATTTGAAAATCAATTTTGAAAAGATAAGAAGATAAGAAGTTAGAAAAGATATTTTAAAATCAAATTTTGAAAAAGATAAGATAAGAAGATATTTTTGAAAAGATATGATTGAAATTAGTTTTGAAAAAGATTTGATTTTTAAAATCACAATTAATGACTTGATTCACAAGAAATCACAAGATATGATTCTAGAACTTAAAGTTTGAATCTTTCTTAACAAGTAAGTAACAAACTTGAAATTTTTGAATCAAAACATTAATTGATGATGTTATTTTCGAAAATTTGATATAAAAATAAGAAAAAGATTTTTGAAAAATATTTTTATAATTTTCGAAAATAACTAAGAAAAATGAAAAAGATTTTATTTTTGAAACAGATTTTGAAAAAGATAAGATTTTTAAATTGAAAATTTGATTTGACTCATAAAAACAACCAGATTTTAAAAAAAAATTTTAAAAAAAGTCAAATCTAATTTTCGAAATTTTAAGAGGGAAAAAGGGAAAGATGTTTTTTTGATTTTTGAATTTTTTTATGATGAGAGGGAAAAACATGAAAAAGACTCAATGCATGAAAATTTTGGATCAAAGTATGTGATGAATGCAAGAACACTATGAATGTCAAGATGAACACCAAGAATACTTTGAATGTGAAGATGAACGTCAAGAACATGTTTTTGAAAAATTTTTAATGCAAAGAAAACATGCAAGACACCAAACTTAGAAATCTTTCATGCTTAGGCATTAAGAATTCAAGAATGCATATGAAAAACACCATACAACACAAAAACAATGTAATATGAAGATCAATCAAGAAGGTTTATCAAGAACAACTTGAAGATCATGATGAATGCAATGCATGGATGCAATTTTCGAAAAATGCAAGATGAGTATGCAATTGACACCAAACTTATAACATGACACATGACTCAAACAAGAAACACAAAAATATTTTTTTTGATTTTTATGATTTTATTAATTTTTTTTTTTGTATTTTTCAAAAATTATTTGTGAAAAAGAAAAATAAGGATTCCAAAATTTTTAATATGAATTCCAGGAATCTTATGCTCTTTAGTCTAAAGCTCCAATCAAAGGGTCAGGCATGGCTTAATAGCCAGCCAAGCTTTAGTATGTAACTCAGAATATACTGCTCATTACTTATCAAATTAACTTGCCTCTATGCTGATGGCTGGAAGCCCCTATCCAAAAGAATTTAGACATGGCTTTACAGCTAGCCAGGCTTCAACATGCTTCATGAAACACTAGAATTCATTCTTAAAAATTCTAAAGAAAAATATATATATTTTTTTGAAATCATTTTTATTTTAAAATTTTTTTTTTCGAAAACAAAGGAGAAATTTTTGAAAGATTTTTTTGAAAAATTTTTGAAAACTTTTTGAAAAGAAAACGAAAAGAAAGTTACCCAATCGGAGCAACAAGATGAACCGTCAGTTGTCCACACTCGAACAATCCCCGGCAACGGCGCCAAAAACTTGGTGCACGAAATTGTGATCTCTGGTAATGGCTCCAAAAACTTGGTGCTCTAATCTCAATTCGTAATTTGTCACAACTTCGATACAACTAACCAGCAAGTGCACTGGGTCGTCCAAGTAATAAACCTTACATGAGCAAGGGTCGATCCCACGGAGATTGTTGGTATGAAGCAAGCTATGGTCACCTTGTAAATCTCAGTCAGGCGGATAATAATTGATTATGGAGTTTTCGAAAATAATACTAATTAAACAGAAAATAGGGATAGAAACACTTATGTAATTCATTGGTGAGAATTTCAGATAAGCGTGTAGAGATGCTTTTGTTCCTCTGAATCTCTGCTTTCCCACTGTCTTCATCCAATCAGTCTTACTCTTTTCCATGGCTGGCTTTATGCAAGGGTATCACCATTGTCAATGGTTACATCCCCTCCTCTTGTGAAAATGGTCCAAATGCTCTGTCACAGCACGGCTAATCATCTGAGGTTCCCGATCATGCTGGAATAGGATTCACCCTCCTTTTGCGTCTGTCACTATGCCCAGCACTCGCGAGTTTGAAGCTCGTCACAGTCATTCAATCCCAGAATCCTACTCAGAATACCACAGACAAGGTTTAGACCTTCCGGATTCTCATGAATGCCGCCATCAATTTAGCTTACACCACGAAGATTCTGATTAAGAGATCTAAGAGATACTCATTCAATCGAAGGTAGAACGGAAGTGGTTGTTAGGCACGCGTTCATGGGAAATGATGATGATTGTCACGTTCATCACATTCAGGTTGAAGTGCGAATGACTATCTTAGAAGCGGAATAAGTTGAATTGAATAGAAAACAGTAGTACTTTGTATTAATCTTTGAGGAACAGCAGAGCTCCACACCTTAATCTATGGAGTGTAGAAACTCTACCGTTGAAAATACATAAGTGAAAGGTCCAGGCATGGCCGAATGGCCAGCCCCCAAAACATGATCTAAGATAGCATACAACTGATCAAAGATATCTAATACAATAGTAAAAAGTCCTATTTATAATAAACTAGCTACTAGGGTTTACAGAAGTAAGTAATTGATGCATAAATCCACTTCCGGGGCCCACTTGGTGTGTGCTTGGGCTGAGCTTGAATGTTACACGTGTAGAGGCTCTTTCTGGAGTTGAACGCCAGGTTGTAATGTATTTTTGGCGTTCAACTCTGGTTTGTGACTTATTTCTGGCGTTTAACTCCAGACAGCAGCATAGAACTGGCATTCAATGCCCTTTTACGTCATCTAAACTCGTTCAAAGTATGGACTATTATACATTGCTGGAAAGCCCTGGATGTATACTTTCCAACGCAATTGAAAGCGCGCCATTTTGAGTTCTGTAGCTCCAGAAAATGCACTTTGAGTGCAGGGAGGTTAGAATCCAACAGCATCAGCAGTCCTTCTTCAACCTCTGAATCTGATTTTTGCTCAAGTCCCTCAATTTCAGCCAGAAAATACCTGAAATCATAGAAAAACATACAAACTCATAGTAAAGTCCAGAAATGTGAATTTAATATAAAAACTAATGAAAACATCCCTAAAAGTAACCAGATTCTACTAAAAACATACTAAAAACAATGCCAAAAAGCGTATAAATTATCCGCTCATCAGTAGCCATGGGAGTGCTTTGAGTGCTGACGTGCAGAGAAGCTAAATTATCTACTACCTCAGTCAAGGTAGCTATGAACTCTTGTATCGTCCTTTGCATCTCTCTTTGCTCTTGAAGAAGAATACTTAGAGTGTCATCCATTGAAGATTGGGGTGGATATGAGGGTTCATTACTTGGGAGAAAAAGTTCATGATAGGAGGGTGGTTCATCATGATAAGGATATGGCGGTTCAACACTCTCCATCTTTTCCACTTGTTACACATCACACTTTAATCCTTTGTTCTCAAGTTAAGATATGTTAGCCATGAGAGTTTCGTGTACTTTTTGGCTTTCCGCTCGTTCTATTTGATGAATGGTTGCTTGAAGTTGATCCGGTGTTTCCTTGAGATGATCCCTTGACTCTTGTTCTGCTTGGATAACATAATTAGAATCATATGGCTCTTGTGGTTGAAAATTCGCATACATTGGAGGTGGTGGTTCTTGGAAGTAATTGGGTTAGAATTGGGGTGGTTCTATGTATGGTTCATATGGCTCATAGGGTAGTTGGTATGGTGGATATGGGTTAGGATCATATGAGGTTGTTTGGTAGTAGGGGGCTTGTGGGTACGGTGGTTCAAAGCTATGTTGAAGAGGGGATTCACAGGCATATGGTGGGATTTGTTGGTAACTACAAGGGGGTTCACCATAGTTATTGGATTGATATGCACCTTGGAATGGTTCTTGCTCATAATATGTTGGTGGAGGTTGTTGCCAAGAGGGTTGATCAAATCCTTGTGGCTCCTCCCATCTTTGACTATCCCATCCTTGATGCAAGCTTTCATTGTAATCTCCTCTTCCTACAACATGATTGTAACCAAACTCATAGCCAAAGGGGTGAGAATTCATAGTATCGAGAGAAAATAAAAACAAAAACTAATAAGGAATAATGAAACTAAACTCCTAAAACTAGAAACAACTAACAAAGAAATAAAAAAGCAAAATTATTCACAATATTCACAATAACCAATAATAAGGCACACGTTTACAATTCCCCGGCAACGGCGCCAAAAACTGATGGGTGAAAAAATCGTCGATAAAGAATTTCACAAAAATAATCTCGTTGTAAGTATAGATCTAAACCGACAATTAAACCTCAATCAAATTTAAATTGTTTGTCACTTAAGAAAATCCAATGAAAATCAACCGAAGTATTTAAACCTCGGGTCGTCTCTCAAGGAACTGCAGGGAAGTATGCTTATAACTGGTTATGGAAAAGTATCTTTTTGGGTTTTGAAATAAGGAACAAGAAATGTAAATAACAAGGAAGTAAACTAAAGTTTAAGAAAAGTCCTAGCAAGGATTGATAATTGGAATTCTTATCCCCATTATCATAGTAACTTGTGATGGTAATTGCCTTTTGCTCTCACTTAGTTAACCTCTAATAATGAAGGAAAGTCAAGTGAGCAATAATCAACTTGACTTCACAAGTCCTAATCAAAGACTAGAGTTAGTGAAGTTCAAGCCAACTAGCAAGTCTCAATCACCAACCAACAAGAGACTTTGGCAATTCAAGAATCTCTAATTACTCAATCTAAGCTAAGAATATAAAAAGCTAATTTAAAGTCCAACCAAGTATTTTATCAAACACTTGGTGGGCGCAAAATAAAAGCATAGAAAAGCAATAAGAGAATATAAAATCTAAAACCAACAATTGCAAAATCAATGATAACAAATAATAGAAGAAGCAATAAACATGAAATACCTCAAATTGCATTAAAAGGGAAATCAAATCTAACATGAGAATTCATAAACTAAATTGGCAACATAAAGTCATCAACAAGGAAAATAAATAAACTAGAATGCTAGAACAAATAAAAGTAGAAGAGAAACTAAATTAAAACAAGATGAAAAATCTTAATTGAAGAAGAAATAGAACTAAAACCTAAAACCTAGAGAGAGGAGAAAGCCTCTCTCTCTAGAAAACTACATCTAAAAGCTAATGTGTGAATAATGAGATGTGAATGAATGATCCCCCATCCAGCTCCACTCTATAACCTCTAAGCAGTGTTTTCGGGCTTGGAATTGGGCCAAAAGGAGCCCAGAAATCGCCCCCAGCGTCTTCTGTGTAATGCAGCACGTGACGCTCTGTCACGCGTACGCGTCACTCACGCGTACGCGTCGCTTGGCAAAATCCTGGTCACGTGTACGCGTGACTCACGCGTACGCGTCGCTGCCTGCTTCTCAAAACATCATTTTCTTGCGTTCCTTCCACTTTTGCATGCTTCCTTTCCATCCTCTAAGCCATTCCCGCCCTATAAACCCTGAAAACACTCAGGAAACATATAACGGCTTCGAATGGTAATAAGAGGGGATTAAAATTAGCAAATTAAAGGCCAAAGAAGCATGTTTTCAACCATAGTACAAAATTAGGAAGGAAAATGTAAAACATGCAATTTATATGCATAAGTGTGAGAATAATGGATAAAATCTACTAAATTAAGCACAAGATAAACCCTAAAAATGGGGTTTATCAGCACGACTTTGATCCTTTTTATTTCTTTAAACTATTCACCTTACTGATTTGTAAACTAAAGGAATTCCTTTACAATTTTTCAAATTATGTTTTTGTACAAAGCTTTTCCCAAAAGGTAATTTCATGGATAAACTGCTTTTATAACGAAATTAATTGTATTTGCAAGTATTTCTTTGCTTTGATTGTATTTCCTTCCCTACTGAGAACCTGCGAGAACAATGTTCTCACTCCCCTACAGGTCTTTTCTTTTTCAGGTTACGGGCGACGAAGTTCAAAAGAGCTTATTTATTTCCATTTCTGTTTTAAATGATATTTGTGTTGTATTAGTTACTTTTTTCCCTCACCTTTATCTTTACAAGTTTTCATCAGAGGCATAGGATTCTGATTATGTAATGCTTGTGAAATTAATAATATGTATATATATGTATTCTTTGTGAGTATTATAATTTGTAATGTATGGAGGTAAGTTTTCAAAAAATTATGGTTTAAGTTTTAAACAGACTCCTATTTTAGTATTAAATATTTTTAGAGTCATCATAATATCCAAGCTATCAGAGTGGCGCAGTCGGAAGCGTGAGTTTCTGATAATGAGGGTGTTACATTACACGTTTTTTCAAATATTATATAATAATTAGTTTTGTTAAAATAATATTATATATACTATTTTGAATAAAATATATGTTTACAAATATTTGAATAAAAAATTGTGTTATATAATAATATATTTTTAATAAAATTAACTATTAATAAATCGTTTTTAGTGAATAATCTAATTATTTTTAAATAATATAAAATAATTTAATTATTTTTAGGTAATATAAAATAATTTAATTTTTTATATCATGTAATTAAAAATAGTACAGTATAATAATTAATCTTAATAAATAAAAAATATTTTTGTATGTATTTATACATTTTATATTTATTTTAAAGAAAAAGATTATACTTGTCATTTTTAAAATATTCTATATTAAAATGTATTTATGTATGTATATACTAATATATTCTATATTTATAAAGTCTATCAGTAGTCCTTTTTCATAACATCCTTTAATTTTTATTTAATAAAATCTAATAGTTCATAAAAAGTAGCACATTTAAAACACACAAAATAATTGGGTTGATTTTCGACATATCCTATTTATATTATTACCCTTTAATTTTTGGTGTTTGAAATTGACAATAATGGGTGGCACAAGTTAAAATTCTAGTTACTTTTAAATTAGTAATAGACTCGGGGCGGTATAGTTTTAAAATTTAAATGAAGACGAGTGTATAACAATAAAGATCAACAAAATTTTCCAAAATTAAGGTTGCTTTTGTTTTTTGTTTTTTTTTTTCTTTTTTCTAAAAATATAAACAAAAAATGCATATAAATATTTTTTTACCAAAATTGGATTTTCAATTCATTGAAAGAAACAAATTTATGGTCTTAAAAAAAGTTGTAATCAACACATAAAACCTAGTGTAGTTGAAATAATATTTTATTTATACTATCATATTTAAATATCATCTTAGTTCCCTTATCAAGAGAGTTTTTATTTGCTAAAATTGACTTACTATTCTAATATATTGAATGCATGTATGTTTAATGTAAGACCCAGAACTTTTGAAAAAGGGTTATCATGAGCTAATTTCAAATTCAGCTGTAGCTTTAATTTCGGAATTTTTTTATTAAAGAAAATTAAAGCAAGTTTCGATTAATCAAATTTGAAATAAATTAAGATTATTATTCAATTTTACAATTATTGAATTATATTTTGTATTCAAATTATAAAGTTGGTAGTTGTGAAACAATAAGGATTTTTATATGATTTAAACCAAATAATTAATATTTTAAAATATTGATACTACTGTTTTGGAAAAATAAAGAATTTAATTATATTATTTCTAATTATTTGATTTGGACATTTTATTGAAAATAATTTGTAAAATTAATGAGCAAATAGTATTTTTCTATATACAATTAGTGTTGGGTTTAATTTGGGTTTAAATTACTATATTAGTCCCAATTTTATTTGAATTTACCAAAATACCCCTAACCCTAATTTTTGAAAATGAAACCTAACCCTGAAAACCCCAACCCGGCCCGTTTTTCCCCCACAACCCAGCATCTGCAGCCTCTCCTTCCCAACAAACGTGCAGTACCCAGAATGTTTCCCTCACCCAGCAGTAGTAGCACGCACAGGTTTCCCTTCTTCTTGAAATGAAAGCAAGAAATAGAAAGGGAAAAGGAGAAAACACGGGAAGCAGAGAAATAAAGAGAACGAAGAGCTGCTGTTTCGCTGCCGCCGTGACTGCCGGAGTCGCCGCGCCCTGCACTCTCGTCGCCGCTGTTCCGTGTAGTCCGCCCTGGTGCCGGTCGAACAGGGGTGAGGGAGAGGTGTCGAGAGTGAGACGCGATGGAGGTGAGAGGGTAGAGCTGCCATCACCACCATCCTGTCCGTGGGGCTTGAGCTCACGTCGCCGTCTTTGATCTTCAGCGCCGCCACAGAGGAGAGTGGAGCAGTTACCACCGCAAGAGGAGTTTCGCGCGTCACTGTGAGCTGCGAGCCACTGACCGAGAAGAAGCTCCATCCTCGCTATTGCGCTGGAGTTGTCACCGCCAGCGCCGTGCACCGCCGTCGCCTCCCCCGTCGGAGGGAGCTTGCCGTCACAGTTCAATCACCATCAGCCTGAAGGGGAGCACCATTTATATCACCCGACGGCAGCTCCCATGCGTTCCCAAACTCCATTCTTGGAACAGTAACGCTTTAAACCCTGCTCTAGTTTCAGTTTTGTTCCTCTATTTTCTTCCTGGCCTAATTATAGGACTATGGATTTCTGTTCTAGTCTGCTGGGTTATCATTCAAAAAAGGCATAATTGATGCTGAGGTCGTTGTTGTTCTTGCTCCGAGAGAACTGATGCCACAATTGCTGCCGGGTCAATTCGGAATTTCGGTTGTTTCGTTTTGTCATCACAGTAAGTACCTCTATCTCGGAATCCTCGCGTTGGTTTTCAGTTATGTATTATTAAGGTTTTCGCGTTGTTAATGTTTAGGATTTAGTTATCGGGCCGCATGTTGCAATTTAAGGTTTCATATGCTATTGCAAAAGTAACTGGAGTTGTGGTTTGAAGCTGCTCCTGTTTTGAGGGAGCAAGCAGAGCCGAGGTCTTGATTTGCTGGTGATTTCGGGTTGAGACGAAAAGAATTTTAAGAGGCGTTTGGACTATCGTTTTGCGTTTTGAGGTAGGGGCTATTTTTCGAAAACTATGTTTCATATATTGGAATTATTACATATGGATACTGATGTGAGACATGGTATATTTGGTGATTGTATCAGTCTTATGTATTGTTTAGTTGACTTGAATGACTATGAATGTTGTTTGAATGGATTGTTGTGCGGCTTTGTGAAATAGAATATTTTTGAAGTTGATTCTTTTAAAGATTTGAGATCGAGTTTAATCCGTTGGGAATTCATTTAAGTTGAGTCGATTTTCTTGAAAATGTGAAAAATAGAATACACTTTTGGGTTTAGCATGGGTTGCTTTAATTGATTCGGTTTTGATAAACGAATTGTTGCTGAACGGTTTCCTTAAAGTTTGGAAATGAGTTAATCGGTTGATAATGATTTGATTTTGAAATGGGTTCCTTGAAATATGAAAATGAGTTGAATGTTGGATTCAGTTATTTTTGGACTGATTTTGGGTTTTGAACTGTTGATAAAGATTGTGGATTGGTTTGGATGGGACCCGAAAAGGGTGGTAGAGTCCAAGTTTTAGGATAGGTGCTGCCAAAATTCTGGTAGAATCCAGAACTTTACTGAAACGTTATACGGAAACTTATAAGTTAAAGATTTCTACTATTTTATCTGAATTATTAAGAAAGGGATGACTTATGCTTTTGAAATAAATTATTAAAAAGGAAATTGTGATTTAGTCTTGTTTCTTAAGAAAAGTATTATATTTCCCTTGTGAACAAGTTATTTAGATGAAACTTATGCTTTAAGGCTGTTTTAAATGTGAAAAGGGTTTATGCCTTTGAATTTGACTTGAGGGTTTCAATTAGAGAAGTTTTAGTGACTTTGAAAGAACCTGAGCGTCTATTGACAAGTTTCTGAATTTTTGCAAGACTATGACAATTTTTTAGCAGTTTGAAACGCTTTAGAATTTCTCATGGGGTTGAAGTTGGTTTTTGTTTAAGTAAAGAAAACGGCTTTGAAAGGAGTAATTGATTACATGACTCGATTTGGCTTAGATCCTATTTTATTACTCAAATCAGGAAGCCAAGGTTTTAATAATTTTAAGTGAATTTGAGAAAATGAGTTATGTTATTCTCCCCTAAAGATTTGAGACTCTGCCGAGGAACTTTTGTTACAAAATCCCGTTGTTGGATAGATGATTTTGAATATTTCTAAATAAATCCTTAACTTGCCATGGTTTTGGAAGTTTTGGAAAAAGAATGCCGAGGGTGGCTTTGTTTTAAAAAGGGAACTTACTTTGAGTAAAAGTGGCTTATGAGTGTGAGATGATTTGAGAAATGAGATCTTTAAAGCCGATGCTGAAAAGAGATGAAATTTGATTTCAGAGTAAATTAAATTGAGAAAAAGTGATTTATGGCTTTGAATAATGATTTTATGAATTTGATGATGTTGGATGGTGGAAGTTCTGTTTTGTTATGAGCCAGAATGGCTGTGTGTGATTATGAATTTTGGCTGGTTCAGGATTGAACTATTAGACAGATGGTTGACTATAAGTCATGAATTTAAGCCGGATGGCTGAGATGAATGTTGATTTATGGCTGAGAATAAATACATATATGCTGAGATATTGATATTGAGATTTTTGCACTTCCACTTATCGGAGATACGAGTTTCCTTGGGTGGAAGCAGTGGCTAGCCACCACGTGTTCTAGGTTGAGACTCGATACTCTGCTGGCCCTATGTCGTAAGTGTGGCTGGGCAATGTGAAGGTCCCGGATGAGCTCACTCCGGTGAATATACACCAGAGATGGTGTTGAATATGGATTATGATTATGATCATGATGATGATCGAGAAATAACTCGAGTTGGGGATGCACGACAGAGGGACAGGCATGTATCATATGCATCTATGTGACATTGTTTGGGTGTGCATATTGTACTTGGTTTGCCTTTGTGATTATTTGTGATTATCTACTAATTGTTCTACTTGTAGTAACTGTTTGTTTGTGTTTGAACTTTCCTATTTGTGTTTGTTACTGGGATTCTGTTGGACCGTGCTGATTGGTTGTTGGTTGGACTGTTTGGGTCTGGGGCCATGGTTGATCATGATTTGGGCTGAAGGCCATGTTGGTTGGTGTTTCTGGTTTGGAAAAGTATGAAAGGCTATTTGGTTCAGTTTAGATAAACCTTTTGAAAGGCTTTTGAGTTTTCAAGAATTGAACCGTTCCTCTTTCAGAAAAGATTTCAGATTTCTATTTTATCATAAACCGTTATTTTTGAAAAGATACATAAGGCGGTTATGAATCACTGTAACGATTTTATCTCTCGTATCCTATTATAGTAATTCTGCAACCCTATGGTGGGAACCCTTTCGAGGATGATGTTCTCACCCCCCTACAATTTCCCCTTTCAGGATATGGACGCAGAAGTCACGAAGAGTTTATCTAGTTGTTGTCGTGATGTTTTGTATTGCTTTAGTCATTATATATTGTTCCCTCACCTTTATCTTTATACATTATGTAAGAGGGATAGGAATTGTATTGGTTAATGCTTGTAAAGTTATATATATATACTCTTTGAGAGTTTTTTGTAAGTTGTATTGTATGTATGGATGTACGTTACATAATAAAAGTACTTTGGAGCGGTGTTGCGGTTTAAAGTTTTAAACAGGCTCATATTTTAGTATTAAATAGTATAAGAGTCGTCGTAAAGTCTGAGCTATTAAAGTGGCGCAGCCGGAAGTGTGAGCTTTGATAGTTAGGGTGTTACATTTAAAGAAAAAAGTATTAGAATCAACTCACAAACAAACCAACTTTAACAATTTTTTAAAAATTTAATTTAACATTTAAAAATATAAAATCCTAAAACAAAAATAAAATAAACTCTTACACCCATGGCCTCACTTTACACAGATCTCTCACAATCACATTGATGACTTCTTCCATCACACCGCGAAGGAAACAATGTCGTAGCTTCAACTACAGTAAGGTGCAGTGCTGCCAAACGTCGTCCACCATCGCAACTTCCTTCTTGTGTGTCACATCCACTATCGAACGCTGTAGTCCCACTCCACTCCGCGATAGTAATGTTGCCAACCATCGCAACTCCTTTCCACTCCGCGATTCCCCTTACCCTCGCGTTGGCAGCTACGCCACCCAACTACCGCAACAATCTCTCCCTCGTTATTCATACCCGACCACCACAGCATCTCTCCCATCACGATTTGCAGCGTGTCGATCACCGCAGCACCTTCCTTCTCTCTTGTTACAAAGTTTTTTTTCAGTTGAGAAAGAGATAGGGCTGCCCAGTGATTACACATCTATATCTTTTCATCTATGTAGATCTGGATAATATCTACACTTAATTTGTTGATCATCATTTTTCCTACAGCCTCTGATCATATCAAGATCTTTCCACTAATAATTGTAGCCTGATGGTAAATATAATAAAAATAAAAAATCATGAATAATAGTCCAACAAACATCTAATTAATCAGAAAAGTTATCCAATAAATTAAAAAGAAACATCTGATGACTTTAGAAAGATCCACTCAAACCAAAAAAAGAAATTTGATAGATAAAAAAACTTCCAATTAATTAAAAATCCAATAAATCAATAAAAATAACTAATAAATCAGAAAAAAAACATCCAAAAATTATATCACTGATAAAACTCCCAAATCATAAAAGAAACATCTACTAATGCTAAAAAGAAAAATCCACTTATTCATACAGTCTCAATAACAAGAAGAAATCATTTCAAATCGTATACAAAAAAAATTATTCGCAATCCTATACCAAGAAATATCTATGTACAATAAAAAAATATCCTTCTAAAGAGAAAAGAAACATCCATCATACGAAGAACATCCGCAATCTTAAATTTAGAAACATCTATTTACAATACAAAAAAACATCCATCTAAAGAGCTACGTACATTGTTTGGGGTCTCCTTGAAATCGGAGATGAAGGAGTTTTCTGGTGTCTTTCACAGCGTAGGATGCGTGGAGGTTGGGGCTGGAGCAATTGTGCTAGACAACGAGGGTGGGCTGCATGGCAAGGGTGCTCCATTTCAGGCCTAACATCTGCCCGTGGTTTTGGGCGTGCTTCGGCGAAGGAGATGCGGCGCAGTGACACAACGGGGGAGCTCTGTTTTGGCCTAACGTCCATTCTTGTGGTTTTAATTTTGTATTTAATAATGTAATTAAGCATATTGAAGGAATAAAAAAATTAACTTATTAGACCAATTTTAATATTTAAGTATCTTGGATTTAATTTGTAAAGTGGGTATAGAATATGTAATTGAGAAAAAGATTTTAATTCAATATTTTATGTATTTAAATGTTACTAAATATCTATTGTAATATTTTTTGTTGTTAGCAAAGAAAATCTTTTGTAACATTTATTAGAGTATTGCTATAGAATATCTATTGTAACATTTTTTAAAGTGTTATTAGAAAGACTTATTGTGACATTTTTTAAGTGTTACATAAAATATCTATTGTAATATTTTTTAAATGTTACAAAAAATATCTATGGTAACATTTTTCGAAATGTTACAAAAATTGCCTATAGTAACATTTTTCTAAGTGTTACAAAAAATATCTATTGTAATATTTTTCTAAGTGTTACCATGAATGGTCTATTGTAACATTTCTCACAATATTACTATAGAATTTTTTTTTGTAATATTTTTACTAAATGTTATTAAATCTTTAGAAAAATGTTAGTAAAACTCTTTAGTAACATAGGGTATATTTAACATTTGTTAAAATGTTACTAATATACATAGGTAACATTTTAATATGATTTGGTAACATTTTTTAAAAGTAAAAATCAATTATGTAGTTGTGATCTTAATATAATATAACGACTTATAAATAACTAATTATTTAATTTTCAAAAATTCGGGGTGTTACATCTTACCCCAATTATAAAAATTTTCGTCCTCGAAAATTGATACATTAAAATAAGTTCGAACTCTACAAAAAGGGGACTAAATTCGTGAGAGAAATACAAACAACGTCAAGGATGAACACTCGAAAGGATTCAAGTGAATAGATTGGATCATAATCAAGCAAAGATATGCATGAACGATAAGGTATCCTTGAGAAATAATCAGATCACATTTTGAAAAAAACCAAGAAAGAGAATTTCAATGAAGATAATGAAGGAAGAGATGGCATGAGTTCGTGTAGCCCGAATAAAGAAAATACGTCAAAATGAATCCTAAAATGAAACTTCTAACGTTCTCAGATCCCGTGACTCACATAACCTATTATTTCTATCTTGTCTATAATAATTCATTAGTGTTCCCATATACATAAGTCATTAGTATTAAGGTGGCCAGACCTAATACCATGAGAAATGCAACGGTTGACTAACAGTATTAATCAATAAACAGTCATGCATCTAAAACTCAAACTCTTGTTACTAGGACAAGTCCTATTGCATGACAGACACTCAGAGTATGCAGGTGAAGCATAGTCAGTCCATTCCCAAGGCTCTAACAAGAACGAACTGCTCTGATACCATAATGTAATACCCTAACTTTTAGCACCTTATGATCGTACTAAAAGTCTGAGCGCTACTAACCTCTAATACTTTAATTATATACTATGTTTATTTAATATTGAGCTTTCGTGAATACGAACCGAAACTTTAATTAAGGAAACGGAAAGTTTTTACTTTTAATCACTTAATCACAAAAATATATATATCCAAAGAGCATTATATACATAAACTTACTCAAAGATCCTCAAATACAATTCCTACCCCTCTAAAAACTAAAATAATAAATGACGAGGGGAAAATAAAATCTAACAATTCAACTCGTAAACACAATCTTCTATGCTCCTGTAGCTCCGCACTAAACCTTCGCACCTGTAGCTGAAAGGAGTGGAAATAGGGGGTAAGAACTGGGAAGTTCTTAGTAGGGTCGGGGTTAGAGGTTTAGTTCATTTTATATATACTTAGTCAGTTATAATAGTCAACAAAGGACAATCTAATTCAACAATTATAGAACACAGAATTCGAACAATCATTTAGCACACCCACAATCACAGGAAACACATTCACAAACAAATATGCGTAAACAAGCATGATGCATATCTATTCCTATCGCAGGCCATGAGCTCATGTGTCGGTTGCCTACCCGCTCCTGATATTACCCGGGCACAAGTCCTAGATATGGCTTTTCAGATGCATATTGTGTGCTTATAAGTCTTACGGCTAGGCTGCATACAATGTGACTTTTAATGTGCTTATATCTGGAAAACAGTTCTCAGTGTGTGGGCGTCCCCACTATACATTTGGCGCTACGACCCAAACAATATCGCATCTGCTCTCCTGTGGCAGACAGTCTTCTGAAGTCTTTTTATCTTTTTCCTCTACTCTCCTGTGGTAGATATCCTTTTAGTTAATGCATTCTTTTCTTTCCTATGCTCTACTCTCTTGTGGCAGAGGTTCGTTAGATTCCTTTAGTCTTTGCTCTCTGCTCTTCTGCGGCAAATGTTTCTATAATATTTTTCTTTCCTTTTTTTTCTTTTCTTCTTCTTTTCTTTCCTATTATTCCATAATATAATTTATTTTCACATTATTCTCTCGTCTTTTCCTAAGTGTCTTATGAAAAAGAGTTATATAATACTTTAATTAAGACTGCGTTTTCTAAAGCTTTTAAGATTACTCTGCTTGCTTGCTTTCTCATTAATATTACACATTATAATATTCTTACAAAATAATATCTTTGATAAATACTAATTATAATAATGATTTATTTTAATATAAATGAGTAATTTTAAAAAAGCATTTAAAATAATATTTATAATCTTCTTTTAAAACTTAGTTTATAAAACTTTATTTTAAAGCTTTTATTAATTACTTTCTAAACCACGAACTTTGTAATACTATATTTTTAATCTTAATATTGTATAAAATTATATTCAAACCCTTAATTATTTTCATATTTATAAAAATAGCCTAAACTTTTATAAAATACCATTTTGCCCCTGAACTTTATTTATTACCCAAAATACCCAAAAAACGTATATAATTACAAAACTAAATTCAATTTTTATTAAATTACGATTTCATTCTCAAACATAAATATTAATTCCCCGATTATAACTTTATCAAAGAACTGAATATCATTTCCAAAATCCTTCAAGTTTTCAACTTGAGTTTTAAGTCTTTTTTTTAGCTTTACTATTACCGATTTTTCACCGCTTTTCATTTACTCTCTCGGTCATCAAACCTCATCAATTTTAATCAATAATATCATATCACAACAGTACCAAAATCATTAAAACAACCACCACTAAGCTATTTTTCAAAGCCGTTAACAAATCACAGGTAACAACAATAACTCAACATAAACTCATTCAAACTCAAACAATAATCAACCAAATCAACATTCACTTATCAAATTCACATTTAACTATTATAAAGTTACCAAAACCCTATCTCCGCACAAAATCAAAACAACGGAAGCTCCAGAGAAGCTGTAAGAACCGGCTTAATCGTTTTAGTAAAAATAATAATTTTTAGGTTCCCGTAGTAGATTCAAAATTTAGAAGTTTTAATTTGAAAATTGAAAGGTAAATTTGATTTCAATGAATTTTTCTGAGTTGAAAAATGTATCCTTTTCGAAATGTTTTTGTAAAAATGCGTACTGGCACTTAAGCTGGCAGTACTGGCTCTAGTTTGTCCAGTACCGCGTATTTTGGAAAATAAGATTTTGAAAGTTGATTTATTATTTTGAAAGGATGAAAATAATTTAGAATCGAAAATCAGGAGCTAATCTTAAAGGCTTTGGCCCAAAGTGGGCCAAACGGACCTAAAACGCTAACGGATTGGACCAGGCCCAAACCGGGCCCAAGGCCCAACATATATAAGGCCAATTAATGAGTATTCAGCTCATTTTGACCTAACTTGAGAGAGAGGGGCGCAGATTGGAGATGAGAGGAGAAGAAGGGAATGTCACTATTCATCCTCACCTTCCGGGAGCCATAGTTTGAGCTACGAAACTCCGATTGACGAGCTGTTTGTGGCCACGCGAAGCTCTTGTCGAGCTCTTCATTCTTATCTAAGAAAATTTGGTAAGATCTCTCAAATCACGCTTCAGTTTTCCGCCCTAGGAGTTCTTCATTTTTGGGTTTGATTTTTGAGTAGATTTTTTGTTTTGCTTATTTAGGTGATCTCTAGTAGCGGATAATTGTTGGATTTTATCCTTAATCTGGTTGGGCAAAGTAAGGTCTTACTAAACCCTTGTGTTTAGTTATTTTTGTGATCCCTAAGCTTGATGTTGGTATGTTATATGTGTATTGCTTGATAGTTAGTGAGTCTTGGAGGTGGTGTTGGTGCTTGAGGCTTGTTGATCTTGTTGGAATCAAGCTTTTGGTGTTTTGTGTATATTGGGAATCGGCCAAGGTATGGTTTTGGTTTCCTTTATGTAATATGTAATGTTTCTAGAAACTTAGGCTAGTGGACCATAAGATAGGATTGAATGATGATTGAATGTTGGAATGCATAATATGTGTTCATGATGCTTGTTGAAGGATATTGATGATTATGATATGTGATGATATATTATGATGATGATTGTGGGTTTTGAATTTGTGGTTGGTGATGATATTGAATGGTGTTGATTTTGAGTTAATGTTGCATGAGGATGTATTATTGATGTTGAGCTATGATTGATGGTGGATGACTATTATGATGATGATGGGCAGTAAGTGAAGTATTTATGTATGTGGAATATATGAATCTAATGATGATTGTTGGTATTTAATGATTAAGAAGGTTGATGATGAATGTGTGATTTAGTGTTGTTGATGAGGGTTTGTTGATATGGTTGATTATTGATGATGAATATTGATGTTGTTGGTAATTGAAGGTGACTGTTGAGATTGTTGATAAATGATGTAGATTATGAAGTTAGGATGATGATAAATTGATGTTTGGATTGATAAGTGTTGAAGGAGTTGATAAATTGAGGTATTAAATATTGGATGTGGTATAGTTGAATAATGATGGAATTTATAAGTTTTGATGTGAATATTAGGTTGAAGTTAGCGTTAGTTGAGGTGGGTATTAAATGGTTTGGATGATTGAATAGTTGATATGGTTGAGGAACGTTTGGTATGGATTCATGAGTGAATTTGGTATTGTGTTAATTAGGTTTTATTTGGTTTTAAGTTGAGAGTTGTGGAAAATTGAATTTTTAAGGTTTTGGTAAAAATGGATTTTTGGAAAACTTTGACGGATCATGACTTGAACCTCAAAGCTTAAAATCACATCATACTTGTTTTAAATTAAGGATGGCTTTGAGAGCTTTAAAATGATATAAAGTTTGTAGAGAATGGATATTTGTAGAAGAAGTTATGATCATTAAAAAATTTGGTGTCAAAATCTGAATTCTGTGCCTGCTGCAGAATTTGTGATTTCTGGTTTGTGTGCGCACGCACAGCCTTGTGCGCACAAACACCCCTGTAAGTTTTTTTGAAGCTATGCGCACGCATAGACTTGTGAGCACGCACACACAGCGGAAGGCTTGCTATTGAGAGTGCTAGCACGACCTGTGCGCGCACACAACCAACGAAGTTTTGCAACCTGTGCGCATGCACAGCCCTGTGCGCGCACGTTGGAAGGTGCACTCTATTGAGGGCGCCCGCACGCCTTGTGCGAATGAACAGAGTTGAAATTTTACTACCTGTGCGTACGCATAGCTTTTGAAAACCCTTCTGGGCGTGCGCACACACACCCTTGTGCGTACGCACATGCCCTGTTTTTCAACTAAAATCTTGTTTTTAACTGTTTCACCTTCCCAACAAGCTTGTAAACTTCTGTGACACCTATTTAAGACTTTTTGGCTCGTTTTTGAATGTTAACCATAGAAAACGTCTTGGGTGGAATTATCTGGGTATTACTTTGAAAAGTTAGAGAACAGAGGTTTAGGTTTCCAGTGTATTGATGATTAGTTTGGTTGAGAGAGAAGGGAGAGTAGTGAACTTGGTGATTACTGGCGAATTGAGAAACTGATGAACTAATGAGTTCGGAATGGAACTGATGAATTGATGATGGTTGTGATGAGTTGAGGACTCAAAAAGAAATGAATGACCCTGATGAATGTTGAGAGTATGCCAGGCACTATATCCTTGGGTTAAGTGTGGTGGTAACTCAAAGAGGAATGATGATCTTGATGAATGTTGAGAGTGTGCCAGGCATTATATCCTTGGGTTAAGCATGATAGTGTGCAGAGTATTATGTCCCTGGGATTGAATTATGATTAATAACCTTTTCTGCTGCAAGAGTGTGCCAGGCACTATATCCTTGTGTTACGCATGCGAGTGTGCTCGGCACTATATCCGTGGGTGAATAGGGTGTGCCTGGCACTATATCCGTGGGTGTGCCCGGCACTATATCCGTGGGCATGGCAGAAAAGCTACATCTAAAAGGATGTGTCGGGTTGGCATTTATAGACCAACAAGTGATATCACGAGCCAATAGGATAGGCATTCATCATATGCATCTCTTATGTGTTTGTTTGCTCTGATTACTTGAGTTTGCCTAATTGTATAATATGCCTACTTGCTTCTTGAATTACTTGTTATATATGAATACTATCTGTATTTTACTTGCTTGCATTATTTGTGTTTGTTTGGTGCTGAGGAGGATAGGTAGGCGGTGGCGATAGGGTCGCATGGAGGGTAGGTTGGCGAAGGCTGTGGGATAAGGCGGTGTGATTTAGTAGTAGTTAGAAATTTCCTAAGTTTAGATAACCCTGTTTATGGTTTAAGTTCTTTATTTATTTATTTTATTCTAAGCTTGAATATCCGTATTCGATGTGAACTTCCAGTATTGCCTTCGGCCTCCCGGAGCCTTACATCTTACATATTGGGCACTGTTACCATACTGAGAACCTCCGGTTCTCATACCATATGTTGTTGTTGTTTTTCAGATGCAGGTTACAAATCCACTTCGGTGATATTGCAGATATGGTGACAGAGCAGAGTATGGTTCCTCCTTGGTTTATTTCTATTTTACTTTGTTATAGTTACTCTCACATCTCTTTGTATATTTATCTTTATGGCCTTAGTGGCTTACTTGAGAGATAAGTTGTATAAGATGTTTTAACTCTAAAACTCTGTATTTTTCTGTTTGTAACTAGTCGGCTTAAACTCCGCAAGCTGCGATTAGTTCCCTATTATTATTATACTCTTATAAATTGATGTATGGATGATGATAAATTGATGTTTGGATTGATGAGTGTTGAAGGAGTTGATAAATTAAGGTATTAAATGTTGGATGTGGTATAGTTGAATAATGATAGAATTTATAAGTTTTGATGTGAATATTAGGTTGAAATTAGCGTTAGTTGAGGTGGGTATTAAATGGTTTGGATGATTGATTAGTCGATATGGTTGAGGAATGTTTGGTATGGATTCATGAGTGAATTTGGTATTGTGTTGAGTAGGTTTTGATTTGGTTTTAAGTTGAGAGTTGTGGAAAATTGAATTTTCAAGGTTTTGGTAAAAATAGATTTTTGGTGAACTTTGATAGATCATAACTTGAGCCTCAAAGCTTAAAATTGCATGAAACTTATTTTAAATTAAAGATGGCTTTGAGAGCTTTAAATTAATATAAAGTTTGTAGAGAATGGATTTTTGTAGAGGAAGTTATGATCATTCAATGTTTGGTGCCAAAATCTGAATTTTGTGCATGTTGCAGAATTTGTGATTTCTGATTTGTGTCCGCACGCACACACAGGGGAAGGCTTGCTGTTCAGAGCGCTAGCACGACCTGTGCGCGCACACAACCAACGAAGTTTTGCAACCTGTGCGCACACGTTGGAAGGTGCACTCTATTGAGGGCGTCCGCACGCCTTGTGCCACTACAAAAAAAATCATTTTTAACGGCCATTTATTTTACTTTTAGCGGAAATAAAAATAGTCACTAATACATTTACCGGCAATTAGACATTAACCGTCTTATGCTTTGCCACTAAAAGGTTTTAGCGGCAATTATAACATTTGCCGGTAAAGACCGTTTTAATGGCCGTAAAAAGTATATAACTTTTAACAGCCATTTTTTGGCAATTTATATGGCCACAAAAAATAATTCTAAAATTTCAATATTATTCATTTTTAGCGACCATTACTATTTCTGCCAAAACCTATTTTACCGGCAATTTATATAGCCACTAAAAATAATTCTAAAATTGTAATGTTATTTACTTTTACCGGCCATTACTATTGCCGCTAAAATCTTAAGACTTTTTTTAGTTATATTATACTTATTTTCTTAGAAGCAATGAACTACCTTTTTCTTTTAGAATCTCAATTATTTTTGATAAAAATTATTATTATTATGCATAATATAAATATACTGAAATTAATTACTACAAAATGAGATATTTCATTAAACTCAAAATATTGATATACAATTTCTCTTGAAAAGTAATAAATTATGCTACAAATATAAACAACAAAAAATACAAGCCTATAAACTCAAAATGAGATTCGTGCAGGGTTGCTATGTCCCCTTCTGTCTCAACGGTAAGATTCATCATCCCTTCCAGACGCTCAGATTTTCCTCCACATTCCATGCATTTTATCTGCAAAGTATGAGTTGCATGTTTACTCTCCACATTATTTAAATTAATAGACCTTAAAATGACAAGAATTTATCTATTGCAAAAGCATGGCAACACTATATTGATGCATTATAACACAGGATAGGGAAAACATAATAGTTTAGTAGATTTCAGTATATAAACATAAATTACCTTTGATCTAAGGTAACCACCGAATGTAGACCAATTAAAGTAGTGTCCTCTTCCAATGAGCAACATCATCTCACTACTACATAATTGACTTTTACTAACATTTAAAAAATGCTACCAAATTATATTAAAATGTTACCTATGTATATTAGTAACATTTAACAAATGTTAAATATATCCTATGTTACTAAAGAGTTTTATTAACATTTTTCTAAAGATTTAATAACATTTAGTAAAAATGTTACAAAAAATATTCTATAGTAATATTTTGAGAAATGTTATAATAGATAGTTTTTGTAACACCTAAAATAATGTTACCATAGATATTTTTTGTAACACTTAAAAAATATTACAATAGATATTTTATGTAACTTTTAGAAAAATGTTACCATAGATATTTTTTGTAACACTTAGAAAAATGTTACCGTAGATATTTTTTGTAACACTTAAAAAATGTTACAAAAGATCTTTAGTAATATTTTTTTTGTTATATTATACTATTTTTTATTTTATATTATACACAATATAAATATACTAAAATTAATTACTACAACATAAAATATTTCATTAAATTCACAAATTCAAAAAATAAAATTTTTATACTCTTTTATTAATCAATAATCATTGTACAAGTTTGCTTCGTGATGCAAATAAAATGAGAAAAATACTTATAACACTTAAACTCTATTTCCATTGCGAATATCGCATTTGACAACAACTGACAAGTCTCCTCCGCACTCTTCATGCAGAATTGAACTTGGAGAATTTGATTCATTCTTTATATTGGATTCCATGACATGCTGTATTGCCTTGATGGCCATGAATATCGAGGTATCAACAAATCAACTGTGCAGCAGGAAAGCTTTTCTATCTCTGACCACTCTCTCCTCTTCAGTTTTGCAGGGAAGAGAAGCCAATACTGCAAAATTTAATGGCCATTGTCTAAGCTCATATTCACCATTTCTACCTTGGCCACCACCATTACCACCCCATCTTTCGTCCTCAGTAGGAAGGGCAGGAAAGTTTGAAGGTGACTCAGCAACAGATGGAGGGACAAGCCAGGTATTTGCTTGGAATCCATATGGAAGATTGCCAAACTGAACGAGATAAATTATTAGGAAAAGAAAAAGGAAACACTTTTTTATTTAAAAGAAAAAATAAAATCAGTTGGTATAAATATTACCTTGTTATGTTCAGACTTCAGAGAAAGCTTTCATTAAAGATTCATATGCCTGCACCAATCAGAAAATTATTTAAAAGGATTTCATTAAAGATTTTAACCTGCATGCCCCAGCACCATTTTCAACCTCAAAATTACTATTATTGTATGAAATGACAGTTTAATTTCTATGCTAATTGCATCTGAAATATCTAAAATATCAAATTATTGTCAAGGTCAGACAACCAAGTAGCCTCCTTTTTCAACTTGTTAAGGAAAATGACTACCTGCAATTCCCCTCTAGCAAGAGCTGGTTTTAATATGTTTGCAGCATCAATCGCCCCTTCAACTGCTCCTACTCCAATCAGAGTGTGGACTTCATCAATAAATAGTATTATCTCATCGCTCTGTTTGATTTCTTCCATTAGTTTCTTCAGCCTCTCTTCAAATTCTCCACGATATTTAGTTCCAGCTACAAGCAGTCCCATATCAAGGGTTATAACCTAAATCATGCAGAACAGAGGGCTGCTCAATAGCGTAGAAATGAAAAGGCATATATGGGTAACTAGCACAAGTGAGAGTATAACATATGATCAATTATAAAATAGATTACCATTTACATTCTACAGAAAGAATAATCCTGCTTACCTTCTTTCCCTCTATGGTTTCAGGAACATCCCCATTTGCAATACGTTGGGCAAGACCTTCAGCAATAGCTGTCTTCCCAACACCAAGTTCTCCAATAAGGCAAGGGTTATTTTTGGTACGACGACCTAAAATTTGAGTTACACGTTCAATTTGTTGCTGCCTTCCGACAACAGGATCCAATTTGATTTATCTAAGATATATGTATATAGTGAAACTCAAAGTGCAATTAATGAATAAGTTGAGTCAATTATATAGAGGTATCAAGTAATGGTTAGTTAACTGTAGATAAATTAACTTAACTACCATATGCCAGGTGGCAGAGAGGCTTAAAAAACTTGTAACGGTGATAAGCTATAATGTGAGGTGCAGGTCCATAGTAGCCAATTAAATAAAATAATATAAGAATATGTGTGAAGTGTGATGCATGGACCACTAGAAAATAAAGTAAAGGATGGGGATTAAGGCACTCACAGCATGGTGGGATTCAGTGGTCCTGGTTGATGATGTTGTTGTTCTTGGGGAATAATTTTCTTGACCACTATAGTAGATTGATGAACTGTAGTAGCTGCTGGGCTCCACTGTCTCATTCTTGTTGCCACAACTGCTTTCACTTTTACCGTAATTACCTACAAACCAACCACTATTATATTACTCAAACTGCCTAAACATTCAAACTTATATTATAAAGCAAATTAAATATGTTCCCTCTATGTAGACAACATATATATTATCAATTATTGTTTGTACTATTCAAATGTGGGATCGTAGTACCTAAGTCAAATAAATTCAACTAGTATATATTTTATACTAACGAACCTGGTGCTCCATAATTTTTGAATCCCACCTCCTGCTTCCTTGAATCTCTCCCTCCAACCTAAATTTGTGCATGTCATATGTTACTTATATATATTCACATATAATACGATTATTAAATAAGATTTTTTTTGAATTAGAAATTGAATACTATATATATAACCTGTAGAGAGGTGCAAAATTAATATGCTTCAAGTAATTAAAGATTTTAAAAATTCATGATTGCTTGGTCAAATGCCGTGTATAGTAGAATAATTACAATATTGACCAAAATTATTAAGAGAGCTGGAGGTTATGTGAGAGAAAAAGTCTTAAATATGCTAATATTAACATTATTTGACTAAAGAAAAAAGGAAAAAAGGAACATGCAAGAGGAGAATCAACAATAAATGTTAAGAGGCATGCATACAGTGGAAGAAGGAAGGGGGAAAATATAGCCAAAGATGCTTGTGGAAGAAGATGACATGGTAGACGGATCCTTGGGACCAAAAAGATGATCAAAGTTGGTGGTGGAAGAGGATGATGAGGAAGAAGAAGCTTTCTTTTTGTTGTTGTCCATGAATGACAAGAGATTTTTGAACGACCCAAAGTACAAACTTGGTCAAAGTCTCACCATTGAAGAAGACTAGGAAAAGCCAATTACCTCCTCTGCTAACTTGGTCAAATTTGTGCCATACTCCTCCAAAGTCGGCATCTTATTGCTGCTACTACCTGAGCCTACAGTAGCACCAACACTGTCAGCACTCTCACCAACCATGTGGATAACCTGCATCCAACCTATAGATATTATAAGATTAAGAAAAAGAAGTTAAGATAAAAATATGCATATGTATCGAAAATATGTAGAAAGGAAGTAAACAAAGCCATAATACTAGCCTGAGTGCGAATATTAGCTGGATCAGCACCCAGGTTTTCAAGAACACGTGCTGCTACATGAAGAATTGAGGATTGATGGTTTAGAAGTTATAGTAAACTCTCGTTGCAAGTATAGTTACTAAACCAAGCAATCAACCTTTCTTACAAACGTTTTGGTTGTCACAAGTAACAAACCCTTTAAAATTGATAACCGAGTATTTAAACCTCGGGTCGTCTTCTCAAGGAATTGCAGGGAGGTGTTCTTATTATTGGTTAAAAGTTGTAAATTGGGGGTTTTGGAGTTTGGGCAATGGGCACAGGTATATTTATAAATTAAAGCAATAAAAATAAATAAGAGAATTTATGTAATTAAATTAAAAGCCTTGACCCGGAGAAGATTAATCGAAAGTTCTATCCTTGTTGGATTTCTCAAGATCAACTGATAATTGAAGGTTGTTTCTACCTAGTTATCCTGAATTGAGTAAAGGAAAGTCAAGTAAGTTGGAAGTCTACTGCTATTCACAAGTTCCAATCCTCACCCTTGTGTTTGGATTAGTGTTAGTGTTTAGAGAGCCAGCCAACAATAAACCCAATTACAATTTAACTCTTGAGTAATTCAACTCAAGGGTCTCCAAATATCAATTAACTCCAAAATCAAGTTAGGATCCAACTTAGAACATCAAACAATAGAAGAAGTGATAAATCTGAAATACCTCAATTATATTATATAAAATATTCAAATCTTAACATGGGAATTCATAAATTAAATTAGAAAAATAAATAAAAAAAATATTAAACCTGTGATTGCAGAAGATGAAATCCTAATCCTAATCCTAATCCTAAGAGAGAGGAGAGAACCTCTCTCTCTAAAACTACATCTAATCCTAAAATTGTGTATATGAAAGCATGATTATGAATGGATGCATTTCCCCACTTTATAGCCTCTAATATGTGTGTTCTGGGCTGAAAACTGGGTCAAAAACAGCCCAGAAATTGCTCCCAGCGATCTCTGTTACGTTCAGGTCGCGGGAAGGTGACGCGGAGGCGTCGTCCACGCGGTGGCGTGGATTGAAGTTCGCAGATGCGACGTGGGCACGTCATTCACGCGTTTGCGTCGCCTAACGTTGGGCAGCTATGGCAAATTATATATCAAATCGAAGCCCTGAACGTTAGCTTTCCAACGCAACTGAAACCGCATCATTTGGTCCTCCATGGCTAAAGTTATAGCCATTTGAGTGCGAAGAGGTCAGGCTGGACAGCTTAGTAATTTCTCCAACTTCTTGTATTCCTTCCACTTTTGCATGCTTCCTTTTCATCCTCTGAGCCATTCCTGCCCTGTAATCTCTGAAATCACTTAACACACATATCAAGGCATCTAATGGTAATAAGAGAGGATTAAACATAGGGAACTTAAGGCCAAAGAAGCTTGTTTTCAATCAAAGAACATAATTAGGAAGGCAAATGTAAAACCATGCAAATAGTATGAATAAGTGGGTAAAGAGTTGATAAAATCTACTCAATTGAGCACAAGATAAACCATAAAATAGTGGTTTATCAACCTCACCACACTTAAACAATAGCATGTCCTCATGCTAAGCTCAAGAGAAGCTATAAAGATGAAGAGGAATGGTAAAACATATGAAATGCAACCTATCTATATGAATGCAACTACATGCAAAATGTTTTTATCTACTTGGTTTAAAAATAAATAAGTTCTCCAAGACAAACATAAATCAGATTTCACTAATTCAAATTATACAATAAAAGACAAGTAAACTTGTAAGAAGATAGCTCATGAAAGCAGGGAACATAGAATTGAGCACTGAACCCTTACTGGTAGTGTATATCACTCTAACTCTCAAGTGTCTAGGGTCAATCATTCTACTCTTCTCTAGTCATGCTTTCTAAAATTTGTTCTTCACCTAACCAATCAACAATATTTAATATACCAATGCAAACATCATGAGGTCTTTTCAAGGTTGTAATGTGGCTAAGGTAAGGGTAAGGGTATATGTATATGGCTGAGTGAGCTTTAATATGAATCTTTGACTAACCTAAGCTCTCACCTAATATACATATACTCTATATACTGTTAAATTCATGCCTAACTACCCATAATTCCCACTTTTGTATGATTTCCATACTCATGTACCAAATTTTTGATATTTTTTTACTTTTATCACATGTGCATTGATCTTTTTATTAACTTAGTATTGGGGTAATTTTGTCCCCTTATTTATTTACTTATTTATTGAATATTTTTGGATTTTTCTCTTTTTTTTTGTAGAAAAATAAACATAACTTATCAATGCACATGGATTTTCCATTATTTTTCTATTTTGGTTTTTCATGAGTAGGTTCCCAAATTCCCAATATTCAAATAAATTAGAAACATGATACATTCCCTTATTAACCCAAGTTCCCACAGTTTCCCCACACTTAATTGTTGCACAATCCCTATCTTAAGCTAACCAAAGATTCAATTGGGATATTTAATTGTTTTTCTGCTTAAGGCTAGTGATGTGGTAAAATACAGAAGAAATGGGGATTAAAAGGCTCAAAGTGGCTGACAAGGGTGATTTAAAGGGTAGGCTTATTTAGGATAAGTGAGCTAAAATCAAACAATGGTCTCAATCATATGCAAGCATGTAAATGCACTAAATAATGGACATATAAATTGGAACAAAATATAGATTACAATCATAGAGAAGGAAACACACAGGAATAAAATATTTATGGTTAAATAATGTAACCATATAAATAAGCTCAAATCTCACAGGTTGTGTGTTCTTTAGCTCAAAAACCATGTTCCAAATACAACTTCAAACAAATTTAACAAAAAAATTTTTCAATTTAAATTAGTGAAATACTATAAAAATTTCTTGAAAAAGAAAATATTACTTCATCCAAGTAGTAACTAAATGCACAAAAATCAAATAAACATGCAATTGACCATGCAAATGCAACAATGAACAAACAAAAAAAAAATAAAACAATGGTGTTGAAAAGAAGAAAATAGCTAACCCATGGAGATCGGTATTGACCTCCCCACACTTAAAGATTGCACCGTCCTCGGTGCATGCTGAGATGTGCAGGTGGACGGGTTGTTCCAACTGATGCTTTTTTTTCAAGGATTGTGCAGATGGACTTGTTTGTCTCCCCTTTTAGAATTTTTTCCCTTTTTCCGTCTTTGGTGGCCAGCCTAATAGAAGAGAAAAAGAAGAAAAGTAACCCAAAAGATAGAAAATAAATAAAATATGGGTGTTGATGCCAAATGATAAGGGTCTCATTTACATGGAAGCTTCAACATGTACGTGAGAAAATAATAGAAGCCATGGCATACCAGTGGTGCAAAATTTGCAACAATGGGGAAGAGAGTGGGTAATGAAAGACAATGTAAGTTCATGTCAATACAAAAGGAATATCAGTAATATAAAAATTAGCATTGATTTAAATAATATTACCCAATCAGAATAAAACAAGTCATGAAGCACCAAAATAATACCAGAAAAGATATAACAGTTGAATAAGAACATTTGAACACCAATGGTAAAATAATAAATTTAGAAAAGAAAAATAAAAATATGCAATGAATGAAAGTATGCAAATAAATTAAAGAAAATAAAATAAAATGAAAGATAAGAAGAATGAGAAGGGAAAGAAAGAAAGAAGAAGTAAGTAAGAAAGGAGGGAGATGAAATTAGGATTGGGGAAGAAAAGATAAGATAAGTGGCAAATCAGGAAAGCCGTGCAGCGCAATCGACGCGGTCGCGCGACTTGCGCTTATACTGATTGACGCGGTCGCGTCGGTCACGCGGTCGCGTGACCCGTTTTATGCCACTGGCGCGAGGGCAGCCTCGCACTCGCACAACTCTCTGTTCAAAATCATTAATTGCCAAATATTGGGTGACGCGATCGCGTGGGGCATGCGATCGCGTGAGTGGTCAATGATTGGGATGTGACGCGGTCGCGTCGGTCACGCGGCCGTGTGGAAAGGATTATGCGTCCAGCACCAATCCAGCACCACTCTAGCACAACTTTCGGTCGTGCACCCATTTTTACGTCGAAGTCCAGGTCACGCGGCCGCGTGAGTGATGCGGTCGCGTGGGAGGCCAGTATTCCCACTCGATGCGGACGCGTCAACGACGCTGCCGCGTCGCGTGCGTGCTTTTTTTTTTTTTGATGCAGTATGCAGAGTGCAAAATGATATGGATGTTTTGAGTAATTCCAGGTTCAATGAAATAAAATAAAATAAAACTCAAAAACAAACAAAACAGACTAGAATTAAAACTGAAAAAGGGACGATCATACCATGGTGAGTTGTCTCCCACCTAGCACTTTTAGTTAAAGTCCTTAAGTTGGACATTTGGTGAGCTCTCTATTATGGTGGCTTATGCTTGTATTCATCCAAGAATCTCCACCAGTGTTTGTGCTTCCAGTAACCTCCGGGATCCCAAACTAGGCGTGTGAAGCCCTTAAGAAGCTTCAAACAGATTCTTAGGCTCCAGGGGTGACAAATGCCAGAGCAGATTCCAGGATCCCAAACCTTGCTTTTACACCCATTTTTGTCGGGATCTGTATTTTTCCAGCCGGGTGATAAGTAATTTGAATTCTCACTGCAGCTACCAAACAGCTTTCTAGACCCATTCAATTGAGCTCTACACCAACCTTTGCGTTTAAACTTAAAGCTTCCAACCATAATGAACTTTGCAGGATAATTCTTACCACTGACCATCTTCCTCTTACTCTTAATGTCACAAAGAGCTCTAAGTTGACCATCCATCTCCAGTAGCCCATATTCAAGTGGAATTAGAAAGCTAAGGGATATGAATTTTACCCACGTGAATGTTGTGAAGGATGATGGCAACTTAGGGGGAGGGGTCTCCAATAACTTTGGCAAGGTGATTTCAAGCTCCACTCCCTTGTGCTCTTTGACAACTTCCACCTATTTGCAAGCTTCTTCAATTTCAACCTGTTCCTCTTGGTAGCTTTCTTCTAATTCAATCTTCTCTTCATTACTTACCAAGGGCATGGGAGGTTGTGCTTCTTCTTCTTGAATCTCCATCTCTTGATCAACCTCTTCCAAGTCCTTAACCATGATATGCCTTGGAGGTTGTACACTCTCCTCAACATCAACATCAAACACCGTGGAAGGAGGCTCTGTGACTAGACTTTCTAATGGAGGTACAGTATCTCTTAAGTCTGCAACCACTTCTTCCTTTTTAATAATTTTTGCTTTGTCCAATTGTTTAAGTATAAAATCATACTCATCCTCGATGATTTTCTTTCCATGACAACTCCTTTCAACTACTCTTTCATCTTCAAGGGTCTCTCCTACCTTTACCCGTAGGGCCTCCTCTAGCTCTTGATGAAGTATGGATTTGCGAAGATGATTTCTTCTTTCCTATTCCATATCAATAGCATAATTTGGATCATCTTGCTCTTGGATTGATGGATGTGGGTGCTCTTCCATGGAGGGTGGTGATGGGATGAAAAGATCATTATGTGGTTGAAAAGGAAGTGCACTAGAGCTTGAGGGTTGAATCACTACAAGAAAAATACCCATTCAGCCACACTTTTTTTAAGCTACATTTGAAAAACGTAGCCTATTCTATGAATAGGCTACGCTTTTCTCCGTGTTGCCTTTTTATAAGAGAAAAGGATACATAATTGTGGCATCATTTAAAAAGTGTAGCCTTAGGTATTATAGAAATCACTTATAAAGCGTAGCCATAGGTTAATATCTATAGATTCACTTTTTCTATCAAAGAGGGCGCTTTTAGAAGGTAGCCTATTTGTTAAATTTTGGGTGTGTTTTAAAAGTGATGCCTAATGTATCTAAAGCCAAATACACCCACAACACTTAGTAATTTTTTTCCTCCTTATCACTAAATCACATTCACGTTCCAGCACGGCAGCACCCTCACTTTCGCAACTCACCCTAACCCTAACTCACCTTCGCCACGCACCCTTTCACACACACACCCAGATCCGAGTGAATGAGTGAACCAGAGGGAGGAGAGGAGGAAGACAGAGATGAGAGCGCGAGCGAGAGACCAGAGAGTGAGAGGGGGTCACCGCCGCTGCAGCCGCCGCCATCACCGTCGTGGAGGAGGGAGTCCAGAGGAGAGAGAGAGAAAGATGATTCGCAGACTAAATGGAGAGAAAGGACGAAGACGCGACGCGAGAGAGAAGGAGGCTGTTCCGCCGTGCACTATGGTCGCTCCTGGGGTCAATTGAAGCCGCCGCCGCTGCTAGGGCTTGCCGTGCTCCTGTCCTCACTTTCGGCTTCTACGATTTACTTCCTGTTCGTACTCCCAACCCCGCTCTCTCTCCAACTTTCATTTCATTCTCATTTCAATTTCAATTTCAATTTCGATGTCTCTGCAGGCGTTTCATCAGTGCCGTTTTCGACGCCAAGGGTGCGGATGCAATTCTCTCCTTTGAAAAGTTCTGCTGCAATATCCCCAGACCTCTTCTTCAGGTTCCGGTTTCTATTTGGATTACTTTTCTCAATTCGATTTTGATCCATCTGCTAATTAATTGGGTTGATTAATACCAGATCATATATCTCGCCATAATCTGTTCAACATATTATTTCATTGTAAAATCTTGTTTAACAGATCATATATGATTAATGTGAATGAAGAACACTAGGTTGAGTTAAATTGAATTGAATCATGGATAAGACATAAGAGCATGTTAGCTGGTTTGGAATCACTTCCAGAAGCTTATCAGCAAAGAATAGTGTCCATGATGGAAGAAGTTAGCTGGTAAACATCATTGCTGGATTCTAAATAAATCAATATCTGTTATGTATCATGTTATTAAGATGTGGACACATGTATCTTATGTTAACATTTTAGTCAACGTGAATAACCTTATTATTATTATTATTATCAAATAGTAATGGTATATTAGTTTAGCTAAGTAATAAGTGAGTTTTTATTTTTAGTTATTTGATTACATGTTCTATCTTATAACCCCAAAATCATGTTCACCCCAATTAAATTGTACAAAGCTTGTTGCTGCGACACTGAATAAAAATATGCTATAAAAATTCAGCTAATGATAAATTCTGTCTTGTTAAATTATTTTAGATTTTGATTTTGATGCATTCACCTAATCATCCTTTAAGTCTTGTTTGTTTATACTGATGCTTCTTGAAGGGTTAATTCATCAATAAGAATGGCTTTGCATGGTTGCTATTGTCACCATATAAAGTTGACAAATCATAGAAGAACACCAAACTCCTTCAGCTTCTCATCCTCCATTTCGAATCCCAAGTTTCCAAAGAATAAAAGGGGACAGCGTGATTCATCAGAGAATGATGCATATCCCAGGTTCCTGGTTGTAATGCGTCAGACAGAATTGCCTGCATCAAATTCAAAGTATGGTACCAATGGAAAAGCTGTTAGAATGGTACCCTCAAGTGAGGTAGTGAAGAGAAGCACACTGTCAGATAATAAGGTGAAGACAGTGAATGGTGCAAAACAAAATGTTAATGGAGCAGCAACTATTGTAAAAAGAGATGTTAACCCACCCTTGACCAAGGCAGTGAAATCAAGAACCTCTGTAGAACTTCCACCGCTGGAGGAGCTCAAGGTTTTGCCCTCGGGTGAAGGCTTCAGTTGGGCTAATGAGAATTACAGTTCTTGGCAGAGATCTATTGATGTTTGGTCTTTTGTGCTTTCTTTGCGTATTCGGGTTCTATTGGACAATGCAAAATGGGCATATATTAGAGGCTTCACAGAAGATAAACAGGTTGGTTCTTACACTTCATTAATTAGTGCTGCTAGAAAACCAATTTTAACTTTCTTGCAGCACTCAGATTCAGACATAAGACTATTTTACTTGTGTTTGTTTTTTGCTGATTGGAATTTGTTTGGTTACATTTTTATTTAGAAAAGCAGAAGGCGGAAAACAGCGTCGTGGTTAAGGGAGCGTGTGTTGCAGCTTGGTCCAACTTTCATCAAGCTTGGGCAGTTATCATCAACAAGGTTAGATCTATTTCCACGTGAATTTGTGGATGAGCTAGCAAAGTTGCAGGTATAGATTCTTTGACATGAAATGGTAAGTGTTGATTCTTAGATCAATGTATTCTGAATATAAGATTGTTCTTGATAGGACAAGGTCCCTGCCTTCTCTCCAAAGAAAGCAAAAAGCTTCATTGAGAGTGAATTGGGAGCTTCCATTAGCTTACTGTTTAGGGAGTTCGAAGATCGGCCAATAGCCGCTGCTAGTCTTGGTCAGGTAGCATAAGATCAGCCTGCTGCTTACTTTCTCTGAGGATTGATATGATCCAGTAATGATCTTAATACTGTTTAGGTTCATCGTGCTATCCTGCATTTAATTTTATGTTCTTTGCTGATAAGCTTATCGAGCATGTTAGCTGGTTTGGAATCCTTTAAGCTATGTACCTACCTTATTTTAATTTAACTTTTTTACACAAGACAGCTATAAGAAATACTTGATTACAAGTAAAGCAAGTTGATTCCTTAGTGCCAAACAGAGTTGGAGTTTTGGTTCCAATTTTAGAGTTGTCTTTAGGGATTATTGAGTAACTTTTTAACTTTGAATTTGCTAGTATATTTCTTATAGGAAGGGCGTCTTTGGGAATTGGGAAGGGTATATTAAATTGTGACTAAAAGGAAACCTTTTTACTAGTATACTTTGTGGCAGGATTTATTGTAACTTTGAATCTCTCAATGATTTTTATTGTTGCTTTATGATGTGGAGGCTGCTGTGAGTTATGAGATTGGAGTCATTTTCAGGTTTGATTTGCATTATTTAATTTTCTATAGCGAATGTGATTTCTTTTCAAGTAGGTGCTTCTCTATGTGGATGAGAAGAAAATAGCAGCTTGGTATAAGAAGTGAGGACCTAGAAGATTCATTGGAGTTGTTGATAAAGGCTTGTAGCATGTCCCTTTCATTTCCAAGGCTTGTGATTCCAGCAGCAATCTATGGTATTTCGGTTCTATCCCATCAGTATTTTACCAATGATTTCTTTGATTTTCAGGTAAAATTTGAAATTTATGCTATAAAATATTTGAAGTGCACATTACTAGACAGAACACATTCTCATTTGCATTAATATATATCGTTCATTTCAACTTGTGCCGGTCATATTTGGGATGTTTGTGTACAAGGCTGCAGTTCTAGTTCAAGTTTATAGAGACAATGAAGACTTGCAATTAGTATTTTCAGAAAATGACTTAATTGAATGATATTTTATTTGAAGAGAAATGAAGAGAGCTACAACCAAAGCTATTCACTGCTTAAAGTCCTTCAAATTTTAATGGTTGAGGCCATTGTTGGCATAGTTAGAGTTGGTCAATTGGTTCTAATAATTACCAGAGGATGCAGCTTTGATATGTCCAGTTTTTATTTTAATTTGTTCATTCCAATTTAAGATTCCAATCATAGTTCTCTATTAATGAACTGAGTTTGATTGAGTTGCAAAAGTATTATATGTAATGTAATATGAATGCAGGCAATAATTAGGGGTGTGACATGGCTTCTACATTATTTTTGGAATGTACACAATTAGCATGTTTATTTGATTCTCGATTTGGTAGTGAATTTGTTTAAAGTTATTTATTATGATGATGAATTATTGATTTGCTGCAGATTGAGCATTAAGATCCAGTTGCATCTGATGCATTCCATGAATGGTAACCGCCAATGATTCAGATTGAGTCTCCATTTGGAACTGGGAACACCGCCAATGTTGATCTGCTCTCTGCTCGCCCAGTCTTCGTCACTACCTTTATAAGTAAGTGATATGCATTCAAAATACCTGAAAACTTTTAATGATGTTAAAGTTTAAGATTGATTTGAATATTGATCCATTTGCTTGATCTAAATATCTATTGACATGTTATAATCTTCTAGATGTTGTTCTTTGTTATTATTAACAAAGTCTCTGTTGCAATGGTGGATCATGTAAATTTGATTAAAGTGTTGTCAGAATTTTGTTGAAAATTGACAAAAAGAGGTAAGAATTAGGATGTTAGAATTGAGGTTGTGACTAATTGAATGATGATGATGCCGAAAATTCTGATTGTTAGAGTGCAGAATTCATGTGTAAATTCACTTTGCTTGTTTTGTTATTTTTGAAGTTGCAATTTGACTTTTCAACTGTAGTTGAATGAGTGATTTTCTTATAGTGAGAAGATTAATATGTTAATTATTTTTTTCTTGTTGCATTTTTTTCAAATGATAATCATTTTTTTATATAATTATGCAGGATAATTTTGGAGATGTGAATGAAGATTGAGATATTTATCATGATAGTTTATTGGCAAAGATAGAGTGTTCGAAATTGAAAGATGTATGGTTGATGATGATGTCTTTTATTAGAAGATACATTTATATGATATAATATTTTGGTCATTCCTAGTTTATTAGTAGTAAACTCTAAGTACATTATATGAGTATGCTTATTCTAGTTTGAGATATATGAATACTCATAATTATGATTATCCCAATATTTTTGGTTCATTATATAATTATATTTTGTTTCAGGATAATTTTTATTGTTTAAAAATTATTGTATGGTATTATTATATATGTATATTTTTATTTTATAATAATTAACTAATTTAATTAAAAATACAGGATTATATATAATTATATTCTCAAATATTATATTTTAGATAAAAACTATTAGAAATTTTTGTTTATATATATATATTTAAAAAAAAAAAGAGGAACAAAATGCTACACTTATATAGAGTAGTTATAGGTATACAAATAAAAAAAGAGGGACCTAAGGCTACACTTATAAAAAGTAGTCATGGTATACAATGTGGCTACACTTTACAGGTGATGCAGTAGTGTTGAAAAGCGTAGCCTATTCTGGCAAAAATGGAAGCTGAAAAGCGTAGCCTTTGGTCCTGGATAGCATCACTTGAAAAGCGTACCCTATTCTCAAATGCCAAAAGCGTAGCCTTTGGTGCAGAAAAGTGTAGCCTTTGAGAATAGGCAACGGCCGAATAGGAATCACCCCAAAAAGCGTAGCCGTAGTCCAAAAAGCGTAGCCGTAGCCTAAGGCATCATTTTTTTTCACTTTTGGCTACACTTTTCAAATGTACTTGAATGGGTGTTTTTCTTGTAGTGAATATTGGAGGTAGAGGGTTGGTTCATGCGGGATATAAGATTTTGGAGTATAGAGGTGAGACCAATGATGTTAGAGATGAGTGTATTGTTATCCAATGGAGGTTGGGGTGGATCTATGTATGGCTCATTCGGTTCATAGGGTGGTTGGTATGGTGGATGTGGGTTAGGGTCATATGGAGGTAAATGGTGGAAAGGGGCTTGTGAGTTTGGTGGTTCAAAGGTATGTTGTGGAGGTGGTTCATAAGCACAGGGTGGGGCTTGTTGGTAATTACAAGGGGGTCCACCATATCTATCACCATATCCATCTTTGATTGCTTAGACCTTGATGCATATTCCTGTTATAGCTTCCACTCTTTTCAACAGATTTAGAACCAAACTCAAAGCGAGAGGGGTGAGAATTCATGGTAGCTAATAAAAATTAAAAACGAAAATAAAAATAAATTTAAATTAAAAGGTTATTGAAACTAAAATTTTTGAATTTGAAAATTAAATTTTGAAATTTGAATTTTAAATTTTGAATTTTGAAATTTTGAAATTTGAAATTTTGAGTTTTAAATTTTGAATTTTTGAATTTAATGAGGAAAGAGAAAAACAATAAAATGAAACCAAACTTAAAATTTTTAGATCAAAACGAAGAAAACAACTAAGAACAACTTGAAGGTCAAGATGAACACGAAGAACAACTTGAAGATCAAGATGAACACCAAGAAATTTTAGAAAAAAAATTTTTAATAACTAAATAAAAACCAATAACCTCTTAATTTATGAAAAAGCAAAAATAAAAAAACAAAAATAAAAACAAATAAACAAGCAAAAAGTAAATATTTAAAATAACCAATAATAAGGCACACGTTTGCAATTCCCCGGCAACGGCGCCATTTTGAAGAACTGAGGATTGATGGTTTAGAAGTTATAGTAAACTCTAGTTGCAAGTATAGTTACTAAACCAAGCAATCAACCTTTCTTACAAACGTTTTGGTTGTCACAAGTAACAAACCCCTTTAAAATTGATAACCGAGTATTTAAACCTCGGGTCGTCTTCTCAAGGAATCACAGGGAGGTGTTCTTATTATTGGTTAAGAGTTGTAAATTGGGGGTTTTGGAGTTTGGGCAATGGGCACAGGTATATTTATAAATTAAAGCAATAAAAATAAATAAGAAAATTTATGTAATTAAATTAAAAACCTTGACCCGGAGAAGATTAATTGGAAGTTCTATCCTTGTTGGATTTCTCAAGATCAACTGATAATTGAAGGTTGTTTCTACCTAGTTATCCTGTACTGAGTAAAGGAAAGTCAAGTAAGTTGGAAGTCTACTGATATGCACAAGTTCCAATCCTCACCCTTGTGTTTGGATTAGCGTTAGTGTTTAGAGAGCCAGCCAACAATAAACCCAATTACAATTTAACTCTTGAGTAATTCAACTCAAGGGTCTCCAAATATCAATCAACTCCAAAATCAAGTTAGGATCCAACTTAGAACATCAAACAATAGAAGAAGTGATAAATCTGAAATACCTCAATTATATTAAATAAAATATTCAAATCTTAACATGGGAATTCATAAATTAAATTAGAAAAATAAATAAAAGAAATATTGAACCTGTGATTCCAGAAGATGAAATCCTAATCCTAATCTTAATCCTAAGAGAGAGGAGAGAACTTCTCTCTCTAAAACTACATGTAATCCTAAAATTGTGTATATGAAAGCATGATTATGAATGGATGTATTCTCCCACTTTATAGCCTCTAATCTGTGTGTTCTGGGCTGAAAACTGGGTAAAAAACAGCCTAGAAATGGCTCCCAGCAATCTCTGTTACGTTCAGGTCGCGAGAAGGTGACGTGGAGGCGTCGTCCACGCGGTGGCGTGGATTGAAGTTCGCAGATGCGACGTGGGCGCGACATTCACGCGTTCGCGTCGCCTAACGTCAGAGCAGCTATGACAAATTATATATCAAATCGAAGCCCCGGACGTTAGCTTTCCAAGGCAACTAGAACCACATCATTTGGAAATCTGTAGCTAAAGTTATAGCCGTTTGAGTGCGAAGAGGTCAGGCTGGACAGCTTAGCAATTTCTCCAACTTCTTGTATTCCTTCCACTTTTGCATGTTTCCTTTCCATCCTCTGAGCCATTCCTGCCTTGTAATCTCTGAAATTACTTAACACAGATATCAAGGCATCTAATGGTAATAAAAGAGGATTAAACATAGGGAACTTAAGGCCAAAGAAGCATGTTTTCAATCAAAGCACATAATTAGGAAGGCAAATATAAAACCATGCAAATAGTATGAATAAGTGGGTAAAGAGTTGATAAAATCCACTCAATTGAGCACAAGATAAACCATAAAATAGTGGTTTATCACTACACCTTCACCCTCACGAAGGAGACCAAGAAGCAAGTGTTCAGATCTAATATATTTGTGACCTGCAAGTTAGTCAATGTTAATCAGGGTAATTCATCCAATCCTCTGCTCCTTTACTTTGTTCATCCAATTCAAAAATCAAAACTCATCAAACCTTAACTGACTCTTCAAATGAAAAATAAATAACAATTACAAAAATTTGGGGAAAATAATATGATATTGACCCAATTTAACCAAATTATTCCTACCACATTTCAGGCTACATTAAGTCAATAACAACAATAACAAAAAAACTAATGATTTTTTTGAAGCTGAAAACAACAAAAATATCATATCCTTCAGCATTGGCTATCCCATCAGTGCACAACTTCTTATTGAGAAATGAAGTTGGTATTTGACCAGAGAAGCCATTGTGACTTACATTAAGATTCTGAATGGTGCTGGAAAGTGTAAGTGAAGGAGTGATGCTACCATTGAAATTGTTATGAGAAAGAGACAATACCATTAGGAATTCAATCAATTCATGGCCAACAAATCTTAAACATAGCCCTTGCATGCTGCAAGTTACTCCCTCATGGCTTGAACATAAGCCCTCCTACTTTCAAAAACACCATATATTAATTAAGTTAATTAACTCTCAATTTAAACCCAACATATATATTACTCGGTTTATTAATTAATTTGATTACTCGGAGAGTATGAAATTGATCGAGAAGGTGATTCAGGTAGCATAGAACAGATAAACTTGTCTGCAATAGAGATGATGAACGGCTTATTATTCCAAGAGTTACTACTATTACTAACCATAACTTGTTGTTAAACAAAAACATATTAATTAATATTCAGAATAATTAGAGGAAGATTACGACTTAGTTAATTATTATATATTGTACCTTCTTGAATTTCCAGTACACTAATATAACAATTTGATTGATATCTTCACTAAAGGTGATAGTGAAAAATTTACATAAACTCACATACTAAAACTGTTCATACTTTGTCAAAAGAGATTATTGCATTAGACTTTTGGTGACTTCAAGAAAATTTTTATTTTGTATATTCTCAAATCATACTCTCTTAAATTATACTATGTCCAAATTTCTCTAAGATATAAGATATATAGTAACATAAAATTTTGTCAGGCATTTCTTCGAACACCTTAAATGCACTTCCAAATTTCTCTAAGATATAAGATATATAGTAATAATCAGGTAAGAGAACTAGCATGAAAGACTTGTGAACCTATCAAATCAACCTTTTCATTTCCAAAATTATTGAAATGAGTAGTGAAGCATGAGATTAACAAAAGGCACAATTTTCAGAAGACATGGATTCAATTCAACGAGATTAACTTTAGACACAAGAACACAAGCATAAAACAATAGATTATATGCTACATACCTTAAGAGTTTCCAATTCAGATCCTAGAGTAGAGAACTCACATTGACGGTGACTATACCGTGACGAAGGCTTTGATGATAGTGGCTGAAGAGAGATCGAAGAGTCAGAGCAAGAGATTGAAGAGGATTAAAAGTTGGATTCAAAACTTCAGAGCAGAACACGCGATTGTGGTTTCCATCTTGAGGAGAGATCGAAGAGGCAGAGGAAGAAATTGAGGAGGATGGAGACGAGATTTCACATTTCAAAGCACTGAGAGCGAGAGTGAGATGTGGTTTCATTTTGAAAATTAACTAAGAATAGAATAGGTAACACTTTTTGTAACTTAAAAAAAATAAATATATTTGCTAACATATGAGTATAAATGTTACTTAGAATTTAATTTTATGATAATTACTAACATTTTAATAAATGTTAACATATAAATGTTACTAAAAGTCTAAAATGTAGCAGTGTCTATAAGTTGTTGAAAGTAGCGCCTAGAATCATTTTCTTGATAGGAAATAGTTTGGCCAACGGTTAACACTACTTACCTCTGAGTCTCTTGTATTCTAATCAAAGAAAAGTTTCTTCTTCAGTTTCTTGGTCACCCTCTGAGACTCAAACTTCACCTTTCTTGACATACCCTTTGATGGATATTTTTGGAAAACAAATTCCAAACACAAAAATCTAACCGGCAAGTGCACCGGATCGCATCAAGTAATAATAACTCACGGGAGTGAGGTCAATCCCACAGGGATTGAAGGATTGAGCAATTTTAGTTTAGTGGTTGATTTAGTCAAGCGAATCAAGATTTGGTTGAGAGATTTGTGATTTGCAGAATTTAAATTGCATAGAAAGTAAAGGGAATGGGTAATTGGCATGAAATTAAAGAGAACTGAAATTTAAAGTGCTGAATCTTAAAGAACAAGAAATTAAATGGCAGAAACTTAGAACGCAAGAAATGTAAATTGCAGAATCTTAAAGTGCAAGAAATGTAAATGGCTTGAATTGTAAAGGGAATTGGGAATTGGATTTGCAGAAATTAAACAAGGAAAAGTAAAATTGCAACAAGCAGAGAAGTAAAGGATGACTTGAATTGAACCGGATCTTAAAACAGAAATGTAAATGAGCTTGAAAGCAGTAAACAGAGAATTGAAAATGGGAAATCCGGATCTCAGGACCCAAGAGACTAGATAACCAAGTCTAGATCTCAATGCCTTCCTAGATCCAACAAGAACAATTGCAAAGGAATTGTAAATTTCAGAGAAAGTAGATGAAGAAGCAATTAACAGAAATTTAAATTCAATTGTGCAGTAAAGAAACAAAGAGGTCTCGGGATGAGATTGAAACAGAATTCCTTCAATTCTCCAACCCAAGATCCAAGACAATTGTAATTGAAATTGAAAGCAAGAAAACTAAGAGGAAGGGAATTCAATTCTCCTTCCCCGATACTTAGAAATTAAAATTCACTCAACACCAAAAGCTCTCCGAAAACTCTCTATGAAAACTAAAAGGAAAGCTCCCTGAAAAACTTAAATCCTATGCTATTTATACACTTTCTTCAAATGGTCTTCAAGCCTTCAATTGGGCATTTGCTCTTGATGGAATTGGGTTGATAGAGGCCTTGGTTGATTGCTCTTGGAGTTTGGAGAAGAACCGAATTGAACCGGGTTTGGAATCATGAAAGCTTGAGTAAAAGTTTGAGTAAAAGTTTGAGGCAAACTTTTACTCAAACTTTTCACATCAGCCACCCTATTTTGCTGATACCAACGTTTGGGCAAAAGTTTGGGGTCAAACTTTTGCTCAAACGTTGGCCTCCCCTTGCACACTCATGGCGCCAACATTTGCCAAAAAGTTAGAGGCAAACGTTGGTGCAAACTTTTGCTCTCCAGGGTGTGTTGTTCATGCGCCAACGTTTGCCAAAAAGTTTGAGGCAAACGTTGGCGCAAACTTTTGCTCTCCAGGGTGTTGATTTGTGATGCCAAAAGTTTGCCAAAAAGTTTGAGGCAAACTTTTGCTCAAGCTTTTTGCCCAAAAGTTTGCACAAAAGTTTGAGACAAACTTTTGCTCCAGCTTTTTGCCCAAAAGTTTGCCCAAAAGTTTGAGGCAAACTTTTGGTCAAGCTTTTTGCTCCCTGGTTCGTTTTCAATTAATCCAAAAGTTTGAGCTAAAGTTTGAGGCAAACTTTTGCTCAAACTTTTTGTCCTCTCTTCCTCCTAGCCATTCCTTCTTGCTTCAACCTTTCTCCAAGCTTTCTTCACCTATCATCAATCAACCAAACACATCAAAGCTATGCTCAAAATCATGAGATATTCATTCTCTCATAATATGTGACAATTATAGCATAAAACCTCATGAAATTGCATTAATTCATCTATGGTTGATTAAATCAAAGGAAGCATGAAAATCTACCCAATTAGCTTGCTTATGGCTCAAGAAAGTGCATAAATCAATTGAAAATAAAAGAAAAAGGCTAGTGAAACTAGGCTAAGATGACTTGTCATCACAACACCAAACTTAAAGCTTGCTTGTCCCCAAGCAAGAAATGATTTATTGAGAAGAAAGAATGAAATGGAAGAGGATGTTCATGCTAGTAGAGTGTTATTGGTAGTTCATGGGGTTTTATGTGGATATGTAAACACTCACCTCTTATTGACTCTTAAGCCTAGAAAGTCTCCTTCAAGCTTCAAGTAACATACTGCTATGACCTCTCATTATTTCTTTATCCTTGGCTATTATTTTGTTCATAAGCTTTATTTGAGTGTCATGTGTAGCAAGTTCATTTCCTTTTCTTTATACTTGACACATTATTCACTATAGACACTTGGCTCACATTCCTTCTTAGAACATTGATGCCCAGCACCTCTTTGGGCTACTAAATGCCTTGTAGTTAGGTTGCTCTTGATAGTGGACTTTCAGCTGATGATCCCGGGTTAGTTAACCCAAGTCATCAAGTGTTGATGCACTCCAAAGAGCTTAATAATCCAAGCAGATCCTAATACAAAGACACCACAGGCATATATTCTAAGGTTCAAGCTATTGGTGTCCAGCTTTGTTTCTTTTTGTTTTTCTTTTGTTCTGCCACTCTTTGGCTATTTCTTTTTCTCCCCTTTTTTTTTTCTTTCTTTTTGTTTTTCTTTCTAACCAAGGATTTTTATTTGATTGAGATTCATAGACAGTAGGCCACTTTATACTTAGAAGGAGACATCCTAGTTCTTTTATTCACTAAAGTGAGCTATTATACAATCACACACACACACCACCACTTACTTTTATTGTACTCCTATCTAACAGAGAACTATCTCACTTCACATTCAAACATTTCTTTTATTGAATTGAAAATGCAGGGGACAAAGCATGCTTTTTGTTCAGTGAAAGTAAACACACAAGCACACACATAGACTAGCTTACTTATTCTAAGAGTGATTCTACTTGTATTAGATGAACACTTTAACAAAACACAAGTCAAAACATTTTTCAACAGTAAGAGTTAAGTGTAAATACAACCTATTGGTTTGCAGTTCCTTTGTCCTTCCTTCTGTTGTGCCCTTTTGAGTTATGATGCATAATGTCTTCAAATGGTGGTGAATTCCCTGCATAATTCTCAAAAGTTGCTTGCTTCTCAAGCCCTTAGATGACCAGTTAGTATGCATGAATTGATTGTGGCTTGTGGATTCAATTTGGTGTGGGAACACCAAACTTAATTTCTTGCCACTTTTCTGGATACAGCAGGTTAACTCTAGGCAAAATTTTGTGTCCTTGCAATACATATTAATTATTCAACATTTTTATTGAAAAAAGCTATGAAAAGAAAACTACCTCAGGTTGGGTTGCCTCCCAACAAGTGCTCTTTTATTGTCACTAGCTTGACATCTTTCAATTCCTTTCAAGAAGGCAGTAGGTTCTGGACTTCTTTTTCCTTATCCCATTGTCCTCCCAAATACAGCTTTGCTCTGTGACCATTTGCTGTGAATTGGTTCTTTGTTGCTTCATCTAGCAGTTCAATACTCCCATAAGGAAAAACCTTTGTTACCAAGTATGGACCAGTCCACTTTGACTTCAGTTTGCCAGGGAAAATCTTAAGCCTTGAATTATACAGGAGCACTTGCTGTCCTGGCTTGAATTCCTTCTTTGTGATCTTCTTGTCATGCCACCTCTTAGCTCTTTCCTTGTATATCTTAGCACTCTCATAAGCTTCTATCCTGAATTCATCTAACTCATTTAGTTGCAACAACCTTTTTTCTCCTACAGCTTGGGAATCAAGGTTGAGGAGTTTAGTGGCCCAAAAAGCTCTGTGTTCAAGCTCTACAGGGAGGTGGCAGGATTTGCCATACAATAGCTGAAAGGGTGACTTGCCAATAGGAGTTTTGAAAGCTGTCCTATATGCCCATAATGCATCTTCTAGCTTCCTAGCCCAATCTTTTCTTGTGCTTCCCACTGTTTTCTCTAGGCTCTTCTTTAATTCCCTATTTGCTAGTTCAGCCTGGCCATTAGTCTGAGGGTGGTAAGGTGTGGCCACTTTATGGATTACTCTATATTTGTGGAGGAGCTTCTCCATCTGTTTGTTGCAAAAGTGACTACCACCATCACTGACAAGACCCTTGGGCACTCCATATCTTGTGAAAATGTGCTTTTTAAGGAATTGGAGGACAATCTGTGCATCACAGGTGGTCGTGGCTATGGCTTCCACCCACTTTGAGACATACTCCACTGCGACTAAGATATATCTGAAAGAATAAGAAGGGGGAAAGGGCCCCATGAAATCAATTCCCCATAGATCAAATAATTCCAGTTCCAAGATGAAGTTTTGAGGCATCTCATTCCTTCTTGTTAATCCTCCTGCTTTCTGGCATTCATTACATTGCTGAACATATTCTCTGGCATCCTTGAAGTTAGTTGGCCAATAGAAGCCGCTCTGCAATATCTTTGCAGCTGTTTTCTCTGGGCCAAAGTGTCCACCATAAGCTGAACCATGGCAGTGCCACAGGATATCCCTCATTTCACTCTCAGGGACACACCTTCTAATTACTCCATCAGAACATCTCTTGAACAGGAAGGGTTCATCCCATAAGAATTTCTTTCCCTCATGGATTAACTTCTTCACTTGTTGCTTAGAGAACTCTTGAGGTATCTTCCTTCCCACTTTGTAGTTTGCTATGTCAGCAAACCAAGGTGCTTGCTGGATCTGCAACAGGTGCTCATCTGGGAAGCTTTCATTCATGGGTTGAGAGGTTTTTTTGAATTGCTTCATGTGGTAGTCTCGACAAATGATCAGCAACCCGGTTTTCAGTGCCCTTCCTATCTCTTACCTCAATGTCAAACTCTTGTAGGAGCAATATCCACCTGATAAGTCTAGGTTTAGCATCCTGTTTTGACATCAAATACTTAAGTGCAGCATGGTCAGTATAAACCACAACTTTGGATCCTATCAAGTATGATCTAAACTTATCAAATGCATAAACTACAGCTAGCAACTCCTTCTCTGTTGTGGTGTAATTTTTTTGGGCCTCATTCAACACTTTACTTGCATAGTATATGACATGATGTAAGTTTCCCTTCTTTTGCCCAAGTACAGCACCAATTGCAAGGTCACTTGCATCACACATGAGTTCAAAAGGTAACTCCCAATCTGGAGGTGTGATGATTGGTGCTGTTGTAAGTCTGTTTTTCAAAGTTTTAAAGGCATGCTGGCAGTTTTCATCAAAGACAAAAGGGTTATCAAGCACTAACAGATTACTCAAAGGTTTGGCTATTTTTGAAAAATCCTTGATAAACCTTCTGTAGAATCCAGCATGCCCCAAGAAACTTCTAACAGATTTCACATTAATTGGTGGAGGGAGTTTTTCTATGATTTCAACCTTTGCCTTATCAACCTCTATCCCTTTTCTTGAAACTTTATGGCCAAGAACAATCCCTTCGGGTACCATGAAATGGCATTTCTCCCAGTTCAACACTAAATTAGTTTCTTGGCACCGTTTCAAAACAAGGGTTAAATGGTTTAGGCAAGCATTGAAATTATCACCAAAAACAGAGAAGTCATCCATGAAGACTTCTAAAAACTTTTCGACCATATCAGAGAAAATGGAGAGCATACACCTTTGAAATGTGGCAGGGGCGTTGCAAAGCCCAAAGGGCATCCTCCGGTATGCAAAGACTCCAAATGGACATGTAAAAGCAGTCTTCTCTTGGTCCTTGGGGTCCACCACGATTTGATTATACCCAGAATATCCGTCCAAAAAGCAATAATAGGCATGGCCGGCCAACCTTTCCAGCATCTGATGATCAATGAATGGGAGAGGGAAATGGTCCTTCCTGGTGGCATCATTCAATCTTCTATAGTCTATGCACATCCTCCACCCAGTCACTGTTTTAGTAGGGATCAACTCATTCTTCTCATTAGTGATGACCGTCATTCCTCCTTTCTTTGGTACAACTTGAACCGGGCTTACCCATGGGCTATCAGATATTGGGAAGATTATCCCTGCATTCCACAACTTCATTACTTCCTTCTGGACAACTTCCTTCATTGTGGGATTTAGCCTTCTTTGTGGTTGAACCACTGGTTTGGGATTATCTTCCAAGAGGATCTTATGCATACACACTACAGGGCTGATTCCCTTCAGGTCATCAATGGTCCATCCTAAAGCATCTTTGTGAGCTTTGAGTACATCAAGAAGTTCTCCTTCTTCCTTCTTTGTCAGGGATGAATTAATGATTACTGGGAAGCTCTCCGATGTGCCAAGGAATGCATATTTGGGATGGGTGGGTAATGGTTTCAGTTCTTGTTTTCGTACTTCTTCCTTCTTGTCTTGTTTTTCATCTTGCTCAATAGAAGTCTCAGCTACTTGTTCCACTGTTTCCCCTTGATTTCCTTCTTGCTCTTGGGGACTTTCTTCCAGCATTTCTTCCACCAAACTCTCTATCATGTCCACTCTCACATAATCCTCTTGCTTGGGAATGTGTTGCATTGACTTGAAGACGTTTATGACCATTTGTTCATTGTGGACCCTGAAGATCATTTCTCCTTTTTCTATATCAATAGTGGCTCTTACTGTGGCTAGAAATGGCCTTCCCAAAATGATTGAATTGTTTCCTTCCTCTTCAGTATCCAAAATCACAAAATCTGCTGGGAAAATAAACTCCCCAACCTTCACCAACAAATTCTCCACAATTCCAGTGGGTGTTTTGATTGATCTGTCAGCCATGACCAATGACATCCTGGTGGGTTTAAGCTCTTCTATATCAAGTTTTCTCATCATTGAGAGAGGCATTAAGTTGATGCTAGCACCAAGGTCACAGAGAGCTTTGTTGAGAATTATTCTGCCAATGGTGCATGAGACTACAAAGCTTCTTGGATCCTTAAGTTTTGGTGGAATGCCCCTTTGAATCAAAGCACTGCATTCCTCGGTGAGTAACACGGTTTCCTTCTCAAGCCAACTTCTTTTCTTGTTGATAAGCTCCTTCAAAAACTTGGCATACAGAGGCATTTGCTCAAGTGCTTCAGCCAAGGGAATATTGATTTCCAGCTTTTTGAAAGTCTCAAGGAACTTATGAAAATGTTGGTCCTTAGTTTCTTTGTTGAACCTCTGGGGATATGGCAGTGGAGGTGTGATGCTCTTTCCTATTTGCTGCTGTCCCTGAGTTACTTCTTTTGAACCGTGTGGTTGGTTGTCCTTCTCTTTGAGTTTCTCAATGCTCTTGTTTGGCATCACAACTTGATCCTTGGTTTCATCTGCCTTTGTTTGCTCCTCATCTTCTATTGGCCTTTTGCTGCTCTCTGCTTGCTTCTTTGTAATGTCATTATTGCTCATCAATGTTCTCCCACTCCTTAATTGTATTGCCTTGCATTCTTCCTTAGGATTTGGAATTGTGTCACTCGGCAGAGAGCTTGAAGGTCTCTCAATAGAGATCTGCTTAGAGATTTGCCCCATCTGCCTGATGCCAAGGCATCTTAGGCTAGTTTCACTAGCATTTTTCTGTTAGTTTTAGTTGTTTTATGCATTTTCTTGAGCTTAAAGTAACCAAAAATGGTTAAATGAAGAACAAAGCAATGAACCATCCAAACAATATGAATTTGATGCAATTTCCATGAGTTTTAGTTATATTACTTGAATGCTATGAATGGAAGATTTCTCATGAAATGTTGCAAGACTTTGATGCATTTGTTTGGATGATTTCAGGGAAGAAGAGGCTAAGCAAGGAAGCAACAAAATCAATAAAGGAAGCTTGAATATCACATGTGGAGTTTAAGTTCCAGTTTAAGCCTAAACTGGAGCTTAAACGCCAGAATCATGAAGGCTAAGGAATGCTGGAATGGAAGTTTAACCTCCAGTTTAACCTTAAACTGGAGGTTAAACGCCAGAATGAAAAGTCTCACCAAAGAAGCATTCCACGTTTAACCTCCAGTTTGACCTCAAACTGGAGGTTAAACGCCAGAATGACAATGCCACTCAGGAAGGAGTCCACGTTTAACCTCCAGTTTGACCTCAAACTGGAGGTTAAACGCCAGAAGTGGGAATAGCACCAGGGAGCCATTTCCACGTTTAAGCTCCAGTTTGACCTCAAACTGGAGCTTAAACGTGTTCGACAGCCTTTCTCCTCCAGGGTTGCTCTCTCCATTTCCACGTTTAACCTCCAGTTTGACCTCAAACTGGAGGTTAAACGTGTTCGACACCTCCAGGGCTACCATTCTAAGCTTCCACGTTTAACCTCCAGTTTGACCTCAAACTGGAGGTTAAACGTGTTCGACCTCCAGGGCTGCCCTTCCTTTATCCACGTTTAAGCTTCAGTTTAACCTTAAACTGAAGCTTAAACGTGTTCGACTACATTACTCTCCAGGGCTACCTTCTTCTATTTCCACGTTTAAGCTTCAGTTTAACCTTAAACTGAAGCTTAAACGTGCTTCTACAAAAGGCCTCACTGGAAGTATCTGGCGTTTAAGCTGCAGTTTAAGCTTAAACTGCAACTTAAACGCCACTCTTGGAAAAGGTTTCTGGGCCAATAATCTTGCGGTTTAAGTTACTCTTTGAGCACAAACAATAACTTAAACTTACTCTGGTATGAAACCCAATTGAATATCATGGTTTATGGGATTGGGCCTGAAGGATTGATGAGTTTGAAATCTCAATTTATTGAGTCATGTGTCATTATTTGATTATCACTAAGTTGGCTCAATGAATGTTACAGAATTTGGATCAACAGCCTCATCAAGATTATGGATCATAAACCCAAGGCAAAAGGAAAGCAAGGAGAGGCCTCAAAGCCCAAGAAGCACAACTGAAGCTCAATATAGAAAGTGTATAAATAGGATAGAATTTAAGTTAGGAAGGACCCTTTACTTTTACTTCACTTTTAGCTAGTTTTCATTTTCTTTGTAATTGAATTCAGAGCTATGACTCACTAAACCCCCTTTCATTGGGTTAGGGAGCTCTATTGTAATTCAATGAATCAATAATAGTTTATCTTCTTCTTCAATCTTTTCTCTTGAATTTTGTTAGAAAGCTTCTCGATCTAATTCCATTGGGTAGTTGTCTTGGGAAAGAAACTACCCATAATTGGAATCCTTCGGAACCTTGGGAAAGGAATGGAGGATTCATGCTAGAGAAGCTTTCTCACAGTGAATTGGATTGGGGTTTGGATGGATATTGTGACATGTAATCCTACCAAATTGTGGTTCATGAAACTGTGTGGTATAATCAGTGATCGAGCATCATCTCTTCTTATGAACATTTAAACCAAGGGATTGGGAATTTGTTCATGTTTAGAGAGAATTGGTGAGCCAAGGGATTGGGATCCAATCATATAAGATTGCCAAGCAAAATTCAATGAACGCATTGCTTGAGGAAGAGATAAACATGTTTTGATTCGGAGATCTCAATATCTCCTATAACCCAATGAATCCCCCAATTCTGATTTCCATCTTCTCTTTACATTCTGCTACTCAATTCATGCAATCACCCCCATTCCCTTTTAATTTCAGCAATTTAGTTTCTGCTCTTTAATTCATGCAATTTAAGATTCCGCCATTTCAATTTCTTGTCATTTACTTTTCCCGCCAATTTTACATTCCGCAATACTCATCTCAATCTTGATTCCGCTCAACTAGAACACGCTTCTAATCCGAATTGCTCACTCAACCAATCCTTGTGGGATTCGACCTCACTCTATTGTGAGTTTTTACTTGACGATAACCGGTGCACTTGCCGGAAGGAATTTTGCCGATCGTGCAATTTCCTAAATCGTAGCATAACTAGTTTATGTGCATCAAGTTTATGGCGCCGTTGCCGGGGATTGGTTTTCGATTGGCAATTCTCCAATTGGAAGCTAACTAGATTGAGCAATTTTCTCTTGCTTTGTTAATTCTGTTCAAGTTACTTGTTGAATTTTAATTTCTGCACTCGGTTACATGCTTTCTTTCTTTATGCCTTTAAATTCAAGCAACTGACTCACTGAATCACTAACTGTTTGAATTAATTCCTCAATTGCTCTAACCATACTCTTCCATTAACCAAGAGTATTTCACTTGTTTGTGCCTGTGCTGTGTTCTTGTATGACAGGTAGGAGAGGAGAGACATCAACTCCTCCATATACCGAACCAGAGAGGACCCTTCATAGACTGAGAAGGGAAGCAAGAGGGAAGAGAGTAGTGGGAGAAGAGGAATCTGAAGGAGAATCTGAGGACAATTTTGAGGAAGCTTTAGATCTCAATATGGATAGAGAAGTTCACAACCATGAGAGAGCTGATGGAAACAATGCCATTCCTGAGAGGAGGGTTCTTAGTTCATACATAAACCCAACCTCTGGAAATTGTGGTAGTAGCATCCAGAAACCACCCATTCAGGCCAACAATTTTGAGCTCAAGCCACAGCTAATATCACTTGTGGAGAATCATTGTTCATTTGGTGGGAGTGCTAATGAAGATCCCAACCAACATCTCACAAAATTCCTGAGAATTTGTGACACTGTGAAGTCCAATGGAGTCCAGGAAGATGCCTATAAACTGCTTTTGTTCCCATTTTCACTTAGGGACAAAGCAGCTAAGTGGCTGGAATCATTCCCAAGGGGGAGTCTAACAACATGGGATGAGGTGGAAAGTAAGTTTCTGGCACGTTTCTACCCCCCACAAAAGGTCAATAGGCTTCGATCTGAGGTTCAAACTTTTAGACAACAAGATGGTGAAACTCTCTACGAGGCATGGGAGAGATTCAAGGATTTGACAAGGAAATGCCCACCAGACATGTTCCATGATTGGGTGCAATTGCATATCTTCTATGATGGACTCTCTTATGAATCAAGGAAGGCTGTAGACCATTCATCAGGAGGTTCATTGAACAGGAAAAAGACTGTGGAAGAGGCCATTGAAGTGATTGAGACAGTGGCTGAGAATGAGTACTACTATGCATCAGAAAGGCACAACACTAAGGGAGTCATGGAGCTGAACCATGTTGATACAATTCTAGCCCAAAACAAGGTGTTTGCCAAGCAACTAGCAGAGCTTACCAGGCAATTAGAAACAAAGCAAGTGGCTGCAATACACACACAAGATCAAGAGGAAGTAAGCATTGAAGGAGGTGATTGGGATGAGGCCAACTATGTGGGAAACCAACAAAGGCAATCATATGATCCACATTCCAACACTTACAACCCAGGCTGGAGAAACCACCCAAACTTTGGGTGGGGAAACCAACAAACCCAACCACAAAACCACAAACCTTACAACCACAACCAACACAACAATTCCACATACCAAAACTCCAACCAAAGATCATACCAAGCCACACAAAACACTTACTCCCAACCATCATATCATGGCCAAAATAATCAACCTACCCAACCTAATCCGAACCAACAATTTCAAGATCAATTAAACCGGATAGAAGGAATGCTTGCAACCATGAGTCAAGACATAACCGAATTGAAAGCTTTTAAGGAAGAAGTAAATTCTAACTTGCAAAACCAAGGAGCTGCCATCCAGAAGCTAGAAAATCAAATTTTGTATTTGACTAAGCAAGCCCCTGGGACAAGCGGTTCTCATGCTGCCAAGGCTATTGCAAGGGAAGAATGTAAGGCCATAACCCTCAGAAGTGGAAAGAATCTAAAGGAGATCTCAAAGGAAACCACAGAGGATGAAGCAAAGGAAAATGTGAAAGACAAAGAACAAGGACAATCTTTTACACCGTCTGCAACAAAAGAAAAAGAAAAAGAGGTCCTGAAGCCTTACACACCTAAAGCACCTTATCCTCAACGTTTGATGAAAAGTGAAAAGGATGGCCAATTCTCCAGGTTCTTGGAGATTTTCAAGAAGCTTCAAATCAACATTCCCTTTGCTGAGGCAATAGAGCAAATGCCACTCTATGCAAAATTCTTAAAAGAATTAATGACCAAGAAGAGAAGCTGGAGAAATGAGGAAACTGTGTTGTTAACTGAAGAATGCAGTGCCATCATTCAGCACAAATTGCCTCAGAAATTGAAGGACCCAGGCAGTTTCCAAATCCCCTGCATCATAGGAGAAGTCATGGTGGAGAAGGCCTTGTGTGACTTAGGGGCCAGCATCAATTTGATGTCGCTAACAATGATGAGAAGAATGAAGATTGAGGAAGCCAAACCAACAAGAATGGCCCTCCAATTGGCAGATCGAACTTTTAAATTCCCTCATGGGATAGTTGAGGATTTGTTGGTGAAAGTGGGAGAATTTATATTTCCTGCTGATTTTGTGGTGTTAGATATGGAGGAAGAAGCCAAAGCTTCAATAATTCTGGGAAGACCCTTCCTAGCTACTACTGGAGCCATCATAGATGTACAAAAGGGTGAACTCACTCTTAGACTACATGATGAGAAATTGGTGTTTAATGTATTCAAGGCAATGAGTTATCCATCAGAATCACTAAGGGAATGCATGAGGGTTGATGTAGTGGACATTGCAGTACAAGAAACTTTTGAGGAAACAATAAAGGAAGTGGCAGAGGAGGAGTTCACCAAGGATATTGAAGTTAGTGATATCAAGGGCGCTGACACAACCATGCTAAGCATGCCAGAGAGAGTGAAAGAAGAAAAGGAAGCACCAAAACCTGAGCTCAAAGCATTGCCCCCTAATCTCAAGTATGCATACTTGGGTAGTGATGAGAGTCACCCTGTTATCATTAGCTCTGCCCTTAGCCAAGAACAGGAAGAAGAATTGATCAAGGTGCTGCAAACTCATCAAGATGCCATTGGATGGACCCTAGCTGATTTGAAGGGGATAAGTTCATCCATATGCATGCATAAAATCTTGTTAGAAGAGGATGCTAGACCCTCCATTCAAGCTCAGAGAAGATTGAATCCCGTCATGAAAGAAGTGGTACAAAAGGAAGTCAGGAAGTTATGGCAGGCAGGGGTAATCTACCCCATTTCTGATAGCCCATGGGTTAGTCCCATCCATGTAGTTCCCAAGAAAGGTGGCATAACTGTGGTGCCAAATGAGAAGAACGAACTCATACCCACAAGAACCGTCACTGGGTGGAGGATGTGCATAGACTACAGGAAGCTCAATGAAGCCACCAGAAAGGATCATTTCCCACTCCCATTCATGGATCAGATGCTTGAAAGGCTTGCCGGACATGCTTACTATTGCTTCTTGGATGGATATTCAGGCTACAACCAAATAGAATTTGACATTGAAATCAAAGACAAGAAGGGTGTAGAGAACAAGGTGGCAGACCATTTATCAAGGATACCATGTGAAGAAGGAAGCACACAAAGCACACATATAAATGAGAGCTTTCCTGATGAACAACTCATGGTAATTCACAAAGCACCCTGGTTTGCAGACATAGCAAACTTCAAGGCCACTGGGAGTTTACCGTTGGAATTTAACAAACATCAAAGGAAGAAATTGGTAAATGATGCCAAATACTTCATCTGGGACGAACCATACTTGTTCAAAAAATGTTCCGATGGCATACTCAGAAGATGCATATCCGAGGAAGAAGGAAGGGAAGTCTTATGGGACTGCCATGGCTCCACTTATGGAGGGCATTTTGCAGGAGAAAGAACAGCAGCTAAGGTGTTGCAGTGTGGTTTTTATTGGCCCACTATCTTCAAAGATGCAAAAGAATTAGTGAAGCACTGCCATGAATGCCAGAAGGCGGGGAACCTGCCAAGAAGAAATGAAATGCCACAACAATTCATTCTGGAACTTGAATTGTTTGATGTATGGGGGATAGATTTCATGGGACCATTTCCCTCCTCATACTCAAATAATTACATTCTTGTGGCAGTAGACTATGTCTCCAAATGGGTTGAAGCAATAGCAACTCCAACCAATGATAATAAGGTAGTCATGAACTTCCTCAGAAAACACATTTTTTGCCGTTTTGGGGTTCCAAGAGCAATCATCAGTGATGGAGGAAGCCACTTCTGCAACAAACCATTAGAAGCATTGCTTCTAAAATATGGAGTCAAACACAGGGTAGCCACACCATACCATCCACAGACAAGTGGGCAAGCCGAAATATCTAACAGAGAACTCAAAAGGATCCTGGAAAAGACTGTGGGAACTTCAAGGAAGGACTGGTCAATTAAGCTAGATGATGCTCTTTGGGCATATAGGACAGCTTTCAAAACACCAATTGGAATGTCTCCTTACCAACTAGTATATGGAAAAGCTTGCCATCTGCCACTGGAGTTGGAGCACAAGGCATACTGGGCCTTGAAACTTTTGAACTTGGACAACAAAGCTGCTGGAGAAAGAAGGATGTTGCAAATTCAAGAGTTGGAAGAATTCAGAGCGGAAGCTTATGAGAATGCCAAAATTTACAAAGAAAGAGCAAAGAAGAAGCATGACAGCAACATAGCCCTAAGGAAATTTGAAGAAGGACAAAAAGTATTGCTCTACAATTCTAGGCTGAAGCTATTTCCAGGGAAGCTAAAATCAAGGTGGTCTGGACCATTCCTTGTCACCAAGGTCTCCAAATATGGACAAGTAGAAATCATGGAAGAAAAGTCACAACGAACCTTCATTGTGAACGGTCAAAGACTCAAACATTACTTGGGAGATGTGGAGGAGAAGGACAAAGTTAAATATCACCTCAACTGAGGAAGCTGACCGTCAAGCTAATGACGTTAAAGAAGCGCTTGTTGGGAGGCAACCCAACCTGAGGTAATACCTTGTTGCTGTTTCTTTTATTTGTTTCAATAAAAAGGGTGAAGTAGTTTCTGTGCATTGCAAAGAATTAAGTTGGTGTTTCACACCAAACAATGAATTCATGGATCAATAATTCAAAGGGGAATGTGTGACTCTAAGTTTGGTGTTCCACCATAAAGATCAACTGAACACAACAACCTTTGAATTATATGAAAGGAACAACCATTCTAAGCAGTCACAGAAATGCTTAAAACCCTTAGTAGCAACTTCATTCCAAGAGAACTCAAGGATTCAAAGAACAGAGAAGTAAGTGGGAGACTAAGTTTGGTGTTCACACACCAACCTAAGACTCCGATACTTACCCACACATAGTTGAGCTAACCACTCAAGTGCTTGAGAAGCAAGCAACTTCATCACTCTTTGCAGGAAAGGAAACAAGAATCTTAAAGCATGAAGCAACATTTAGGAGAAGAAGGAGAAATCAAATTGTTTCCTGACAACAAAGAGAAAACAAGGAATTTCACAAGGTGGTATTGTTCCTTGATAATTCTTTAAAAAGGGCAAACAAAAGCATGCGTGTTCTGGTTTAAACTGTAATTGTTGAATCTTTCTGGAATGTGAAGTTTTTAGTATATGTGTCTGTTGTTTGCTTTGAATAAAGTGAATGCCTAGATGTTTGGATATAACTTCACCTTCTTAAACGAGTGCTTGCCATGCTTGTTCTGTTTAAAAAAATAAAAGAAAAGTTTGAACAAAAGTAACTTGGCTAAATTAGTGACAAATCAAGTAGAATTAAGTGGTGGTATGCATGCTTGATTGTTTAGTCAGATCACTAGAATTAGAGTGTAGAATTATCATTCTTTGTGTAGAAATTGAAAACTGTCTATGGATCTTGATGAATAAATGTCTTTGGCCATGAAAAAGAAAGAAAAAGAAGAAGAAAAAGCCACTGAAAAAGGGCAACCAAAAAGCAAAAAAATTGAGAAAATAAGCTAGGTACCAATGGTTTGAACTTCTGAGACAAATGCCTGTGGTGTTTATGTATTAAGGATATGCTTGGATGAATAGGTTCTGAGGAGTGTTTCAACACTTGGTAACTTGGGTTAACTAACCCGGGATTATCAACCAAAAGTCCATTATCAAGAGCAACCTAAATACAAAACATTTAGTCACACAAAGAGGTGCTGGGCACCAATGTCTCAAGAAGAAATGTGAACTAAAATGCCTAAAGTGGATATGTGTAGTGCACTGATAAGAAAAAGAAAATGCCAAAGGCTTGTGCAACACATGACACTAAGCAAACAAGGAGCAAAAGAAGCTCTAAGAAAAAGAAAAGAAAAACAAAGAAGAGAAAAGTGCCAAAGACATAAAAATAACAAGAGGCCATAGCAGTGTTTGATGGATGCAATGAAAAAGTGATAATCTTACCTGATAAGTATGAAAAAGTGATTCTGCAACTTTCTGCATAAAACCCTTCTGAGGAACTTCAAATGCTTGCTAATATAGCCAATGTAATTGCTTTCTGTTTCATACTTTCTTCTTAAATAACTCAGGACTTGCTTAGGGACAAGCAAGTATTAAGTTTGGTGTTGTGATGCCAAGGCATCTTAGGCTAGTTTCACTAGCATTTTTCTGTTAGTTTTAGTTGTTTTATGCATTTTCTTGAGCTTAAAGTAACCAAAAATGGTTAAATGAAGAACAAAGCAATGAACCATCCAAACAATATGAATTTGATGCAATTTCCATGAGTTTTAGTTATATTACTTGAATGCTATGAATGGAAGATTTCTCATGAAATGTTGCAAGACTTTGATGCATTTGTTTGGATGATTTCAGGGAAGAAGAGGCTAAGCAAGGAAGCAACAAAATCAATAAAGGAAGCTTGAATATCACATGTGGAGTTTAAGTTCCAGTTTAAGCCTAAACTGGAGCTTAAACGCCAGAATCATGAAGGCTAAGGAATGCTGGAATGGAAGTTTAACCTCCAGTTTAACCTTAAACTGGAGGTTAAACGCCAGAATGAAAAGTCTCACCAAAGAAGCATTCCACGTTTAACCTCCAGTTTGACCTCAAACTGGAGGTTAAACGCCAGAATGACAATGCCACTCAGGAAGGAGTCCACGTTTAACCTCCAGTTTGACCTCAAACTGGAGGTTAAACGCCAGAAGTGGGAATAGCACCAGGGAGCCATTTCCACGTTTAAGCTCCAGTTTGACCTCAAACTGGAGCTTAAACGTGTTCGACAGCCTTTCTCCTCCAGGGTTGCTCTCTCCATTTCCACGTTTAACCTCCAGTTTGACCTCAAACTGGAGGTTAAACGTGTTCGACACCTCCAGGGCTACCATTCTAAGCTTCCACGTTTAACCTCCAGTTTGACCTCAAACTGGAGGTTAAACGTGTTCGACCTCCAGAGCTGCCCTTCCTTTATCCACGTTTAAGCTTCAGTTTAACCTTAAACTGAAGCTTAAACGTGTTCGACTACATTACTCTCCAGGGCTACCTTCTTCCATTTCCACGTTTAAGCTTCAGTTTAACCTTAAACTGAAGCTTAAACGTGCTTCTACAAAAGGCCTCACTGGAAGTATCTGGCGTTTAAGCTGCAGTTTAAGCTTAAACTGCAACTTAAACGCCACTCTTGGAAAAGGTTTCTGGGCCAATAATCTTGCGGTTTAAGTTACTCTTTGAGCACAAACAATAACTTAAACTTACTCTGGTATGAAACCCAATTGAATATCATGGTTTATGGGATTGGACCTGAAGGATTGATGAGTTTGAAATCTCAATTTATTGAGTCATGTGTCATTATTTGATTATCACTAAGTTGGCTCAATGAATGTTACAGAATTTGGATCAACAGCCTCATCAAGATTATGGATCATAAACCCAAGGCAAAAGGAAAGCAAGGAGAGGCCTCAAAGCCCAAGAAGCACAACTGAAGCTCAATATAGAAAGTGTATAAATAGGATAGAATTTAAGTTAGGAAGGACCCTTTACTTTTACTTCACTTTTAGCTAGTTTTCATTTTCTTTGTAATTGAATTCAGAGCTATGACTCACTAAACCCCCTTTCATTGGGTTAGGGAGCTCTATTGTAATTCAATGAATCAATAATAGTTTATCTTCTTCTTCAATCTTTTCTCTTGAATTTTGTTAGAAAGCTTCTCGATCTAATTCCATTGGGTAGTTGTCTTGGGAAAGAAACTACCCATAATTGGAATCCTTCGGAACCTTGGGAAAGGAATGGAGGATTCATGCTAGAGAAGCTTTCTCACAGTGAATTGGATTGGGGTTTGGATGGATATTGTGACATGTAATCCTACCAAATTGTGGTTCATGAAACTGTGTGGTATAATCAGTGATCGAGCATCATCTCTTCTTATGAACATTTAAACCAAGGGATTGGGAATTTGTTCATGTTTAGAGAGAATTGGTGAGCCAAGGGATTGGGATCCAATCATATAAGATTGCCAAGCAAAATTCAATGAACGCATTGCTTGAGGAAGAGATAAACATGTTTTGATTCGGAGATCTCAATATCTCCTATAACCCAATGAATCCCCCAATTCTGATTTCCATCTTCTCTTTACATTCTGCTACTCAATTCATGCAATCACCCCCATTCCCTTTTAATTTCAGCAATTTAGTTTCTGCTCTTTAATTCATGCAATTTAAGATTCCGCCATTTCAATTTCTTGTCATTTACTTTTCCCGCCAATTTTACATTCCGCAATACTCATCTCAATCTTGATTCCGCTCAACTAGAACACGCTTCTAATCCGAATTGCTCACTCAACCAATCCTTGTGGGATTCGACCTCACTCTATTGTGAGTTTTTACTTGACGATAACCGGTGCACTTGCCGGAAGGAATTTTGCCGATCGTGCAATTTCCTAAATCGTAGCATAACTAGTTTATGTGCATTACTGCCTCTCTAGGCTCTTTATGGAGGCTTCATGGTTCTCGGTTGTCATTTCCTGGTATTTCAACATTTTATCCATCAAGGTCTCCAAGTTAGTGAGTCTTTGAGATTTAGGTGATACTTGAGGTGGGTTATGAGATGTGGGTGGTGGATGGTAGGCATTTTGGTTGGTGGGTTGGTTATTGGATTGGTACTGGTTGGGGTTGGGGTAGTTGTTTTGAGGTTTTCTGTAGGGGTTCTGGTTAGTTTGCTGCTGGTTGTGGTTTTGGTTGCTTCTTGGATTGTTTTGGTTTGAGTTCCTCTGCCATGGTTGTTGGTTTTGGGTGTGATTATCTCCCCATCTGAGGTTTGGGTGGTTCTTCCAGGATGGATTGTATGTATCACCATACACTTCATTTGGTCCTTGGTTGTGCATATACTGTACTTGCTCTTGTTATGTTCTTCTTGAGTTTCTTCATTTTGCCCCCATGTGGATGATGGTTGGCTTGTGTTAACTGCTGCAACTTGGAGGCTATCAATCCTCTTGGCCATTTGCTCAAATTATTGTTGAATTTGCTGCTGCATCATCTTGTTTTGAGCCAAGATTGAGTCCACTCCTTCTAGCTCCATTACTCCTCTCCTTTGTGATGGTTGGCGATTTCTTTGGTGAGCAAAGAAATATTGATTGTTGGCCACCATGTCAATAAGATTTTGAGCTTCTTCTGCTATTTTCATCAGTTGCAATGATCCTCCAGCTGAGTGGTCAAGTGATTCTTGAGCCTTTAGAGTGAGTCCTTCATAGAAGTTCTATAGCTTGTCCCACTCAGTGAATATTTCTGGTGGACATTTCCTCAGCAGAGCCTTGTATCTCTCCCATGCTTCATACAGATTTTCAGCATCCAATTGTGTGAATGTTTGCACCTCAGTTTTCAGCCTGATGACTCTTTGAGGTGGATAGAATTTGGCTAGAAATTTAGTCACCAAATCATCCCAGCTAGTGATGCTTCCTTGAGGAAAAGTTTCAAGCCATTGTGCGGCCTTGTCCCTCAATGAGAACGGGAATAGCAGAAGCTTGTAGGTCTCAGGATTCACGCCATTGGACTTTACAGTGTCACAAATCCTTAAGAAGGTAGATAGATGTTGATTTGGATCCTCCAATGGTCCTCCCCCAAACGAGTAGTTGTTTTGGACCAATGTAATGAGTTGTGGCTTCAATTCAAAGTTATTTGCATTGACATTAGGGGTGAGAATGCTGCTTCCACAATGTCTAGCATTTGCAAAGGTATAGGAGGCCAAAACTCTCCTCTGGGGTGGGTTGTTATTGTTGTTGTCTGCTCCACCAGGTGGATTGGTTGAATGTTCCTCCATATCTTGGAATTCTTCTTCTGATTCCTCATCTCCAACAATATTTTTTCCTCTTTCAGCTCTTCTTAACCTCCTGAGAGTTCTTTCGTCTTGTTCATGAAAGGTGGGTGTGGTTCTTCTTATACCTGACATACAAGCAGAACATAAGAAACACACAAACCAGTGACACTTCAATCTACTGCTAGAATGAAGTTTTAGTTAGCTTAAGCAAAAATTCAAACAGTTAGTGGGTTAGTCAAAATTAGAGAAAAATAAAGAAAAAGTGCTTGATCTAGATCACCACCTCACTTAATCATTGTCAATCTAATCAATCCCCAGCAACGGCGCCAAAAACTTGATGTGTATTTTTGGAAAACGAATTCCAAACACACAAATCTAACCGGCAAGTGCACCGGGTCGCATCAAGTAATAATAACTCACGGGAGTGAGGTCGATCCCACAGGGATTGAAGGATTGAGCAATTTTAGTTTAGTGGTTGATTTAGTCAAGCGAATCAAGATTTGGTTGAGAGATTTGTGATTTGCAGAATTTAAATTGCATAGAAAGTAAAGGGAATGGGTAATTGGCATGAAATTAAAGAGAACTGAAATTTAAAGTGCTGAATCTTAAAGAACAAGAAATTAAATGGCAGAAACTTAGAACGCAAGAAATGTAAATTGCAGAATCTTAAAGTGCAAGAAATGTAAATGGCTTGAATTGTAAAGGGAATTGGGAATTGGATTTGCAGAAATTAAACAAGGAAAAGTAAAATTGCAACAAGCAGAGAAGTAAAGGATGACTTGAATTGAACGGATCTTAAAACAGAAATGTAAATGAGCTTGAAAGCAGTAAACAGAGAATTGAAAATGGGAAATCCGGATCTCAGGACCCAAGAGACTAGATAACCAAGTCTAGATCTCAATGCCTTCCTAGATCCAACAAGAACAATTGCAAAGGAATTGTAAATTGCAAAGAAAGTAGATGAAGAAGCAATTAACAAAAATTTAAATTCAATTGTGCAGTAAAGAAACAAAGAGGTCTCAGGATGAGATTGAAACAGAATTCCTTCAATTCTCCAACCCAAGATCCAAGACAATTGTAATTGAAATTGAAAGCAAGGAAACTAAGAGGAAGGGAATTCAATTCTCCTTCCCCGAGACTTAGAAATTAAAATTCACTCAACACCAAAAGCTCTCCGAAAACTCTCTATGAAAACTAAAAGGAAAGCTCCCTGAAAAACTTAAATCCTATGCTATTTATACACTTTCTTCAAATGGTCTTCAAGCCTTCAATTGGGCATTTGCTCTTGATGGAATTGGGTTGATAGAGGCCTTGGTTAATTGCTCTTGGAGTTTGGAGAAGAACCGAATTGAACCGGGTTTGGAATCATGAAAGCTTGAGTAAAAGTTTGAGTAAAAGTTTGAGGCAAACTTTTACTCAAACTTTTCACATCAGCCACCCTATTTTGCTGATACCAACGTTTGAGCAAAAGTTTGGGGTCAAACTTTTGCTCAAACGTTGGCCTCCCCTTGCACACTCATGGCGCCAACGTTTGCCAAAAAGTTAGAGGCAAACGTTGGCGCAAACTTTTGCTCTCCAGGGTGTGTTGTTCATGCGCCAACGTTTGCCTAAAAGTTTGAGGCAGACGTTGGCGCAAACTTTTGCTCTCCAGGGTGTTGATTTGTGATGCCAAAAGTTTGCCAAAAAGTTTGAGGCAAACTTTTGCTCAAGCTTTTTGCCCAAATGTTTGCACAAAAGTTTGAGGCAAACTTTTGCTCCAGCTTTTTGCCCAAAAGTTTGCCCAAAAGTTTGAGGCAAACTTTTGGTCAAGTTTTTTGCTCCCTGGTTCGTTTTCAATTAATCCAAAAGTTTGAGCTAAAGTTTGAGGCAAACTTTTGCTCAAACTTTTTGTCCTCTCTTCCTCCTAGCCATTCCTTCTTGCTTCAACCTTTCTCCAAGCTTTCTTCACCTATCATCAATCAACCAAACACATCAAAGCTATGCTCAAAATCATGAGATATTCATTCTCTCATAATATGTGACAATTATAGCATAAAACCTCATGAAATTGCATTAATTCATCTATGGTTGATTAAATCAAAGGAAGCATGAAAATCTACCCAATTAGCTTGCTTATGGCTCAAGAAAGTGCATAAATCAATTGAAAATAAAAGAAAAAGGCTAGTGAAACTAGGCTAAGATGACTTGTCATCACCCTTCACACTAATCCCTCTCTTATATATCTTCTCATCATGTTATCCCATTGTAAACAAAGAACAGACTTTTAGATCTTTTAAATTTTACTAAATTAGAACTAAAAAATATTATAAAGACTAACGTAAGAAATAAGTATTGCACAGGAGGGATAAAAGAACTGTTTGAACTTTGAACCTTATAATTACATGAATAATAGCATGTCAAAATGTGATAAGAAGAAGCATGTTTAGCGATTAATGAATGAATTAGTGTGTTTTAAGTTCCTCAGTGAATCCAATGAATAAATTAGAAAAACAGAAGAAGTGGCAGTTGTTTAGAAGTTTCATTTTGCAGAAAGAAATTTATGGAGCTATTTGTCATAGAAAGTATATATAAGCATGACTAAATAGCTCCATGAATCTAGAGTGATGCCTAAAATATGTTTGAAAAAGCTTAAAAGAAGTCCTTCACGCCACATAGTGACTAACTTGGGATAATAATCAGAGACCATAACCCTATATGCAATGCAAGAAAAAGGAGGCTTGTTACAACTTAAGTCTGAATTTATAGCTGAAAAATAAGTGTTAGCAATATTAAATACCACAATCTTGCTCCACATACATATATTCTGCTTTCATTTTTCAATCTACCGAAAATAATACCAATTATTGATGAATGATTTTCCATGAATCCAAATATTGCCTTTTAAAGGGCGACAAAGGCAAGCAATTCAGCAAGAGGCCAACCCCATCAAATATTACCTATATGGTTCTAATATGAGAAGGTGAACATCAAAGTTTTTAAATAACAAGTATATATTACATAAGTATATAAATAAAGAAACGAGTAATAAAAATAATGAAATAAGAACTCCGAAACAGAACAACTGTTGGTAGTTGGAGTTGGAGGCAACTTGTCATTATTATTCTATTTGGATCAATTTTTATTAGTGATTAAATTAATCTATATTTAGTTGTTAATTATGATAGCACAAATATCCAAAATTAAAATAAACTCATTCCATAAAATGACAACTCATCACATTAACAAAAGAAATTAAAAAATAAAAAAACTTACCATTGAAGCATTGGCAGAAGAAACTTTTTGAGCTGTACACTGCCGCTCTTGATACTGAGGGTCAGAGGGATATATTACCTTTATTATATCAGGATCACTCCATAGACCCTTGTTAGACCTAAGACATCCACCTTCAGTAGGACATGTACATGAGCCACCCAAAAAGTCTGGCAACTGATCAAATTAATTAAAAATTAATAGAACTTAAATGAAGTGAGTGTGACAAAGGCACAGTTATATACCTAGAGTCGATGACTTCAAGTAATTTACACAAAGCCTTAGGTTCAAGAATTTGAAAATTTTAGAAATTAACATAAATTTAGTGGCAGTGCAGGAGAAGAGCATATGATATACTATTAGCTGGATGTTACATCCTCTACCTGTATTTTTGCAATAGTTTTGGAGTCAAGAATTTTCTGTGCGACAGACCAAGGCATCTTCTTAAACCCAGGACCATTGCCTTTCATCTTCAAAGTACTCAACATTTGATCTTCTCTTTCTTATTTCATCATGACTACATTGCCTTTCAGAGCCTTTCACAGAAGAATTTAAAAGCAAGAGTGATTAATTAGATAAAATGCATGTTTTGGGTAGATATAATAAAATCCATTTAAAAGTACCCTTTAAAAGCATTATATCTTGAAGCTCCAAAGATTTAATTGGATTTCTTAACGAAGTGCCAATATGGTAGATCAAATTATTAGAAGAATTACTCTTAGAATGAACCAATAGTGCTATGATCATTGAGTTTGCTAGAATGTCTGCTGGTAATAAAGTGAGAGAAGAAAAATGAAGAAATAATAATAAAAAATTAGAAACTAGCTTCACATCTTCATACAGTATTTTTTTATTTAAGGAAGAAGAATCAGTTACTTGAGTCATAAATAAGTGAATTAGTTACAAAATCTAAATCTGTTATGAGCTGAGTTAGTCACACTAACTAATTTTGTTAAGAGTCATTAGGTGTTAGTTAGTATGGCTCTTTGGTGCATGGAATTGTGATCACACTTTTTACAACTCCGGTACAACTAACCAGCAAGTGCACTGGGTCGTCCAAGTAATAAAACCTTACGCGAGTAAGGGTCGATCCCACGGAGATTGCCGGCTTGAAGCAAGCTATGGTCATCCTGTAAATCTTAGTCATGCGGATTCAATTAGTTATGAGTTTTGATAATTGAAAGATAAATAAAATGTAAATTAAAATAAAGATACTTATGTAATTCATTGGTGGGAATTTCAGATAAGCGTTCGAATATGCTTTGTTGCTTTTAAACCTCTGCTTTCTTATTGTCTTCATCCAATCATGCGTGCTCCCTTCCATGGCAAGCTGTATGTTGGTGGATCACCGTTGTCAATGGATACCATCCGTCCTCTCAATAAAAATGGTCCAGGTACGGTTTCTGTACGGCTAATCAACTGTCGGATCTCTCGTCTCGGATGAAACATACCAGGCACAGCTACCGCACGACTAATCATCTGTCGGTTCTCACTTGTGTCTGAATAGGATCTCTCTATCCTTTTGCACACTGTCACTGCATCCAACATTCGTGAGTTTGAAGCTCATCACAGTCATCCCGTCCCAGATCTTACTCGAAATACCACAGACAAGGTTTAGACTTTCCGGATCTCAGGAATGCTGCCAATTGGTTTTAGCCTCTACCACGAAGGTTCTAATCTCACAGATTAAAATGCTCTATTGTCAGGAGAGGCAAGTCAAATCCATGGAACAGAGACCCAAGAGACTATAATCAGGATGTCGTCCAATGACTACGTTGAACATCATGTAGACCGCTTGTGGTTGTCAGGCACGCGGATCTTGGCTAAGCGAGTAACAAAGATAGTGGGTGATTGTCACAGGTCACCCCTTCATTCCGACTTAACTAAATTAATTACAAGAGTATATCTCGGAGAGGAAGTAAGCGTGAATTGAAAGAAAAACAATAGTACTTGCATTAATTCATGAAGAACAGCAGAGCTCCGCACCTTAATCTATTAGGTGTAAAAACTCCACTGTTGGAAAATATATAAGAGAAAAAGGTCTAGGCTAGCCACGCCTCCAAATGTGAAAAATGGCATAAGATTCTCAATACAATAGTAAAAAGTGCTATTTATACTAAACTAGTTACTAAGGATTACAGAAAATAAGTAACTAAGTGCAGATAGTGCAGAAATCCACTTCTAGGGTCCACTTGGTGTGTGCTTGGACTGAGCATTGAGATTTACACATGCATAGGCTTTTTCTAGAGTTAAACGCCAGCTTGGATACAAGTTTGGGCGTTTAACTCCAGTTCTGGTACCAGTTCCGGCGTTTTACGCCAAAAAAGGGTCTCTAGCTGGCGTTTAAACGCCAGTTTGGGCCATCAAATCTCGGGTAAAGTATAAACTTTTATACATTGCTAGAAAGCCCAAGATGTCTAATTTCCAACGCAATTGAGAGCTTACCAATTGGGCTTCTGTAGCTCCAGAAAATCCACTTCGAGTGCAGGAGGGTCAGAATCCAACAGCATCTGCAGTCCTTTCTCAGCCTCTGAATCAGACTTTTGCTCAGATCCCTCAATTTCATTCAGAAAATACCTGAAATTACAGAAAAACACACAAACTTATAGTAAAGTCCAGAAATGTGATTTTTGCATAAAAACTAATAAAAACATAATAAAAGGTAACTAAAACATATTAAAAACTATGTAAAAATAATGCCAAAAAGCGTATAAATTATCCGCTCATCACAACACCAAACTTAAATTTTTGCTTGTCCCCAAGCAACTAAAAACAAAATAGAATAAAAAAAAGAGAAAACATAATAAATTTCAAAATATCAATGAAGCTTAGTTCCAATTAGATGAGCGGGACTAGTAGCATTTTGCTTCTGAACAGTTTTGGCATCTCACTTTATCCTTTGAAGTTCAGAATGATTGGCATCCATAGGAACTCAGAAGTCAGATAGTGTTATTGATTATCCTAGTTTAGTATGTTGATTCTTGAACACAGCTACTTTATGAGTCTTGGTCGTGACCCTAAGCATCTTGTTTTCCAGTATTACCACCGTATACATAAATGCCACAGACACATAACTGGGTGAACCTTTTCAGATTGTGACTTAGCTTTGCTAGAGTCCCCAATTAGAGGTGCCCAGAGTTCTTAAGCACACTCTTTTTGCTTTGGATCACGACTTTAACCACTCAGTCTCAAGCTTTTCACTTGGACCTTCATGACACAAGCACATGGTTAGGGACAGCTTGATTTAGCTGCTTAGGCCAGGATTTTATTCCTTTGGGCCCTCCTATCCATTAATGTTCAAAGCCTTGGATCCTTTTTACCCTTGCCTTTTAGTTTAAAGGGTTATTAGCTTTTTGCTCTTGCCTTTTGGTTTAAAGAGATATTGGCTTTTTCTGCTTGCTTTTTCTTTTTCTTTATTTTTCGCCATTTTTTCTTTTTTTTTTTTCGCAAGCTTTGTGTTTTTCACTGCTTTTTCTTGCTTCAAGAATCAATTTTATGATTTTTCAGATTATCAATAACATTTTTCTTTTTTCATTATTCTTTCAAGAGCCAATAATTTTAACATTCATAAACTTCACTATAAAAAATATGCACTGTTCAAGCATTCATTCAGAAAACAAAAAGTATTGCCACCACATCAAAATAATTAAACTATTTTTGAGATAGAATTCGAAATTCATGTACTTCTTTTTCTTTTTCAGAAAACATTTTTCATTTAAGAAAGGTGAAAGATTCATGGAACATTCATAGCTTTAAGACATAGACACTAAACACTAATGATCATGTAATGAAGACACAAACATAGTCAAAACATAAAGCATAAAATCCAAAAACAGAAAAGAAAATAAACAAGGAGATTAAAGAATGGGTCCACCTTAGTGATGGTGGCTTCTTCTTCCTCTTGAAGAACCAGTGGAGTTCTTGAGCTCCTTTATGTCTCTTCCTTGCCTTTGTTGCTCCTCTCTCATGGCCTTTTGGTCCTCTCTGATTTCATGGAGGATGATGGAGTGCTCTTGGTGCTCCACTCTTAGTTGCTCCATGTTGGAACTCAATTCTCCTAAAGAGGTGTTGAGTTGCTCCCAATAGTTGTGTGGAGGGAAATGCATCCCTTGAGGCATCTCATGAATTTCTTGATGAGGGACTTCCTCATGCTCTTGTTGAGGTCCATGAGTGGGATCTCTTGTTTGCTCCATCCTCTTTCTAGTGATGGGCTTTTGAGATGAATCTCTCCATCTCCCATGACTCAGAGTTGGAAGCAACTGCCTTCCCTTTCCTCTTCCTAGAGGTTTCTCTGGCCTTAGGTGCCATTAATGGTTATGGAAAAATAAAAAGCAGAGCTTTTTCCCACACCAAACTTAAAAGGTTTGCTCGTCATCGAGCAAAAAAGAAAGAAAGGAGGAGAAGAAGAAGAAATAGAGGAGATAGAGGGGTGTTTTGTATTTGGCCAAGGGGGGTTTAAGTGTTTATGATGTGTGAAATTGAAGGTGGTAAGGAAGGGTATTTATAGGGTAAGAGAGAGAGAGAGAGAGGGAATTCGTGTAAGAAGGGGTTGGGTTTGGGAGGGAGATGGTTTGAATTTGAATGGGTAGGGGTAGGTGGGTTGTATGATGGTTTTAGAGGAGAAATAGAGGTGATTGGTGGAGGTTATTTTGGGAAAGAATGTTATCGAAAGATGTGAAAAGGAGAGAAAAAGAGTTGGGGTAGGTGGGGATCCTGTGGGATCCACAGATCCTGAAGTGTAAAGGAATTCTGGTCCCAACACCTTTCTGGTGTTTAAACGCCCTCTGTGTGCCATTTCTGGCGTTTAACGCCAGCTCTGCTGCCTTTCCTGGCATTAAACGCCAGGCTGATGCCCCTTTCTGGTGTTTAACGCCAGCTAGACACCCTTTTCTGGCATTAAACGCCAGTCTGTCTGCCAATTTTGGCGTTTAACGCCCAGAATGCTGCCAGACTGGGCGTTAAATGCCCATTCTGCTATCCTTACTGGCGTTTAAATGCCAGTAAGCTTGTCCTCCAGGGTGTGCTATTTTTGATGCTGTTTTTTATTCCACTTTAATTCTGCAGCTATTTTTGTGACTCCACATGATCATCAACCCACAGAAAACATAACATGGCAATGGAAAACAAATGTCTATAAAAAAATAAATATAATTAAATAACATTGGGTTGCCTCCCAATAAGCGCTTCTTTAATGTCAATAGCTTGACAGTGAACTTTTAGAGAGCTTCACAGATACTCAGAGCATGATTGTGGCCTCCCAACACCAAACTTAGAGTTTAAATGTGGGGGCTCTGCTTGACTCTGTATGGAGAGAAGCTTTTCATGCTTTCTCTCCATGGTTACAGAGGAAGATCTTTGAGCCTTAAACACAAGGTAGTCCTCACTCAGTTGCAGGACTAACTCTCCTTTGTCCACATCAATCATAGCCCTTGATGTAGCTAGGAAGGATCTTCCAAAGATGATGGATTCATCCTCATCCTTCCTAGTGTCTAGGATTATGAAGTCAGCAGGAATGTAAAGGCCTTCAACCTTCACTAAGACATCCTCTACAAGTCCATAAGCCTATTTCATTAATTTGTCTACCATCTCTAGTGAGATTCTTGCAGCTTGTACCTCAAAGATTCCCAGTTTCTCCATTACAGAGAGTGGCATAAGGTTTATACCTGACCCCAGGTCACACAGAGCCTTCTTAAAGGTCATGGTGCCTATGGTACAAGGTATTAAGAACCTTCCGAGATTTGGTTTCTTCTGAGGTAATTTCTGTTGAACCAAGTCATTCAGTTTCATGATTGCTCCTAGATACTGAGCAACTTACTCTTTAACAATATCTTCATCCTCTTTAGAGGAAGAATACTCATCAGAGCTCATGAATGGTAATAGTAAGTTCAGTGGAATCTCTATGGTGTCTGTATGAGCCTCAGATTCCTTTGGTTCCTCATTAGGGAACTCCCTAGTGGTCAGTGGACGTCCATTGAGGTCTTCCTTACTGGAAATCACTGCCTCTTCCTCCTCTATAGGTTCGGCCACTTTGGATATATTGATGGCCTTGTACTCTCTCTTTGGATTCTCTTCTATATTGCTTGGGAGAGTACTAGGAGGGATTTCAGTAACTCTTTTACTCAACTGACCCACTTGTGCCTCCAAATTTCTGATGGAGGACCTTGTTTCAGTCATGAAACTGAGAGTGGTTTTAGATAGATCAGAGACTATGGTTGCTAAGTCAGAGAGGCTCTGCTTAGAATTCTCTGTCTGTTGCTGAGAAGATGATGGAAAAGGCTTGCTATTGCCAAACCTATTTCTCCCATCATTATTATTATTGAAGCCTTGTTGAGGCTTCTGTTGATCCTTCCATAAGAAATTAGAATGATTCCTCCATGAAGGATTGTAAGTGTTCCCATAGGATTCTCTCATATAATTCACTTCTTCCATTCCAAGATTCTCAGGATCATAAGCTTCTCCTTCAGAGGAGGCTTCTTTAGTACTGCCGGATGTAGCTTGCAATCCAGTCAGATTTTGAGAAATCATATTGACTTGCTAAGTCAATATTTTGTTCTGAGCCAATATAGCATTCAGAGTATCAATCTCAAGAACTCCTTTCTTCTGAGTCATCCTATTATTCACAGGATTTCTTTCAGAAGTATACATGAACTAGTTATTTGCAACCATCTCAATGAGTTCTTGGGATTCTGTAGCGGTTTTCTTCAGATGAAGAGATCTACCAGTAGAATGGTCCAATGACATCTTGGACAATTTAGACAGACCATCATAGAATATACCTAAAATGCTTGATTCTGAAAGTATGTCAGAAGGACACCTTCTGAACAATTGATTGTATCTTTTCCAAGCTTTATAGAGGGATTCACCTTCCTTCTGTCTGAAGGTTTGGACTTCCACTCTAAGCTGGCTCATCTTTTGAGGTGGAAAGAATTTGGCCAAGAAAGCATTGACCAACTTTTTCCAAGAGTTCAGGCTTTCTCTAGGTTGTGAGTCCAACCATATCCTAGCTCTGTCTCTTACAGCAAAGGGGAAAAGCATAAGTCTGTAGACCTCGGGATCAACCCCATTGGTCTTAACAGTATCACAGATCTGCAAGAATTCAACTAAGAACTGATGAGGATCTTCCAATGGAAGTCCATGAAACTTGTAATTCTGCTGCATTAGAGAAACTAATTGAGGCTTAAGCTCAAAGTTGTTTGCTCCAATGGCAGGAATTGAGATGCTTCTTCTATAGAAGTTGGAAGTTAGTGCATTAAAGTCACCAAGCATCTTCCTTGCATCTCTAGCATTGTTGTTGGGTTCGGATGCCATGTCTTCTTCTTTTTTGAAATTTTCTGTAAGGTCCTCTCCGGAGTGTTGTGCTTTAGCTTCTCTTAGCTTCCTCTTCAAAGTCCTTTCAGGTTCAGGATCAGCTTCAACAAGAATGTCCTTATCCTTGTTCCTGCTCATATGAAAAAGAAGAGAACAAAGAGAGTAGTGGAATCCTCTATGTCACTGTATAGAGATTCCTTTATGTGTCAGACGAAAAGAAGAATAGAAGAATGAGGTAGAGAGAGAATAAGAAGAATTCAAACACAGAGAGAAGAGAGAGGGGTTCGAATTATGAGTAAAAGAGAAGTATTAGTAATTAAATAAAATAAATAGAAAGAGATGAGAAAGAGAGTATTCGAATCTTTTTAAGTAAAATAAAAAAATATTTTTGTTTTTATTTTAATTATTTAGTTAGTGTTCGAAAATATTAAAAGAAATAAAATAAAATTAGAATTTAAAACAATTAGTTAATTAAAAAATTTTCGAAAAAGTGGTTAGTTGTTTTCGAAAATTAGAAGTGGAAAAGTAGTTAGGTGGTTTTGAAAAAGATAAGAAATAGTAAACTTTTTAAAATTAAAACAAACAAGTCAAGTAGTTAGTTGAAAAAGATTTGAAAATAAATTTTGAAAAGATAAGAAGTTAGAAGAAGATTTTGAAATTAAAATTTAAAAAAGATATGATTGAAACTTATTTTGAAAAAGATTTGAAAAGATAAAGTTTTTATACTGAAATTTTGACTTGACTAACAAGAAACAACTAAATTTTAAAAAATTTTGGACCAAGTCAACTCAAAATTTCGAAAATTATGAGAAAAATAAGGAAAAAAAATATTTTTTTTGACTTTTGAATTTTTAATGAGGAGAGAGAAAAACAACAAAATGAAACAAAACATAAAAATTTAAGATCAAAACAAATAATGCATGCAAGAACACTTTGAATGTCAAGATGAACACCAAGAACACTTTGAAGATCATGATGAGCATCAAGAACATATTTTTGAAAATTTTTAAGAAAAGAAAGACATGCAAGACACCAAACTTAAGAACTTTTGTAATAGGGACACTAACAATTCGAAAATGCACAAGAAAAAACAGGAAAAGACACAAAACAAGAAAAATTAAAGATCAAACAAGGAAAATCATCAAGAACAACTTGAAGATCAAAGAAGAACACAATGCATGAATTTTTGAAAATCTAAGAAAAATTAAAAACATGCAGTTGACACCAAACTTAAAATTTGACAATAGACTCAAACAAGAAACACAAATTTTTTTTGGTTTTATGATTTTATTAATTTTTTTTGTATTTTTTTTTCAAAAATAAAAAAAATAAAAAGCTTAAACATAAAATAAAATTACCCAATCTAAGCAACAAGATGAACCGTCAGTTGTTCAAACTCGAACAATCCCCGGCAACGGCGCCAAAAACTTGGTGCACAGAATTGTGATCACACTTTTTACAACTCTGGTACAACTAACCAGCAAGTGCTCCGGGGCATCCAAGTAATAAAACCTTACGCGAGTAAGGGTCGATCCCACGGAGATTTCCGGCTTGAAGCAAGCTATAGTCATCCTGTAAATCTTAGTCAGGCAGATTCAATTGGTTATGAGTTTTGATAAATGAAAGATAAATAAAACGTAAATTAAAATAAAGATACATATGTGATTCATTGGTGAGAATTTCAGATAAGCGTTCGGAAAGGCTTTGTTGCTTCTGAACCTCTGCTTTCCTTTTGTCTTCATCTAATTATGCGTGCTCCCTTCCATGGCAAGCTGTATGTTAGTGGATCACTGTTGTCAATGGCTACCATCCATCCTCTCAGTGAAAATGGTCCAGGTACGGTTTCTGTACGGGTAATCAACTGTCGGATCTCTCGTCTCGGATGAAAAATACCAGGCACAGCTACCGCACGGCTAATCATCTGTTGGTTCTAACTTGTGTCGGAATAGGATCTCTCTATCCTTTTTCACACTATCACTGCACCCAACATTCGTGAGATTGAAGCACGTCACAGTCATCCCGTCCCAGATCCTACTCGGAATACCACAAAAAAGGTTTTAGAATTTCTGGATCTCAAGAATGCTGCCAATTGGTTCTAGCCTCTACCACGAAGGTTCTAATCTCACGGATTTGAATGCTCTGTTGTCAGGAGAGGCAAGTCAAATCGGTGGATCAGTGACCCAGGAGACTATACTCTGGCTGTCGTCCAATGACTACGTTGAACATCATGTAGACTGCTTGTGGTTGTCAGGCACGCGGATCTTGGCTAAGCGAGTAACGAAGATAGTGGGTGATTGTCACGAGTTACCCCTTCATTCTGACTTAACTGAATTAAGTACGAGAGTATATCTTGGAGAGGAAGTAAGCGTGAATTGAAAGAAAAATAATAGTACTTACATTAATTCATGAAGAACAGCAGAGCTCCGCACCTTAATCTATGAGGTGTAGAAACTCCACCGTTGGAAAATACATAAGAGAAAAAGGTCTAGGCATGGACGTGTGGCCAGCCTCGAAATGTGAAAAATGGCATAAGATTCTCAATACAATAGTAAAAAGTGCTATTTATATTAAACTAGTTACTAAGGATTACAGAAAATAAGTAACTAAGTGCAGATAGTGCAGAAATCCACTTCTGGAGCCCACTTGGTGTGTGCTTGGGCTAAGCATTGAGCTTTACACGTGCATAGGCCTTTTCTAGAGTTAAACGCCAGCTTGGATGCCAGTTTGGGCGTTTAACTCCAGTTCTGGTGCCAGTTCCGGCGTTTTACGCCAGAAAAGGGTTTCTGGCCGGAGTTTGGGCCATCAAATCTCGGGCAAAGTATGGACTATTATACATTGCTGGAAAGTTCAAGATGTCTACTTTCCAACGTAATTGAGAGCGCACCAATTGGGATTCTGTAGCTCCATAAAATCTACTTCGAGTGCAGGAGGGTCAGAATCCAACAGCATCTGCAATCCTTTCTCAACCTCTGAATCAGACTTTTGCTAAGATCTCTCAATTTCAGCGAGAAAATACCTGAAATTATAGAAAAACACAGAAACTCATAGTAAAGTCCAGAAATATGATTTTGCATAAAAACTAATAAAAATATAATAAAAAGTAACTAAAACATATTAAAAACTATGTAAAAATAATGCCAAACAGCGTATAAATTATCCGCTCATCACTCTTCCAATTGTATAAATAAGTATGAATTGCACTAGCAACATAAGCACAAGTTTATCAAAATCATATTCAGGTTTACCCTTTTCTTCTTCTTCGCCTATGTTGTTGTCTTCATTGTATTTTTCTCCTTTTTTACTTATTATGCCACCATATGCATATGCACCAAGATAGTTATCAGTGTAACCCTACCAACAATAAGATATAGATAATTAATTTCAATCTCAGGCCATTAATTTGGTAACATTTTTTGAATAATCAACAAAAAATTTCCTAATGAGTGCAAAATTCAAATCCAAAAAAAGCTCCAGAAAGGAACTACTTTCATATGACTATTTTGATGTGTATGATTGAAATATAGTCACAAGTTATATTAAGGTAGTACGATATGTTCAATATGAAGGTAGTACGATAGCTAAGGCATCAACATTTAGATAGCGAGTTTTTCCTTCTTCCGTAGCTAAAGCATGTTCGATGCAAACGATTGCAGAGATATTTAAACATCACTTACTAATAAGAAAAACTCAAACTCTCTTTTTTGTCACATACTCACATGTGCTAACTTTCAAAGTTGAACTTGAAGGCTTGAAGAACACACAAGATAATAAAACCTTCCCCAGTCACTACCTTTAATAAAGAAACCAAGAAACTACTAAAGCACACAGTGTTCCATTCACACTTCTCAACTTCTCATTGGATTGAAATATAAAAAGGAAAATTTAAATTAAAACTTGTGCATATATAACCAAATTAAAAGAAGAAATGAAATTCCAATAATTAATGCTTGAATAATGAGAAAAAACCGTAATATATACGTGTCAATTGTCAATGGAAGCAAAACTCTGAATCACGATTTACAGAGGAACAATAAGAAAGAAGAGAACCTAGAAAAAGCAAGAAAAACCAAACCCTACAACTTCCATTTACATGAGGATGAATAAAGAGGCCTAGTTCTAGAATTTAGAGAGCCACAAAATTAAGCAGACAGATAGACATAATGGAATAAAAGGAAGTCATTATTATCAAATAATTAATTAATAATTAATAATATGATTTCAGAAACAGCAAAAATATAAAATGAAAAATTGAAAATTGAAAAAATAAAGGGAGAAGATCTACTGGCAGCGAAGATCTTGTGCGCCTACACGCAACACCAGCAGCGGTGCAAGCGGCGGAGGTGCGGTGTTGTGAAGAGGAGACAAAGGCAGAGCCGCCGAATGCAGTGACAGAGTCATTCGTGAAGAGGCGCTTTCTCTCGATTGATCTCAGAGGTTTGGTTTGGGTGTTACTGCCAGATCTGGAGATGCGTTTGTGGAGGAGGCGCCGCTCGACGGTAGTGGCGATGGTGGCAACGACGGCTACGACGAGCTTAGGGTTTAGGCATTGACACCATTTTTCATCTTCAACATAAGCTAGGTCTCTCTCTGAATATCTTGAATCAAGTAATAAACACCTTTTCGCCAAATTCCAAGAAGGGAAAGCAATAACTCATTCTATATGGCAATTGTTATAAAAAAAATTATTTTAATGATAACAACCGTGGCTATAACTGTATGGCCACTAAAAATTTTTTATTAAAAAAAACTTTTTTTGTATTTATTAGTGGCTATAAAGATAATGGCCATTATAATATATAGTAATAATGACAAATATATAATTTCCATAAAAATATAACCTAAATTAAAGAATTAGTGGCAATTATATTATTGCCGCTAAAAAATTATCGCTAAAACATATTTTTCTAGTAGTGTGCGGATGAACTGAGTTGAAATTTTACTACCTGTGCGTACGCACACCTCTATGCGTATGCACACCTTTTGAAAACCCTTCTAGGCGTGCACACGCAAACCCTTGGGCGTACGCACATGCCCTGTTTTTCAACTAAAATCTTGTTTTTAACTCTTTCACCTTCCCAACAAGCTTGTAAACTTCTGTGACACCTATTTAAGACTTTTTGGCTCATTTTTGAATGTTAAACATAGAGAAGGTCTTGGGTGGAATTATCTGGGTATTACCTTGAAAAGTTAGAGAACGGAGGTTTAGGTTTCTGGTGTATTGAGGATGAGTTTGGTTGAGAGAGAAGGGAGAGTAGTGAACTTGGTGATTACTGACAATGAATTGAGAAACTGATGAACTAATGAGTTCAGAATAGAAATTATGAATTGATGATGGTTGTGATGAGTTGAGGACTCAAAAATATGAATGAATGATCCTGATGAATGTTGAGAGTGTGCCAGGCACTATATCCTTGGGTTAAGTATGATAGTGTGTAGGGTATTATGTCCCTGGGATTGAATTATGATTAATCACCTTTTCTGCTGCAAGAGTGTGCCAGGAACTATATCCTTGGGTTACGCATGCGAGTGTGTCCGGCACTATATCCGTGGGTGAATAGGGTGTGCCCGACGCTATATCCGTGGGTCAATAGAGGGTGCCCGGCACTATATTCGTGGGCGTGGCAGAAAAGCTACATCTGAAAGGATGTGTCGGGTTGGCATTTATAGACCGACAAGTGATATCACGAGCCAATAGAACAGGCATTCATAATATGCATCTCTTATGTGTTTGTTTGCTTTGATTACTTGAGTTTACCTAATTGTATAATATACCTACTTGCTTCTTGAATTACTTGTTATATATGAATACTATCTGTGTTTTACTTGCTTGCATTATCTGTGTTTCTCTGGTGCTGAGGAGGATAGGTAGGCGGTGGCAATGGGGTCGCATGGAGGGTAGGTTGGCGAAGGCTGTGGGATACAGCGGTGTGATTTAGTATTAGTTAGAAATTCCCTAAGTTTAGATAACCATATTTATGGTTTAAGTTCTTTATTTATTTATTTTATTCTAAGCTTGAATATCTGTATTCGATGTGAACTTCCAGGATTGCCTTCGGCGTCCCAGAGCCTTACATCTTAATTTTGGACAATATTACCATACTGAGAACCTCCGGTTCTCATACCATATGTTGTTATTATTTTTCAGACGCAGGTTACAAATCCACTTTGGTGAGATTGCGGATATGGTGACAGAGCGGAGTATGGTTCCTCCTTGGTTTATTTCTATTTTATTTTGTTATAGTTACTCTCACATCTCTTTGTATATTTATCTTTATAGCCTTAGAGGCTTACTTAAGAGATAAGTTGTATAAGCTGTTTTAACTCCAAAACTCTGTATTTTTCTGTTTGTAACTAGTCGGCTTAAACTTCGCAAGCTGCGGCTAGTTCTCTATGATTATTATACTATTATATATATATATACTATTCTCTTGCATCTATACCACTACAAAAAAACTTGGTAATTATGGCGGTTTTTTAGGGTTATTACGGCGGTTTGAACCGCCATTATAACCTTGAACGGCGCTCAAGAAAAACCGCCATAATTTGAAGCGCCATTTGGTTATTACGGCGGTTTTTAAAAAACCACCACAATTACCTGGTTAAAACGGCGGTTTTTGAGTTGGGTTAAAACGGCGGTTCAAATCGCCGTTATTTCCACATAAAATGGCATTTTTTGTTGGTTAAAATGGCGGTTCAAACCGCCGTTATTTTTAGGGTAAAACGGCATTTTTTGTTTGTTAAAACGGCGTTTATGAACCGCCATTTTTACCTTGGCTGGCGTTTTTTGTTGGTTAAAATGGCGTTTGAAACCGCCATTTTTACCCTGATAATGGCATTTTTATTGGTTAAAATGGCATTTGAAACCACCGTTTTTACCATGTTAAAATGGCATTTCGTGTTGTTTAAAATGGCAATTACAAGCCACCATTTTTACCGAGTAAAAATGACATTTTTTTATCGTTTAAAAAGGTAATTTTAACCGTCATTTTTACCGTGTTAAACAAATAATTTTTTGTTTAAAATTTCACAATAACAAGAAATCATAACCTATAAACAAAATATTACGTAATTCATAAAGAAAATATTAAATATAACATTTAGGATAAATGTCGATGTTTGTATATTTGCAAATATATCTATATTTACAATTCAATGTATATTTTATAGGCCTGGTTCTGTCATGTAGTGGTGAGACAAAAATTTTATAAACCGTTCTCTTGTATTTCTCTCTATCAACAGCAACAAAATTCAAAGAAACTTGAAGCTACTCTCTCATGATCTTTCTCTGGCCTACCTGTAAAATGACAAAAAATATTAAAATTTGCTAACCCCAAAAATTTCTCACGAAAATAACGAAAGAACGAAAATAATTCTTGAAATATAAATTAATACATGAATTAAAATAGAAAAATAATAGTATCAATCCATACAATAGACAGAGCTCCTAACCTTAACAGTGGAGGTTTAGTTGCTCATGGTTCAAAAAGAAAAACTAGGATTCGTAAAACTGTAAATTGCGGAATGAGGTAGAAGAGAAGAGTAGTTTCCTAATCCTCATCAATGTAAAATATATTTTCTAAAACTAAATAATATATTTTCCTATTTATAAATAAAATAAACTTAAATTAAAATTCATTAAACTTTCTGTGCAACCTTGTGCGAGGGATCATTGGATTCGTTCAGGTCCACGCTGAACTTGGAAATCCTCAAGTTCAGCGTGGATGAGGTGCAGTGCTTCTTTTGGAACTTTGGGTCCATGCTGAACTTGGAAATTCTCAAGTTCAGCATGGAGGAGGCAGCGCTTCCTTATTGTTTTCCTTTGAGTCCACGCTGAACTTGGATTTTCCCAAGTTCAGCGTGGGATGATGTGCGTTGGACTCCTTTGGTGCGTAGGCTCCACGCTGAACTTGAGGTTTCCCAAGTTCAGCGTGGAGGAGGCCAAATCAAATGGAAAAAAGGGTATACTATTGTATATCATTGGAAAGCTCTGGAAGATAGCTTTCTAATGCCGCTAAAATCACGTCAATTGGACCTTTGTAGCTCAAGTTATTTCTGTTTGAGTGCAAGGAGATCGGGGTTGACAGCATCATTTGCTTTCTTCCTTTTCTGCTACAAAACTCCGTCAAATCCATCCAAATACTACCAGAAATAAACAAAAATTGCAAACAACTCAAAGTAGCATTCATAGTGGCTAAAGGTAATTAAATCTTGATTAAACTCAACAATTTGAATGTAAATTCAATAGGAAAAGATAGAGAAGATGCTCACGCATCACAACACCAAACTTGAATTGTTGCTTGTCCTCAAGCAACCAAAATCAGTACATGATTAAGATGTGAATTTGCATGAGAAGTGGGAGTTTAGTTATGCTCATGTCTCTCCTTAAAGTGGGGTTTATCTATTGCAATACTGAATAGTTTTGGCATCTCACTATCATTTGAATCAAAGGAATGTCACTGTCATTTGGAATTGGAATCCGGATAATATTATGAATTCTCTAACCTGTTTACTTCGGATTAATCCTTCAACACAGCAAATTTCCTTTAATTCTCTTTTCTTAGGTGTTTTGCACCTTAAGCCTAACCGTGACTTTAAATGTTATATCTCAAACTACACTTGACACAAAATCACCACAAGCACTTAACTGGGGAACTCTCTTTTAGTTCAGATTCTTCTTTCAGTTACTTCCAGACAGTGGCGCTCAAAGCCTTTGGCATACTCTGTTAAATGCATTTGGTCTCGACTCTAAATATTCTGTCTCAAGGAATACTTGACACAAGAACACCATAAGCATATGACTAAGAAAACAACTCTTTGAGCTTTTAATCATGTTTGACCTCCTTAGACATTGATGCTCAGAGTCTTGGACCTTGATTTTATTTTTCTTTTGCTTCAAGGATTAAGCTTTCACTAATTTCAGAGAAGTCATAATTGTAACACCCTACCATACAGAGACTTATGCTTAAGTCATAATTCAGAGATGGCAAGGTATTACGACCTCTAAAACCAACTTTTTGTACGTATAGTAGTATGAATAATTGATTATAACTAGGAGCCTTTGTAGAAAAAGGGGGTAAACAAAAACCGTAACTCAAACGCGCAACACTCCGATCGATAACGTAATGAGCAAAGGATAAGCTAACGCAAGATCATATGTATAAAGAGTGTCAAAAACGGGAATATCAAGACTCAAAATCCGGCTGCGAAGATAACTGGTCCGAGCATAGCAATATATAGATATAATAAAATAAGGAAAACCCCAAGGAAAATCCAAAGGGACACAAATACAGAAACATATTCTCCAAAACCTCCTATAAGAGGAGTCATCACAGTTTGTATTATTTAATGGAGATAAAAGTATCTAAACAAGATATATAACCCAAAACAGAGTCCCGAGAACAAAGGATCTTCGCTAAATCCAGAAGTCTCCAGCATGCCTCAACGAGAAGCCTCGCGTCCTGCATCTGAAAACCACAAAATCTGCATGGGTGAGAACCAAAGGTCCCCAGCACGGTAACAGCTTCAACATATATAATACATAATAATAGAGGAAAGCCGAAGGCAATCCTAGAACTTCCTCCAGATAATATCAAAGCTTATAAACAAGCTAAACCGTAAGTGGCAACTGACTAAAGATCCTTCAGTCTAACTAATACTTCCCTTTCCAATTCCTTCAGACCTCCCAACCACCAGCAGGAGTATAATATAGCAAACACAGTTATATCAGATAAGAGATTTACAAATAGAAACAGATAAGGCATTTAGACAATTAGCAAGTAATATGCAGTCAAATAGGCAATCTCAAACAATTCATGTAGTATGATTATGATGCATGCCTGTCCCTAGTGGCTGATGATATCATCTGTCGGTTATAGAGCCAACCCGACAAGTCCTGGTAGCTAACCATTGGACTGTCCCTCTGTCGTGCATCCCCAACTCGAGTTATACTCATCATAAACTTGATCATAATCATGATCCATATCCATCACCCTCACTGGTGAATATTTATCCATCACCATCATTGGTGAATATTTATGGGGGCAAGCTCATCCGGGCCTTTCACAGTGCCCGGCCACACTTGCGACATAGGGTCAAAAGAGCTTCGAGTCTCAACCTAGAGCACGTGGTGGCTAGCCACTGCTACTACCCAGGGAAACCCTCATCTCCGATGGTGGAAGTGCAAACATTCACAATTCATTCAACAGCATATATGCATTTATACTTAGCCATAAACATGGCTCCGCTGTCACACAGCAATAATCTAGCCATCCGGCTCACGGTTAAATCGATAACCAGCCAATTCATTAACATTTACGGCCTTTCGGCCCATGGCACAACAAGCACTTCCACCGCCATTCTCCGCATCTCGCATAATCATCTTTGATCCTCATTGATCATCCATTTTCCCTTGCTTCACTCGCAAGTTACCACATTCACTAGCCCTTTTTCTCATGCTAGGCATATCATAATGATTTAAGACATAAGTGGTGAGATTGGAGGCTTAGAAGTATGAAATTTGGCTTTTAAAACTCAAAAATCAACTTTGGGATGAAAACAGGGCCACGCGTACGCGCACTCCACGCGCACGTGTGGATGGCCTTAAAACTTATTGACGCGCAAGCGTCATACGCGCAAACGCGCGGATTGAAAATTAGCCAAACGACGCGCAAGCGTCAGCCACGCGTACGCGTGGGTACTCTTGCGCCCAGGCACAAAACTGGCACAACTCTCTGGAAAATGGCTGGGCATTTGGTGCAGCGCATCGACGCGCCCGCGCACACCACGCGTACGCGTGGATGGTGCTTTCTTGAAGAACGGCGCTTACGCACCAAGTGCGCCTACGCGCGAGGGGTGATTCTGCTAAAATTTTTCTAAGTTAAAAGCTGCAGAATTCACAGATTCAACCCCCAATCTTCCGACGGATATAACTTCCTCATTTTAAATTGTTTTTCACCCGTTCGTCAAACGGCATGGACATCCCGGATCCAATTTCATTTCTAAACAGATTTGGCACAAATCAGAGATTCGTAGTCCAAGTTATGTCTCGTCAAAGTAAGCCTAAAAACCATGTTTTCATACAAAACCACAAAGTGCCATTTTGAAAACAAGCCACTTTCAACTCTTTTCAAAATCAATCAAAACATGCCAATTTCATCCCTTTTCTTTGAAATCAATCAAAATGTACCAAAATCAATACCAAGCCATCCTCAACTCACACATTGACATTTTACCAAAATTCCCAAAACTACCTCCAACCATTTTAACACATCTCAATTAATGGCTAAAGGACAAACACAATCTCATGTCATACATCCTTCTCATCCCAATTTCCAATAATATCAATTTCCAAATCAACCATCATTATATATGATCAACATCATACTCACCATCAACATGGTACCACCCATCAATTCAACCTCGATCATCCATCAAGCATATATCACAACATGCATTTCTCATATATCACACAATCAAGGCATCAATATTCATAATCACATATATGAACACATCATATATCTCAACCATTCAACAATGCCAACAATTCAATGCCTATCTTAGGGCCTCTAGCCTAAGTATTTCCTACCACATTACATATTAGATACGGGAAACCGAAACCATACCTTAGCCGATTTCCCAAGCTCACCGGAGCACTTCCAAACCACTTGTCCACAAGCTCTCAAGGTCTCAACACCTCCAAGAACAGATTTTGTTACACAAAACCCTCTCCCAAGCTTTCCAAAATCACCAATCAAGCTCCAATATTCACATATACACAACCTAAGCCACAATCATCATATCCATACACAACATCTCAATACCCAAACATCATAGAACAACAAATTACACTAGGGTTGAGAATCTTACCACACCCAAGGTCCAAGGAGACAAGATTAACCTTCTCCTTCAAGAGAGTTGGGTCCTATAACATCAAAGAACCCAAAATCTCAACATTTTTGCTCATGAAACTCGAAATCAAGGGCTGGAATTTCGAACAGTAAAACGTGGCTTACCTCAAGATTAATTGTATGGGTTTTGTAGAGCTCTCCGCGGTGAACACGTGGCTGCAAACGGAGCGGCAATCGGAGCTCTAGATCAAAAGTTATGTTGGTTTGAAGATCAACCAAGGGAGAGAACTTGAGAGAGTGTTCTTCCCCCCTCCATATTAGTTTTCAGCGTGTTTGAGTGTGTTGTGAGGAGAGAGAGTGCTGAAAACTAGGGTTTTGGTTTAGTTATGTTGGGCCAAGGGCCCACTTTGGGTCCGGTTGGTCCGGTTTGGCCCGTTCGGTCCAATCTTGGTCCGATTTCTATAAAATTGGTACCGAAATTCTCGTCTCAATCTCCTCTATCACATTTAGCCATAAGAATAACATTTTTGGCTTTCTAGAATAAATTCTCATTTTATGGGTTAGTTAGCCGTTAATTAACCGGGTCTTACATTCTACCCACCTAAATGGAAATTTTGCCCACAAAATTCAAATTCAATTACCTGAGAATAAATGCGGATAATCCGTTCGCATCTCCGACTCAAGTTCCCAAGTGTGTTCCTCAATACCGCCTCGAATCCAAGCCACTTTGACTAATGAAAACTCTTTTCCACGCAATCGTTTGATACTAGTATCATCAATTCTGACTGGAGCCACTGGAAGCGTCAAATCTTCCCTTAACTGAACCGATTCGGGTTCTAACACATGGCTAGCATCAGGGGTGTACTTCCGAAGCTGCGACACGTGAAACACGTCGTGCAGGTTCGAAAGATGAGGTGGTAGAGCCATCCGATATGCCACCGGTCCAATCCTCTCCAGGATCTGAAATGGACCAATGTATCGAGGATTCAACTTCTTCGCTTTAATCGCCCTACCTACTCCTGTGGTCGGAGTAACCTTCAGGAAGACATGATCTCCTTCCTCAAATTCCAAGGACTTCCGCCTCTGATCGGCGTAACTCTTTTAGCGCTCTGCGCCGTAAGCATCCTATCTCGGATTTTCTTCACTTGTTCAGTGGTCTCAGCTAACATTTCCTCCCATACAATGCCTCATACGGAGCCATTCTGATGCTCGCATGGTAACTATTATTGTATGCAAACTCCACTAATGGCATATATCGATCCCAACTCGCCGGTTGATCCAAAATACAAGCTCTCAACATATCCTCTAGGGTTTGGATCGTCCTCTTGGATTGACCATCTGTTTGAGGATGGTAAGTTGTACTCAAGCTTAATCGGGTTCCAAAAGCTTTCTGAAATGCACCCCAGAATCTAGAAGTGAAACGAGGATCTCTATCAAAGATTATAGTAGCAGGTACACCATGGAGTCTCAGAATCTCCTTTATGTATAACCGAGCTAGCTCCTCAAGGGTGTAAGTCATCCGAACGGGTAAAAAGTGAGCTGACTTCGTCAGTCGGTCCACAATCACCCAGATAGCATCAAAACCAGTCCTAGTCCTTGACAATCCCGACACAAAGTCCATTGCAATACTTTCCCACTTCCATTGCGGAACCTCTAGAGGTTGCAACATCCCGGAAGGTCTTTGATGTTCAATCTTTACCTTTTGACATGTTAAGCACTTTGAAATATATTCCGCCACATCATTCTTCATACCCGGCCACCAAAACATCGCCTTTAAATCATGGTACATCTTAGTACTTCCCGGGTGAATGGAGAATCCGCTTTTGTGTGCCTCCTTTAAGATATCTTGCCTCAAAGTGCCAACATCCGGCACAATGATCTTACCCTTGAATCTCCATAACCCGTCTTTTTCTTCCGACACTCTCCACTGTTTTCCTTGCTCGATAGCCAGTAACACCTTCCATAACGCTTCATCGTTTTCATGAGCCTTTAGGAGTTCGGACTTAAAGTCACTCGAGATTTCTAATCGGCTCAAACACAAGGTTCTAGATACTTCTCGAACACCAATTTTTAGACTCTCGAATCCCTTGAGCAACTTCTCCTCTTGAAGCATCATCCAAGACGCATATAACGACTTCCGACTTAACGCATCCGCCACTATATTCACCTTTCCAGGATGGTAATTTAACTCAAAGTCATAGTCTTTCAACAATTCCATCCACCTCCTTTGCCTCATATTAAGCTCTTTCTGATCAAAGAGATATTTCAAGCTCTTGTGATCAGAGAAGACTCGGAACTTAACCCCATAGAGATAATGCCTTCACACCTTCAAGGCAAACACGACCGCAGCGATTTCCAGATCGTGTGTAGGGTAACTAACTTCATGAGGTCTCAACTGTCGTGAGGCATACGCCACCACATTATGATGCTGCATCAGCACGCATCCTAGACCCTTTAACGAGGCATCACAGTATACCTCAAAAGGCTCGTTCGGCTCAGGTAACACTAACACAGGTGCAGTGGTCAACTTTTTCTTCAATGCCTGAAAGCTCTCCTCGCACTCAGGAGTCCAAACAAACGGGGTATCTTTGCGGGTTAACTTTGTTAACGGCAAGGCTAATTGCGAAAAGCCCTTGATTAACCTTCGGTAATAGCCAGCTAAACCCAGAAAACTCCTTATCTCAGTTACTGTGGTTGGTTGCTTCCAATCCATCACAGCTTCTACCTTAGTTAGGTCTACGGCTATTCCCTTCTTACTCACCACGTGACCCAAAAACTTCACCTCACTCTTCCAGAACTCACACTTAGACAGTTTCGCATAGAGTTTCTTCTCCTTTAAAATCTGCAACACGGTCCTCAAGTGTTCCGCATGCTCTTCCTCAGTCTTGGAGTAAATTAGTATATCATCAATGAAGACAACAACAAATTTATCCAGAAACGGACGGAATACTCTATTCATGTAATCCATGAATACTGCAGGGGCGTTCGTCAACCCAAAGGACATTACAGTATACTCGTAATGACCATAACGAGTCCTGAAAGTGGTCTTAGGGATATCCTCACCCCTCACCCTTATCTGGTGATAACCGGATCGCAAATCGATCTTAGAGAAAACTCCAGCTCCTTGTAACTGATCCATGAGATCATCAATTCTCGGCAATGGGTACTTATTCTTTATGGTGACCTTGTTCAGCTGCCTGTAATCCACACAGAGCCGCATACTTCCATCTTTCTTCTTTACCAGTAACACTGGAGCACCCCACGGGGAAACACTTGGTCGGATAAAGTTCTTACCCAACAATTCCTCTAACTGAGACTTTAGCTCGGCCATCTCTAACGGTGACATCCTATAAGGAGCACTTGAGATTGGTCCCTCCCCAGGCACCAACTCAATAGCAAACTCGACCTCTCGATTAGGTGGAAATTCCTCAATATCATCGGGAAACACTTCTGGAAACTCACACACTACCGGAATCTGATCCAACCTTTGATCATCACCCGAAACACCCGCGGTTAACAATAGGATACCCTGACATTTGATTCCAGAACAGTTCACCATCATCGAATTCAAGTAATAATTATTCACCACGACCGGCCCTTCTGTATCTTCCGGCATAAAGTACACCGACTTTGTAGGGCAATCAAGCAGGACATAGTTCTCGGATAACCAGTCCAATCCCAAGATAAAATCAAGACCGATCATCGGTAAGCAGATTAAATTATGGACAAAATCACGCTGCTTGAACCTAAACGAAACTTTCAGGCATCCTAGCCTAGTTACCATGGCTTCATGGGTAGCATTATACACTTTTAAGTCATAACCTAAGGTTACGATCTTCAATCCTAATTAATGGGCTTTCTCAAATGCAATAAATGAATGCGATGCTCCCGAATCAAATAAAGCATTTAAAGTTTGACCAGCCATTTCACAGTTACCTCGAATGAGTGTCTCAGATCCTTCTGCACCCACAGCTGAGGTGGTGAACACCCGACCAGTCTGTTGTGCTTTCCCAGCACCTTGCTTCTGCTTCTCCGGATAACTTGTGGCTTTATTCCCCGCCTTTCCACAATTATAGCACAAACCCCATCCGGCCTTGCATGGTACTCCCGGATGGTGGCTTCCACACCTAGTACAAGCTTGATTATTCTGAGGCTGCTTCCCAAACCTTTTCCCTTGGGAGTAGTTGTTGTTGGGCCTCCTAAAAGAACCTCCCCTCTTAAAAGGTAGACCTCTAGGTGCACAGCTCTTCCCTCGGTTCTGTGGGAATGATCCTTTGTGACTTCATTTCTCAACGGCTGCCCTCTTCACGCACTCTTCAGCAACCCTACACTTGTTCACCAATTCGGAGAAAGTCCTAATCTCCATTGGCCCCACTGAACCGAAAATATCACTCCGGAGTCCTCCTTCGTACTTAACACACTTCCATTCCTCATATTCCACCCGAGTCCCTTGACACATACGAGAGAATCTGAACAGCTCCTCAAACTTGTCAGTATACTCAGATACGGACATAGCACCCTGCTTCAGCTGCAACAATTCAAGCTCCTTGGCCGTCCTAGCAGAAGTCGGAAAGTATTTCTTATAGAACTCCTCTTGGAAGACATCCCAGGTGATATAATCATCACCCTGCTGCAGAAGGCGTCGGATACCCTGCCACCAATGCGACGCTTCACCAGTGAGCAAATAGGTAGCGAACTCCACACGCTGCCCTTCAGGTACCACTGCGCTTGTAGTGCTTGTTCCATAGCCTGAAACCATGTATCGGCTTCAGTCGGACTAGTAGTTCCCTTGAACTTCTGTGGATTAACCTTCAAAAAGTTTGCCAGTGTCATCGGGCCCTGAACTCCACCTCCATCATTACCATGGTTGTTCATCTGTTGACCAAGAGCCTCAGCAGTGGCTTGCATAGCAGCAGCCATGTTCTCCAACGCAGTCATAAAGTTCACTGGATCATTAGGGTTAGTCTCCGGCGCACGAGCATTCGTATGTCCTCTCCCACGACCTCTACCGCATCCACGAGGCGCCATCTGGTTCCTATACACACCAAACAATTGATATTAAGTTGATCAGTCTCAATATCGGAAGTTTAGTGCTTCAAAGTCCCAAATGCATGCTCATGAACGTTTATGCTAACTATATCAAGTAGATATACTAACAGCACATAACACACATATAGAGAATGCACAGAAGCATAGTCAGTCCATTCTTCAGGCTCTACAGGAACGAACTGCTCTGATACCATAATGTAACACCCTACCATACAGAGACTTATGCTTAAGTCATAATTCAGAGATGGCAAGGTATTACGACCTCTAAAACCAAATTTTTGTAAACAAAAACCGTAACTCGAACGCGCAACACTCCGATCGATAACGTAACGAGCAAAGGATAAGCTAACGCAAGATCATATGTATAAAGAGTGTCAAAAACGGGAATATCAAGACTCAAAATCCGGTTGCGAAGATAACCGGTCCGAGCATAGCAATATATACATATAATAAAATAAGGAAAACCCCAAGGAAAACCCAAAGGGACACAAATACAGAAACCTATTCTCCAAAACCTCCTATAAGAGGAGTCATCATAGTTTGTATTATTTAATGGAGATAAAAGTATCTAAACAAGATATATAACCCAAAACAGAGTCCCGAAAACAAAGGATCTTCGCTAAATCCAGAAGTCTCCAGCATGCCTCAACGAGAAGCCTCGCGTCCTGCATCTGAAAACCACAAAATCTGCATGGGTGAGAACCAAAGGTCCCCAGCACGGTAACAGCTTCCACATATATAATACATAATAATAGAGGAAAGCCGAAGGCAATCCTAGAACTTCCTCCAGATAATATCAAAGCTTATAAACAAGCTAAACCGTAAGTGGCAACTGACTAAAGATCCTTCAATCTAACTAATACTTCCCTTTCCAATTCCTTCAGACCTCCCAACCACCAGCAGGAGTATAATATAGCAAACACAGTTATATCAGACAAGAGATTTACAAATAGAAACAGAAAAGGCATTTAGACATTTAGCAAGTAATATGCAATCAAATAGGCAATCTCAAACAATTCATGTAGTATGATTATGATGCATGCCTGTCCCTAGTGGCTGATGATATCATCTGTCGGCTATAGAGCCAACCCGACAAGTCCTGGTAGCTAACCATTGGACTGTCCCTCTGTCGTGCATCCCCAACTCGAGTTATACTCATCATAAACTTGATCATAATCATGATCCATATCCATCACCCTCACTAGCGAATATTTATCCATCACCATCACTGGTGAATATTTATGGGGGCGAGCTCATCCGGGCCTTTCACAGTGCCCGGCCACACTTACGACATAGGGTCAAAAGAGCTTCGAGTCTCAACCTGGAGCACGTGGTGGCTAGCCACTGCTACTACCCAGGGAAACCCTCATCTCCGATGGTGGAAGTGCAAACATTCACAATTCATTCAACAGCATATATGCATTTATACTTAGCCATAAACATGGCTCCGCCGTCACACGGCAATAATCTAGCCATCCGGCTCACGGTTAAATCCATAACCAGCCAATTCATTAACATTTACGGCCCTTCGGCCCATGGCACAACAAGCACTTCCACCGCCATTCTCCGCATCTCACATAATCATCTTTGATCCTCAATGATCATCCATTTTCCCTTGCTTCACTCGCAAGTTACCACATTCACTAGCCCTTTTTCTCATGCTAGGCATATCATAATGATTTAAGACATAAGTGGTGAGATCGGAGGCTTAGAAGTATGAAATTTGGCTTTTAAAACTCAAAAATCAACTTTGGGATGAAAACAGGGCCACGCGTACGCGCACTCCACGCGCACGCGTGGATGGCCTTAAAACTCATTGACGCGCAAGCGTCATACGCACGAACGCGAAAATTGAAAATTAGCCAAACGACGCGCAAGCGTCAGCCACGCGTACGCGTGGATACTCTTGCGCCCAGGAACAAAACTGGCACAACTCTGGCACAACTCTCTGGAAAATGGCTGGGCATTTGGTGCAGCGCATCGACGCGCCCGCGCACACCACGCGTACGCGTGGATGGTGCTTTCTTGAAGAACGGCGCTTACGTGCCAAGTGCACCTACGCGCGAGGGGTGATTCTGCTAAAATTTTTCTAAGTTAAAAGCTGCAGAATTCACAGATTCAACCCCCAATCTTCTGACGGACATAACTTCCTAATTTTAAATCATTTTTCACCCGTTCTTCAAACGGCATGGACATCCCAGATCCAATTTTATTTCTAAACAGATTTGGCACAAATCAGAGATCCGTAGTCCAAGTTATGTCTCGTCAAAGTAAGCCAAAAAACCATATTTTCATACAAAACCACAAAGTGCCATTTTCAAAACAAGCCACTTTCAACTCTTTTCAAAATCAATCAAAACATGCCAATTTCATCCCTTTTCTTTGAAATCAATCAAAATGTACCAAAATCAATACCAAGCCATCCTTAACTCACACATTGACATTTTAACAAAATTCCCAAAACTACCTCCATCTATTTTAACACTTCTCAATTAATGGCTAAAGGACAAACACAATCTCATGTCATACATCCTTCTCATCCCAATTTCCAATAATATCAATTTCCAAATCAACCATCATTATATATGATCAACATCATACTCACCATCAACATGGTACCACCCATCAATTCAACCTCGATCATCCATCAAGCATATATCACAACATGCATTTCTCATATATCACACAATCAAGGCATCAATATTCATAATCACATAAATGAACACATCATATATCTCAACCATTCAACAACGCCAACAATTCAATGCCTATCTTAGGGCCTCTAGCCCAAGTATTTCCTACCACATTACATATTAGATACGGGAAACCGAAACCATACCTTAGCCGATTTCCCAAGCTCACCGGAGCACTTCCAAACCACTTGTCCACAAGCTCTCAAGGTCTCAACACCTCCAAGAACAGATTTTGTTACACAAAACCCTCTCCCAAGCTTTCCAAAATCACCAATCAAGCTCCAATATTCACATATACACAACCTAAGCCACAATCATCATATCCATACACAACATCTCAATACCCAAACATCATAGAACAACAAATTACACTAGGATTGAGAATCTTACCACACCAAGGTCCAAGGAGACAAGATTAACCTTCTCCTTCAAGAGAGTTAGGTCCTATAACATCAAAGAACCCAAAATCTCAACATTTTTGTTCATGAAACTCGAAATCAAGGGCTGGAATTTCGAATAGTAAAACGTGGCTTACCTCAAGATTGATTGTATGGGTTTTGTAGAGCTCTCCGCGGTGAACGCATGGCCGCAAACGGAGCGGCAATCGGAGCTCTAGATCAAAAGTTATGGTGGTTTGAAGATCAACCAAGGGAGAGAACTTGAGAGAGTGTTCTTCCCCCCTCCATATTAGTTTTCAGCGTGTTTGAGTGTGTTGTGAGGAGAGAGAGTGCTGAAAACTAGGGTTTTGGTTTAGTTATGTTGGGCCAAGGGCCCACTTTGGGTCCAGTTGGTCCGGTTTGGCCTGTTCGGTCCAATCTTGGTCCGATTTCTATAAAATTGGTACCGAAATTCTCGTCTCAATCTCCTCTATCACATTTAGCCATAAGAATAACATTTTTGGCTTTCTAGAATAAATTCTGATTTTATGGGTTAGTTAGCCGTTAATTGACCGGGTCTTGCAATAATAGTTCTCTAAATTCTTGTTCCTTATACATCAACATCCTTTGATTCAAATTCAAATATGAACTGTTCATATCATGCATTCAAAATCACAAATAATACCACTACATTTAAGTAAATAAGACTACTCTTAAATATAAACTCAATTTCTGATGCAATACATTACTTCTTTTCTTTTCTTTTTAGATTCATGTTCAGTGAGTAGTACATGAGACACTTTCTTTTAAAAGCAAATGACAGAATAAAATTAAATCTAAGAATTGAAAGTACTAAAGATCATGCAGGTAATCAAAGCAACAGAAAACAGAAGACAACAAAATAAGAACAGAAGGGAAAATAGAATGAAAGGAACTCAGCCACCTCAGCTATGCTGGTGGTCATCTCATTCCTCCGGCTATGCTCCCCCAACACTAAACTTAAAAGTTTGCTTGTCCCCAAGCAAAGAAAAACTCCATAGTGTCAAAAATTCTTTTTAATTGCTCCTGTTCTTATTCTAATAACTCTGCATGACCAAAACACATGTAAAACAAGAAAAATTCAAAAAAAAATTTGAGATAAAGTAATTTGAAACCAAAACTAAAATAACTATAATGCTAAAATCAAAATAACTATAAAATGAAAACCAAAGTAACTGCAAAAACAAGGATACTAGTAGTTGGGTTGCCTCCCAACAAGCGCCTTTTTTTTGTCACTAGCTTGACACTTGATTGTCGAATTTTACTTCCTCTTCTTCCAGTTGGTTAAAAGAAATGACTCCAAGGGAGGAGAGACGAAAATTAGTGCCCTTGGACGTGAATTTCTCCTTACAAGCTTTCTTTTATTGTTATTAGCTTGATTCACCTTGCTTGTTGGGGTAGAGGTTAGATTGCTTTTTGTTGACCTTCTCTTTTTCTTGGATAATGTCTTTTATTTCTTGGTCACAATCCCCTTTTCTGTGTTTTCCTTGGTTGCCTTCACTTCTTTGATTTCAAAATTTGGGTGTTGTATGATAGTTAGAGTGTACCCTTCATCAAGAACTTCTTGGATTGGTGGTTCAATAAACTCACCTTCTATGCCACTCTCTACTTCATTGGAGTATATATTCCCATCATTGTTTTCATCCCTTACAACCTCCTTTGTTTGTGCCTCTTCCTCCTTTGTTTTTGCATCTTCCTCTTCTTCCATGTGTGAGGGTGGAAAGTTCTCTAATTCATTGGAGTATAAACTCCTTTGATTGATTTTCTCACTTTCTTCTATTAAATCTTGCATTATGTCTCTTGGGAAGGAATTCGCTTGTTCCTCTTCCTGGGACTTGATAATCGACTGCACATGTTTCTCTACATTTTTTACACTCGTCTTTATATCATGTATAAATTCTTTCATGAGAAGCTCAATATCTGATGGTACTTGAGATGAGTAAGGAGATGGTGGCTCTTGATATGAATAATAAGGAGATGATGATTCTTGATAAGAGTAAAAAGATGATGGTTCTTGGCATGAGTAGGGAGATAGTGGCTCTTGATATGGGTAGAAAGATGATGGTTCTTGATATGGATAGAGAGGTGGTGGTTCTTGGTATGAATATGGAGATGGTGGTTCTTGATATGAATAATGAGGTGGTGGTTTTTGATAGTTGGAACATGGAGCACTGAAGTTTCTTTGGTTTGACTTTGCCAACCAAAGTTTGGGTAGTTCCCCCATTCATAATAATATGAATCACTCCTTGGGTGTGAGTAGTAACCCATGTGATCTCTCTCCATTATTTTTCTTAGCACAAAACACCAAAAAGAATTAAATGCACCATGTGGTAAACAGGAAAGCAAAGAAGAAAGAATAGAATTCTTTTTTTTGAAACTACTAAAGCAAAATTTAAATAAGAAAAATTAAAATAAGACTAACTAGGAAACACCAAACTTAATTTCAGAAATTAAGAAAAATATTAGTGCTATTTAATTTTTTTTATTTTATTTTTTTCGAAATACTAAGCAAAAATTTAAAAAAAATTAAAATTAAAACGCCTAATCTAAGCAATCAAACAACTGATAGTTGTTAATCACAGTCAATCCCCGGCAACGGCGCCAAAAACTTGGTGCAGATTTTATAACCCACAAACTAACCGGCAAGTGCATTGGGTCGTACCAAGTAATACCTCAGGTGAGTGAGGGTCGATCTCACGAGGATTGATGGACTAAGCAACAATGGTTGAGTGATTGGCTTAGTTAGACAAACAGAAAAGAGTGTTTTGGTATTCAAAAGCGTTAAACAGTAGTTCAGAAATTAAAACAGCAAACAGTAAATTGATGAGAATAATATGTGGAGAAACAGTTAAGGCTTCAGAGATATCAATTTTCTGGATTGACTTTTCTAACTAACTATTTTAATCATGTATGATTCAATTCATGGCAAACTATATATGACTAAGCCCTAATTCCTTAGACCTTCTCAGTCAACTCTAACTTTCATCAACAGCCAATTCCTTGGTCACTTAATTCTAGTTAGAGGATGAAGTTCAATTCTAGTTTATGTGCCGCAAAAATTCTAATTACCCAAACATAAGAGGATTATATGTCATGTATCCCGTTAAGTCCAGATAATTAAAAATTTAGGAGAATATGTTTTCAAGTTTTTGTTCAAGTAAAGAGCTTTTTGAAGTTATACAAGAACTCAATTAGAAAAAGGGTCATACTTCTGTTCCACCCAAATTCATAAAATAAAGAACGAAAATAATTCTTGAAATATAAATCAATACATGAATTAAAATAAAAAAATAATAGTATTGATCCATACAATAGACAGAGCTCCTAACCTTAACAGTGGAGGTTTAGTTGCTCATGGTTCAAAAAGAAAAACTAGGATTCGTAAAACTATAAATTGCGGAATGAGGTAGAAGAGAAGAGTAGTTTCCTAATCCTCATCAATGTAAAATATATTTTCTAAAAATAAATAATATCTTTTTCTATTTATAAATAAAATAAACTTAAATCAAAATTTATTAAACTTTCTACGTAGCCTTGTACGAGGGATCATTGGATTCATTCAGGTCCACACTGAACTTGGAAATCCTCATGTTCAGCGTGGATGAGGTGCAGTGCTTCCTTCGGAACTTTGGATCCATGCTGAACTTGGAAATTCTCAAGTTCAGCATGGAGGAGGCAGCGCTTCCTTATTGTTTTCCTTTGAGTCCACGCTGAACTTGGATTTTCCCAAGTTCAGCGTGGGATGATGTGCATTGGACTCCTTTGGTGCGTAGGCTCTACGTTGAACTTGAGGTTTCCCAAGTTCAGCGTGGAGGAGGCCGACTCAAATGGAAGAAAAGGGTATACTATTATATATCGTTAGAAAGCTCTGGAAGTTAGCTTTCCAATGCCGCTAAAATCACGTCAATTGAATCTCTGTAGCTCAAGTTATTTCCGTTTGAGTGCAAGGAGGTCGGGGTTGACAGCATCATTTGCTTTCTTCCTTTTCTGCTACAAAACTCCGTCAAATCCATTCAAGTGCTACCTGAAATAAACAAAAATTGCAAAAAAATCAAAGTAGCATTCATAGTGGCTAAAGGTAATTAACTCTTGATTAAACTCAACAATTTGAATGCAAATTCACTAGGAAAAGATAGAGAAGATGCTCATGCATCAACTTGCTGAGTCAATATTTTGTTCTGAGCCAATATGGCATTTAGAGTATCAATCTCTAAAACTCCTTTCTTTTGAGTTGTCCCATTATTCACAGGATTTCTTTCAGAAGTGTACATGAACTGGTTATTTGTAACCATTTCAATGAGTTTCTGGGCTTCTGCAGGCATCTTCTTCAGATGAAGAGATCCTCCAGCAGAGTGATCCAATGACATCTTGGACATTTCAGACAAACCATCATAGAATATACATATGATGCTCCATTCTGAAAGCATGTCAGAAGGACACCTTCTGATCAATTGCTTGTATCTTTTCCAAGCTTCATAGAGGATTCACCTTCCTTCTGTCTGAAGGTTTGGACTTCCACTTTAAGCTTGCTCAACTTTTGAGGTGGAAAGAATTTGGCCAAGAAAGCATTGACCAACTTTTCCCAAGAGTTCAGGCTATCTTTAGGTTGTGAGTCCAACCATGTCCTAGCTTTGTCTCTCACGGCAAAAGGGAAAAGCATAAGTCTATAGACCTCAGGATTAACCCCATTGGTCTTAACAGTGTCACAGATTTGCAAGAATTCAGCTAAAAACTGATGAAGATCTTCCAATGGAAGTCCATGAAACTTGCAATTCTGCTGCATTAGAGAAACTAATTGAGGCTTAAGCTTAAAGTTGTTTGCTCCAATTGCAGGCATTGAGATGCTCCTTCCACCGAAGTAAGAAGAGGGTGCAATAAAGTCACCAAGCATCTTCCTTGCATCTCCACCATTGTTGTTGGGTTCGGCCATCTCTTCTTCTTTTTCAAAAAATTCTGTCAGGTCCTCTCCAGAGTGTTGTGCTTTAGCTTCTCTTAGTTTCCTCTTTAGAGTCCTTTCAGGTTCTGGATCAGCTTCGACAAGAATGTTCTTATCCTTGCTCCTGCTCATATGAAAAAGAAGATAACAGAAAAGAAGAGGAATCCTCTATGTCACAGTATAGAGATTCCTTTATGTGAGTAGAAGAAGAAAAGAGTAAAAGAATGATGTAGAGAAAAGAGATGAAGAATTTAAACACAGAGAGAGGGAGAGGGTTCGAATTATAAGAAGAAGAGAAGTGTTAGTGATTAAATAAATAAATAGGAAGAGATGAGAGAGGGAGGGAATTCGAATTTAATTAAAAAGAAAAGAAAAAATATTTTTGTTTTTATTTTAATTATTAGTTAGAATTCGAATTTATAAAAATTAAAATTAAATTTAAAATAATTAGTTAATTAAAAAGGAATTTTGAAAAAGTGGTGAGGAGTTTTCAAAAATTAGAGAGAGGAAAGTAGTTAGGTGGTTTTGAAAAAGATAAGAAATATTAAAACAAAAAAAAAGTCAAGTAGTTAATTGAAAAAGATTTGAAAATCAATTTTGAAAAGATAAGAAGTTAGAAGAGATTTTGAAATTAAATTTTTGAAAGATATGATTTGAAATTTATTTTGAAAAAGATTTGAAAGGGAAATTTAAAAAGATTTGATTTTGAAAATTAAAGTTGATTACTTGACTAACAAGAAACTAAAAGATATGATTTTAAAATTTAAAGATTGAACTTTTCTTAATAGGCAAGTAACAACTTAAAGTTTTTGAATCAAAACATTAAATGTTAGTAACGAATTCGAAAATATGAAAGAAAAATAAGAAACAGATTTTGAAAATCAACTTTAAAATTTTTGAAAATATTAAGAAGAAAATTGAAAAAGATTTGATTTTTGAAAAAGTTTTGAAAAGATAGGATTTTTAAATTGAAAATTTTGACTTGACTAATAAGAAACAACTAAATTTTAAAACTTTTTGTCTAAATCAATTCAAAATTTTCAAAATTTATGAGAAGAATAAGGGAAAGATATTTTTTTATTTTTGAATTTTTTATGAAGAAAGAGAAAAACACAAAAATGACACAAAACATGAGAATTTAAGATCAAAATAAAAAATGCATGCAAGAACACTTTGAATGTTAAGATGAACACCAAGAACACTTTGAATATCAAGATGAACACCAAGAACATGTTTTTGAAAATTTTTTAAGAAAAGAAAAACATGCAAGACACCAAACATAGAAATTTTTAAACTATAGACACTAATAATTCAAGAATGCATATGAAAAACAAGAAAAGACACAAAACATGAAAATGCAAAGATCAAACAAAGAAAATTATCAAGAACAACTTGAAGATTATGAAGAACACATGCATGAATTTTTTGAAAATTTAAAGAAAAATTAAAAAGGATGCAATTGACACCAAACATAAAATTTGACACTAGACTTAAACAAGAAACACAAAATTTTTTGTTTTTTTTATTTTATTAATTTTTTTGTATTAAATTTTTCAAAAATTATTTTGAAAAAGGAAATAGAGAAATTCAAAATTTTTAATAAGAATTCCAAGAATCATGCAATGTTAGTCTAAAGCTTCGGTCTAAAAATTTAGACATGGCTTAATAGCCAGCCAAGCTTTATGAGAAAGCTTCGGTCCAAAAGATTAGACATGGCCAATGGCCAGCCAAGCTTCAGCAGAGCATTACATACAACAGCCAAATTGATGGGAATCAAAAGGCTCCTGCAATGATAAGTGGAAGCCTCGGTCCAAAAGATTAGACATGGCTTGACAGCCAGCCAGGCTTCAACAGATCATGATGAAACTTTAGAATTCATTATTAAAAATTCTGAAGAACAAAATAAAATATATAATTATTATTTTTTTTGAAAATTTTTCGAAAATAAAAAGCTTTAAAAATAAAATAAAAATACCTAATCTGAGCAACAAGATGAACCGTCAGTTTTCCAAACTCGAACAATCCCCGACAACGGTGCCAAAAACTTGGTACACGGAATTCTGATCTCTACGCTTTTCAACAACTCCGCGTAACTAACCAGCAAGTGCACTGGGTCGTCCAAGTAATACCTTACGTGAGTAAGGGTTGATCCCACGGAGATTGTCAGCTTGAAGCAAGCTATGGTCATCCTTGTAAATCTCAGTCAAGCAGATTCAAATGGTTATGAGGTTTTGATAATTAAAAGATAAATAAAATATAAAATAAGATAAAGTTACTTATGTAATTCATTGGTGGGAATTTCAGATAAGCGTATGAAGATGCTTTGTCACTTCTGAACCTCTGCTTTCTTATTGCCTTCTTCCAACCATGCGTTACCTCCTTCCATGGCAAGCTGTAAGATCCTCTCAGATGAAAACAAATCCATATGCGCTGTCACCGCACGGCTAATCATCTGTCGGTTCCCGCTAGCGTCGGAATAGGACCATTGTCCTTTTGCACACTGTCACTGCACCCAACATTCGTAGGTTTGAAGCTTGTCACAGTCATCCTTTCCCAGATCCTACTCGAAATACCACAGACAAGGTTTAGACATTTCGGATCCCAGGAATGCTACCAATGATTCTAGCCTATACCACGAAGATACTAATCTCACGGATTCAGTCCGTGTATTAGATATCCAAGAGAATATACTCCGGCTGTCGTCCAATGACTACGTTGAATATCATGTAGACCACTTTGGGGTTGTCAGGCAGATCTTGGCTAAGCGAGTAATGAAGATTGGGTGATTGTCACGGGTCACCCCTTCATTCTGACTTAACTGAATTAAGAACAAGAGTATATCTTGGAGAAGAAGTAAGCGTGAATTGAAGGAAAAACACTAGTACTTGCATTAATTCATGAAGAACAGCAGAGCTCCACACCTTAATCTATGGGGTGTAGAAACTCCACTGTAGAAAATACATAAGTGAAAGAGGTCTAGGCATGGCCGTGAGGCCAGCCTCCAAACGTGTACAAGATCAAAACAGGAACATAAGATCAAAGATGTAAAATAAGTCTCTAAAAGTAGTTTTTATACTAAATTAGTAACTAGGGTTTACAGAAAATGAGTAACTAAGTACAGATAGTGCATAAATCTACTTCCGGAGCCCACTTGGTGTGTGCTTGGGCTGAGCATTGAAGCTTTTTCGTGCTTAGGCTGTTCCTGGAGTTAAACGCCAGCTTTGGTGCCAGTATGGGCGTTTAACTCCAATTCTGGTGCTAGTTTGGGCGTTTTACGCCAAGATGTTTTAGGCTAACTTTGAACGCCAGTTCATGAAGTAGAACTTAAGGTTAAAGCTGAAAGAAGGAATGATCAAAAGTTAAAAAGGAATATAAGAGAAAGGAAGAGGACATCATGTGTATCTCTATAAGGTGAATGTTTCGACTATTTAATAGAATATATGAAGATATTAAGGTTAAGTCACGTTTTGAAAGTTAGAAAGGTAATTAAATAAAAGTTTAAAGCTAAAAAAAATAAATATATAAAAGTTCAAGGGTAACATACAAATATAAGAAGGTTTAAGGTTTAAGGTTTAATGTTTAAAGTTTAAGGTTTAAGGAATTAAGATTTAAGGTTAAGGGATTAAAAAGTCTAAAGAATTAAATTTTAAGGTTTAAGAAAATAAGGTTTAAGGTTTGAGGAATAAATATTAAGAAAAACTGAATAAATTGAATTAAAGAATTTTATTCTTAGCCCAATCTCGTGGGGACGGCAAAACATACCATTCACTTGAGATATTGTGCATAAGGCTTAGTGAAAACTGCGATACGTAACTTTCACTTGAGAATGGAAGGATAAGGCTCAGTGGGAACGACGATACATAACTCCAACTTGAGATTGAAAGGATAAGGTTCAATGGGATGGCAATACGTAGTGCCCACTTTAGACCGGAAGGAGAAGTCTTAGTGGGGACGACGATATGTTGTGCCAACTTGAGACTGGAAGGATGGTTTTTTCCATGAGGACGGCAATATGCAACATCAGTCTCAGAAATGTTGTTGGGTTACGGTTAACCAACCGACACGTGAGCACAAGGCATGTATAGGAATAGACATGCATCATACTTGTTTGTCGCATATCTTCCTGGTGATATTGCTATGTGAGTTTATGTTTGTTTGAGATTTTGTGATATTCTATAATTTGTCTGGGATGGATGACTTTGAATGTGTTTTATTAGAATTGAGAAAAAATAAATTGTTAATCTCAAGAAAGATAAAGGGAATATTGCTGTGTAAAATCCTTGTTGAGAACCCCAAGTTCTCACCCCTTATCCTCCTTTTCCCCATAGATAGAGATGAGCATCATATTCTATGAGATGTACAGCCAATAGGCAGGCCACCTACAGACCTCCCCAATAGTGATGTGTGATCTTGGAATCAGACTGCGATGGTACAACACTTTTGATGGCATCTAGATAGCAATGACTTGAGAAGATTTGAAGACTTATTCTCACTTTTGTTAGTCGGAAGGGCTAGAGATGCCTATATCACTAGGCTATCTTGGGCACTAGTTTAGAGGATTTTTAGATAGACTAGGTCCTGGGATGCCGTATATACATTACTATACTCTGTGTAGTATGTATGTGTGTGTGTGTTTAATATCTATACTTACTTTTTCTTGTAGTATGTTATTAACTATCTTGTATGGACTACCTCATTTTTTTTAACAAATAGATTTCTCTTAAAAAAATATTACCCGAAAAGCGCTCATGGACTCTAACAACGATATAGGCTTATATATTATATTAAAGCCATAACGTAAATAAGATAGTAACACCTTATTTCTAATATGATCATGATGTATTAGGAGTTAGGTCGTTACATTATGGATGTAGAGTGCCAAATTTGTAAAATTTGGCAATTTGTAGTTCTTTAGATTGTGAGCGTAATTGGTGTATTTTTAACATATTCACTCAAAGAAGAGAAATCAGTTAGAGTATCAAAAATTTAATAATTTTGTTTATGTTCATTATAACTTGAGGCTACAACAAAGATACTTTCTTAATCAAGGTTCTGAAAACCGAACCGGTCATCGAACCGCTTTAGCTACTGGTTCACTAGTTCAAAGGTTCAACTGGTTCAATCGTGATTGAACTGAAAAACCATTTTATAATAAAATAATAAATAAAATATAAATAAACACATTAAAACATAATTATAGTTTAATATAAATCTTAGAATATCATTTAAATTAAAAGTACTATATAAACCATAATATTAGGATCTCATTCAAATACAAACTCAAAAGTCAAATAACAAAAACAACCAATCAAACATAAAATGCCAACATTCAACTGATCCAAGTTTGTCATCAATCATCAAAATCCGTCATAACTTGCTACAGATTTTCTTCGTGGATATCATCACAATTTCCACTACTTGGACCAGAAAAATCAAATGGTGCAGTATAAAATGTACTACTACTACCACCACCACCACCACCACCACCACCTTGATCTAAATCAGCATCAATTTTATCTAACAAAATATATAACACATTATCAATAAATTAAAGATTAAAGCTATTGTAAAACATTCATGATGCACTTGCATCATCCAATTTAGAACAAACTAAAGTCTCCACTATCAATAAATTAAAGATTAAAGCTATTGTAAAACATTCATGATGCACTTGCATCATCCAATTTAGGCCAAATTAAAGGATCCACTACAATTGATTCAAGCCTACTTGAAAATTCATACCCACTGATGACATGTCACCATGTCATGTTTTTCTATGCTTTTTCATACAAGAAATTGATGATTTGTGCTTAAATATTGAATGCTTTTGTACTTAATTGGTATATTTCTTTGATCTTTTAATTTCATAAATCTTGTAGGAAATAAGAAGAAAAAGAAGCAAAGAAGCACAAAATAAGCTAAAAAGGAGAAAAAAGAGCTCTGGGGGTACACTTTGAAGTTGGAGCACACTTTGGAGGCTTAGGCCACGCTTTTAAAAGCGTGGCCCATGACCAAATCAAGGGAGCTTGATAATCAGCACTCAAAGCTCGGTTCATGGCATGAGCAGAGCTTTATCGTGATGCAAATTGAGCTTGGAAGCAAGAATTTTCACTAAGTTAACCTTGGGCGCTCACAGCATGACCAAACCTCCTTCAAAGGGCCATAACTTAAGCTACAGATGTCCAATTGATGTGCTTTCAGTTGCGTTGGAAAGCTGACATTCAGAGCTTTCCAACAATATATGGAAATTCATATTTGGCACAAAATTGAGGCACAAATGAAAGGCATCTTTAAGGACTAAAAACAAGAAAAAAGAAACCAAAGTGCAACCACCAAGATTCGAAGGGAGAGACACAAGGAAACTAAGGAAGTAGCGCTACAAGCAAAGGAGGGAGCAAGGAAAAGTTTCAAAACTCAGCTCTTGCCAAGAGCTTTATCGGGGGCATTCTAAGAAAAATCCAAAGAAAAAAGCTTGCTAGTGCACTCACCAATGTTCGAACTCATGAACAAGGGGGGAAGGATGCAAGCGCTACATTGCAAGAAAACAAGCCAAAATTGGCTTGTTTGCATTTCCTGGGATTCGAACCAGGAGCGTGAGGGAAACAATAGAGGAAGCGCTACTTTGTTGCCAAGATAAAGGAGCCAGCAAATGCTCTCCCAATGGTTCGAGCTTGGGACCTCACTAAGGAGAAGGAGGAAGCTCAGCTCTTTCCAAGAGCTAAGCGCTACCTCCCTTGTCACATGAAGCATGTTATGCACAATCGGCATAAGGCCAGGGAACCAAAGCTCAGCTCGTTGCAAGAACCGAGCCTAGCCCTGGGAGCAACACCCATGGGCTAGGAAATTCAACAAAAATCCAATTTAATTCAATCCTTCACCAATTTAAAAAGCCCATAGACGTCACTTAGAGGCACAAGACACAGAGAAGCTAGATTAGGAATTTTATTTTGTAATTTGTTTTTAATTTCATTTTCATTTTTATTTTGTAGAAAGCCTATATAAGGCATCATTTTCATTTTTGTAAAGAAGGCTGGCTCTGCTAGAGAGAATTAGGAGTAGAGTAGAGTAGAGAACTCTCTTTGAAATTTTTCCTTTGTGAATTTGAGAATTGGAATTGAGATTTGGGTTTTCTTTTTTTTCTGTTTCACTTTCCTTCCTCTGCAAATTTCCTTTCTGTTTTGATCGAGAGAGCAATTGAGCTCTTGGCTTTCTTTCTGTTTTTGCTATTTCATTAAAATTGTTAATTTCTCTTTGAGATTTGAGAATTGATCTAAGTCTTCTTGCTGGTTTACTTTTCTACATTTCTATTTCTCTGCAAATTTACATTGAGTTTGCTGTGAGCTTGATTTACATTTCCTGCAATTTACAATTACTGCAATTGTCTTGAGCTTTGATTTTCTGCCTCTTTAATTTCCAGCACCCTTTACTTTTCATGCAATTTACATTTTTTGTCATTTAAGATTCTGTCAATTTACTTTTCTTGCACTTTAAGTTTCTGCAACTTTAAATTCTCCGCACTTTACATTCTGTTCTCAAATTTTCACTCAATTTCACTTCAATGTTAGCTTGACTAAACTAATCTCCCACTAAAGTTGCTTGATCCATCAATCCTTGTGGGATCGACCTCACTCTATGTGAGTTATTACTACTTGATGCAACCCGGTACACTTGCCGGTGAGTTTAGGTGTTGGAATCTAATTTCAACCCATCAAGTTTTTGGCGCCGTTGCCGGGGATTGATTTAGATCAACAATGATTAAGTGGGTGAGAAGTCTAGATCAAGCATTTTCTTTGTTTTTGTTCTCTGATTTTAAGTTGATAGTAAGTTGTTTGAGTTATTGCCTCACTAAGAAATTCTTCTCTGTGAGATGAATTTCAAAATTCCCTGATGTTGCATTTTACAAAATTCAAATGGAGTTCAACTCATCTTATGGTCAAACAAAATTTTATGGGATATCACCCACCATCACCAATCCCTATTGGTGGCTGGGAATATCACCAAGAAAATATAAATTCTAGGCACTCCAATCCATGGAGATTTGCTTCAGAAACACAAGATGAGAAAGAAAATCATATGGGATATTTCCCTCCACCACAAAATGATGCAAGTCATTATTCTAATGGTGGCTGGGAGTATTACCAAGAAATTGCAAATTCTGAGCAGTCAATTCACATGAGAGATTGTCCAACCTCACCTTCCATTTCTACATTTGAAAATTCTTCATCACCTAACTATGCCTCAACACAAAATCCATCCCAAGACTCACAACCAACACAAACTTCCATGAGCCAAAGACTCTCAAAGCTTGAGTCCATGTTCAACAGATATGTGGAGGAGACAAAGAAATCCTGGAAAGAACAAGAAAACTCCCTCAGAAAATTGGAAGTGCTGGTAGCTCAATTATTGAGTGCAAAGAAGAAAAGGAAGGGCAAGATGAGGAAGCCTCTGTGTCAACTAAAATTTTAATGGAGAAAGAGGTTGTGGAGGTGTTTGAACCTGTGGCTCCATATTCACAGAAGCTAATTGAGGTGATAGAGGAACATGAAACTTCACTCCCGAAAGACTTAATGAAAGATCATGTAAAAGAAGAGGAGGAAGCCAATGAAGGAAGTTCACACTCAATTGAAGAAAATTACAAGAAGGAAGAGCTCATGGAACCACCATTGCAAGAAACTCTTGATGAAGACAAAACTCCAATAATCACGCAGCAACCAAGTTTTGAATCCAAAGAAGTGAAGGCAACTAACAAGAGCACCAATTCTGTCCCTAATCTAGCAAGCAAGATCAATCAAACCATTTACAAAAGGAAGCTTGCTGAGGAGAGGCCAAGACAAGGGACAGTGGCTGAATCTTCTCCCTCCTTGAGGTCATTCCTCTTAACAAACTAGAAGAAGAGGAAGAAAGTGAACAACATGTCAACCGTAGGTATAATTTCTCTTCTCTGCTTTGTTTTCTTTCTTTGCTTTGTTTAAAATTCAATAAATTGGCATATGGTTACATTCTAAGTTTGGTGTTGCCTTGCAACAAATTGTTTTCAATCTTTTTGGATGATTACGTCAAATCAAAAATGAAAGTGTCACACTAAGATTCTAAGTTTGGTGTGCCGCTTATTTTTCTATGCAATTTATTCAAGCAACACTACTTGTCTGCATAATCATAATGCCTCTGCAGTTTTATTTTTCTCTTTTGATTTGACACTTTTTCATTCTACTTGCTTTAGTCATTTTTCTGTTTTTAAATGCTTTCATTTAGTTTGCTTATCAACTGTTTTTGTTAATACATTACCAAGAGATTCTTATTCATGACAGATTCTTTGCTTGGTGATTGTATTTAACAAACAATAGTTTCATTTAGTCTTGTTTCAAATAAAATGGACATAGGATTGCATTCTAAGTTTGGTGTTGCTATGCAACAAAATTTGCTTCCAATCTTTACTAGATACTTGCATTAATTCCAAGTGAAAGTGTCACACTAAGTTTTGTGTGCCACTTATCTTTTATGCAATGTATTGTGCTCACTTTCTTAAGTTTGCAATCACAATGTCTCTGTCTCTTGAGCCTTGATTATTATCTTTAATTTTGCTTGCTTAGAACACATGTACTACTAACATTTCATTGTGTAAGACATTCATGATCAATCTTAGCCCCATAGCCATTGTTCTAATTGTTGCTTGAGGATGAGCAAACATTGTGAGTTTGGCAAGGGAAAGAGGAAGAATAGAGGAAAAAGGACAACAATAATGAAGACGAACTACAAGGTTGTAGAGTTCCTTTTCTTCTCATTTGTTTTCAGCACTTTAAATTACATGATTGTCTTTATCTTCTCTGTATGCATGTGTGGTATGAATAAGCATAGCCTGAATTTTAATTTGCAACATGTTGCTGTGACATTATGACTACCAACTTGAGTTTTGTGAATTCAAAAGCAATAAAGCATCATGATCATAAACAAACAGGGTCATTAAAGAAGAGTTTAGCATGTGCATACAAGTTTTGGAAAGCTAATATGATTAATTGTTGCTCAATTGCATTGGATTTTATTTAATTGAAGTTTTCATCTAGAACATTTTGTAAAATCTTTGGAAATCATGAAAACCTTGAAAAAGCAATTACAAATTAAAGCAAGAAAAGAAAAAGGGAAAGAATGAGAAAGCTGAAGGCTCTGAGTACCAATGACAATTTCAATTGTTAAGTACTTGTGGTGTTTATGTATCAAGTAAAATACTTGAAAACAAAACACTTAGAAGTCAAGGCTAGGTTCAAGTGCAAAAGCACTCCCTCAAAGCTCAAGGCTCTGAGCATCAATGATTAGAGAGTCAAGAAAAGAAACAAATGAGCTTAAAGAAGTCCTCTAATTAAATGCTTGTGGTGCTTATGTATCAAGTGGTAATACTTGAAAACAAAGCATTTAAAAGTCGTAGCTTTGTTATCAACTCATGGGACAAAGCACCCAAGAGGAGAAGCTAATAAGAAAATCAAAAGCTTGTTTCAAGGAAAAAATTATAAGAAAAAGATTTCATGAATTGAGCTAGATAGAAGCATCAATCATTTACATTTCTTTTGTGATTGTAAGCTTGCATTGAAAACTAGCCTAACATGAACATTAACTTGCTATTCTTCCTACCTTGGATTGTCAATTTTTATTGCATGATTCTTTTCTTGCTTGGGGACAAGCAAGGTTTAAGTTTGGTGTTGTGATGACATGTCACCATGTCATATTTTTCTATGCTTTTTTCATACAAGAAATTGATGATTTGTGCTTAAATATTGAATGCTTTTGTACTTAATTGGTATATTTCTTTGATCTTTTAATTTCATAAATCTTGTAGGAAATAAGAAGAAAAAGAAGCAAAGAAGCACAAAATAAGCTAAAAAGGAAAAAAAAAAGAGCTTTGGGGCACACTTTGAAGTTGGAGCACACTTTGGATGTAAGGCCCACATCGGTTGGAGAGGGGAACGAAGCATGCCTTATAAGGATGTGGATACCTTTCCCTAGCATGACGCGTTTTGACGAGTGAGTGTGGGGGGCTTCGGCTAGCATCCCTATCGTCAAAGGCAAAACCGTGAGGCCTTGTGTGCCAAAGCGGACAATATCGTGCTAGCGGGTGGTCTGGGCTGTTACAGATGGTATCAGAGCCAGAACCCGGATCGATGTGCCAGCGAGGGCGCTGGACTCCCTTAGGGGGTGGATTGTAAGGCCCACATCGGTTGGAGAGGGGAACGAAGCATGCCTTATAAGGGTGTGGATACCTCTCCCTAGCATGACGCGTTTTGACGAGTGAGTGTGGGGGGCTTCAGCTAGCATCCCTATCGTCAAAGGCAAAACCGTGAGGCCTTGTGTGCCAAAGCGGACAATATCGTGCTAGCGGGTGGTCTGGGCTGTTACAGATGGTATCAGAGCCAGAACCCGGATCGATGTGCCAGCGAGGGCGCTGGACTCCCTTAGGGGAGTGGATTGTAAGGCCCACATCAGTTGGAGAGGGGAACGAAGCATGCCTTATAAGGATGTGGATACCTTTTCCTAGCATGACGCGTTTTGACAAGTGAGTGTGGGGGGCTTCGGCTAGCATCCCTATCGTCAAAGGCAAAACCGTGAGGCCTTGTGTGCCAAAGCGGACAATATCGTGCTAGCGGGTGGTCTGGGTTGTTACAGATGGTATCAGAGCCAGAACCCGGATCGATGTACCAGCGAGGGCGCTGGACTCCCTTAGGGGAGTGGATTGTAAGGCCCACATCGGTTGGAGAGGGGAACGAAGCATGCCTTATAAGGGTGTGGATACCTCTCCCTAGCATGACGCGTTTTGACGAGTGAGTGTGGGGGGCTTCGGCTAGCATCCCTATCGTCAAAGGCAAAACCTTGAGGCCTTGTGTGCCAAAGCGGACAATATCATGCTAGCGGGTGGTCTGGGCTGTTACAGATGGTATCAGAGCCAGAACCCGGATCGATGTGCCAGCGAGGGCGCTGGACTCCCTTAGGGGAGTGGATTGTAAGACCCACATCGGTTGGAGAGGGGAACGAAGCATGCCTTATAAGGGTGTGGATACCTCTCCCTAGCATGACGCGTTTTGACGAGTAAGTGTGGGGGGCTTTGGCCATCATCCCTATCGTCAAAGGCAAAACGTGAGGCCTTGTGTGCCAAAGCGGACAATATCGTGCTAGCAGGTGGTCTGGGCTGTTACATTGGAGGCTTAGGCCACGCTTTTAAAAGCGTGGCCCATGACCAAATCAAGGGAGCTTGATAATCAGCACTCAAAGCTCAGTTCATGGCATGAGCAGAGCTTTATTGTGGTGCAAATTGTGCTTCGAAGCAAGAATTTTCACTAAGTTAAGCTTGGGCGCTCACAGCATGACCATACCTCCTTCAAAGGGCCAAAACTTGAGCTACAGATGTCCAATTGATGTGCTTCCAGTTGCGTTGGAAAGCTGGCCTTCAGAGCTTTCCAAAGATATATGGCAATCCATATGTGGCACAAAATTGAGGTACAAGCGAAAGGCATCTTTAAGGACCAAAAACAAGCAAAAATAAACCAAAGTGCAACCACCAAGATTCGAAGGGGGAGACACAAGGAAACCAAGGAAGTAGCGCTACAAGCAAAGGAGGCAAAGTTTCAAAATTTAGCTCTTGCCAAGAGCTTTATCGGGGGCATTCTAAGAAAAATCCAAAGAAAAAAGCTTGCTAGTGCACTCACCAATGTTTGAACTCATGAAGAAGGGGGAAGGATGTGCAAGCGCTACCTTGCAAGAAAACAAACCAAAATCGGCTTGTTTGCATTCCCTGGGATTCAAACTGGGAGCGTGAGGGAAACAATGGAGGAAGCGCTACTTTGTTGCCAAGAAAAAGGAGCCAGCAAATGCTCTCCCAATGGTTCGAGCTTGGGACCTCACTAAGGAGAAGGAGGAAGCTCAGCTCTTGCGAAGAGCTGAGCGATACCTCCCTTGTCACATGAAGCATGTAACACACAATTGGCACAAGGCCAGGGAACAAAAACTCAGCTCGTTGCAAGAAATGAGCCTAGCTCTGGGAGCAACACCCATGGGCTAGGAAATTCAACAAAAATCTAATTTAATTCAATCCTTCACCAATTTAAAAAGCCCATGGACGTTACTTAGAGGCACAAAACATAGAGTATCTAGATTAGGAATTTTATTTTGTAATTTGTTTTTAATTTCATTTTCATTTTTATTTTATAGAAAGCCTATATAAGGTATCATTTTCATTTTTGTAAAGAAGGCTGGCTCTACTAGAGAGCATTAGGAGTAGAGTAGAGTAGAGAACTCTCTTTGAAATTTTTCCTTTGTGAACTTGAGAATTGGAATTGAGATTTGGGTTTTCTTTTTTTTCTGTTTCACTTTCCTTCCTCTGCAAATTTCCTTTCTGTTTTGATCGAGAGAGCAATTGAGGTCTTGGCTTTCTTTCTGTTTTTGCTATTTCATTGAAATTGTTAATTTCTCTTTGAGATTTGAGAATTGATCTAAGTCTTCTTGCTGGTTCACTTTCTACATTTCTATTTCTCTGCAAATTTACATTCTGCCAATTTATATTGAGTTTGCTGTGAGCTTGATTTACATTTCCTGCAATTTACAATTACTGCAATTGTCTTGAGCTTTGATTTTCTGCCTCTTTAATTTCGAGCACCCAGCCCCCTTTACTTTTCATGCAATTTACATTTCTTGTCATTTAAGATTCTGTCAATTTACTTTTCTTGCACTTTAAGTTTCTGCACATTTACTTTCTGCAACTTTAAATTCTCTGCACTTTACATTCCGTTCTCAAATTTTCACTCAATTTCACTTCAATGTTAGCTTGACTAAACTAATCACCCACTAAAGTTGCTTGATCCATCAATCTATGTGGGATCGACCTCACTCTAAGTGAGTTATTACTACTTGATGCGACCCGGTACACTTGCCGGTGAGTTTAGTTGTTGGAATCTAATTTCAACCCATCACCCACCTAGTGATGGAGTTTTCAGTGAAGCTGCTACTGCTTACATGCATAAAATTATTAATTTCTTAGTCCCAAATGGGTCACCACTACTTGCTAATATATATCCTTATTTTGCTTATGCTAATGATTAAACAAATATACAATTAGAATATGCTATTTTTACTCAACAAGATAACAATGATGTTGGGTACTAGAATTTGTTTGATGCTATGCTGGATTCAACGTATGCTGCTTTGGAGAAAATAGGTGCAAATAATTTGCAAATTGTTGTGTCTGAGAGTGGCTGGCCAAGTTTTGGTGGAGTTGGAGCTTTAATTCAAAATTCATGTACTTACTATCAAAATTTGATTAATCACAGTTCAGTTCAGGAACTTCAGTTGAATCAGTTCACAGTTTGAGTTGACAGAACCTTGGTTCACACTTCATAGTTCACAGAAAAATAAAAAACCAGTAAATCACATAGTTAATAAAAAAAATTACCTAGAACTAGAAGCTAGAAGAACCAAACAATTATTCAATCACAGCTAATAAAAAAAATTATTCATAGAGCTTCACACTTCAGTAAATCAGTAAATCAGTTCACACTTCAGTGACTTTAATACTTCACAGTTTACAGAGCTTCACAGAATCAACTAATGGTTTAACATAGTTAATACAAAAATTTACGTAGAAGATAGAAGAAGCCTTCAAAAGAGCATGAAAGAGGGAGATAGTTTCACTAAGTGACCAAGACAAGGAAGCGTGGCTACACGATGGGCTTCGAACGAGACAAAGCTAGGTTGCGCGATGGAGGAAGGTTGCGATGGTTGCGCGACGGAGGAAGGCTGCGATTGATGGCTGCTGTGCGATGGAGAGAAAGTGAGCGAGCAGACGGTGGCTACTCGAAGGAACGACAGCAGCGGCACGAGGCGGTGGCTGGGCGGATGTGAGGGACGGCCAGGAGCTCGATTGAGAGGAACCCCACCCTGGACTGAGTCTGTGCGTGAGAGGCAGAGCATTCTGGAATGAGTGGAAGAATCTGGATCTGGGAATTTGAGTTAGGTCTAAGCCAAGTACAGCAGCTGAAAGCCTGAAACAACGACGTGTGAATCCCTACTCAAAAAACTGGCCGAGTCACGGTTTGGTTCGACCAATCGGTTCCCGGCCGATTTACTGGTTCAATTGCGATTTTTAAAATCTACGGTTTTAGCATTAGTTTGAGTCGTTTTCCTTAGCTGTTCACAGTTCAACCGGTTCGACCGGCCGGTCCGAACCAGTTTTCAGAACCTTGTTCTTAATTATTGTTTACCTATTTTGATATTATAACACATTTTAAATTTTAATCATCATAAGAACAATAAAGTAAATTGATATTATAGGAACCAAATGAGAGAGTGAAGATATGATCCAATTCCTCTTGATGCATTTGAAGATCATTCGGAATGGATATTGCAAGATTCACAATCATTTTTAACTCTTGAAGAAGTTGACATTTTGCGAAATGATCTTACAAATATGTCTTTTAACTAGCGTTAAATGACTGAGGTATACTCTTTTTTATTAAGTTAAACATCTTGGATGTTAATCGAATTATGAATTATGATCAATTATGATTTTGGTACGATTAACCAAATGCTTTAGGTTATTGTTGATATTGATTTGTGAAAAGTTATTCAAATGCTAGATCAATTGAATGTGGAAGATGATTGAGATCATGATGGAACTAATAATAGTCCATGAAAAATATAAATCAAAATGAAGACAATCAGGATGTAGCTATATATTTTTTAGATGAAGAAAGATACTCAGACATTGAAATTATTCTTTGAATATAACTTATGAATTACTACTCTTATTGTGTCAAATTAAAATACTATTGTAATAATACAGACTAACTTCACGTATATTTTTGTATTAGTTATTTTAGAAATTGATACTTGCATTATTGTTAAAATATTAGCGACGACATGTATTTTAAATTTTTGACTATTTTATATATTTTTATTTAAATAAGACTGGTTCAACCAGAGATCAACCAGTTGAACCTGTAATTCAGTAGCCTGACCGGTTTAATTACCGATGCGATTCTGAAAACTATGCTCTATGCAAACTAAAATTCAATCTCTAATTGTTTATATGGAATACATATTAAAATAAAAATATGTATTAAAAATATATGAAATAATATATATAAATATAAACAAATACATAATAACTAATTGATAAAAATTAGGAGACTAATATTTTATTATCAACATTAGCTAACACTTTAGGCCAACATTTTATTTTTATATTATTAGGATTTCAGGTAAAAAGTTTAGCATTTAGAATTTAGCATATATAAGAAAAATTTTGGTTAAATACTAACTAAAAATAACAAATTTTGTTTGTTTGTAGTATTTCTCTAACTAATTTGGTATTTGTTTGTAGTATTTCTCTAACTAATTTGGTGTCTATAATTTTTTTTTGTATGAACATAGCATTTTGTTTACTCTATTTTACGTGAAATTCACTTTTTCAATAACATACACACCCCAATCAAAATAAAGGGATTCTTGAAATGCAGAAGAAAGGACAGAGAAATAGAAAGAATAGAACTCAAGCAATAGAGAGAGGTAAAAATTCAGTAGTTCAACATAATGTAAATCTTTCATATATATATATATATATATATATATATATATATATATATATATATATATATTTATATTTGCAGCAGAAGCAAGGAAGACTAAAGCCTAAGTAGCCCTAACTAATTGAAAACTCACTAGCTAAAATAGAATAAAAAGCTAATTATTCCAACTACTATTATACACTGCTAATTACTCTAACCACTACTATACACTGTTAATTATATTTCTATCCTTGATATCCCCCACCTCAAACTCAAGCTAGTCTTTGAGACTACTTGAAGTTTGCTCTTAAACTTCTTAAAATTAGCTGCTGATAAAGGCTTTATCAGAAGATCAGCAACCTGATCTGTCCCTTGTATATGGACAATGTGTAACGCCTTCTTCTGTAGCTTGTCTCGAACCAATAAACCTGCAGCTGAAAATGTTTAGTTCAATCATGCATGATTGGATTAGTTGTGAGAAGACAGTGCTAAAGTTATCACAGAATATGGTTGGAGAGGTTGCAAGCTGAATTATAACTTCTCGAAGCAAATTTTGTAGCCACTCAAGCTTTCCTTCACATGAATCGAAACTCCTAAATTCTGCTTTAGTAGAAGATCTTCTTATTGTAGATTGTTTTCTAAAAGACCAAGAGACTTAATTAGTGCCAAGATAAATACAATAACCTGAAACTGACTTTCGATCCTCAAGATTAGCTGCTCAGTCAAAATCAGAGAAGTCATATAGCTTGAAATCATAACAGTTGTGTAGCAGCAACCCATGATCCTTGGTTCCATTTAAATATCTGAGGATCCCATTTGTTGCTTTCCAGTGAGCTAAGAGAGGATTATGCATAAATTGACTGATCCTAGCCACTACAAAAGAAAAGTCAGCTCTAGTGATTGTTAAATATTGTAAGGAGCCAACAACAGTCTGAAATAATTTAGGATCTTCAAATGGCTTAGAACCAGTGGATAAGAGTTATAAGAAACTGATCATAGGTGTTGGCATTGAACTAGCCTTTGTCATGCCAAATTTCGAAAGTAAATCATTAATATTATTTGGTTTGAGAAAGATGTAATTGTCCTAGACCAATTTTGTTTACTTCTATTCTAAGAAAATAATCCAATTCTCCAATATCTTTGAGGGAGAAAATCTTATCTAGTTGTTGAATTATCAAAGCGACTACATTTCAATTATTTCCTATAATATATAATGATGTCATCCACATAACACAAAATATATAACACAGTATCATTATTATTCCTAACAAAAAGGGATGTATTAGACTTTGCATTTTGAAAGCCAAAATTGTATAAAGTAGAACTGAGTTTCAAAATCCACTCTTTAGGGGCTTGCTTGAGTCCATAGAGGGATTTATTCAACCTGCAAACTTGGGTTTCAGGTGATATTTCAAAATTTATAGGATGTACCATATAAATAACTTGATGAAGATCACTATAGAAAGGCATTCTTTAAATCAAACTTCCTAACGATCCAATTTCTATTGAGATCAAGACTCAAAATAATTCCAATAGTCATAGGGCAAATGACAGGACTAAAAACCTGTTCAAAATCGAAACCTTCTTCTTAAGAAAAATCTTGTGCATTCAATCTAATTTTGTATTTATGCACACTACCATCAGGATGTTTCTTTATAGAGAAAACCCATTTATAGCCTATGATCTTAGCATTTTTAGGTTTAGGTACTAAAGATCAGGTTTTTAGTTTTAACTAAGGCATTGTATTCATCAAGCATAGCACTAAACCAATAAGGAATTTGGAGAGCAACTTTAGCAGATTTTGGGGTTGTTCCTTTGTAAAGACTGAATTAGTAGTTGTAGTAAACAACTTAGGCTTAGAGAATCCAGTTTTAGACCTTGTAAGCATAGAATGAGTATTTACAAGTTATTTCTCAATTCCAAAAGTAGAAAATGGTATATCTGTTATAACCTGGTCTATATGAGTATTATTTGCAGAATATTCATTAGTAAAAATGGAAATGTGAGAAAGAGAATTGGTAGAAGTATTGTTAGTAGTAAGATGCTCATTAGAACCTTGATTTTGATGTAATGCAGATATTGGTGGGGCAGGTATAGTATGTATAGCATGTGGAAAAAGTCAAAATAACTTTTCCATTAGATTGTAAACATTTATGACCCTTGTGCTGTGAGTCATAACCAAGAAAAACACATTTTGAGGACCTAAAATCTAGCTTACACTTATTATAAGGCCTTAACAGAGGGTAGTAGGCACTGCCAAATACCCTTAGAAGACTATAGTTTGGTTTTTGATTAAAAATGAGTTCATATGGAGATTTATTGCCAAGAATCTGTGTTGGTAATCTGTTAATTAGATAAGTAGCAGTAATCACTGCTTCATCCCAAAAAGTTATAGGATTGCAACAGTAGAAAGTATAAACAAACTTATTTCAATGAGATGTCTATGTTTTTTTTCTGCTCTCCCATTTTGTTAGGGAGCATAGGGACAATATGTAAGACCTAAATTTTTTGAAATTAGATTTTTATATTTATTTATGAATTTAAAGAAAATTAATTTGATTATCTCTAACTCTTAAATTAGAGTATTTATTTGAAAATAATTTACAAGCTAATAATTAAATGGCATTTCAAAGATAATTAGTTTGTAATTTGGTTTTAAATTTATATTCTACCCCTTAATTTTTTATTAAAATCTCTAAATTTTACTATAACCCAAATTTCATATACAAACCCTAATTCCCAAACTTATCCTAACCAAAACCCTAACAAAGTCACCCACACACTCTCCTCACCCTAGCTGCCGCACCTTCACTCACCTCGCATTCACTCCTCTTCATACACACACACGAACAGAAAGGAAAGAAAAGGAAGGGAGAGCCGCGCTGCGAGGGAGAAGAAGAAAGGAGAGGGGGAGACGGCGCCGGCGAGGGGGATGCTGTCACTCCTGAGCCTCTGTTGCACTCCACCGCTGCTGCTAGGCCGTTGTCTGTAACACCCTGTTACCCTAAACTTTACCTCTAGCCATAAAGCAAAGGATAACAAAATGCCACGATAGTTTTGAAGCTTATAATATATAATATATATCCAAGAATTTATATAAGTAGAAGCTCGATGAAGGAATAAAAGCTCAAAGTCGCATAAAGCGGAATTAAGAAACGCGAAGCATTCACACACGATAACTAAACACGTAGGTACGAAGAGAACAAGACATAATATATATATATATATACAACCTTGTAAATAGCTCCAGGATACATAAGGTGATAATTAAAGTATATATATATATATAAGTATGATATACAAAAAGAGGACTAGTCACAGCCTGCGGAGTTTAGGCAGGCTAGTCAAACTGAATACAACAGAATTTTGAAGTTTAAAACAGCAACAACCTATCTCTCAAAGTTTACAGAAATAAAGCCTCTAAGGCAACAAAATTAAATATACAAAAGGTGAGAGAATAATACAAGAAAAGTAATGTAGAATAAAACATATGAAAGGTCATTCTCTGCTCTGTCACCATTTCCACAAACTCATCATGGTGGGTTGCAACCTGCATCTGAAAAGCAACAACTGTAACAGCCCAGACCACCTGCTAGCACGATATTGTCCACTTTGGCACACAAGGCCTCACGGTTTTGCCTTTGACAATAGGGATGATAGCCGAAGCCCCCCACACTCACTCGTCAAAACACATTATGCTAGGGAGAGGTATCCACACCCTTATAAGGCATGTTTCGTTCCCCTCCCCAACCGATGTGGGACCTTACAATCCACCCCCCTAAGGGAGCCCAGCGCCTTTGCTGACACATCGATCCGGGCTCCAGCTCTGATACCATCTGTAACAGTCTAAACCACCTGCTAGCACGATATTATCCGCTTTGGCACACAAGGCCTCACGGTTTTGTCTTTGACGATAGGGATGATAGTCGAAGCCCCCGACACTCATTTGTCAAAACGCGTCATGCTAGGGAGAGGTATCCACACCCTTATAAGGCATGCTTCATTCCACTCCCCAACCGATGTGGGACCTTACAATAATAATATATGGTATGAGAACCGAGGGTTCTCAGTATGGTAACAGTTCCCAATATGTAAGATATAAGGTTCCGGGATGCCAAAGGCAATCCTAGAACTTCACATCGATACACTTGTTCAAGCTTAACAAAATAAATAAATTAAACCATAAACCATAAACAGGGTTAGGGGATTTCTAACCAATACCAAACATATTGTTGTATCCCACATCCTTCACCAACCTACCCTCCACACGATCCCATCGCCATCGGCTACCTAACCTCCTCAGCACTATACAATCATAATTATATGCAAACAAGTAATACACAGGTAATATTCATGTATAGCAAGTAATTCAAGAAGCAAGTAGGCATATTATACATTTAGGCAAATTGCAAGTAATCAAAGCAAACAAGCACACAAGAGATGCATATGGTGAATGTCTGTCCTATTGGCTGTGGTATCACATGTCGGTTATAGTGTCAAATCCTACACATACTCCATACGGTAACTCCCGGATTAGTCTCTCTGTTGCGCATACTCAGGAGAAATAATTCTGAGGGATGAGTGCCCAACCACCTTCTCCTTTCAAAAGGAAACATTCCTTGGGAGAGTGCCCTACTACCTTCCTCTGGATGCTGCATGATTTCATGGGTTTGTGTCCTACCACCTTGCAACTAGAGAGAAAATGCATACTCAGGAGGAATAATTCCGAGGGATGAATGTAACACCCTAATTACCCTGAGCCTTACCTCATGCCGTAAAGCAAAGGTTAATCAAGGGTTACAATAATTCTAAGTCTTATACATAAATATATATAGAAGAAATAATAATTCTAGAAGCCTGACGAAGAAAATAAGCTCAAATACGGAATTACAAAGTGCGAACATTCACACGAAGCTACAAGCGTAAAAGATGAGATCCACTATGTAAGGTAACAAGATATATGTAGTTATATAAGAGTTTAATAATCATAAGATACAAACCACAGCCCGCGGAGTTTGGGCTGAGTAGTTAAATGCTAACATACAGAGTTTTGAAAGTAAACAACTTATACAGAATATCACTCTCAAAGTAATCCTCTAAGGCAAAAGAAAATACAAAAGTGAGAGTACTAATCAAAATAACCAAAATGGTAGTTATGAAATAATAAGAATTTTATATGATTTGATTTTAGATAATTTAATTTATATCATTTAATACATTAGTTAAAGATAAAGCAAAATTAATTATATTACCATGAATTTTCAATTAGAGTAATTTATTGAGAATCAACTAGTGTTTTTATACCACAAATAATATTTTAAAGTAACTTTAGAGATTAAATTAGTTTTTCAAATATTAATACTTCATGCTCCAATTTTATTAAAATTATTTTACTCAAATCAAACCCAAAATCCCCAATTCCATATACGAACCCTAACCCTAATTAACATACATTTTTCCTCTATTCAAACTGAACCCTAGCCGCCACACTTGTTTTCTTTCATTCCCTAAACATATTAGAAAAAAAAAAGAAAAAAGAAAGAAAGAAATAACGAAAGAAGTAGAATAATGAAGAAAAGAAAGAAGGAAAGGGGAGGAAGAAGAGGGAGGTGGCGCGGTGGGCGTCACTGCCACCGTCGCCGTCGCTGCTGACAGAGAGGGGACATCTGAGAGAGAAGGAGAGTGCCGTGAAAGGAGCTGTCGCACCGCTCAAGACCGCCGTCTTGCACCAGCGCCAAGGAGACCGCGCGGGGAGGAAATAGAGCGAGATCTGAGGCCGAGCTGAGGTCCAACCACTGCATCGGAGACCTTTTCGTGTCACCAGCGTCGCAATCACCGTGAAACCCGTCGCCGCCGTTGCTGTACCTACGTCGTCATCGTCCTCATCATAGAGTCGGTTGCCGCCACTTATGGCGGAGCCAGAGAGAGAAAGAGAGGGCGAGCTCGGAAGCAGAGGAGAGAAAGGAGAGACCCGCGCCAGCCACCACCACTTCTGCCGCCTGAAGCCCTGCTACCGCCGCCGGGGAATGCACTGTTGGTAAGGGTTTTAAACTTTAGTTTATGTTCTTTTTGGTTCCGGGAACTTTTATCGTCACTGTATGTTTATTTCAGTTGTCCGCCGCCGCTGCTTGTTATTCTGAACTGCTGCACCATTGTTGCCACCGTCCTGGTCACCGGGTGTGGCGTGGGTGATCACCGGAACCACCATCGGAGTTACCGTTATTTCAGTTCAGCCATTCGTCCTTGTTTAGGTAAGCGATGCATTATGAAACCTTTAAATTAGTATTTCTGTTTTAAGTTGTTTGAGGATCTAAGGTCTCGGTGTCATAGGATCGAGTTACGGGTCTTGATTGCTGAGTTTTATGGCTGTTGCATACAGCATCAAGGTGCTACATCGTCACCGGAGCTGCTGTTGCTCTGTTTTCTCGATTATTCGTAAGCCCAGTAAGTCATTCCTTATTCCAAACTCTTTTAGTTGCTTTTCTGTTATAGAATATAGATTATTAAGTTTTACGCAACATTAATGTTTTAGGATTGAGCTAAGGCTGTGTTTAGAGGATGTGGCTGCTATGGGGACGGTCGGTATTGATGCTTTTGCTGTGGGATAAGAATAGAAATGCAGTTTGTCGTGTAGTTGAATCGCGAATGAGGTAGTGGTTTTTCTTAAATCTATTTTACATTAGAGGGTTGTTATAAATCGATATTAACGCGTAAAATACATTTTTGTGATTTCGTGAGTCTTATGAATTGAATTGAGTTGTTTTGGTTGAATGCGATTATTAGTTTGATTGATAAACCGATCAATTGAGAAAGTTGGATATTTGGATTAGTTGATTAATGTTGTTAAAGTGGTTTTCCTTGATTAATTAGAGAAGATTTATTATTGCCTTTTAGGTTAATTTTGGAAACGGTTTGATTTTTTTAAAATATTTAATATTGAAATTTGATTTGATATTAAACCCGATTTGATATCGGAATTTGATTTTAAAATAAATTTGGAAAGGACTTGATATTTGAAAACGGGTCATTTATTGAGAATGATTTGCTATTTTGGAAATGATTCAAAAAGTGTTTGAGGAATGGTTTGGTTTGAAACTGTTTGAGAAGACCGAGAATTCTCGACTATTGATTGATGCGGTTTGGTTTGGTTTGTTTTGGACCCAAAAAGGGTGGCAGTTTCCAAGTTTTAGAGGAGATGCTGCCGAAATTTTATAAAATTGGAAGTTTTATTTGAAGTAATTAATCCAGAAGATATGTTTTTAGACATTATATGTTTTAAGATTGATTTATTTATCAAAGAAAGAATTATGTTTTGAATTGGGATTGTTAATGAACGCGATGGAAAGAAGGATGATGAGGATTGATGAGGATTTTCTTTGAAATATGGTTTTTGAATGAATTTGGAATTGAGATTTGGATTGATGAATGATTATGACGTTGAGAATGTTGAGATATGGTCTTTGAATTATTCATATGGCTTATGAATTTAAAATATCTGAGATACGAGGTTTCCTGGATTAAGTGTCGTGGCTTGCCACCACGTTGAAAACTCGATACTCTGTTGACCCTACAACGTAAGTGTGACCGGGCACTATATAAATTCCCGGGAATGTTACCCCCATTGAGAAATATTGATTATTTGAGAAAAAGCTATGCATAGACTCTTGGGATGCACGTCAGGGGACAGTCTAAGGACAATTCATACTTGTCGGGTTGGCTGGATAACCGACAGATGAGCCTCATCAGCCATAGGACAGGCATGTATCATATGCATTTGTATGCTTTGCTTGGGTTTGAACTTGTTTTGGTTTGCCTAATTGCTAAAGTGTTCTTAACTGCTACTTGAACTATTTGCTGTAACTGCTACCTACTTGTGCTTTCCTTGTCTGTCTTGCCTGTGTTTGTCCTGGCATGCTACATTTGAGAATGAACTTTGGTGCTGAGTTAATGATTGTGTTATTTGATTGCGTGATTGGTTTCTGATTGAGATTTTCTTATAAGAAAGGAAATGTTTTGAATTTCTGAAAGATTGAACATTGTTTCTTTGAAAATGTTTTGAATAATTACCTATTGGTTTTTAAAAGATTCATAAGGCAATGATAATCACTTAGCTTGAAAATAATTTTTTTGTTAAATATCTTCTTATGACAACTTTGAAACTCCGTGGTGAGACCTTGTGGTTAGGTTTTCACCCACCTTCAGCTTTACCTTTTCAAGAACCAGATAAAGAAGCATTAAGAAGAGTTATATTGTGTTTGGTTTACATGTTGTTGTGTTAATTAGATTATTTTCTTTTTTTGTCTTTTTTTATTACAAGTTTGTAAGAGGGATAGGAGTTGTATGTTTTATATGTATATTATATTATGAGATATTATGTAAGGAGTCTTGTATATAAATCTATGCCTGCTTGTATTTTTCTTAAGATAAAGTATTTATTTCCGGTTTTTAAAGAAATCAGTGATACAGTGTCGAGTCACAGGCTCCTATTTTAATATTTAGTATGTAAAGTAGTCGTAATACTTCTTGCTGTCAGAGTAGCGCAGCCGGAAGCGTGATTTCTGATAGTGAGGGTGTTACATTATGGTATCAGAGCGGTCTTTCCTGTAGAGCCTTGGGAATGGACTGATTATGCTTCAATTGTATACTCTGAGAGTCTATCATGTAGTAGGTCTTGTTTGAATAACGAGAATTTGAGCTTATGCACATGACGGTCTATTGATTAATGCCATTAGTCTTGCATTGCATAATTCCTGGTATTAAATTTGGCTGGCTTAGCACTAGTGAATAATGTATATGGAAGCACCAATGGGTTATCATAGACAATATGTGAGTCATAGGTAATGCGAATCGCGGGTTTTGGGAACATTAGGAGTTAATTCTTGAGGTTACTCGGTTAGGTGTCTTGAACTCTGCGAATATCACGTATCTTATTCCTACTTTGTATGCTCTAAGGTTCTTATCTGCGATACTTTTCTTGGAAAGTGATCAGATTATCTTTCAATCCTACTCTCTTGCTCACGTACGCTCTTGTTTGATTCTGACTGCATATGCCTGTTTAAAACCCTTGGCGTATTTACCTTCATTATTTAGGCACTTCCTCTTGAATCATGTACTCTTTGATATACATTTGAATCTGTTTTGATGCAGTACACCTTTTTAACTTCATATTTCGAGTCCTTTGTAAACAAATTGTAACTTAGTTTTCTTCTTATTTGACGATAATTACAGTCATTCTTTAAATCTTAACAAAACCGCTTTTGATTTGAAATATACAATCGCTTTTAATTTGATATATACTTCTTTATATAAACGTTGAAAGTTTCTTATACAGTTTAAAACTAATTGTTTCTAATACCTCGACTGTTTCTTCACTGATTTATGGAAATGTATATATACTTTAAATACAATTTGATTTTCTAACAATTTTATTACAGTTTTTACGAATATCCTTATTTGATTATATATTTAGATATTTTTCAAAGGTTTTTATCTCTTCCCAGTTGGTTTTCGTTTGGTAAACTTCACCTATTTTATTTTTAATTTGAATTTGGTTTAGCATACTACATTGTTTATGCAATTGTTGTTCTTTTAGAAAAAATGGTGGACTCATGTCTTTCTTCTTGTGAATAGACCAATTTCTTCCTTAAGCTTTTCATTTCTGAGAATGTCATATTTGATTCTGTTTTTAATTACTCTTACTTTTTTTAAACGTCATCATTAGTCTTAGTTTTCCATTTCTTGTGAATCTCATGCTCATCCGAGTCAACTTGAATTCATTTCCATCTAATGCACCATTTGTCCTTTTATTTGTCTTTCTTTAGTCAAAGATTCTTTCTTGAGAATTTTCTATTGATTAAGTTGTCTTTCCTGATGCGTTTTGTATTCCTTTGGACCAATTGGAAACTTATTTAATAATCCATGCCTAGTGAGTTCTTGTTCGAATTCCCTTAATTTAAAGATTCTTTCTTCCATGGGTTGATTTCCTTTTAAGTGCATCGTAATTTTCTTAAATGATTTTTTTCTTGCAGTGGTTATTCCAAGTATACTTTCAAAATTTTGTTTTGGACCATTTTGATGAAGATTTGAGTTCTTTTGAAGAAATTTAAGTTTTGAATCAACTTTTTAAGTTGCTGAGTTCCTTTTTAAGCTTTTCGTTTCTATGAATGACATGCTTTATGAAACCTAATTGAAATCCTTTGATTTAAGTTCCTTTCTTAAAATGAGTTAGTTTCCTTTTTAGCATATCTTAATATTATTGAACATCCTTATAAAGTTGTGACTTCAAGTATATTACCGGAGTTTTGTTTTAAACCTTTTTAAACAAGTTTTGATTTATTCTTATGCAAAGTTGTCCCTGACTTTAAATTGCTTTACTTGAGCAGTGCCTCTCTTTGATGTGATTTGAACTTATTTTGGGGCAATATAACCGTCTATTGAAGTTTTAACAAAATCACTTTCAATTCAGCCTACACTCCTTTACCTTATACTCTGAAAATTTCTGTATGTGATTTAAACATGTTCGATTGTAATGCATCATCTTTCCTTTTATGAGTAAAACTTTATGTCAGGTTTTCTTCCAGCAAGATTGTAGTTTTCATACATACTTGAAAAAGAAGAGAAAATACAATTTTGCTCTTAGCCAAATTAATCTTTCCATTTACAAAATTTGTGTAATCTATTTTTACTTGAATTTATATTGAAATAATGCCATATTTATGCTTTTATTAATCTTTTGAAGGATGTTTGTTACCCATTTTCTCTTTTAGAAGATGAAATGATTTCCCCTTAAGTTTTTCATTCTTTTACGGACAATGCATTTGGAAATATTTTTAAACCATACTCTTGAGTTCTATAAACTTTGTCTTTGGTTTGGATATTCTTCTTCTGTAAACCTCCTTTTTTTTTATTCATCTTGAATTCGTTTCAAAATACTGTGTTGTTTTTCATCTTATTGGTCCTACCGAATACCTTCGACTCGAGTTACCCTTAAAGTTATCAGTTGATTCTCTTTCCAGTATTCTTCATTACTTGTTTATTCTTGTCTACTTGTGATTTCAATAATTTTTTCAAATTCTCACGAATACGATCCTTGCCATTTTTTTTTCTTTTCTAAGGTCTGTTATCCTTCTGAGTATACTCGAGATTAGTTTTGGTATCTTGCGTGACTGTTGGACTTAGTAAACGACACATTAATTCTTTAGGGTACGTTTGGTGGACACAAAAGGTGAAACTCGTAAATGTACGACATCACAGGAAATTGTGGAACCTTGTTTTATGTGACATAGTTTTGTTGATGTGGAATTTATGACCAGAAATAAGGTTTGCAAAGTGTTTAACGAAGTTAAGAACCGTCAGATGAGTTGCCCAATGAAATACAGTTGAAAATGGTGGAGATAAGTTATTTTGAAGTTTGAATAGTTGAATCTCTAAAGTTGGTATGAGATCAGTATGTGGACGTTAAGTACATCGTTTAAACCCCGACAAGTTTCACAGTTTTTGACGCCTTGCCTTACCATCACATGTTTGAAAACATATTATCTTGTACATCAAGCCTATTTTGTAACTTCTGTTTGCATCACACTTATACCCTTTAATACCTTTATGCCATATGAAAATCCTGGTATTTGAAACTATATGTATATATATACATATATATATATATATATATATATATATATATATATATATATACATATGTATATATATATATATATATATACCATCACATGTTTGAAAACATATTATCTTGTACATCAAGCCTATTTTGTAACTTCTGTTTGCATCACACTTATACCCTTTAATACCTTTATGCCATATGAAAATCCTGGTATTTGAAACTATATGTATATATATACATATATATATATATATATGTGGACGTTAAGTACATCGTTTAAACCCCGACAAGTTTCACACTTTTTAACGCCTTGCCTTACCATCACATGTTTGAAAATATATTATCTTGTACATCAAGCCTATTTTGTAACTTCTGTTTGCATCACACTTATACCCTTTAATACCTTTATGCCATATGAAAATCCTGGTATTTGAAACTATATGTATATATATATACTGAGAACTTTTCGCCTTTTCTTTAAATAAGTTTAAGAGTGAAGTAATATGAAATCTCTTTTATTTTATATCAATTTTCGAGGACGAAAATTTTTATAAGGTGGGTAGGATATAAGACCCAAGACTTTTGAAAAGTCTTATTTTGAATCAATCTCAAATTATATATTTATTTATAATTTTAATTTCAGAAATTATTTTTATTGAAAATAATTAAAGGCAATAAATTGGACTTGAAATAAATTAAGATTTTTATCCAAACTCTACACATATGGATTATTTTCCTATTTATGGTTTAAAGTTCTGGAAATTTGAAAATAATGAGGTTTGGCTATTTAAATTAGAATTTTGTCTAATTTTATAATTATTGAATTATTTTCTATATTTAAATTATAAAATTGTTTGTTATGAAATAATAAGAATTTTATATGATTTGATTTTAGATAATTTAATTTATGTCATTTAATACATTAGTTAAAGATAAAGAAAAATTAATTATATTACCATGAATTTTTAATTAGAGTAATTTACTGAGAATCAATTAGTGTTTTTATACCACAAATAATATTTTAAAGTAACTTTAGAGATTAAATTAGTTTTTCAAATATTAATACTTTATGCTCCAATTTTATTAAAATTATTTTACTCAAATCAAACCCAAAATCTCCAATTCCATATACGAACCCTAACCCTAATTAACACACATTTTTCCTCTATCCAAATGAACCCTAGCCACCACACTTGTTTTCTTTCATTCCGTAAACATATCAGAAAAAAAGAAAAAAGAATGAAGTAGAAGAACGAACAAAAGAAAGAAGGAAAGGGGAGGAAGAAGAGGGAGGCGGCGCGGTGGGAGTCACTGCCACCATCGCCGTCGCTGCTGACAGAGAGGGGAGATCTGAGAGAGAAGGAGAGTGTCGCAAGGGGAGCCGCCACGCCACTCAGGACCGCCGTCGCGTCACGTCGCTGTTTGCGCCAGGGCCGAGGAGACCGTGCGGGGAGGAAACCTTTTCGTGTCAGAGACCTTTTCGTGTCGCCAGCGTCACAATCACTATGAAACCTGTCACCACTGCTGCTGTACCCGCGTCGTTGTCGTCCTCATCATGGAGTCGGTTGCCACCACTTATGGCAGAGCAGAAGAGAGAAAGAGAAAGCGAGCTTGGTAGCAGAGGAGAGAAAGGAGAGACCCACGCTAGCCACTACCACTTCTGCCGCCCGAAGCCCTGCTGCCGCCGCCGGGGAATGCACTGTTGGTAAGAGTTTTAAAGTTTGGTTTATCTTCTTTTGGTTTCCAGAAACTTTTATCGTCACTGCATGTTTATTTCAGTCGTCCGCCGCCGCTGCTTGTTATTCTGAACTGCTGCACCATTGTTGCTGCCGTCCTGGTCACCGGGTATGGCATGGGTGATCACCAGAACCACCATCGGAGTTACCGTTATTTCAGTTCAGCTGTTCGTCCTTGTTTGGGTAAGCGATGCATCCCGAAACCTTTAAATTAGTATTTCTGTTTTAAGTTGTTTGAGGATCTAAAGTCTTCGTGTCATAGTATCGAGTTACGGGTCTTGATTGCTTAGTTTTATGGCTGTTGCATACAGCATCAAGGTGCTACGTCGTCACCAGAGCTGCTGTTGCTCCGTTTTCTCAATTATTCGTAAGCCCAGTAAGTTGTTCCTTGTTCCAAACTCTTTTAGTTGCTTTTCTGTTATAGAATATAAATTATTAAGTTTTACGCAACATTAACATTTTAGCATTGAGCTAAGGCTGTGTTTAGAGGCTGTGGCTGCTGCAGGGACGGTCGGTATTGATGCTGTTGCTGTAGGATAAGAATAGAAATGCAGTTTGTCGCGTAGTTGAATCGCGAATGAGGTAGGGTTTTTCTTAAATCTATTTTACATTATAGGGTTGTTATAAATTGATATTAACGCCTAAAATACATTTTTGTGATTTCGTGAGTCTTATGAATTGAATTGAGTTGTTTTGGTTGAATGAGATTATTAGTTTGATTGATAAACTGATCGATTGAGAAAGTTGGATATTTGGATTAGTTGATTGATGTTGTTAAAGTGGTTTTCCTTGAATTATTAGAGATCATTTATTATTCCCTTTTAGGTTAATTTTGGAAACGGTTTGATTTTAGAAAAGATTTAATATTGAAATTTGATTTGATATTAAACCCGATTTGATATTGAAATTTGGTTTTAAAATAAATTTGGAAAGGACTTGATATTTGAAAATGGGTCATTTATTGAGAATGATTTGCTATTTTGGAAATGATTCGAAAAGTGTTTGAGGAATGGTTTGGTTTGAAACTGTTTGAGAAGACTGAGAATTCTTAACTATTGATTGATGCTGTTGGTTAAGTCGGTTTAAATTACGATTTATAGGATTGGTTGATTGAATTCTGGATTTTGCAATTTCCTTGGATTGAGTGTTGTTGTGATAATGGTTATTGGAAGTGATTTGACTAATTAACAGGCGTTTGGTTTGGTTTGGTTGGGACCCGAAAAGGGTGGCAGTGTCCAAGTTTTAGAGGAGATGCTGCCAAAATTTTATAAAATTGGAAGTTTTATTTGAAGTAATTAATTAAGAAGATATGTTTTTAGACATTATATGTTTTATGATTGATTTATTTATCAAAGAAAGAATTATGTTTCGAATTGGGATTGTTAATGAATGGGATGGAAAGAAGGATGATGAGGATTGATGAGGATTTTCTTTGAAATATGGTTTTTGAATGAATTTGGAAATGAGATTTGGATTGATGAATGATTATGATATTGATAATGTTGAGATATGATCTTTGAATTATTCATATGGCTTATGAATTTGAAATATCTGAGATACGAGGTTCCCTGGATTAAGTGTCGTGGCTTGCCACCACGTGTACCAGGTTGAAAACTCGATACTCTGTTGACCCTACGACGTAAGTGTGACTGGGCACTATATAAATTCCCGGGAATGTTACCCCCATTGAGCAATATTGATTATTTGAGAAAAAGCTATGCATAGACTCTTAGGGATGCACATCGGGGGACAGTCTAAGGATAATTCAGACTTGTCGGGTTGGCTGGATAACCAACAGATGAGCCTCATCAGCCATAGGACAGGCATGCATCATATGCATTTGTATGCTTTGCTTGGGTTTGAACTTGTTTTGGTTTGCCTAATTGCTAAACTGTTCTTAACTGCTACTTGAACTATTTGCTGTAACTGCTACCTACTTGTGCTTTCCTTGTCCGTCTTGCCTGTGTTTGTCCCAGCGTGCTACATTTGAGAATGAACTTTGGTGCTGAGTTAATGATTGTGTTGTTTGATTGCGTGGTTGGTTTCTGGTTGAGATTTTCTTATAAGAAAGGAAATGTTTCGGGTTTCTGAAAGATTGAACATTGTTTCTTTGAAAAGGTTTTGAACAATTACCTATTGGTTTTTAAAAGATTCATAAGGCAATGATAATCACTGAGCTTGAAAACAATTTTCTTGTTAAATATCTTCTTATGACAACTTTGAAACTCTGTGGTGAGACCATGTGGTTAGGTTCTCATCCCTACAGCTTTACCTTTACAGGAACCGGATGAAGAAGCATTAAGAAGAGTTATATTGCGTTTGGTTTACATGTTGTTGTATTAATTAGATTATTTTCTTCCCTCGTCTTTTTTTATTACAAGCTTGTAAGAGGGATAGGAGTTGTATGTTTTATATGTATATTATTTTATGAGATATTATGTAAGGAGTCTTGTATATGAATCTATGCCTGCTTGTATTTTTCTTAAGATAAAGTATTTATTTCCGGTTTTTAAAGAAATCAGCGATATAGTGTCGAGTCACAGGCTCCTATTTTCATATTTAGTATGTAAAATAGTCGTAATACTTCTTGCTGTCAGAGTAACGCAGCCGGAAGCGTGATTTCTAATAGTGAGGGTGTTATGGGCAGCAACGTGACGCTCCTGGTGGCGTCCTCCTCCCTCGCACGTCTCTGCCCCGGCGGTGGGTTGAACGGTGATGACACAGGCTCCACAGGACGGCGACGCTCCCCCTCGCGCGGCTCTGGCGGCAGCGGCAGCGCGGCCTTATCTCCCTTGTGTCGTTCTCTTCTCCACGGTGGAATCCATCAGGGACAGCAGCAGCACCAACTGCAACGGGTTGACTACGATGGAACCCTTGGCGGTAGGACACGACGGCTTTCAGGCACGACTTCTCTCCTCTCAACGCGTCACATTGGCGACAACTCATCGGTGAGTTGGGAGCGACGATGGCGTGGTGGCATCGCACGATGAGGATGACGACGGCTGCAGCCAAGCACGATGGCAGCGGCGCTATCTTTCTCTTCTTCCCTGTCCCTGTGTCTTTGTGTTGACTGTGAGTGAGGGTGGCGGCAGTAAGGGGGTTTGCGGCACTGAATTAGGGATTGAGAGTGTGTTACGCTGAAAGGGATGAAGCAGGGGTGGGGGTGCGGCTGCGTGTTTCAGAGGCTGGGTTAAGTGTTCTAGGGTTAGTTTTTTTCCCAATTTGGGAATTAGGGAAATTAGGGTTTTGGTAAAATTAGGTTTAGGGGTAGTTTTGTAATTTCAAATAAAAATAGGGATAATATAGTAATTAAAAATAAATTTTAATCCAACAATAATAATGTATAAAAATACTATTTGTTCATCAATTTTACAAATTACTTTCAATAAAATTTTCAAATCCAAGAATTAGAGATAATATAATTAATTTCTCTATTTTCCAAAACGGCAGTATTAATATTTTAAAATATTAATTATTTACTCTAAATCATATAAAATTCCTATTATTTCATAACTACCAACTCTATAATTTAAATATAGAAAATAATCCAATAATTGTAAAATTGGATAATAATCTTAATTTATTTCAAATTCAATTAATCAAAACTTGCTTTAATTATCTCTACTAAAATAATTTCTGAAATTAAAACTGTAGATAACTATATGATTTGAACTTTGATCATACTAAGACTTTTCTTGGGTTTTAATCTAGAAATATTATATATTATATAAAGAAAACCAAAACCATACCTTAGCCGATTCCCAAAATGCACCGAAAATCAAGACGAAGCCGTCAAGCTCGATCCAAAAGCCTCAAACCAACTCCAACAAACACCAAAACTCAATCTTACATCATACAACATACCAACATCAAACCTAGGGTTCACAAAAATAAATAAACACAAGGGTTTATTGAGACCTTACCTCACCCACGAGATTAGCGGCAAAACCCAACAATATTCCAATGCTAGATCACCTATAAACAACCAAAAATCACAAAATCTACTCAAAAACCAAACGTAAAAATGCGAAATTACTTAGGGTAGAAAACTGGAGTATGAGATGCAAGTTCTTACCAGCAAAGTTTAGAGAGAAATGACGGGCTCAGCAAGAGCAACACGTGGCTACAAATGGCTTGTCAATCGGAGCACCAAAGCTCAAGTTATGAGCAAATGAAGAAGAAGATGAATAGTGTCATCACCTTCTTCTCCTCTCTTCTCTATTCATAGCCGCACACAGATTTAGGGTGAAAATGAGCTGAAAGCTCATTAGTTGTGTGTATATATGTTGGGCCTTGGGCTCGATTTTGACCTGGTCGATCCCGTTAGCATTTTAGGTCTGTTTGGCCTAACTTTGGGCCAAACCTTTAAGATCAGCGCCCAATTTTTAATTCTAAATTATTTTTGTCCTTTCAAAATAATAAAATTAAATTTTCAAAATCTTATTTTCCAAAATACGCGGTACCGGACAGACTAGAGCCAATACTGCCGGCTTAAGTACTGGTACACATTTTCACAAAAATTTTCCGCAAAAGATACATTTTTCCACTCAGAAAAATTCATTGAATTCAAATTTTACCTTTTCTATTTTTAAAATATCATTTTTATATTTTCAAACCTATTCCGGAAAGTTAAAAATTATTATTTTATTAAAGCGGTTATTCCGATTCTTACATTCTCCCCTCCTAATTAGGAATTTTCTCCCCAAAATTCGAATCACGTAATGTATCCTCCATGAAGTGTTCGATTACCCACGTTGTCAACCTAAACAAGTCGTCAAAGCCTCTCGTCCACCATAGTTCTGTCGTGTCAATGTTCCCTTTCGCCTTCCGCTGCGTCACTCTGATTATTCGTCACTAAGAATCTGACTTACTCTACTATCTCGAACAGAAATTTTCCTTTAAACTAAATACCACTTTTGTAACATTTTGCAAATCCATCAAAACAAGTTCAATCTAAACCTTTTCAATGTCAAAAATCATTTATTCTTAAATCAATTATTTTAAATTGTGATTTTCCTTAAATTCACTAAAATCTTTAAATCATAACTTTTCAATTTGAACCCCTTTCGATGAATTAAATTACAAAACAATTTCACAAATTAACAAAATCATAGAACTCACTTTTTTGTAAACCATATCATTTAAACCAAGAGTTCCGACCTAGTTTCAAAACCAAATTATTTAAACCAAAAGTTCCAAACCAAATTTCAAAATCATTTTAAACTTTAAAACTTTTTCAACATGATTCAAGAACATACCAGTTAGAAATTGAAAATCCTAATTAAAAATTGCAAAAGCATCAGTCGGTCCTTCTGATGATACACCCTCATTCTGTGGCTGCATCAGTCGACACTTTTCCTGCCACCAGCGCTGAACCTCATCCATCAACTGATATGCCACAAACTCTACGAACTGATTTTTCGGAACATGTTGAACTCGTAATGCATTGGCCAGGTTAGTCGTCCTCACTATCTCTCCGTTAACGTGATCGAACTCATCCGTGAGTTCCCATTCAGATTTCCTTTCCATACCAAACAATCGATATCAAGGTGATCAATCTTAATATCTCAAGCTTAGTGCTTCAATTATCCCCAAAGGCACTCACAAACAAGCATGCTATGCATATCAAGCAGATACCCTAGATAGCATGAAAGAAAATGACCCAGAGAGTGCAACGAAGTACAATCGGTCCATCCTGCAGGCTCACGAGGACGAACCACCCTGATACCACTAAATGTAATACCCTGTTACCCTAAGCTTTACCTCTAGTTGTAAAGCAAAGGATAAAAAAGTACCACGACAGTTCTAAAGCTTATAATATATAATATATATACAAATATTTATATAACTAGAAGCCCGATGAAGGAATAAAAGCTCAAAGTCGCATAAAGCAGAATCAAAAAACGCGAAGCATTCACACACGATAACTAAATGCTTAGGTACGAATAGAAAAAGACATAATATATATATATATATATAATATAATATACAAAAAGAGGACTAGTCACAGCCTGCAGAGTTTAGGCAGGCTAGTCAAACTGATTACAATAGAATTTTGAAGTTCAAAACAGCAACAACCTATCTCTCAAAGCTTTCAGAAATAAAGCCTCTAAGGCAATAAAGTTAAATATACAAAAAGTGAGAAAATACTACAACAAAAGTAATGTAGAATAAAACTTAAGAAAGGTCATTCTCCGCTTTGTCACCATTTTTGCAAACTCATCGTGGTGGGTTGCGACCTGCATCTGAAAAGCAACAACAATATATGGTATGAGAACCGGGGGTTCTCAGTATGTTAACAATACCCAATATGTAAGATATAAGGTTCCGAGACACCAAAGGCAATCCTAGAACTTCACATCGACACACTTGTTCAAGCTTAAAAAAATAAATAAATTAAACTATAAACCATAAACAGGGTTATCTAAACTTATGGGATTTCTAACTAATACCAAAAACACCGCTGTATCCCACAGCCTTTGCCAACCTACCCTCCACGTAATCCCATTGCCACCGGCTACCTAACCTCCTCAGAACCATACAATCACAATTATATGCAAACAAGTAATACACAGGTAATATTCATGTATAGCAAGTAATTTAAGAAGAAAGTATATTATACATTTAGGCAAACTGCAAGTAATCAAAGCAAACAAGCACATAAGAGATACATATGATGAATGCCTGTCCTATTAGCTGTGATATCACATGTTAGTTATAGTGCCAAACCCGACAAAAAATTCGGACAACAATTCCCGGATTAGTCTCTCTGTTGCGCATACTCAGGAGGAATAATTCTGAGGAATGCGTGCCCTACCACCTTCTTCTTTAAGAGGAAAACGTTCTGAGGGAGACTGTCCTACCACTTTCCTCTGGATGCCGTATGATTCCGTGGGTTAGTGCCCTACGACTTTGCAACCAGAGAGAAAATGCATACTCAGGAGGAATAATTCCGAGGGATGAGCGCCGTACAACCTTCTCCATGAGAGAGAAATATGAGTAGAAAGCCCAGCTTCAACCCTCACATCCGAACTTATACTGGAGACTGCCACAGCCCTACGATAGAGAAAAATCCATATCGAAACCATATGATCAATCCCATCATCCAACCTTAAAATCACAAGTTCATCATCAACCCGACTCCCCATCAGTTAACATGACAACTCCATCCAACTGACATACCAGGCCTAAGTCACCGTCTTCTAAAATCATGCATAAATTACCAATTTAACTCACCAACCCATCTCTATAAGTCTTAGGGCCTAATTACTAGCCAAAAGTCTTAAGGAGAAGTTAAATAAGTTTGGAAAGCTAACCCTTAAATGGGAAGAATAACACATTTTCAGCAAAATAGGGGTTGTGCATACGCACGCCCCTGTGTGCGTACGCACACTCTAAATTTGGACCATTACACCTACGCATCCATGGGCCGCGTACAAGGGAGTGCTGGACAGAAGCCATCACTCGCGTAAGGAGAATGGGGACTTGTACGCATGTACCTCAGATTTTAGAAAAATGCTAAGTTGCAGAAATTTTAGTTTTAAATATTAAACTATACGTATTCATAACTTCCTCTACAAGACTCTATTTTCATCAAACTTTATATCATTTTAAAGCTCTTGAAATCATCTTTAATTTGAGATAAAAACCAATCAATTTCAAAAACTGATGCTCAAGTTATGATCTGCCAAATTTCACCAAAAATCAAGTTTTACACAAAAACATCAAAGTTCTCTAATTTCCAAATTCCATAACCAAACCAAGCCAAAACATATCCAATTTCATTACAAAATACTATCACATACTATACTTTACCATTCCATTGTATTTTCATCACTTCTACACCTAATACACTAAACCCTTCTACCATAGATCAACACAAATCTATATTTCCAATTCAATATTTCCATACTAACAATTTACACAATCTAATTCCTCATATACACCCTTCATCAATTACAACATCATCACATCACTCCCATAGCATCACAATCATTATATCACAATTATCATTATTCAATCTCAATTTCAACAATCAACACCATTCACCAACGACAATATTCAAAACCCGATATCATCATCACTATTTATCACCACTCATCATAATCATATTCAACATCAATATTCATCATATATTCATCATATTTCATATATCACACATTCCAACACTCCATATCATCTTCTTCATCATCAAACATTATTTCACATATAATTAATCATGAACAACCATCATTGATAAACCACTATTTTATGGTTTATATTGTGTTTAATTGTGTGGTTTTATCATGATCCTGACCCACTTATTCATTAAAATAGCATGCAATTATATTTCCTTCTTGAAATTATTACATGAGTGAAAACTGCTTCCTAGAGACTTTTAATTGTACATTTTACTTCTCCTTTATTCCATTCGATGCCGTGATCTGTGTGTTAAGCGTTTCAGGCTTTATAGGGCAAGAATGAGTTGGAGATTGGAAAGGAAGCTAGCAAAAATGGAAGGAACAAAAGAAATTGAGGAGATGACCAGCGAGAAGCGACGCAGCCGCATGGGCGACGCGACCGCGCAGAGAAGATCAAATCATAGTGACGCGACCGCATGGATGACGCAACCTCGCAAAATGGAAAAGTACGAGCGGCGCAGAGGCGTGGGCGACGTGTCCGCGTGGCAAAGCAGAAACGCGAATGATGCGTCCGCATGAGCGACGCGATCGCATGACGTGCGCGATCTGCATAATTTACAGATTCGCTGGGGGCAATTTCGGGCCCTATTTTGACCCAGTTTTTGGCTTGGAACAGCAGACTAAAGCCAGAGAACATGCAGAAACCAAAGACAACATTCATTCTACACATTTTTAGTTTTAGATCTAGTTTTGCTCCTCCTCTAGGTTTTCTCTCTACACATTCATAGTTCTTAGGATTTTAGTTTTCTCTTACTTCTTTTGGCATTGGAACAGTGAGAAGAGTTATTACCTCATCAAGACTTCGTCATTCTAGTTCATTTTCTTCACTTGGTTTAATCTTCCATGTTCCTTGCTTTGTTTAATTTTACCATTGGAATATTCTTAGGATTATTTAATACAAGGATCACTTTTATTTTTAATTGACTATTTTAACTTTATTTACAATGTCTTTCTTTAATTCCTTTTTATATGCTATGAATTTTACATTCACAATGAGCGAGTAGTTCCCTAACTTGATGGGGAATTGATTGAAAGGAACCCTTGAGTTGGAAGGCTTGAAAGAAAAATTGTAATTGGGTCTATGGTTGGATTGCCTCCTAATCACTAACACTAATCCCTTTTTATTAAGTGGATTGCAACTTGTGAACGGACATAGCATTCCAACTTGTTTGACTTTCCTTCACCTAGCGAAGGATAACTAAACAGGATAACCTTTAATTGTCAATTAATCCTGAGAGCATTCCAACAATAATAGGGATTCCAACTAATTAATTCCCAGTCAAGGCTTTTATTTACATTATTCAAATTTACCAATTTAATTTCCTGTTTGCCCAATTCAAACTTTTTTGAAAACCTCTGATTAATAAAATAGCACACTTTTCTGCAACTCGTTGGGAGACGACCTGGGATGGTACAGATGAAACTTTAATTCTGCTGAAAGCTTTCCCGTTTTCTCTTGAGGGAAAGGCAAGATAGTGGTACTACATTCAACCCCTAGCAAATGTATCCAACTGGGATACGCTCAGAAAAGAGTTTTTGGAGAAATTCTTTCCATCTGAAGTTACTGATAAACTAAGGAAAGACATTTCCACAATTGTTCAAGATGACAACGAGACTCTCTTTGAATATTGGGAGCGCTTCAATAATCCTCTGGAAGCATGCCCCCACCACATGATTGACAAGATAGTGTTGCTCAGCTACATCACACAGGGTATGAGGCCCCAAGATAAGACCACATTGGAAAGTGCTAGCAATGGGTCTATGAAGAAGTACAACACCACTGATGAGGCATGGCAATTGATCAGCGTCTTAGCTGAATCTACTAGGAACCACAGACAGAAGCAAGGACGTTCAAAAGTCGTTGCAGAAGTATCCTCTAGCAGAGAGACTGCTGCTCTAACTCAGAGTATCTATGAAATGACCAACTTGCTGAAGCAAATGCAATTGAATCAACAACAAGTTCAGCAAGTTCAACCTCCTTCACCACAACAAGGCCAACAGTTAGTCCCACAGAGAGTCTGCGGAATCTGTGCAGATTATAGCCATTATACTGATGAGTGTCCACAGCTCCAGCAGGAAGATAACACCGTGGCAGCCACTCATAATTTCTACGACCGCCCAACCAAGGGTACAATCAAGGTGGCAACTACAGCCATAGATGGCAGGACAATTCTAACCAGAATTGGAGGGACAACAATAACAGAGGAGGCAGAGATAATCAGAGAAATCAGAGGTGGAATAATAATAACAATAGGCAGCAGAACCAACCTTATAGAGCACCTCACCTGAGGCAATCCCAAGGACCACAGAATACCCAACAGCAGACTCTCAATTTACTCATTCTTCTTTATCTCCTAATGAAGAGTTACTACAATCTTTTGAGCGGAGGCAACAGACCATGGAAAATAACATTATGAATAACATTAATGCCAGTTTGACCTCTACTTTGCAAGCTCTTGTTTCACAGATTGGATCAATGTAAAATTCCAGTAACCAACCTTCAAGCTCCACTAGAATCCCCTCTCAACCATTACCCAATCCAAAGGGAGGCATTAATGCCATCACCCTGAGGTCCGGAACCACACTGCATGAGAGGAATCAGGAGAAGCCAAGCTCACCAGAACACGCCTCAGCTGAAGAGGTAGTAGAAATAGAAGATATTGAAGAGGAAGAAGACATACAGGACATAGCTGAAAAAGAAGAAGTCCAACCACAGGAGGAAGCACCGAGAGGCGCAGACACTGTAGAAAACACTACTCCTATTCCATTTCCACAACTTGCAAGGAAGCCCAGGAAGCAGCTGGAACCCGATCCCAAAATGGTAGAAATATTCAAAAAGGTTGAGGTAACCGTTCCTCTTTTTGATGTTATTCAACAAGTACCTAAATATGCAAAGTTTCTAAAAGATTTATGTATACATAAGGACAAAATTAATGAATTAGAAACTATTCCTTTAGGTAGTTCCATATCTACTTTAATGGGAGGATTACCTGAAAAGTGTAGTGACCCAGGTCCTTTTATAGTTAGTTGTACTATTGGTGGAGTAGTAATTTATGATTGCATGTGTTATTTAGGAGCATGTGTCAGTATAATGCCTTTGTCCATATATGATATTTTGAGGCTCCCTACCTTAAAAAGGTCGGCAGCTCGTTTTGTGTTAGCAGATAAAAGCATTATTACAGTGGCTGGAGTTGCTGAAGATGTTTTAGTGAACATTAAAGGGCTTACATTTCCCACTGATTTTTATATCTTGGAAATGCCCCATAATGACTCGGATAAGCCATCATCAATCCTACTTGGAAGACCATTCCTGAAGACTTCAAAATTCAAATTGGATGCTTTTTCAGGAACATACTCTTTTGAAATAGATGGCCGCATAGTAATCTTCAATCTGAATGGAGTCATAAACAACCCTCCAAAAGATCATTCTATCTTCCAGTGTGATGTCATAGATGAAACTGTAGCTGCAGTTCACAAGGAAGAATTAGAAGAGAGGCACACTGGACAAGGTCCAAGTGTGGGGACCCTCTTAACTGACAATGAGGGCACTTCGCCATTTTCACAAGCTCCAGATAATCTAGAGCCTGCCCATGATCAGAAGTTAGAGTTGAAACCCCTCCCTCCACATCTCAAATATGCTTATCTTGAAGATGAGCAGAAGTTTTCGGTTATCATTGCAAGGGAATTTACTTCTCAACAAGAAGAGCAGTTACTTGATGTACTGAGGAAGCACAAGAAGGCAATTGGGTGGAGTTTGGCAGACATAGTAGGCATCAACCCTCAAGTATGCGAGCACAGAATATTTTTAGAAGAGGGAGCAAGACCTGTCCGTCAGCCCCAAAGGAGATTGAATCCCACTATCTTGGAAGTTGTCAAAAAGGAAGTGACTAGACTATTGGAAGCAGGTATCATCTATCCCATTTCAGACAGTGAATGGGTTAGCCCCATACAAGTGGTGTCCAAGAAGTCTGGAGTCACTACAGTGAAAAATGAGCATGGAGAGCTCATAGCAACTAGAGTTCAGAATGTTTGGAGAGTTGATGCCAAGGCATCTTAGGCTAGTTTCACTAGTATTTTTCTGTTAGTTTTAGTGGTTTTATGCACTTTCTTGAGCTTAAAGTAACCAAGAATGGTTAAAAGAATAACAAAGCAATGAACCATCCAAACAATATGATTTTGATGCAATATCCATGAGTTTTAGTTATATTACTTGAATGCTATGAATGGAAGATTTCTCATGAAATTTTGCAAGACTTTGATGCAATTGTTTGGATGATTTCAGGGAAGAAGAGGCTAGGCAAGGAAGCAACAAAATCAATAAAGGAAGCTTGAATATCACATGTGGAGTTTAAGTTCCAGTTTAAGCCTAAACTGGAGCTTAAACGCCAGAATCATGAAGGCTAAGAAATGCTGGAATTGAAGTTTAACCTCCAGTTTGACCTCAAACTGGAGGTTAAACGCCAGAATGAAAAGTCTCACCAAAGAAGCATTCCACGTTTAACCTCCAGTTTGACCTCAAACTGGAGGTTAAACGCCAGAATGATAATGCCACTCAGGAAGGAGTTCCACGTTTAACCTCCAGTTTGACCTCAAACTGGAGGTTAAACGCCAGAATGGGAAAAGCACCAGGGAGCCATTTCCACGTTTAAGCTCCAGTTTGACCTCAAACTGGAGCTTAAACGTGTTCGACCAAGTTTTCTCCTCCAGGGTTGCTCTCTCCATTTCCACGTTTAAGCTCCAGTTTGACCTCAAACTGGAGCTTAAACGTGTTCGACACCTCCAGGGCTACCTTTCTAAGCTTCCACGTTTAACCTCCAGTTTAACCTTAAACTGGAGGTTAAACGTGTTCTACCTCCAGGATGCCTCCTTCCATTTCCACGTTTAACCTCCAGTTTGACCTTAAACTGGAGGTTAAACGTGTTCGACCTCCAGGGCTGTCCTTCCTATATCCACGTTTAAGCTTCAGTTTGACCTCAAACTGGAGCTTAAACGTGTTCGACTACATGACTCTCCAGGGCTGCCTTCTTCCATTTCCACGTTTAAGCTTCAGTTTAACCTTAAACTAAAGCTTAAACGTGCTTCTACAAAAGGCCTCACTGGAAGTGTCTGGCGTTTAAGCTGCAGTTTAAGCTTAAACTGCAACTTAAACGCCACTCTTGGAAAAGGTTTCTGGACCAAAGATATTGTGGTTTAAGTTAGTATTTGAGCACAAACATTAACTTAAACTTATTCTGGTATGAAACCCAATTGAATATCATGGTTTATGGGATTGGGCCTGAAGGATTGATGAGTCTGAAATTTCAATTTATTGAGTCATGTGCCATTATTTGATTATCACTAAGTTGGCTCAATGAATGTTACAGAATTTGGACCAGCAGCCTCATCAAGATTATGGATCATAAACCCAAGGCAAAAGGAAAGCAGGGAGAGGCCTCAAAGCCCAAGAAACACAACAGAAGCTCAATATAGAAAGTGTATAAATAGGATAGAATTTAAGTTAGAGGGGACTTTTACCTTCACTTTTTAGCTAGTTTTCATATCTTTGTAATTGAATTCAGAGCTATGACTCACTAAACCCTCTTTCATTGGGTTAGGGAGCTCTATTGTAATTCAATAAATCAATAATAGTTTATCTTCTTCTTCAATCTTTTCTCTTGAATTTTGTTAGAAAGCTTCTCGATCTAATTCCATTGGGTAGTTGTCTTGGGAAAGAAACTACCCATAATTGGAATCCTTCGGAACCTTGGGAAAGGAATGGAGGATTCATACTAGAGAAGCTTTCTCACAGTGAATTGGATTGGGGTTTGGATGGATATTGTGACATGTAATCCTACCAAATTGTGGTTCATGAAACTGTGTGGTATAATCAGTGATCGAGCATCATCTCTTCTTATGAACATTTAAACCAAGGGATTGGGAATTTGTTCATTTTTAGAGAGAATTGGTGAGCCAAGGGATTGGGATCCAATCATCTAAGATTGCCAAGCAAAATTCAATGAACGCATTGCTTGAGGAAGAGATAAACATGTTTTGATTCGGAGATCTCAATATCTCCTATAACCCAATGAATCCCCCAATTCTGATTACATCTTCTCTTTACATTCTGCAACTCAATTCATGCAATCACCCCCATTCCCTTTTAATTTCAGCAATTTAGTTTCTGCTCTTTAATTCATGCAATTTAAGATTCCGCCATTTCAATTTCTTGTCATTTACTTTTCCCGCCAATTTTACATTCCGCAATTCTCATCTCAATCTTGATTCCGCTCAACTAGAACACACTTCTAATCCGAATTGCTCACTCAACCAATCCTTGTGGGATTCGACCTCACTCTATTGTGAGTTTTTACTTAACGATAACCGGTGCACTTGCCGGAAGGAATTTTGCCGATCGTGCAATTTCCTAAATCGTAGCATAACTAGTTTATGCGCATCAAGTTTATGGCGCCGTTGCCGGGGATTGGTTTTCGATTGACAATTCTCCAATTGGAAGCTAACTAGATTGAGCAATTTCTCTTGCTTTGTTAATTCTGTTCAAGTTACTTGTTGAATTTTAATTTCTGCACTCTCGGTTACATGCTTTCTTTCTTTATGCCTTTAAATTCAAGCAACTAACTCACTGACTCACTAACTGTTTGAATTAATTCCTCAATTGCTCTAACCATACTCTTCCATTAACCAAGAGTATTTCACTTGTTTGTGCCTGTGCTGTGTTCTTGTATGACAGGTAGGAGAGGAGAGACATCAACTCCTCCATATACCGAACCAGAGAGGACCCTTCATAGACTGAGAAGGGAAGCAAGAGGGAAGAGAGTAGTGGGAGAAGAGGAATCTGAAGGAGAATCTGAGGACAATTTTGAGGAAGCTTTAGATCTCAACATGGATAGAGAAGTTCACAACCATGAGAGAGCTGATGAAAACAATGCCATTCCTGAGAGGAGGGTTCTTAGTTCATACATAAACCCAACCTCTGGGAATTGTGGTAGCAGCATCCAGAAACCACCCATTCAGGCCAACAACTTTGAACTCAAACCACAGCTAATATCACTTGTGGAGAATCATTGTTCATTTGGTGGAAGTGCTAATGAAGATCCCAACCAACATCTCACAAAATTCCTGAGAATTTGTGACACTGTGAAGTCCAATGGAGTCCAGGAAGATGCCTATAAACTGCTTTTGTTCCCATTTTCACTTAGGGACAAAGCAGCTAAGTGGCTGGAATCATTCCCAAGGGGGAGTCTAACAACATGGGATGAGGTGGAAAGCAAGTTTCTGGCATGTTTCTACCCCCCACAAAAGGTCAATAGGCTTCGATCTGAGGTTCAAACTTTTAGACAACAAGATGGTGAAACTCTCTACGAGGCATGGGAGAGATTCAAGGACTTGACAAGGAAATGCCCACCAGACATGTTCCATGATTGGGTGCAATTGTATATCTTCTATGATGGACTCTCTTATGAATCAAGGAAGGCTGTAGACCATTCATCAGGAGGTTCATTGAACAGGAAAAAGACTGTGGAAGAGGCCATTGAAGTGATTGAGACAGTGGCTGAGAATGAGTACTACTATGCATCAGAAAGGCACAACACTAAGGGAGTCATGGAGCTGAACCATGTTGATACAATTCTAGCCCAAAACAAGGTGTTTGCCAAGCAACTAGCAGAGCTTACCAGGCAATTAGAAACAAAGCAAGTGGCTGCAATACACACACAGGATCAAGAGGAAGTAAGCATTGAAGGAGGTGATTGGGAAGAGGCCAACTATGTGGGAAACCAACAAAAGCAATCATATGATCCACATTCCAACACTTACAACCCAGGCTGGAGAAACCACCCAAACTTTGGGTGGGGGAACCAACAAACCCAACCACAAAACCACAAACCTTACAACCACAACCAACATAACAATTCCACATACCAAAACTCCAACCAAAGATCATACCAAGCCACACAAAACACTTACCCCCAACCATCATATCATGGCCAAAATAATCAACCTACCCAACTTAATCCGAACCAACAATTTCAAGATCAATTAAACCGGATAGAAGGAATGATGGCAACCATGAGTCAAGACATAACCGAATTGAAAAGCTTCAGAGATGATGTGAGAGCTACCTTAAGAAACCATGGTGAAAAACTCAAGAGGATGGAGTCGCAAGTAGGAGAGCTATCTCAACAGGCCGTCAAATCAACTGCAGTGTTCCCTAGTGACACAGAAAAGAATCCTAAAGGGGAACAAAAGAGAGTGAGATGGGAAGAATGCAAGGCCATCACTATATTGAAGGAAGTTTCAGAAGAAGAAGGAATCAGGCCCTCAGAGCAGGAGCCAGAAATCTTGAAGGAAGGAGTGGAAGAAGTTAAGCAGGAAAGTGGAACTGAGCAAGCCAAGGAACTGCAAAAAGGCATGCTGGAAATATACCAACCAAAAGCACCATTTCCTCAGAGGTTAGGAGGAGGTGAAAAAGAAAAAACCTATTCAAGGTTTTTAGAGACATTTAACTCTCTCCATGTCAATATTCCCTTTCTTGAGATTCTCCATCAAATGCCTACACACATCAAGTATTTAAAGGAATTGTTAAGCAAGAAAAGAGTTTTGAAGGGAGGACAAACGGTAACAATGAACAAAGAATGCAGTGCTCTCATCAAGAAGGACACACTCTCTAAGAAAACGGACCCAGGAAGTTTTCATATCCCTTGCATCATAGGGGAAACAAAAATTGACAGAGGATTCTGTGATCTAGGAGCTAGCATAAATGTGATGCCTCTAACTCTTATGAAGAGGCTACAACTGAATGAGGTGAGATCCACTGATGTAATCATACAACTGGCTGACAAAACTCAGAAGCAAGCTGAAGGGGTAGTTGAAAATGTGCTGGTGAAAGTGGGGGATTATTACTTCCCCACAGACTTTGTCATTGTGGACATGGAGGAAAGCTACTTACACCCTATTATTCTGGGCAGACCATTTCTAGCCACTACTAGAGCGCTCATAGATGTAGAACAAGGAGAGCTAATTCTGAGAATACATGATGAACAGCTCATTTTCAAAGTTTTCAAACCTGCATCTGAGCCTGAACCAGAACCTGAAAAGCCTAAGGATGATAGTAGCCATCTGTGTTTGGAGGAAAGTAATCCAGCAGCTGAAACTCTAAAATAGTCCTTGGAAGGCAAACAAGAGTTGCAAGAGTTAAAGCCACAAGAATCAGTGGAAACAGATCAGAAGGATCCTCCTGACATAAGGGTCAATGAAGAAATCCTCAAGAGAAAGGGAAGAGTGATAGGGAGATTGCCAAGAGGGTGGAGAAACAAGAAAATTCCCACTGAAGGTTTCTCTCCGGGAGAAAACGTGATATCAAGTCATTATCTGCCAATCCCACCTGGCCTCAAAACCATTCCTTCCCAGCTCCCTCAAGTGTTCACAATCAGGAAAGTTCTTTCTATGGAACATTTAGAGGTCATGAATGAATCAAGTGGAGACGTTTTCATAGTGAGAGGAGAAGACGTCAAGCACTACAATCCACCCTAACAAGGGACAACCGTCAAGCTAGTGACGTGAAAGAAGCGCTTCATGGGAGGCAACCCATGTTTTAATACCCTTACTTTTTTTTGTTTTGTTGTGCATCTAATAAAGCATGGTTTCTTATGCATGAACTTGAATCCTCAGGACAACTGCTGAAAAAGTGCACTAAACATTGCATGTAAAATGCAATTTGCCTCTAAGTTTGGTGTGCCTGAAGGCACCCCAAATTTTATTCAAAATGCATCCAATTTTTAGTGCACAACCAAAGATTAAGTTTGGTGTTCCTCTTTGAACACGGTTCATGAACACAAAGTTCCTCTGGATTTCGAAATTCATGACAAGTACACCATTCGCATGTTTTAATGCTTTGGTTTCAATTACTTAGGGTAGTAAATTTGTTTAGAATCAAAGAGCCAAGGTGACTATGATTTATTAGAATTAAGCACATTCATTAAGGACAACCAATATGGATTTCATGTCATCAGGAGACTTGACCAAACACTAAGTTTGGTGTCCAAATAATAAGTGTGCATACATGTAGAAGTCACGGCTATAAGCTCATAAAGACAATCATTGATTTACATGTGCAAGTACTATTCATAATTCACATGGACTGAAAAATGATAGCAAACTTGTTTGTTTGTGCAGGTACAAAGGAAAAGACAAAAATGGAGGAAAAGGACAAAGGGAGGTACGATGCTTGGTCAAAAAGAAAATTCACAAGTCTTTGAAACTTACACATGGGAAAAGGAAGTTCTGCAAGAAAAGATAGCTACATGTACAACCTAATGCACCCAGAATACTTCCAAGAAAATGAAAAGCAATTCGTCCTTCTCCCTAATTCATATATTTACCATCAAGCCACCCTTCACAAATCACCCTAGCCGTCCATTTTGCACTTACGGGCACTATAAAGAACCACTTGGGGAACAAGTTCAACACCACCAAATCTCCTTCATGCACATTTCCTTCATCATAGCATAAACTATCTCTTGCCGAAAACAACCTCCCCACACTTCCAACAACACTTCTTGCTTCACCTTGTCAACTTTAGCTTGTCACTTACCAAAACTAAAGAACCAATGGCAGCTTCATCTAGCCACAAAAGGAGAAAAGACAAGCAGCCAATGGAGGAAAACAGGGAATTCGATGCATGGAGATACAGATCAGTTTTCCATGAGATTCAAGCCGAATGGATGAGACCTAAAACGGTACTAGCTGAGGTTCCCTTTGACCTTGAAAAGGATGAGTTCCCAGGTGTTTGGGAAAAGATCAAAAAGAGGAAGTGGGAGCTCCTGACTAAGCCAATCACTAAAATCAACATCAACTTGGTGAAAGAGTTTTATGCAAATGCAGTAAGAGAGGATCCAACCAAGAAACCCACATACAAAAGCTATGTGAGAGGGGTGGAAGTTGACTTCAGTCCCAAAGCAATCATGAAAACCCTTGGCCTGAAAAACATACATTTCAGCCAAGCAAGTTATGAAGAAAGGATGATAGGAGAACCTGACTATGCAACTATTGCTGAAGACCTTTGTGCCATCAGAGCTGAATGGGTGAGAAAAACAAGAGGGGCTCCAAGAGTCTTGAGAAGGGAAGACCTAACACCTAAAGCTAAAGGGTGGTATGCAATAGTTAGGAGATCCATCCTACCCACTGCAAACTCTTCAGAAATAGTCCCTAAAAGAGACATCTTGCTACATTGCATTATGGTGGGAGGGGAGATCAAAGTTCATAAACTCATTGCTGAACAGATACAAGAGTTTAGTGAGAAAAGTGACCCTGAATCCTGGCTCCACTTCCCTAGCACTATCATTAGACTATGCATCGATGCCCAAGTACCACTTGAGGATGAAAGGCCTAATTGGCTATATCCTGGAATGGCCATAACTGCGTATAGAATGACTCTTGGCCCAACTCCTCCAAGACATACAAGAAGAAGAAATGAAGAAGGGCAACAAGTGGAAGCCGAGCAAGAAGCCGAACAAGAAAGACAGGAAGGAGAAGACAGAGAAGAAGAGCAAGAAGAGCAAGCAATTCCAGAAAGAAGACAACGAATTCCCAGAGACCCCATGGATATGAGCAGAATGCAGGAAATCATGGAAGGAATGTCTCAACAATACATGAGGTCTCAGGAGAGACAAGAGGACTTTCACCTAAAAATGATGGATATGCAAAGGAACTTTGAATCAAGATTCTTCGATCTGCAAAGGGAACAGAATTTACACTTACAGGAATCCTTCAGCCACATATGCCAACACCAAGATGCCAATGTCTTGGCAATCAAGGAAGCCACCACTTTACAGAATGCAAGATACTCAGTCCAAGCTGATTACAACATCAGTTCGCAAATCAAGCTTAACTACATAGGGGAACATCTACACAAGATGGACCCAGCATTCCCAGCTTTTGATGAGTATTTCAAAGGGAGGAATGAAGGAGAAATAAACAAGGCAATGATCCTTGAAAAAGGAGTGGAAGAAACGATGAAAAAGGCTGGATTCTGGAAAAAGCTCCTAAGAAAAGACAAAGGAAGCACAAGTGGTCAAAAAGAGGCAGGAAGCAAGAAGAAGCAGGATCCCAAGAATTAAGAAGAACCAAGCAATAAATAAGAGGTGGTCTCGTTCCTTAATAATCAAATGATCATTGGTGGATTGTCTTTATGAGCTTTCTTTCATCATAAGTCATTTAAGTGTTATGTGGAGTATTTTTTTTTAGTATGAGTGTCTGTTTATTGCTTTGAATAAAGTGAATGCCTAGATGTTTGGATATAACTTCACCTTCTTAAACGAGTGCGTGCCATGCTTGTTCTGTTTCCAAAAATAAAAGAAAAGTTTGAACAAAAGTAACTTGGCTAAATTAGTGACAAATCAAGTAGAATTAAGTGGTGGTATGCATGCTTGATTGTTTAGTCAGATCATTGGAATTAGAGTGTAGAATTATCATTCTTTGTGTAGAAATTGAAAACTATCTATGGATCTTGATGAATAAATGTCTTTGGCCATGAAAAAGAAAGAAAAAGAAGAAGAAAAAGCCACTGAAAAAGGGCAACCAAAAAGCAAAAAAATTGAGAAAATAAGCTAGGTACCAATGGTTTGAACTTCTGAGACAAATGCCTGTGGTGTTTATGTATTAAGGATATGCTTGGATGAATAGGTTCTGAGGAGTGTTTCAACACTTGGTAACTTGGGTTAACTAACCCGGGATTATCAACCAAAAGTCCATTATCAAGAGCAACCTAAATACAAAACATTTAGTCACACAAAGAGGTGCTGGGCACCAATGTCTCAAGAAGAAATGTGAACTAAAGTGCCTAAAGTGGATATGTGTAGTGCACTGATAAGAAAAAGAAAATGCCAAAGGCTTGTGCAACACATGACACTAAGCAAACAAGGAGCAAAAGAAGCTCTAAGAAAAAGAAAAGAAAAACAAAGAAGAGAAAAGTGACAAGGACATAAGAATAACAAGAGGCCATAGCAGTGTTTGATGGATGCAATGAAAAAGTGATAATCTTACCTGATAAGTATGAAAAAGTGATGCTGCAACTTTCTGCATAAAACCCTTCTGATGAACTTCAAATGCTTGCTAATATAGCCAATGTAATTGCTTTCTGTTTCATACTGTCTTCTCAAATAACTCAGGACTTGCTTAGGGACAAGCAAGTATTAAGTTTGGTGTTGTGATGCCAAGGCATCTTAGGCTAGTTTCACTAGTATTTTTCTGTTAGTTTTAGTGGTTTTATGCACTTTCTTGAGCTTAAAGTAACCAAGAATGGTTAAAAGAATAACAAAGCAATGAACCATCCAAACAATATGATTTTGATGCAATATCCATGAGTTTTAGTTATATTACTTGAATGCTATGAATGGAAGATTTCTCATGAAATTTTGGAAGACTTTGATGCAATTGTTTGGATGATTTCAGGGAAGAAGAGGCTAGGCAAGGAAGCAACAAAATCAATAAAGGAAGCTTGAATATCACATGTGGAGTTTAAGTTCCAGTTTAAGCCTAAACTGGAGCTTAAACGCCAGAATCATGAAGGCTAAGAAATGCTGGAATTGAAGTTTAACCTCCAGTTTGACCTCAAACTGGAGGTTAAACGCCAGAATGAAAAGTCTCACCAAAGAAGCATTCCACGTTTAACCTCCAGTTTGACCTCAAACTGGAGGTTAAACGCCAGAATGATAATGCCACTCAGGAAGGAGTTCCACGTTTAACCTCCAGTTTGACCTCAAACTGGAGGTTAAACGCCAGAATGGGAAAAGCACCAGGGAGCCATTTCCACGTTTAAGCTCCAGTTTGACCTCAAACTGGAGCTTAAACGTGTTCGACCAAGTTTTCTCCTCCAGGGTTGCTCTCTCCATTTCCACGTTTAAGCTCCAGTTTGACCTCAAACTGGAGCTTAAACGTGTTCGACACCTCCAGGGCTACCTTTCTAAGCTTCCACGTTTAACCTCCAGTTTAACCTTAAACTGGAGGTTAAACGTGTTCTACCTCCAGGATGCCTCCTTCCATTTCCACGTTTAACCTCCAGTTTGACCTTAAACTGGAGGTTAAACGTGTTCGACCTCCAGGGTTGTCCTTCCTATATCCACGTTTAAGCTTCAGTTTGACCTCAAACTGGAGCTTAAACGTGTTCGACTACATGACTCTCCAGGGCTGCCTTCTTCCATTTCCACGTTTAAGCTTCAGTTTAACCTTAAACTAAAGCTTAAACGTGCTTCTACAAAAGGCCTCACTGGAAGTGTCTGGCGTTTAAGCTGCAGTTTAAGCTTAAACTGCAACTTAAACGCCACTCTTGGAAAAGGTTTCTGGACCAAAGATATTGTGGTTTAAGTTAGTATTTGAGCACAAACATTAACTTAAACTTATTCTGGTATGAAACCCAATTGAATATCATGGTTTATGGGATTGGGCCTGAAGGATTGATGAGTCTGAAATTTCAATTTATTGAGTCATGTGCCATTATTTGATTATCACTAAGTTGGCTCAATGAATGTTACAGAATTTGGACCAGCAGCCTCATCAAGATTATGGATCATAAACCCAAGGCAAAAGGAAAGCAGGGAGAGGCCTCAAAGCCCAAGAAACACAACAGAAGCTCAATATAGAAAGTGTATAAATAGGATAGAATTTAAGTTAGAGGGGACTTTTACCTTCACTTTTTAGCTAGTTTTCATATCTTTGTAATTGAATTCAGAGCTATGACTCACTAAACCCTCTTTCATTGGGTTAGGGAGCTCTATTGTAATTCAATAAATCAATAATAGTTTATCTTCTTCTTCAATCTTTTCTCTTGAATTTTGTTAGAAAGCTTCTCGATCTAATTCCATTGGGTAGTTGTCTTGGGAAAGAAACTACCCATAATTGGAATCCTTCGGAACCTTGGGAAAGGAATGGAGGATTCATACTAGAGAAGCTTTCTCACAGTGAATTGGATTGGGGTTTGGATGGATATTGTGACATGTAATCCTACCAAATTGTGGTTCATGAAACTGTGTGGTATAATCAGTGTTCGAGCATCATCTCTTCTTATGAACATTTAAACCAAGGGATTGGGAATTTGTTCATTTTTAGAGAGAATTGGTGAGCCAAGGGATTGGGATCCAATCATCTAAGATTGCCAAGCAAAATTCAATGAACGCATTGCTTGAGGAAGAGATAAACATGTTTTGATTCGGAGATCTCAATATCTCCTATAACCCAATGAATCCCCCAATTCTGATTACATCTTCTCTTTACATTCTGCAACTCAATTCATGCAATCACCCCCATTCCCTTTTAATTTCAGCAATTTAGTTTCTGCTCTTTAATTCATGCAATTTAAGATTCCGCCATTTCAATTTCTTGTCATTTACTTTTCCCGCCAATTTTACATTCCGCAATTCTCATCTCAATCTTGATTCCGCTCAACTAGAACACACTTCTAATCCGAATTGCTCACTCAACCAATCCTTGTGGGATTCGACCTCACTCTATTGTGAGTTTTTACTTGACGATAACCGGTGCACTTGCCGGAAGGAATTTTGCCGATCGTGCAATTTCCTAAATCGTAGCATAACTAGTTTATGCGCATCAAGAGTCTGCATTGATTACAGGCATCTCAACCAAGCAACCCGTAAGGATCACTACCCACTTCTATTTATTGATCAAATGATGGATCGCCTGTCAGGTAAATCACATTATTGCTTTTTAGATGGTTACACAGGTTGTTTCCAGATTTATATAGCTCCTGAGGATCAAGAAAAGACCACTTTTACATGTCCTTTTGGGACTTATGCTTACAAACGAATGCCTTTTGGCTTGTGCAATGCACCAGCTCCTTTCCAAAGGTGCATATGAGTCTTTTCTCTGATCTTATTGAGGACTGTATGGAGGATTTTATGGATGATTTTAGCGTTTATGGTGATTCTTTTAGCCTTTGCTTAGATGGATTATCTAGAGTATTAGATAGATGTGTTAATACAAACCTTGTATTGAATTTTGAAAAATGTCATTTTATGGTAAAACAAGGGATTGTACTAGGACATGTGGTATCTAATACTGGCATTTCTGTAGACCCAGCAAAGGTGAATGTTATTTCTAGTCTACCTTACCCCTCTTCTGTGAGGGAAGTCCGTTCGTTCCTTGGCCATGCAGGTTTTTACAGGAGATTCATAAAGGACTTCAGTAAGGTAGCACTTCCCTTATCTAGATTACTACATAAGGATATTGAGTTCGAGTTCGGTGAAGATTGCAAGCAAGCGTTTGATAAGTTGAAGACCGCACTGACTCAAGCTCCAATTGTAAGAGGACCAGACTGGAGCTAGCCTTTTGAAATCATGTGCGATGCTTCCAACCATGCAGTAGGAGCAGTGCTAGCTCAGCGCGAAGGTAAGGACCCTTTTGTTATTGCTTATGTGTCTAAGACCTTAGACACTGCCCAGTCCAATTATACTACTACTGAGAAAGAGCTTCTTGCTATTATTTTTGCTCTGGATATATTCTAAGCTTATTTACTTGGTACTAGAGTAGTAGTGTATTCGGACCATGCAGCTTTAAAGTATCTATTAGCCAAAAAGGAGTCCAAACCAAGACTTATACGTTGGATACTGCTTTTACAAGAATTTGATTTAGAAATAAAGGATAGGAGTGGTAACCAGAATTTAGTGGCAGACCACTTGAGTCGCCTTGAGCACATTAAGGATGATTCTACTCCTATAGATAATAATTTTCCATTTGATAACCTGCAAGCAGTATCTGAAGTATCCCTTTGGTATGCACCTGTAGCTAATTATCTAGTTAGCCGCACATTTCCTCCAAACTTTTCTAAGCACCAAAGAGACAAGCTGAAACGGGAGTCTAAATATTATATATGGGATGACCCATATTTATGGAGATGTGGCGCTGATCAGGTAATTAGACGTTGTGTGTCTCAATCAGAATTCCAGTCCATTTTAGAGGCCTGTCACTCATCTGAGAGTGGAGGACATTTTGGCCCTCAGAGAACTGCTAGAAAAATCTTGGACTGTGATTCTGGTGGCCTACTCTTTTTAGAGACGCTGCTGAGTTTTGTAAATCTTGCCCCCCATGCCAAAAATTTGGTAATATATCCAAGAGGGATGAGATGCCTCAACAAATTATGCTTTTCTGTGAAATCTTTGATGTTTGGGGCATTGACTTCATGGGTCCATTTCCAAATTCTAATGGATATTTTTATATATTGTTAGCTGTGGATTACGTTTCCAAGTGGGTGGAAGCAATTCCTACCTGCACTGATGATGCTAACACAGTTATTTCTTTTGTGAAAAACCACATTATTTGTCGCTTTGGATCACCACGAGCAATCGTGAGTGATCAAGGCACCCATTTTTGTAACAGAAGACTAACAGGACTAATGAAGAAGCATGGGATAATTCATAAGGTTGCAACAGCATACCATCCTTAGACCAATGGGCAAGACGAGATGTCAAATAGAGAGATAAAGCGTATCTTGCAAAAGATAGTAAAGCCTCATAGAAGAGACTGGAGCACCAAGCTACAAGATGCACTCTGGGCATATAGAACAGCATATAAAAAACCCATTGGAATGAGTCCTTTCCGCTTAGTTTATGGAAAAGCTTGTCATCTTCCAGTTGAAGTAGAGCACAAAGCCTTTTGGGCAGTCAAGGAATGCAACATGGAAATTGAGAAAGCCAGAGCTGAAAGGAAGTTGCAACTGCAAGAATTGGAGAGCCTTCGCCTAGAAGCTTATGAGAACTCAAAACTATACAAGGAAAAGATGAAGGCTGTACATGATCAGAACATCAAGAAAAAGGAGTTCCAGCCTGGGGATTTAGTCCTCCTTTACAAATCTCGACTGAGGCTCATGCCAGGCAAATTGAGATCAAGATGGGTAGGTCCATACAGAGTAGAGAAGGCCGAACCGTACGGAGTTTATCACCTAAGCCATCCTTCACACTCTGGACTTATCAAAGTTAATGGACACCGTTTGAAGCTATACCATGGCGAGAAGATATAGAAGAATAAAGAGCTTGAGATCTTCCTCTTGGAAGACCCCCACATAGCAGAAGATTGAGCTAGTGGAGCGTCCAACTTACGGACGTTAAAGCAAAGTGCTAGGTGGGAGACAACCCACCATGGTATGATCGTTCTTTTCTTTATTTTTAGTTTCTCATATTCAGTAACTCTTCTCTTTATCAGTACTTTCGTGCATCTGCATCTGCATATTTATTAAAACAAAAATTTCCACGCGACGCGACCGCATCAGCGACGCATCCGCGTTGCAGGGAGAGGGGAGAAAAATAAAAACGAACAGAGAGTCACGCTGGAGCGTGGTTGGAGGCGTGCCAATGGCACAAATCGTCCCACGCGACCGCGTCGCTGACGCGACCGCGTCATATGGGCATACTAACCTCCCAGGCGACCGCGTGCCCCACGCGACCGCGTGCCTTGATTTTCGACGTAAAAAGGGTGCACAGCTGAAAGTTGTGCTAGAGTGGTGCTGGACTGGCGCTGGACGCGCAATCCCCTTCACGCGACTGCATGCCCCACGCGGCCGCGTCGTTCCCTTCTGAAGCCCACTCACGCGATCGCATCCCCCATGCGATCGCGTCACCTAGAATTTGGCATTTAATGATTTTGAACAGAGAGTTGTGCAAGTGCGAGGCAACCCTCGCGCCACTGGCACAAATTGGGTCACGCGACCGCGTGGCCGACACGACCGCGTCGACCACCTTAAGCGCAAGTCGCGCGACCACATGCCCCATGCGATCGCGTCGCTTGCGGCGCACAGTTTCTCTAATTTTGTCAAATATCATATTTTTTTCGCTCCAAATCCTATTTTTCTCTTTTCCCTCCCTATTTCTTCCTTCTCTCTTCTTCCTTCTATCTCACCTTTCACTCTCTCTCCCTCACCTCTATTAACAAAGTTTTATTTTCTTCTTCACCCTTTTCTTTTCTATCATTCTTCTTATTTTATATGTTATTTTCTTTTCTTTTTTTTTCTTTTCATTATTCATATTTTCTTCCTACTTCTTTCCTTTTTACATGGTGTTAGAATTTTATTTGAGTCATTATTTTTCATTATATGCTTGTGGATTATTGCAAATTGTTTGACAATTATATATTATTTTCTTTAAAGGGTTGCTTGCATGTTCACTTTAATACTTTCTATAATTTATTTACCTTGCATGATATGTGTTTGTGAAAAAGCCCATATGGCATTATGCACTTCTCTATGTTATTCTACTATTCAATGCTTGCTTTTCACAAATTCTTTTTACTATTATATTAATTGAATTTAATTGTCAATACAAACGTGATGGTTTGTTACAAAGTAATGCTTGGTCTATGTTGCTCATGCCCTTTGCCGGCATGCCAATAAACACCTTGCATTCACTTGTCATCATATGCACTAACTATTCTCCATTAATGATCTTTCACATGTACTCATGAGCATGTGTTGACATCATTTACCTTTTAATGTGCATTTACAACCATCCCTTTTTCGTTCTCTTCATTGCTATATATCTCTTTGAATTTAATTTAGCTTCTCTTCCCTTTTTCAGGATGGCCACCAAGAAAGGAAAAGAGAAAGCTACTTCCAAACCTCCAGCAAGAAGAGGAACTAAAAGAGCACTAGTGGCAGAGCCTTCTTCAACTGCAGTCAAGCCCTCAACAAAAAGAGTTAAGAGGATCATAAAGGTTGTTGAAAAGGAGAAAGCCTTTCCAGCGAAGGATACTGCGCGATTTTCCAATCGCTATTGTGAGCAGATGTTCCCTATTCTAGCTTAAAGGAGTTACAACAACGAACACCTTCTTATCCTCTCGCCCAATATTGCTACTTTTGTTGAGCCGCAAATTGCACAAAGACAATGGGGTTTCTTACAGAGACAATAGAAGTAGGTCAATCTTTCTTGGGTAGTCGAGTTCTACTCTAACTTCTACCTGCCTACTCTGCAGTCTGTCTATGTACGTCAGAAGCAAGTCCCCATTACAGAAGAGGCTATCCAACAAGCTTTGAGTCTTCCCCCTATTCCAGAAGGAATGGACGCCTTTCAAGAAGCCACACTCAAGCGCCAGATGTACCAATTTGACTCGGAAGCTGTTCTCAGAGTTATCGCACTACCTGGCAGCCGTTGGATCTACGGATACCATCGTACCCGCCCTAAGGGTATATTGGCTTCAGCACTTCCCTTGGAGGCTCGCGTATGGGTACAAATCATGTCCCATTACATCTTTCCGAGCACTCACGAGTCCTCCTTCACTGCGGACATGGCCGTTCCACTATGGTGCATCCTTACAGACCAGCCTCTGAATCTACCAAGACATATGCGGGCAATTTACCTTTTCCCGCCTTGGTCTTAGATCTTGTCTCAGCAGCCGAAGTTTCCTCCAGAGCTGGAGACACCAAAGCCATGCTCCCACGGGATGATCAGTATGTCCCTAATGGGAAATACCTCAGACTTTCAGCAGCCATTACAAGCCTTCCCACTGCTCCGATTGAAGATATCCCTTCTTCACCAGCACAAGCACCTACAAGGCTACAACAGATGAACTGCTCCAGCAGATAATCCAAAAGTTGGGTCGGCAAGACCAGAAAGCGAAGTTAAGAGAGCGCCGTAACGAGCGCCGATTCAAACACCTCAAGGAGCTACTCAAGGGAAAATTCAAGGACTCAGATAGCCCGAACTCCACTTCCTTTACCAGCACAGGGAGCCATGATGGTCCCGACTGTGGAGATACTGCTACCAGCCCACCCCTGTTCCTGGCAGATGGCACCGAGGATGGTGTAAAGCCTTAAGTGTGGGGAGGTCGGTCAGTACCTGACTTCCGGAGGTAATTTCTCTTCCTTAGCACCAATAAATTAGGATATTTAGTTAGATTTTCTTTCTCTTATAGAATAGGATAAATTGCATAGTAATAGGTTAGTTGCATGCATGTTCTACTTGATTGAAAAGACAATAAGTTTCTTCTAAGACTCTATATTTGGAACAAAATTTCACTAATTTTCAAAATTTTTATGATAAATTTGCTTGAAGTTATATTTGGAACATAATGTTTGAGCTAAAGAACACACAACCCGTGAGATTTGAGCCTTTATGAATGGTTACATTATTTAACCATAATTATTTTATTCTTGTGTGTTTACTTCTCTATGATTGTAATCTATATTTTGTTTTATCTTATATGTCCAATATTTATTATATTTGTATGCTTGCATATGATTGAGGCCATTATTTGTTTAGCTTACTTATCCAAATTAAGCCTACCCTTTTAATTACCTTTGTTAACCACTTTGAGCCTTTAAATCCCATTTGTTCTATATTTCACCACATTACTAGCCTTAAGCGGAAAAACAATTGTATATCCCAAATAGAATCTTTGGTTAGCTTAAGATAGAATTGTGTGTGCTAGTTAAGTATGGGAAATTGTGGGAACAAAAGTTATTAAGGGAATATGTCATGATAATACAATGGGAATTTGGATACATACTTATGTGAAACTATAAGAATTAAAAATCTATGTGCATTGATAAGCTATGTTTATTTTTATGTTAAAAAAAATAAAAAAAATAAAAAAATAAAAAAATAAGGGGACAAAATTACCCCAATGCTGAATTAAGAATTCAAGGATCAATGCACATATGATAAAAGTTAAAATAAAAAGTTGATACATGAGTATGGAATATAAAAGGGGAACTCAGGGTAGCTAGGCATGAATTCTAAAGTCATGTAAAATATATAGGTTGGGTTGAAGCTTGGGTTAATTAAAGATTCAATTTATAAGCTCACTTGACCATATATGTATCCCTACCTTTACCTTAGCCCCATTACAACCTTGAAAAGCCCTCATGATGTTTGCATTGGTATGTTAACTGTTGTTGATTGATTAGGAGAAAAACAAAAGTTAGAGAGCATGATTAGAGAAGGATAGAGTGATTACCCTATACACTAGAGAGACTAGAGTGTACATACACCATCAGTGAGGATTCCATGCTTGAATTTCTATGTTCCCTGCTTTCATAAGCTATCCTCTTGCATTTTTATCTGCTCTTACTTTATAAGAATTGAATTAGTGGAATTTGAATTATAATTGTTTTGAAGAACTTATTTACTTTTGATCAAGTGGACAAGAATCATATAGTTGCATTCATACATATATAGGATTGCATTGCATTGCATGAGTTCCTGCATGTTCATACTTGTTTACTTTATCTCCTTCAATTAAGCATGAGGACATGCTAATGGTTAAGTTTGGGGAGGTTGATAAACCACTATTTTATGGTTTATATTGTGTTTAATTGTGTGGTTTTATCATGATCCTGACCCACTTATTCATTAAAATAGCATGCAATTATATTTCCTTCCTGAAATTATTACAAGAGTGAAAACTGCTTCCTAGAGACTTTTAATTGTACATTTTACTTCTCCTTTATTCCATTCGATACCATGATCTGTGTGTTGAGCGTTTCAAGATTTATAGGGCAAGAATGAGTTGGAGATTGGAAAGGAAGCTAGCAAAAATGGAAGAAACACAAGAAATTGAGGAGATGACCAGCGAGAAGCGACGCGGTCACATGGGCGACGCGACCGCGCGGAGAAGATCAAATCACAGTGACGCGACTGCATGGATGACGCAACCGCGCGAAATGGAAAAGTACTAGCGATGCGGAGGCGTGGGCGACGCATCCGCGTGCCAAAGCAGAAACGCGAATGACGCGTCTGCATGAGCGACGCGATCGCGTGACGTGCGCGATCTGCATAATTTACAGATTCGCTGGGGGCGATTTCGGGCCCTATTTTGACCCAGTTTTTGGCCCGGAACAGCAGACTAGAGCCAGAGAACATGCAGAAACCAAAGACAACATTCATTCTACACATTTTAAGTTTTAGATCTAGTTTTACTCCTCCTCTAGGTTTTCTCTCTACACATTCATAGTTCTTAGGATTTTAGTTTTCTCTTACTTCTTTTGGCATTGGAACAGTGAGAAGAGTTATTACCTCATCAAGACTTCGTCATTCTAGTTCGTTTTCTTCACTTGGTTTAATCTTCCATGTTCCTTGCTTTGTTTAATTTTACCATTGGAATATTCTTAGGATTATTTAATACAAGGATCACTTTTATTTTTAATTGACTATTTTAACTTTATTTACAATGTCTTTCTTTAATTCCTTTTTATATGCTATGAATTTTACATTCACAATGAGCGAGTAGTTCCCTAACTTGATGGGGAATTGATTGAAAGGAACCCTTGAGTTGGAAGGCTTGAAAGAAAAATTGTAATTGGGTCTATGGTTGGATTGCCTCCTAATCACTAACACCAATCCCTTTTTATTAAGTGGATTGCAACTTGTGAACGGACATAGCATTCCAACTTGCTTGACTTTCCTTCACCTAGCGAAGGATAACTAAACAAGATTACCTTTAATTGTCAATTAATCCTGAGAGCATTCCAACAATAATAGGGATTCCAACTAATTGATTCCCAGTCAAGGCTTTTATTTACATTATTCAAATTTACCAATTTAATTTCCTGTTTGCCCAATTCAAACTTTTTTTGAAAACCTCTGATTAATAAAATAGCACACTTTTCTGTAACTCGTTGGGAGACGACTTGGGATTCATACTCCCAGTATTTTAAATTCAATTTTCTGTGACACCTTTCTAAATTGAGGAGCAGATTTCTGTGAAACCATACCTTGGTCAATTTCCAAAATGCATCGAACATCAAGATGAAGCCACCAAGCTCGATCCAAAAGTCTCAAACCAACTCTAACAAACATCAAAACTCAATTTAACATCATACATATCAAACCTAGGGTTCACAAAAAAAACTAAACATAAGGGTTTTTTGAGACCTTACCTTACCCATGAGATTAGGAGCAAAACCTAACAATATTCCAATGTTAGATCACCCATAAACAACTAAAATAAAAAAAATTTACTCAAAAACCAAACGTGAAAATGAAAAATTAATTAGGGCATAAACTGGAGTATGAGACATGATTTCTTACCAGCAAAGCCTAGATAGAAATGACGGGCTCAGCAAGAGTGAGTGTGGCTGCAAACGGCTCGTCAATCGGAGTACCGAAGCTCAAGTTATGAGCAAATGAAGAAGATGATGAATAGTGTCATCACCTTCTTCGACTCTCTTCTCTATTCAGCACCACACACTCCCATTTCGGGTGAAAATGATATGAAAGCTCATTAGTTGTGTGTATATATGTTGGGCCTTGGGCCCGGTCCAATCCGTTAGCGTTTTAGGTCCGTTTAAGCCAACTTTGGGTCAAACCTTTAAGATTAGCTTCCGGTTTTTTATTATAAATTATTTTTGTCCTTTCAAAACAATAAAATTAAATTTTCAAAATCTTATTTTACAAAATACGCGATACTGAACAGACTAGAGCTGGTACTGCCGACTTAAGTATAACGACCAACAATTTTAAAAATATAAATATAAATGAGGTATAATTCATTTTATAAATTGCAGTTCCTTATTTTAGAAATTATTTTATTAAAAATAATTAAATTAATTTTATAGCTATTTGAGTTCAACTAAATTCAAAATCTTATATAAATTTTTATTATGATGAAATATTTTACATAATTAAAACCATAATTTTAGTAATTTATAAATAATAAAAATTATATATATTTTAATTTGAGTAATTGATATTTTTAACTTGAAAATAATGTTAAGTTAATAATTTATTATCGAACTATCTGCCAATATGGGTAAATATCGGTACTCTTCGGTGACCTTAGCTTTGCTAATGCTACACCGTAACTCTAATAAAAAAATCTAATCCGGTAAAAGTGTTCGTATCTTCCTCATCTATGTGTTGGCGTCATTTTTGTTCGGCAGAAGTTGACGGTGACATAGCTCCCATTTCCCTTGAGTTCGGCCAATTAGAGTTCTAGGAGGCACGGATGATTTCTGCCGTTTTCTTCTTCAGCTGCTCAGTCAGAAAGCTTCTCCGGAGATTTTGTTGTTTTTATTTCGTACGGAGGTAGGTTTTGATAATTTATCATCGGTTCAATTAGTGTTGGATAAATGAATTGATGTTGTGATTGATTGTTGATTGAATTTGATTGAATTTATGTTGAATTTTTGTGATTAGTTTGGGGGTTTGGTCAGTTTAAATGCAGCCAAGAACCGAATTATTTTGATGAATTCGGAGCTGGAATGTTATTGGTGATCAAGTAGAATTGGTGAAATTTGATTATGGCATTGAGATTTAATAAGAAATGAATTGATGAATTGATAACATGACTTAAGATATGAAAATGGTTTGATTTTGGAGGTGGTTTGATTTTTAATTGGTTTGATTTTATAAATGTTTGATATTAGAAATGGTTTTGGTTTATTGGAAATGATTTTAAAGTGTTTGAGAAATAGTTAGGACGGGACCTGAGAAGGGTGACAAAGTCCAAGTTCTAGGGAAGATGCTGCTGAAGTTTTATTATAAAATTTAAGACTTTGTTTGAAATATTATTTAGAAAAAGATTGAATTTGAGAAGTTATATTGTTTGATTTATTAAGAAAATGCTTATGTTTTGAGTTTTATTCATTTAAGAAAAGTATATGTTTTGAGTTTGATTTATTTTGAAAAGAATTATTTTACAACTTTAAATTATTTAAAAAAAAAGTATTATGTTTTAAGGTTGATTTAAATATGAAAAGAGCTTATGTTTTGAATTTGACTTAAGAAGTTCATTTGGAAGAGTTTTAGTGAACTTTAAAAGTAATTGAATTTTGATTGAATGGTTTCGTTTTGCGACGTCTTGGAAAAAGTTAAAGAATTAGTTTTAAGGATGAAACTGGGATTGGTTTTGGTTTTGAAATTGGTTCGGAACTTCTAATTTTTATGATTTGATATTGATTTGATTTAGAAACTTTATTTGATTAAATTCATTTTAAGAAATCAATGATTGTTAAGGATTTATAATAAACTCAAGAAAATGAGATTGGTTATCGCTCTCCTAAAGTCTAGAGGCCTTCCTGACGGGTTTAACTAATCAATAGTTTCCTTTTGTCTTTTGAAAGAAGAATTGGTTTAAGTGAAATTGTTTTAAAAGGTTTTGGAGAATGTCACAAAGAGATAATTTTGGTTTTAAAATAAAGAAAGAACAAAAAGAAAAGGAGAGAAGCAGAGATGATTGTTTACCTGTTGAAAATGAGCTGAGATATGGTGGTAAGTCCACCGAGATTCGCTTTCCAGAGATACATCGGCCAATCCTGGGGATGGTCACACCTGTAAGACAGAGGTTGCTTACAGAGGTTATCGCTACATACATTGGCTAGAGAGAGCCTCACCTGTAAGATAGAGGTTGCTTACAGAGGTTATGCTTGTATACTGGCGGAGGAAAAATGTCGGGTGGTTGTTGATTGTCACAGAGAGGTCCAACATAGCCATTAGATGGATATGCACCTTGGAATGGCTCTTGCTCATAGTGCATTGGGGGAGGTTGTTGCCAAGAAGGTTGTCCATAAGCTTGAGGCTCCTTCCACCTTTGATTGTCCCATCCTTGATGCATGTTCTCATTGTAGCTTTCGTTCCGTACAACAAAGTTGTAACCACTCTCATAGCTAAAGGGATGAGAATTCATAGTAGCAAATAAAAATAAAAACTAATAAAAATAAGCAACAAAGTCCTAAAAGTAACAAAAGCTAACAAACAAGCAAAAGGTAAATATATACAATAACCAATAATAAAGCACAAGTTTACACTTCCTCGGCAACGGCGCCAAAAATTTAACGGAGGAAAATTGTCGGTAAAGATTTTCACAAAAATATCATGTTGCAAGTATAGTTCTAAACCGACAATTAAACCTCAATCAACGTTTAGATTGTTTGTCACAAATACAAACCCAATAAATTAACCGAAGTATTTAAACCTTGTGTCGTCTCTCAAGGAATTGTAGGGAAGTATATTTATTATTGGTTATGAGATTATATCTTTTTGGGTTTTGAGTTTAATAAGCAAGGAATGTAAATAACAAGAAAATAACTAATAACTAAGAAAAATCCTAGCAAGGATTGAGAATCAGAATTCCTATCCTCATTATCATTGTCAATTGTGATGGTGATTGCAAATTGCTTTCACTTAGTTAACCTCTAACAATTGAAAGTAAGTCAAGTGAGCAAATCAACTTGAGTTAACAAGTCCTAATCAAAGACTAGAGTTAGTGAAACTCAAGCCAACTAGAAACTTTCAATCACCAACCAACAAGAGACTTTGACAAATCAAGAGTCTCCAATTTACTCAATCCAAGCTTAGAATACAAAAATCTAATTTAAAATCCAACCAAGCATTTTATCAAACACTTGGAAGACATAAAATAAAAGCATAGAAAACTAACAAGGAATATTAAATCCAAACAACCAATTGCAAACATCAATGACTAACAATTAAAGAGAGTAACAATAAACATGGAAAATAAAAATTGCTTTAAAAGAAATCAAATGTAACAAGAGCTCATAAACATAAAAATGGTAAAAAAGGGAAACTAACAAGAGAAGAAGATGAACTAAAGTGCTTAAACAAATAAAAGTAAGACAAAAACTAAATTAAATGAAGATTGAATCTGAATCTAAAGAGAAATTGAAAGAAGAAACCCTAAACCTAGAGAGAGGAGAGAGCCCCTCTCTAGAATTCTACATCTAAAACCTAAAATTGTGAATGAAAGTATGAATGATTCCTTCTTTCCAGCTCCACTCTGCAGCCTCTAATCAGTATTTTTGGGCCTGATACTGGGTCAAAAGCAGCCCAGAAATCGCCCCCAGTGTTTTCTGTAATTGCAGCACGTGACGCTCTGTCACGTGTACGCGTCAGCCACGCGTACGCGTCTCTGGACTTTTTACTGGCCATGCATAGGCATCAGCCATGTGTGCGCGTCATCTCGGAATGCACCGGTCACGCGTACGCGTCGTTCATGCATGCGCATTGCTACCAGATTCTGAAATGCCCAACTTCTTGTGTTTCTTCCACCTTTGCATGCTTCTCTTTCATCCTCTAAGCCATTCTTGCCCTATAAACCCTGAAAATACTTAACAAACATATCACGGCATCAAATGGTAATGAGAGAAGATTAAAATTAGAGAATTTAAGGCTAAAGAAGCATCTTTTCAATCATAGCACAAAATTAGGAAGGAAAATGTAAAACATGCGAATTATATGAATAAGTGTGAGAAAAATGGATATAATTCACTCATTTCAACCTAAAATATACCACGAAATAGTGGTGCATCACATACATCGGCTCAAGAGAGTCACATATGTAAGACAGAGGTTGCTTACAGAGGTTATGACACTGGAAACCAAACTTGAACAAAGGTTGCTGAGTTACGTCGAGAGCGGGTCGAAACCGACAGATGAGCTCATTACCTGCACTAGGGATAGACATGCATTATAGTTATTTGCACATATTTGTTGTGAGTGTATTTTCTGTGATTGTGGGTGTGCTAAATGATTGTTTGAATTCTGTATTCTTTAATTGTTAAATTAGATGGTACCTTGTTGATTGTTATTACTGACCAAGTATATATAAAATAAACTTAACTCCTAACCCCGACCTTACTAAGAACTCCCCAGTTCTTACCCCCTATCTCCACCCCTTTCAGCTACAGGTGCGAAGGCTTAGTGCGGAACTACAAGAGCGTAGAAGATTCTGTTTACAAGTTGAGTTGTTAGATTTTTTCCCCTCGTCATTTATTGTTTTAGTTTTTAGAGGGGTAGGAATTGTATTTGAGGATCTTTGAGTAAGTCTATGTATATAATGCTATGTGGATATATATACTTTTGTGATTAAGTGATTTAAAATAAAGTCTCCTTTCATTTTCTTAATAAGAGTTTCGGTTCGTATTCGGAAAGGCTCAATATTAAATAAACATTGTATATAATTAAAGGAATAGTGGTAAGACGCGCTCGGACTTTTAGTACGATCATGAGGTACTAAAAGTTAGGGTGTTACATTATCGTTATGGTATCAGAGTAGTTCATTCCCGTTAGAGCCTTGGAAATGGACTGACTATGCTTTACTGCATACTCTGAGTGTCTGTCATGCAGTAGGACTTGTCCTAATGACAAGAGTTTGAGTTTCAAATGCATGATTGTCTATTGATTAATGTTGTTAGTCGACCATTGCATGTCTCATGGTATTAGGTATGGCCAACTTAATACTAATGATTCATGTATATGGAAACACTAATAGATTATCATAGACGAAGTAGAAGTAATAGGTTATACAAATCACGGGATTTGGGAACGTTAGAATTTAAATTTTAAGGATTCGTTTCGACGTATACTCTTTATTCGTGCTGTGTGACTTGGTGTCATCTCTTCTTTCATTGTTTTCATTGGAATTCTTTGTTTCGGATTCCCTCCTTAAAATGTGATTTGATTACTTCTTTCAACCACACCTTATCATTCATGTATATCTTTGCCTGATTGTTATCCTAACTGTTCACTTGAAATCTTTTCGAGTGTTCATCCTTGATGTTGTTGGTATTCTTCTTATGAACCTAGTTTCTTTTTGTACAGTTCAAACTTATTTTATTATATCAATTTTCGAGGGCAAAAATTTTTGTAAGGTGGGTAGAATATAACAACCCACAATTCTAAAAATATAAATATAAATAAGTTATAATTCATTTATAAATTGGAGATCCTTATTTTAGAAATTATTTTATTAAAAGTAATTAAATTAATTTTATAACTAATTGAGTTCAACTAAATTCAAAATCTTATATATATTTTTATTATGATGAAATATTTTACATAATTAAAACCATAATTTTAGTAATTTATAAATAATGAAAATTATATATATTTTAATTTGAGTAATTGATATTTTTAATTAAAAATAAAGTTTAGTTAATAATTTATTATCGAACTAGATATCCGCTGATATGGGTAAATATCGGTACTCTTCGGTGACCTTAGCTTTGCTAATGCTTCACCGTATATCTTTTATCGTTATGTTACTAATGTCATTTATATTAGTAACTCATATATATTATTACTTGTGTTTTAATATATCCAGTTTTCATAGTTATCCGTTTAAGATATTTATAACTTGAATTGCTGACTCAGCAGCTTTAAGACGTGACACCCGACCCCCACATTCATTACACCACATTATCATCATCCTAATCTCATTTCCTTTTCCTTTTCACCGTAACATTGAGAGAAAGAAAGAGAGAGAACGTGACATTTCCATGGAAAACTGAAAGCTTCTGAGCTTAATTTCTTGATATCCATAACTCCAATAAAAAATCTAATCCAGTAAAAGTGTTCGTATCTTCCTCCTATAAGTGTTGGTGTCATTTTTGTTTGGCGGAAGTTGACGGTGATGTAGCTCCCATTTCCCTTGAGTTCGGCCAATTGGAGTTCTAGGAGGCACAGATGATTTCTGTCGTTTTCTTCTTCAGTCGCTCAGTCAGAAAGCTTCTTTGGAGCTTTTGTTGTTTTGATTTCATATGGAGGTAGGGTTTTGAAAATTTATCATCGGTTAAATTGGTGTTGGATAAATGAATTGATGTTGTGATTGATTGATGATTGAATTTGACTGAATTTTTGTTGAATTTTTGTGTTTAGTTTGGGGGTTTGGTCAGTTTAAATGCAGCCAAGAACCAAATTATTTTGATGAATTCGGGGCTTGAATGTTATTGGTGATCAAGTAGAATTGGTGAAATTTGATGATCGCATTGAGATTTAATAAGAAATGAATTGATGAATTGATAACATGATTTAAGATATGAAAATGGTTTGATTTTGGAGGCTGTTTAATTTTTAATTAGTTTTATTTTATAATTGTTTGATATTAAAAATGGTTTTGATTTATTGGAAATGATTTGAAAGAGTTTGAGAAATAGTTAGGATGGGACATGAGAAGGGTGGCAAAGTCTAAGTTTTAGGGGAGATGCTGCCGAAGTTTTATTATAAAATTTAAGACTTTGTTTGAAATGTTTTTTAGAAACAGATTGGATTTGAGAAGCTATATTGTTTGATTTATTAAGAAAATACTTATGTTTCGAGTTTTATTCATTTAAGAAAAGTATCTGTTTTGAGTTCGATTTATTTTGAAAAGAATTATTTTCCGACTTTAAATTATTTAAAAAAAAGTATTATGTTTTAAGGTTGATTTAAATATGAAAAGAGCTTATGTTTTGAATTTGACTTAAAAAATTTCATTCGGAGGAGTTTTAGTGAACTCTAAAAGTAATTGAATTTTGATTGAATGGTTTCGTTTTGCGACGTCTAGGAAAAAGTTAAAGAATTAGTTTTAAGGATGAAATTGGGATTAGTTTTGGTTTTGAAATTGATTCGAAACTTCTAATTTGTATGATTTGATATTGATTTGATTTAGAAACTTTATTTGCTTAAATTCAATTTAAGAAATCAATGATTGTTAAGGATTTATAATGAACTCAAGAAAATGAGATTGGTTGTCGCTCCCCTAAACTCTAGAGGCCTTGCTGATGGGTTTAACTAATAAATAGTATCCCTTTGTCTTTTGAAAGAAGAATTGGTTTAAGTGAAATTGTTTTAAAAGGTTTTGGAGAATGTCACAAAGAGCTGATTTTGGTTTTAAAAGAAAGAAAGAACAAAAATAAAAGGAAAGAAGCAGAGATCGTTGTTTACCTGCTGAAAACAAGCAGAGATATGGTGGTGAGTCCACCGAGATTTGCTTTCTAGAGATACATCGACCAATCCAGGGGCTGGTCGCACCTGTAAGACAGAGGTTGCTTACAGAGGTTATCGCTACATACATTGGCTAGAGAGAGCCTCATATGTAAGACAGAGGTTGCTTACAGAGGTTATGACACTGGAAACCAAACTCAGACATAGGTTGCTGAATTACGTCAGGAGCAGGTCAAAACCGACAGATGAGCTCATTACCTGCACTAGGGATAGACATGCATCATACTTGTTTGTGCATATTTGTTGAGTATATTTTCTATGATTGGGGGTGTGCTAAATGATTGTTTGAATTATGTGTTCTTTAATTGTTGAATTAGATGGTACCTTGTTGATTGTTATTGCTGACCAAGTATATATAAAATAAACTTAACTCCTAACCCCGACCCTACTAAGAACTCCCCAGTTCTTACCCCCTATTGATGAGTATTTTGGTGAAAAATAAATTTCTCCCAAAACACACAAATCTAACCGGCAAGTGTACCGGGTCGTATCAAGTAATAAAAACTCACGGGAGTGAGGTCGATCCCACATGGATTGATGGATCAGGCAATTTTAGTGGGTGATTAGTTTAGTCAAGCTGACATTCAGTGAATTGTGTGAAATGTAGCCAACAGAAAGTAAATTGCAATGAATCTTAAAGATGCAGAAAGTAAAATTGTAAGTAAGTTAAAGAACAAGAAAGTAAAATAGCTGAAACTTAAATTGCAAGAAAAGTAAATTGCATGAAAAGTAAAGGGGTTGGGGTGTTGGAAATTAAAAAGAGCAATAGATCACGCAACTGGAATTTTAAATTGCAGGAAGAATAAAGGAAATTGGATGCTGGGAATCAAAACAGAATTGAAATTTTGAAGTGCAGTGAATTAAAAACAACAAGAAAAACAAAGAGAAATCTCAGAGGGAGAATGAAACAGAACACCTTCAATTCTCCACCCAAGATTCAAAACAAAGAAAATTAAAGAGAGAGCTCTCAAATTCTAGTGCTCCCTAGTGGAGCCAGCCTCCTCACAAATATGAAAATGATGCCTTATATAGGCTTTACAAAATGGAAATGAAAATGAAATTAAAAACAAATTACAATTAAATGAAATTCCTATTTTATCTATTTCTTGTGCCTTTGAGTGATGATCATTTGGGCCCTTGCTCTTGATGGAATTGGGTTGATAAAGGCCTTGGTTGATTGCTCTTGGAGTTTGAAGAGGAACCGAATTGAACCGGGTTGAGTTTGCAAAAGTTGGACCAAAAGTTGGAGCTAAAGTTAGGGGTTTAACTTTGGCTCCAACTTTTCATAGCAGCCCACAAAACTTGCTGGTATGAACGTTGGTGCCAACGTTAGGGGTCTAACTTTGACCCTAACGTTGGCCTCCCTTATGCACATTTATGGCGCCAACTTTGTCCTCTTGTCATGTTGCCAATTTTATGCTCAATATAGACTATCATATATGGTTGGAAAGCTATGAATGTCAGCTTTCTAACCCACTTGGAATCACTTCAATTGGACATCTACAACTCAAGTTATGATCATTTGAAGAGGGCATGGTCGCTGGCTTTGGTGTGCAGCGTTTGAGGTAACGTTTGCCTCAAACGTTGGCGAAAACGCCAGTTCTGGAGGCTCAAACGTATTGTCCACCCCATACTATTATATATTTTTGGAAAGCCCTAGATGTCTACTTTCCAATGCCGTTGGGAGCACATCAATTGGAGCTCTACAGATCGAGTTATACTCCATCGAAGGTGCAGAGGTCAAGTGGCCTCACTGCATGTTGCCACCATGTTCATTTATGCACATTACGGGGCAGTTTTCTCCCTCAATTTTAGTGTCCACCATGCAGTGCCATATATGCTTGGAAAGCTCTTGATTCCTACTTTCCAATGCTTCTTGAATCACCTCATTTGGAGCTCTGTAGCTCAAGTTATTCTTGTTGGAAGTATACCCCTTCAAGCTGTTGTGGTGTATGGCGCCAACGTTAGCCTCAAAGTTAGGGGGCTAACGTTGGCGCAAACTTTTGCTCCTCCCCTTGTGAATTTCATGTGCCAACGTTAACCACCAAGTTAGGGGGCTAACGTTGGCGCAAACTTTTGGTGCCCAGGGAGGTTCTCTTCATGCCAACGTTAGCCTCAAAGTTAGGGGGCTAACGTTGGCGCAAACTTTTGGTGCCCAGGGGTGAATTTCATGTGCCAACGTTAGCCTCCAAGTTAGGGGTCTAACTTTGAGGCTAACTTTTCACCCAAAAGTTTTTGCTTCCTGGTTCAACTTATTCCATTGTCCTCTCTTTACTCCTAGCCATTCCTTCTTGCTTCACCCTTTCTCCAAGCCTTCTTCACCTATCATTAATCAACCAAACACATCAAAGTTATGCTCAAAATCATGAGATATTCATTCTTTCATAATATGTGACAATTTTAGCATAAAATCTCATGAAACAGCATGAATTCATACATGGTTGATTAAATCAAAGGAAGCATAAAAATCTACCCACTTGGCTTGCTTATGGATCAAGAAAGTGCATAAAACCTATTGAAACCAAAGGAAAAAGGCATAGAAAAACATGACATGATGACATGTCATCACAACACCAAACTTAAACCTTGCTTGTCCCCAAGCAAGAAAAGAATCATGCAATAAAGATTGACAATCCAAGGTAAGAAGAATAGCAACTCAATGTTCATGGTAAGCTAGTTTTCTAAGCATGCTACAATCACAAAAGAAATGTAAATGATTGATGCTTCCATCTAGCTCAATTTATGAAATCTTTCTTTTATATTTCTTCCTTGAAACAAGCTTTTGATTTTTTTATTTAGCTTCTCCTTTTAGGTGCTTTGCCCCATGAGTTGATAACAAAGCTACGACTTCTAAATGCTTTGTTTTCAAGTATTACCACTTGATACATAAGCACCACAAGCATTTGATTAGAGGACTTCATTAAGCTCATTTTTCTTTTCTTTTCTTAACTCTCTAATCATTGATGCTCAGAGCCTTGAGCTTTGAGGGAGTGCTTTTGCACTTTGAGCCTAGCCTTGACTTCTAAGTGTTTTGTTTTCAAGCATTTGGCTTGATACATAAACACCACAAGTACTTAGCAAATAAATTGCCATTGGTACTCAGAGCCTTCAGCTTTCTCATTCTTTCCCTTTTTCTTTTCTTGCTTTATTTTGCATTTGCTTCTTCAAGGTTTTCATGATTTTAAAAGATTTCACAAAACATGCTAGATGAACACTTCAATTAAATACAATCTAATGCAATTAAGCAACAATCAAACATACTAGCTTCCCAATACTTTTATGCACATGCTAAAATCTTCTTTAATGCCTTGTTTGTTTATGATCATGATACCTTGTTGCTTTTGAATTCACAAAACTCAAGTTGGTAATCATAATGACATAGCACCATGTTGCAATTTAGAAATCAAACTATGCCTTTTCATACACACATGCATACAGAGAAGGTAAAGACAATCATGCAGTTTATAGTGCTTGAAACAAATGAGAGGAAAAGGAACTTTACAACCTTGTAGTTCATCTTCTCTATTGTTGTCATTTTCCTCCCATTCTCCTCCTTCCCATACCAAACTCAGAATACTTGCTCATCCTCAAGCAACTATTAAAACCGTGGCTATGGGGCTAAGATGGATCATGAATGTCTTGCACAAGAAATGTTAGTAGTACATGTGTTTCAAGCAAGCAAAATTAAAGATAATAATCAAGGCACAAGAGACAGAGACATTGTGATTACATAGATAAGAAGGTGTGCATGATACATTGCATAAAGATATAAGTGGCACACCAAACTTAGTGTGACACTTTCATTTGGAATTACTGCAAGTATCTTGTAAAAATTTGAAGTAAATTGTGTTGCATAGCAACACCAAACTTAGAATGCAATCATATGCCACTTTATTGAAATTTAAACAAAGTAAGGAGAAGAAATGTACCTACTGTCTACCTGTTCTTTACTTTCTTCCTCTTCTTCCAATTTGTTAAGAGGAATGACTTCAAGAGAGGAGAAGATTCAGCTATTGCCCCCTGTCTTGATTTCCTCTCAGCAAGCTTTCTTTTGTACATGGCTTGATTGAGCTTGCTTGCTGGATCAGGGGGAGGATTGTTTGCAGTTGACCTTCTCATGAATGTTGTCCTTGGTATCTTGGTCACAATCCTCTTCTTGGTGCTTTTGTTAATTGCCTTCACTTCCTTGAATTTACGACTTGGTTGCTGTGTGATTGTTGGAGTTTTGTCTTTATCAAGAGTCTCTTGCAATGGTGGTTCTGTGGATTCTTCCTTCATGTACTTCTCTGCCTCACTTGAGTTTGGAATGACTTCTTCACTCTCTTGCTCCTCCACTTCCTCTTTTACACCCAACATTCGTTTCAATCGCTCTATCATGGGGGAGGTTTGTCGATCTTCCCAACATTTCTTCATCTCCTCGTCATACCTTTCAATCATGGATTCAGATGTTGAGGCATTTTGGTCCAGGGAGGTTTGTGAGAGTTGTGAGTCTTCATGTTCTCTTGTCATCTCAAGTGCAGTTTCAGGTTCAACCACCTCATTCTTCATTGAAAGTTCACTTGATGCTGTGGCCTCCTTATCTTGCTTTTCCACTTCCTCACCCACATATTTGTCTTCATCCTCACTGGTTGATGGTTCTAAGTTTCCCCTTGTTTGCTCTAAGGACCCATTTATCGGCTCGAGGATGGTTTCTTCCCAAGATGGGGATTTTGTGTAAAATTCCACTAGTTTTCTCTGTATTTCAATGCCTTCACGGTATTCCTTATCTGTTAATTCAATGCCTTCAAGGTATTCCTCATCTTTTAATTCAAGAGATGAAGGTCGAGAGTAATTTTGGTGAAGTGAATGTGTTGTGGTGAAGTTGTGTTGAGGGGTGTGGAATGAGTTGTGTGATCGATGGGATGACTGGTATGGATTTTGGAGGAAACTTTGTGTTGAGGCATAATCAAGTGATGAAGAACTTTCAAATGAGAAACTGGGACGTGAGGGTGGATGCTTTTCCATTCTTTGGCGATGCTTCCATCTTCCATGAGGATAATGATATGAATCATTTTGTGGTGGTGGTTGGTATCCCATATGATTCTCTTGCTCATCTTGTGTCTCTGAAGCCAATCTCCATGAATTGGAGTGCTCAGGATTTGAAGTTTCTTGGTGATATCCCCAGCCATCATTAGAGATTGGTGATGGTGGGTGATATCCCATAGAATTTGTTTGATCATAAGATGAGTTGAACTCCATTTGAGTTTTGTAAAACACACAACCAAGGAAAATTGAAATTACTCATATCAGAGATGAGAATTTCTTAGTGAGGCAAAAACTCAAACACCTTGGTTTCACTTTGAAACAGAAAACAAAAATAAAGAAAATGCTTGATCTAGACTTCTCACCCACATAATCATTGTTGATCTAATCAATCCCCGGCAACGGCGCCAAAAACTTGATGAGTATTTTGGTGAAAAATAAATTTCTCCCAAAACACACAAATCTAACCGGCAAGTGTACCGGGTCGTATCAAGTAATAAAAACTCACGGGAGTGAGGTCCATCCCACAGGGATTGATGGATCAAGCAATTTTAGTGGGTGATTAGTTTAGTCAAGCTGACATTCAGTGAATTGTGTGAAATGTAGCCAACAGAAAGTAAATTGTAATGAATCTTAAAGATGCAGAAAGTAAAATTGCAAGTAAGTTAAAGAACAAGAAAGTAAAATAGCTGAAACTTAAATTGCAAGAAAAGTAAATTTCATGAAAAGTAAAGGGGTTGGGGTGTTGGAAATTAAAAAGAGCAATAGATCACGCAACTGGAATTTTAAATTGCAGGAAGAATAAAGGAAATTGGATGCTGGGAATCAAAACAGAATTGAAATTTTGAAGTGCAGTGAATTAAAAACAACAAGAAAAACAAAGAGAAATCTCAGAGGGAGAATGAAACAGAATACCTTCAATTCTCCACCCAAGATTCAAAACAAAGAAAATTAAAGAGAGAGCTCTCAAATTCTAGTGCTCCCTAGTGGAGCCAGCCTCCTCACAAATATGAAAATGATGCCTTATATAGGCTTTACAAAATGGAAATGAAAATGAAATTAAAAACAAATTACAATTAAATGAAATTCCTATTTTATCTATTTCTTGTGCCTTTGAGTGATGATCATTTGGGCCCTTGCTCTTGATGGAATTGGGTTGATAAAGGCCTTGGTTGATTGCTCTTGGAGTTTGAAGAGGAACCGAATTGAACCGGGTTGAGTTTGCAAAAGTTGGACCAAAAGTTGGAGCTAAAGTTAGGGGTCTAACTTTGGCTCCAACTTTTCATAGCAGCCCACAAAACTTGCTGGTATGAACGTTGGTGCCAACGTTAGGGGTCTAACTTTGACCCTAACGTTGGCCTCCCTTATGCATATTTATGGCGCCAACTTTGTCCTCTTGTCATGTTGCCAATTTTATGCTCAATATAGACTATCATATATGGTTGGAAAGCTCTGAATGTCAGCTTTCTAACCCACTTGGAATCACGTCAATTGGACATCTACAACTCAAGTTATGATCATTTGAAGAGGGCATGGTCGCTGGCTTTGGTGTGCAGCGTTTGAGGTAACGTTTGCCTCAAACGTTGGCGAAAACGCCAGTTCTGGAGGCTCAAACGTATTGTCCACCCCATACTATTATACATTGTTGGAAAGCCCTGGATGTCTACTTTCCAATGCCGTTGGGAGCACATCAATTGGAGCTCTACAGCTCGAGTTATACTCCATCGAAGGTGCAGAGGTCAAGTGGCCTCACTGCATGTTGCCACCATGTTCATTTATGCATATTGTGGGGCAGTTTTCTCCCTCAATTTTAGTGTCCACCATGCAGTGCCATATATGCTTGGAAAGCTCTTGATTCCTACTTTCCAATGCTTCTTGAATCACCTCATTTGGAGCTCTGTAGCTCAAGTTATTCTTGTTGGAAGTATACCCCTTCAAGCTGTTGTGGTGTGTGGCGCCAACGTTAGCCTCAAAGTTAGGGGGCTAACGTTGGCGCAAACTTTTGCTCCTCCCCTTGTGAATTTCATGTGCCAACGTTAGCCACCAAGTTAGGGGGCTAACGTTGGCGCAAACTTTTGGTGCCCAGGGAGGTTCTCTTCATGCCAACGTTAGCCTCAAAGTTAGGGGGCTAACGTTGGCGCAAACTTTTGGTGCCCAGGGGTGAATTTCATGTGCCAACGTTAGCCTCCAAGTTAGGGGTCTAACTTTGAGGCTAACTTTTCACCCAAAAGTTTTTGCTTCCTGGTTCAACTTATTCCATTGTCCTCTCTTTACTCCTAGCCATTCCTTCTTGCTTCACCCTTTCTCCAAGCCTTCTTCACCTATCATTAATCAACCAAACACATCAAAGCTATGCTCAAAATCATGAGATATTCATTCTTTCATAATATGTGACAATTTTAGCATAAAACCTCATGAAACAGCATGAATTCATACATGGTTGATTAAATCAAAGGAAGCATGAAAATCTACCCACTTGGCTTGCTTATGGATCAAGAAAGTGCATAAAACCTATTGAAACCAAAGGAAAAAGGCATAGAAAAACATGACATGATGACATGTCATCACCTATCCCTACCCCCTTTCAGCTACAGGCGCGAAGGCTTAGTGCGAAACTACAAGAGCGTAGAAGATTCTGTTTACAAGTTGAGTTGTTAGATTTTATTTTCCCCTCGTTATTTATTGATTTAGTTTTAAGAGGGGTAGGAATTGTATTTGAGGATCTTTGAGTAAGTCTATGTATATAATGCTATGTGGATATATATACTTTTGTCATTAAGTGATTTAAAATAAAGTCTCTTTTCATTTTCTTAAAAAGAGTTTCGGTTCGTATTTGCGAAGGCTCAATACTAAATAAACATAGTATATAATTAAAGGAATAGAGGTAAGTAGCGCCCGGACTTTTAGAACGATCATGAGATGCTAAAAGTTAAGGTGTTACATTAAGCACCGGTACGCATTTTTACAAAAATGTTTTGCAAAAGATATATTTTTCCACTCAGAAAAATTCATTGAATTGAAATTTCACCTTTTTATTTTTAAAATATCATTTCTATATTTTCGAACCTATTCCTGGCAGTTAAAAATTATTATTTTATTAAAGCGATTATTTCAGTTCATACATTGTCGCTGCTGTCGTGAGGAGGAGAAAAGAGACCGCAAGAGAGAGAGCGACATAGAGAGAGAGAGAAACGCATGATGGAGAAAAAGACGGCTTCATCCTCAACATCGATGATGTTATCACCAAGGCCCGTCACTGCCACCGCTGCTAGGGCTTGCTGTGAGAAGCACTATCATCATCGCACTGGGTTGTAGCCGCCGCCGAGGAGTTTGCGAGGGAGAGAGGAGACTGGTGCACGAAATTGTGATCATCAATGGTGCCAACAGCTTGGTACGCACAATTGTAATCTCAACTCTTTATCATAACTCTGCACAACTAACCAGCAAGTGCACTGGGTCGTCCAAGTAATAAACCTTACGTGAGTAAGGGTCGATCCCACGGAAATTGTCGGCTTGAAGCAAGCTATGGTCATCTTGTAAATCTCAGTCAGGCAGATTCAAATGGTTATGGAGAATTGATAATTAAAAGATAAATAAAACATAAAACAAAGATAGAGATACTTATGTAATTCATTGGTAGGAATTTCAGATAAGCGTATGAAGATGCTTTGTTCCTTCTGAACCTCTGCTTTCCTGTTGCCTTCTTTCAATCATTCATACTCCTTTCCATGGCAAGCTTATGTTGGGTTTCACCATTGTCAATGGCTACCTCCCGTCCTCTCAGTGAAAATGGTCCAAATGCGCTGTCACCGCACGGCTAATCAGCTGTTGGTTCTCGATCATGTTGGAATAGGATCCAATGATCCTTTTGCGTCTATCACTACGCCCAACAATCGCGAGTTTGAAGCTCATCACAGTCATCCCTTCCTTGATCCTACTCAGAATACCACAGACAAGGATTAGACTTTCCGGATCTCAGGAATGGCCGCCAATTGATTCTAGCCTATACCACGAAGGTTCTAATCTTAGATTAGAAACCCAAGAGATACACATTCAAGCTTGTTTGCATGTAGAACGAAAGTGGTTGTCAGGCACGCGTTCATAGGTGAGAATGATGATGAGTGTCACAGATCATCACATTCGTCAGGTTGAAGAACGAGTGTATATCTTAGAGAAGAAGTAGGCGTGAATTGAATAGAAAAACAATAGTACTTTGCATTAATTCATGGGGAACAGTTGAGCTCCACACCTTAATCTATGGTGTGTAGAAACTCTACCGCCAAAAATACATAAGAACAAAAGGTCTAGGCATGGCCGAATGGCCAGCCTCCCAAAGTGTGAACATACAAGTTCCAAGATGAAAAGTATGATCCAGTGTGTAAAATACTATTTGTAGAAAACTAGTAACCTAGGGTTTACAGAAATGAGTAAATGATGCAGAATCCACTTCCGGGCCCACTTGGTGTGTGCTTGGGCTGAGCATTGAAGCTGTCACGTGTAGAGACTTTTCTTGGAGTTAAACGCCAGCTTTTGTGCCAGTTTGGGCGTTTAACTCCAGCTTTTATGCCAGTTCTAGCATTTTGACGCCAGAATTTCTATGCTAAATTGGAACGCCGGTTTGGGCCATCAAATCTCGGGCACAGTATGGACTATTATATATTACTGGAAAGCATAGGATGTCTACTTTTCAATGCAATTTAGATCGTGCCAATTGGGCTTCTGTAGCTCCAGAAAATCCACTTCGAGTGCAGGGAGGTCAGAATCCAACAGCATCTACAGTCCTTTTTCAGCCTTTGAATCAAATTTTTGCTCAGGTCCCTCAATTTCAGCCAGAAAATACCTGAAATCACAGAAAAACACACAAACTCATAGTAAAGTCCAGAAATGTAATTTTTATTTAAAAACTAATAAAAACATAATAAAAACTAGCTAAAACATACTAAAAATAATGCCAAAAAGCGTATAAATTATCCGCTCATCACAACACCAAACTTAAATTGTTGCTTGTCCCCAAGCAACTGAAAATCAAATAGGATAAAAAGAATAGAATATACAATGAATTCCAAAAACATCTATGAAGATCAGTCTTAATTAGATGAGCGGGGCTTTTAGCTTTTTGCTTCTGAACAGTTTTGGCATCTCACTTTATCCTTTGAAGTTCAGAATGATTGGCATCTATAGGAACTCAGAATTCAGATAGTGTTATTGATTCTCCTAGTTTAGTATGTTGATTCTTGAACATAGCTACTTTATGAGTCTTGGCCGTGACCCTAAGCATTTTGTTTTCCAGTATTATCACCGGATACATAAATGCCACAGACACATAACTGGGTGAACCTTTTCAGATTGTGACTCAGCTTTGCTAGAGTCCCCAATTAGAGGTGTCCAGAGCTTTTAAGCACACTCTTTTTGCTTTGGACCACGACTTTAACCGCTCAGTCTTAAGTTTTCACTTGACACCTTCATGCTACAAGCACATGGTTAGGGACAGGTTGGTTTAGCCGCTTAGGCCAGGATTTTATTCCTGTGGACCCTCTTATCCGCTGATGCTCAAAGCCTTGGATCCTTTTTATTTTACCCTTGCCTTTTGGTTTAAAGGGCTATTGGCTTTTTATTTTTATGATTTTTCAGATCATCAATAACATTTCTCCTTTTCCATCATTCTTTCAAGAGCCAACAATTTTAACATTCATAAACAACAAATCCAAAAATATGCACTGTTCAAGCATTCATTCAGAAGAACAAAAAGTATTGCCACCAAATCAAAATAATTAAACTATTTTAAAATTCAAAATTCATGTACTTTTTTCTTTTTGCAATTAAAAACATTTTTCATTTAAGAAAGGTGATGGATTCATAGGACATTCATAACTTTAAGACATAGACTCTAAGACACTAATGATCATGTAATAAAGACACAAACATAGATAAACATAAAGCATAAAAATTCGAAAAACAGAAAATAAAGAACAAGGAAATTAAAGAACGGGTCCACCTTAGTGATGGCGGCTAGTTCTTCCTCTTGAAGATATTATGGAGTGCTTGAGCTCCTCAATGTCTCTTCCTTGCCTTTGATGCTCCTCTCTCATGATTCTTTGATCTTCTCAAATTTCATGAAGGAGGATAGAATGCTCTGGGTGTTCCACCCTTAGTTGTCTCATATTGGAACTTAATTTTCCTAGGGAGGTGTTAATTTGCTCCCAATAATTTTGTGGAGGAAAATGCATCCCTTGAGGAATCTCAGGGATTTCATGATGAGGAATTTTCTCATGCTCTTGTCCATGAGTGGAATCTCTTGTTTGCTCCATCCTTTTCTTAGTAATGGGCTTGTCCTCATCAATGAGGATGTCTTCCTCTATGTCAATTCTGGCTGAATTACAGAGATGACAAATGAAATGAGGGAAGGCTAACCTTGCCAAAGTAGAAGACTTGTCCGCCACCTTGTAGAGTTCTAGGGATATAACCTCATGAACTTCTACTTCCTCTCCAATCATGATGCTATGGATCATGATAGCCTGGTCTATAGTAACTTCAGACCGGTTACTAGTGGGAATGATTGAGTGTTGGATGAACTCCAACCATCCCCTAGCCACGGGCTTGAGGTCATGCCTTCTTAGTTGAACCGGCTTCCCTCTTGAATCTCTTTTCCATTGAGCGCCCTCTTCACAAATGTCTATGAGGACTTGGTCCAAACTTTGATCAAAGTTGACCCTTCTAGTGTAGGGGTGTGCATCTCCTTGCATCATTGGCAAGTTGAATGCCAACCATACATTTTCCGGACTGAAATCTAAGTATTTCCCCCAAACCATTGTAAGCCAATTCTTTGGGTCTGGGTTCACACTTTGATCATGGTTCTTGGTGATCCATGCATTGGCATAGAACTCTTGAACCATTAAGATTCCGACTTGTTGAATGGGGTTGGTAAGAACTTTCCAAACTCTTCTTCGAATCTCATGTCAGATCTCTGGATATTCACCCTTTTTGAGCTTGAAAGGGACCTCGGGAATCACTTTCTTCTTGGCCACAACTTCATAGAAGTGGTCTTGATGCACCCTTGAGATGAATCTCTCCATCTCCCATGACTCGGAGGTGGAAGCTTTTGCCTTCCCTTTCCTCTTTCTAGAGATTTCTCCAGCCTTTGGTGCCATAAATGGTTATGGAAAAACAAAAAGCAACACTTTTACCACACCAAACTTAGAAGGTTTGCTCGTCCTCGAGCAAAAGAGGAAAAAAGAGAGTAAAAAAAGAAGAAATAGAGGAGATGGAGGGGGTTAGTATTTCGGCCAAGGGGGTAAAGTAATGTTTAAGATGTGTGAAAATGAAGGAGTGAAGATGGGTTTATTGATGACAAGTCATCTTAGCCTATTTTAGCTAGTCTTTCTCTTTAGTTTTCATTAGAATTATGCACTTTCTTGAGCTACAAGCAAGCTAATTGAGTAGATTTTCATGTTTCCCTTGATTGAACCAACCATATATGAATTCATGCCATTTCATGAGGTTTTGTGCTATATTTGTTGCATATTATGAAAGAATGAATATCTCATGATTTTGAGCATAGCTTTGATTAGTTTGGTTGATTAATGATAGGTGAAGAAAGCTTGGAGAAAGGTTGAAGCAAAGAGGAATGGCTAGAAGTGAAGAATGGAAGTTGATCCTGGAGGCATGAAGTTAGCCCCAACGTTAGCCCCCTAACTTGGAGGCTAACGTTGGGCATGAAGATCACTCCCTGGACTCCCCACGTTTGAGCCAACGTTAGCCCCCTAACTTGGAGGCTAACGTTGGCAAGAGAAACTTAAAACTCATCCCTGGGCCAGCCAACGTTTGCGCCAACGTTAGCCCCCTAACTTGGAGGCTAACGTTGGCACATGAGTTATAAAGGGGGAGAAGGCCAACGTTTGCACCAACGTTAGCCCCCTAACTTGGAGGCTAACGTTGGCGCCACTAGCACTAAGCAAGGCCAACGTTAGGGTCAAAGTTAGACCCCTAACGTTGGCACCAACGTCCAAACCAGAGAATTACGCTTGCTGCTATGAAAAGTTAGGGTCAAAGTTAGACCCCTAACTTTGGCCCTAACGTTGGGACCAACTTTGGCTAACTTCAAAACCGGTTCAATTGGTTCACTTCGGTTCTTCTTCAAACTTCAAGAGCAATCAACCAAGGCCTCTTTCAACCCAATTCCACCAAGAACAAAGGCCCAACTCAAGGCTTGAAGATCATTTTGGAAAGTGTATAAATAGGATAGAATTCAAGTTATTAAGAGAGCTTTCCTTTTAGAATTTTCATAATAGTTTTCGGAGAGCTTTTGAACTTGAGTGAACTTTAATTTCTTGTTTTCATTGCTTTCAATTTCATTTTACTTTTGTCTTAGATCTTGGATTGGAGAATTGAAGAAATTCTGTTTCAATCTCAATCTTGGATCTCTCTGTTTCTTTACTGTTAATTGAATTTCATTTCCGGTTCATTGCTCTTCATCTCTTTTCTTTGCAATTTACAATTCCCTTGCAATTGATCTTGTTTGATCTAGGAAGGCATTGAGATCTAGACTTGGTTTTCTAGTCTCTGGGTCCTGAGATCTAAATTTCCCATTTCAATTCCCTGTTTATTGCTTTCCTTGTTCATTTACTTTGCTGTTATAAGATCCGGTTCAATCCCAATTCCCTTTTCCTCTTCTGTTTAATGCAATTTAACTTTTCCTTGATTAAATTCTGCAAATCCACATCCCAATCCCCTTTACATTTCAAGCAATTTACATTCCTTGCACTTTAAGATTTCGCAATTTACATTTCTTGCACTCTAAGTTTCTGCCATTTAATTTCTTGTTCTTTAAGATTCAGCAATTTAAATTCCTGCTCTCTTTAATTTCATGCAATTTACATTCTGCAAGTCACAAATCACCCAACCAACACTTGATTCGCTTGACTAAATCAATCACTAAACTAAAATTGCTCAATCCTTCAATCCCTGTGGGATTGACCTCACTCCCGTGAGTTTTTATTACTTGATGCGACCCGGTACACTTGCCGGTTGGATTTGTATGTTTTGGGAGAGATTTATGTTTCTCCTCCAAAATATCTCATCAAGTTTTTGGCGCCGTTGCCGGGGATTGATTAGATTGACAATGATTAAGCGAGGTGGTGATCTAGATCAAGCACTTTTTCTTTATTTTTCTTTAATTTTTGACTAACCCACTAACTGTTTGAAGTTTTGCCTGAGCTAATAGAAACCTCATTCTAGCAATAGAGTGAAATTTCCTTGGCTCATCCTGCTGAATATGATTTTCATAGTTTGAAAAACAAATGAGAGGAGTGGTTTTCGTTCATTTCTCTCTCAAGTTTGCCAACTGTTTGATACTTTGTGTCAACTGATCCTTCAATCATATCCTGGCCTGAATATGCTCTATCTTCACTTGAATTGGTTGTGACTGTGCAGATCATAGAAGGGAACTCAACAAATTCGAGCAATCATGAGAGTAATACCCCCACCATAGACGATAATGTAACCCATGGTTCGAAGCAACTATCCACAGCCATGAATGATGTTGCCCAATGGTTTGAAGCTTTTCCACAAGGAAGCATTATCGGATGGGAAGAACTGATGAATGGACTCCTAGTCAAATTTAACCCATCACAAAGAATTGTTAAGCAAGAGGTAGAAGTGCATCCATTAGAGAAAGAAATTGAAGGTGCTCGTGCAGTAATAAGCCAAAACAAGCAGATGCATCAGCAGACTCTACAACAATTAGATATGATGGCTAAAAAAATCATTGAGTTGAGACATGCTGTAGTACATACATACAACCTGACTCAAAGCTCATATGGGTGTAATCAAGCTGAACAAAGCTTTGGGGCCATTAACCATGAGCAACAAAGCTATGAGCAACTACAAGCTCCAAGCAATCACTCTAGCATGCTCCAGAATAGGCCTCAGAATGATGTGTACAATCCACCTTGGAGAACTCATTCTAATGGGAGGGGGGTTGAGAACCAAAACCAAAGACCAAGGGACTTCAACTGCAACAATCCCAACTTCAAAAATCAACTTAAAACACACCCCCACAACAACAATTACACACACTTCCAACCTCGTCCTACCTCACTATTCGCTCAAAATGACCTTCATCAACCACCACAATTGCCACAACCACTTCCAACCTTTCAAAGGATCTATATTCTAGAAATGCTGATGGAAAGGTCCATCAAAATTCAAGAAATGATGGCAATAGAGCGGGAAGAAATAAAGAAGCATCAAGAGATGATAAGCAAGAATCAGGAGGCTTCACTCAGAAGACTTGAAAGGCAGGTGGAACAACTAGTGCAAAACCTTGCTGAATTGGGTGAAAAAAAGGGGACTCTGAACCCAAAGAGCCATGAAAAGGATGCTGTGTTAAAAGAGAAGGGAGTCATGGAGGAAAATAAGAAGGCTATGGAAAGAGAAACAGAGGGAAGGAAGCCCATAGCAAGAGGAGAAAACCTGAGGCAACAGAAGCCTCAACTTCCATGAGCACAGAGTGAAGGATGTCAAGCTAGTGACAATAAAAGAGCGCTTGTTGGGAGGCAACCCAACCGGAGATAACTATCTTTTCATATCTATTTCAATAAAAGGGTTAATTAGTTTTATCTATATTGCAAGAAGCTAAGTTTGGTGTACACACCAAAAAAATATAAAGGAGAATGAAGGATTCTAAGTTTGGTGTTTCACCAAAATCCCATTATAAAACACATTCTCACTCTCTGCATAATGATGGCTTCAAGCATGATGGATGAACTAGTTAACTATTCTGCTGTTTCCTAGTTTTCAGTTTTGTCATTTTTGAAAAAGAAAAAGAGTTTTACACATGGTTAATCCGATGCATTGGCAAGGTACTAAGTTTGGTGTTCCCACACCAAAGTAAGTACAAAGGCCCACAAATAAATCATGCAAGCTAACCATTTTTTTTTAGTGCTTGGGGAACAAGCAACTTTCAATATCATTGCAGAGGTCCATACAAGCTGTTGGAAGGACTAAGCATCATCAACCAAAGAAACAAAAGATGAACCTAAAGGCCAGCAATGATGATGATGAGAAATAGGAGAGCAAGTGAACTCCAACAGGTTGTATTGTTAAGTCATTGTTTTACATCAAATATTGCTGAAATTGAAAGTTGGATTGTATTCTGATCTGCCCTGCCTACCTGCATAGCATAAGTCTTTCTTTGTAATTCAATAAGCAAGATGTTTGATCATTCACAACATTCTCATTTTCAAAACTTGTTTGCACTCAATTTCCAAGAAATGCATCACATGAAAGTTCTTTGAGAAGAAAGATTGAGGAATTAAACAATTTTGAGGTAAGCAAAAGATTAAGAGAAGTGGTGGTTCTGGTTGTGTGATAATGTATTAAGGTTGCATGCTTGTGAAAACTTGCATGGGAGCTCATAGGCGGGACATGAAGTTCAAAGAAGTATTATAGGGATTCTCAAAAATCTATTGATCCGAGAAGCAGCAAACAAAACAAAAGAAAGAAAAGAAAGTACAAAAACAAAAAGAACATGGTCCAAGGCTCTGAGCATCAATTACTAGGCAGAAAAGAAAGAAGAAACAATGACTCAAAGAGTTGTTAGCCTAGTAAAATGCTTGTGGTTGAAGTGTGTCAAGGAAAGAGGCTTGAGCAAGTAAATCCTTAGGGGTGCTTCAACACCTAATACCTTAAAACCAACTGGTTTAGGAGTATTGATTGAAAGCTTATCTAAAGAGCCGCCTTGAGACATGATACTTAGAGTCGAGGCCAAAGCACAGAAACTATAAGCTGCTTCAAGGTGATTACATATAAAGAGATCTCCATGGTACCATTTGGATGAAAATCCTAAGACCTACGACTCCCAATATGTAAGGACTAGTGAGCACTGAAGCCCTTGCATGAGCATATGATTTAGAGTTCACCCCACTGATACTTGATCACTTCACTCACTGCACTCTACAAGTGTTCCTCAATCCATCTTAATTGAAAGAACCTTGGAGCATAAATCTATTTCTTGCTTGGGGACAAGCAAGCTTTAAGTTTGGTGTTGTGATGACAAGTCATCTTAGCCTATTTTAGCTAGTCTTTCTCTTTAGTTTTCATTAGAATTATGCACTTTCTTGAGCTACAAGCAAGCTAATTGAGTAGATTTTCATGTTTCCCTTGATTGAACCAACCATATATGAATTCATGCCATTTCATGAGGTTTTGTGCTATATTTGTTGCATATTATGAAAGAATGAATATCTCATGATTTTGAGCATAGCTTTGATTAGTTTGGTTGATTAATGATAGGTGAAGAAAGCTTGGAGAAAGGTTGAAGCAAAGAGGAATGGCTAGAAGTGAAGAATGGAAGTTGATCCTGGAGGCATGAAGTTAGCCCCAACGTTAGCCCCCTAACTTGGAGGCTAACGTTGGGCATGAAGATCACTCCCTGGACTCCCCACATTTGAGCCAACGTTAGCCCCCTAACTTGGAGGCTAACATTGGCAAGAGAAACTTGAAACTCATCCCTGGGCCAGCCAACGTTTGCGCCAACGTTAGCCCCCTAACTTGGAGGCTAACGTTGGCACATGAGTTATAAAGGGGGAGAAGGCCAACGTTTGCACCAACGTTAGCCCCCTAACTTGGAGGCTAACGTTAGCACATGAATCACAAAGGGAGGGGCACCAACGTTTGCGGCAACGTTAGCCCCCTAACTTGGAGGCTAACGTTGGCGCCACTAGCACTAAGCAAGGCCAACGTTAGGGTCAAAGTTAGACCCCTAACGTTGGCACCAACGTCCAAACCAGAGAATTACGCTTGCTGCTATGAAAAGTTAGGGTCAAAGTTAGACCCCTAACTTTGGCCCTAACGTTGGGACCAACTTTGGCTAACTTCAAAACCGGTTCAATTGGTTCACTTCGGTTCTTCTTCAAACTTCAAGAGCAATCAACCAAGGCCTCTTTCAACCCAATTCCACCAAGAACAAAGGCCCAACTCAAGGCTTGAAGATCATTTTGGAAAGTGTATAAATAGGATAGAATTCAAGTTATTAAGAGAGCTTTCCTTTTAGAATTTTCATAATAGTTTTCGGAGAGCTTTTGAACTTGAGTGAACTTTAATTTCTTGTTTTCATTGCTTTCAATTTCATTTTACTTTTGTCTTAGATCTTGGATTGGAGAATTGAAGAAATTCTGTTTCAATCTCAATCTTGGATCTCTCTGTTTCTTTACTGTTAATTGAATTTCATTTCCGGTTCATTGCTCTTCATCTCTTTTCTTTGCAATTTACAATTCCCTTGCAATTGATCTTGTTGGATCTAGGAAGGCATTGAGATCTAGACTTGGTTTTCTAGTCTCTGGGTCCTGAGATCTAAATTTCCCATTTCAATTCCCTGTTTATTGCTTTCCTTGTTCATTTACTTTGCTGTTATAAGATCCGGTTCAATCCCAATTCCCTTTTCCTCTTCTGTTTAATGCAATTTAACTTTTCCTTGATTAAATTCTGCAAATCCACATCCCAATCCCCTTTACATTTCAAGCAATTTACATTCCTTGCACTTTAAGATTTCGCAATTTACATTTCTTGCACTCTAAGTTTCTGCCATTTAATTTCTTGTTCTTTAAGATTCAGCAATTTAAATTCCTGCTCTCTTTAATTTCATGCAATTTACATTCTGCAAGTCACAAATCACCCAACCAACACTTGATTCGCTTGACTAAATCAATCACTAAACTAAAATTGCTCAATCCTTCAATCCCTGTGGGATCGACCTCACTCCCGTGAGTTTTTATTACTTGATGCGACCCGGTACACTTGCCGGTTGGATTTGTATGTTTTGGGAGAGATTTATGTTTCTCCTCCAAAATATCTCATCATTTATATAGGAGTGGAGAGAGGTGTAGGGTTTGGCCATGTATGGGTGGGTTTGGGAAGGAAAGTGGTTTGAATTTGAATGGTGAGGTAGGTGAGGTTTTATGATGGATGGATGTGGATTGGTGAAGGGATTATGGAGAAAAGGGTAGGATTTAATAGGTGAGGGGTTTTTGGGGAAGAGGTATTGAGTTGATTGGTGAAGGGTATTTGGGGAAGAGTGTTATGAAAAGGTGTGAAGAAGAGAGAGAGTGAGTTGAGGTTGGTGGGGATCCTGTGGGGTCTACAGATCCTGAGGTGTCAAGGATTTGTCATCCCTGCACCAATTAGGCATGCAAAATGCCCTCTGCTGCCAATCCTGGCGTTAAACGCCAGGTTGCTGCCCATTTCTGGCGTTTAACACCAGCTTCTTGCCCTTTTCTGGCGTTAAACGCCAGTCTGGTGCCCATTTCTGGCGTTAAACACCCAGAATGGTGCTAGACTGGGCGTTTAACGCCCATTCTACTGCCCTTACTGGCGTTTAAATGCTAGTAGGCTTCTCCTCCAGGGTGTGCTATTTTTCTTTCTGTTTTTCAGTTTGTTTTTGCTTTTTCAATTGTTTTTGTGACTTCACATGATCATCAACCTATAGAAAACATAAAATAACAATGGAAAATAGAAATTTAACATAGATAAGTAAAATTGGGTTGCCTCCCAACAAGCGCTTCTTTAATGTCAGTAGCTTGACAGTGGGCTCTCATGGAGCCTCACAGATACTCAGAGCATGATGATGGCCTCTCAACACCAAACTTAGAGTTTGGTTGTGGCCTCCCAACACCAAACTTAGAGTTTGAATGTGGGGGTTTTGTTTGACTCTGCATTGAGAGAAGCTTTTCATGCTTCCTCTCCATGGTTACAGAGGGAGATCCTTGAGCTTTACACACAAGGGAGTCCTCCATTCACTTGAAGGACCAATTTTCCTCTGTCAACATTAATCACAGCTTTTGTTGTGGCTAGGAAGGGTCTGCCAAGGATGATGGATTCATCCATACACTTCCCAGTGTCTAGGATTATGAAATCTGCAGGGATGTAGTGTTCTTCAACCTTTACCAAGACATCCTCTACAAGTCCATAAGCTTGTTTTCTGGAATTGTCTGCCATCTCTAGAGAGATTCTTGCAGCTTGTACCTCAAGGATTCCTAGCTTCTCCATTACAGAGAGAGGCATGAGGTTTATGCTTGACCCTAGGTCACACAGAGCCTTCTCAAAGGTCATGGTGCCTATGGTACAAGGTATTGAGAACTTTCCAGGATCCTGTCTCTTTTGAGGTAATCTCTACCTAGTCAAGTCATCCAGTTCTTTGGTGAGAAAGGGGGGTTCATCCTCCCAAGTCTCATCACTAAATAACTTGGCATTTAGCTTCATGATTGCTCCAAGGTACTTAACAACTTGTTCTTCAGTAACATCTTCATCATCTTCAGAGGAAGAATACTCATCAGAGCTCATGAATGGCAAAAGTAAATTCGATGGAATCTCTATGGTCTCAGTGTGAGCCTTAGATTCCCATGGTTCCTTATTAGGAAACTCCTTGGAGGCCAGTGGTCGTCCATTGAGGTCTTCCTCAGTGGAGATCACTGCCTCTTCCTCCTCTCCAGGTTCAGCCGTGTGGATCATGTTGATGGCCTTGCACTCTCCTTTTGGATTTTCTTCTGTATTGCTTGGAAGAGTACTAGAAGGGAGTTCAGTAACTTTCTTGCTCAGTTGACCCACTTGTGCCTCCAAATTTCTAATGGAGGACATTGTTTCAGTCATGAAACTTTGAGTGGTTTTAATTAAATCAGAGACTACAGTTGCTAATTCAGAGTGGCTCTGCTTAGAATTCTCTGTTTGTTGCTGAGAAGATGATGGAAAAGGCTTGCTATTGCTAAACCTATTTCTTCCACCATTATTGTTGTTGAAGCGTTGTTGAGGCCTCTGTTGATCCTTCCATGAGAGGTTTGGATGATTTCTCCATGAAGGATTATAGGTGCTTCCATAGGGTTCTCCCATGTAATTCACCTCTTCCATTGCTGGGTTCTCAGAATCATAAGCTTCTTCTTCAGATGAAGCTTCTTTGGTACTGTCTGTTGCTGCTTGCATTCCAGACAGACTCTGAGAAATCATATTGACTTGTTGAGTCAATATTTTTTTCTGAGCTAATATGGCATTCAGAGTGTCAATCTCAAGAACTCCTTTCTTCTGATTTGTCCCATTATTCACAGGATTCCTTTCAGAAGTGTACATGAATTGGTTATTTGCAAGCATTTCAATGAGTTCCTGAGCTTTTGCAAGTGTCTTCTTCAGATGAAGAGATCCTCCAGCAGAGCTGTCCAATGACATCTTGGACAGTTCAGATAGACCATCATAGAAAATACCTATGATGCTCCATTCTGAAAGCATGTCAAAAGGACACCTTCTGATCAATTGCTTGTATCTTTCCCAGGGTTCATAGAGGGATTCAGCTTCCTTCTGTCTGAAGGTTTGGACTTCCACTCTAAGCTTGCTCAATTTTTGAGGTAGAAAGAATTTTGCCAAGAAGGCATTGACTAGCTTTTCCCAAGAGTTCAGGCTTTCTTTAGGTTGTGAATCTAACCATGTTCTAGCTCTGTCTCTTACAGCAAAGGGAAAAAGCATAAGTCTATAGACCTCGGGATCAACCCCATTGGTCTTGACAGTGTCGCAGATTTGCAAGAATTCAGCTAAGAACTGATGAGGATCTTCCAATGGAATTCCATGAAACTTGCAATTCTGTTGCATCAGAGAAACTAATTGAGGCTTAAGCTCAAAGTTGTTTGCTCCAATTGCAGGGATTGAGATGCTTCTCCCATAGAAGTCGGGAGTAGGTGCAGTGAAGTCACCAAGCACCTTCCTTGCATTGTTGGCATTGTTGTTGTTTTTGGCTGCCATGTCTTCTTCTTGTTTGAAAAGTTCTGTTAGGTCCTCTATAGAGAGTTGTACTTTAGCTTCTCTTAGCTTTTTCTTCAAGGTCCTTTCAGGTTCAAGATTAGATTCAACAAGAATGCCCTTGTTCTTGCTCCTGCTCATATGAAAAGAGAGGAGAAGAAAATATGGAATCCTCTATGTCACAGTATAAAGATTCCTTGAGGTGTCAGAGGTAAAGAAGAATAGAAGGAGAAAGTAGAGAAGAAAGAATTCGAACTTATCAAGAGGGATCGAGTTCAAATTGTACATTGAGGAGGAGTGTTAGTCCATAAATAGAAGGATGTGAGAAGAGGGGAAGAATTTTCGAAATTAAAGTAAAAAGATTTTGAAATTATTAAAAGAAATTTTGAAAATTTGGTGAATGATTTTCGAAAATTAAGATTGAGAAAGAAATTAAGTGATTTTTGAAAAAAATTTTGAAATTAGAAATCAAAAAGCTATGATTGACAATTAATTTTGAAAAAGATGTGATTGAAAAGATATGATTGAGAAGATATGATTGAGAATCAAATTTAAAAGAAGAAAGTTTTTAAAATTAAAGTTGATTACTTGACTAACAAGAAATTAAAAGATATGATTCTAGAATTTAAAATTTTTTATCCTTTCTTAATAGGCAAGTAACAACTTGAAAATTTTGAATTAAATCACTAATTGTAGCGAGGATTTTCGAAAATAGTAATAAATAAAAAATTGAAAAGAAATTGATTTTGAAAAGATATGATTGAAAAGATATGATTTGAAAAAAAAAATTTGATTTTGAAAAATTATGAATATTTGAAAAAGATTTGAATTAAAAATGAAATCTTCCCTCTAGTGTCCTCCTGGCGTTAAACGCCCAGAATGGCATCCATTCTGGCGTTTAACGACCAAAATGCTACCTTTTTGGGCGTTTAACGCCCAACCAGGTACCCTGGCTGGCGTTTAAACGCCAGTTTTCCTTCTTCACTGGGAGTTTTGAACGCCCAGCATTTTTTGTGTAATTCCTCTGCTGAATGTTCTGAATCTTCAATTCTCTGTGTTATTGACTTGAAAAGACAATTTTAAAAAATTTTTTGAATTTTTAATGATGAGAAACAATAAAAAATGCAACTAAGATCAAATAAACAATGCATGCAAGACACCAAACTTAGAAGTTTGTATGCTAAGGACTATAGCAATTTGAAGATGCATGTAAGAAACAACAAAAGACACAAAATAAGAGAAATTAAAGATCAGAGCAATGAAATCATCAAGAACAACTTGAAGATCAATGAAGAACATAATGCATATATTCGAAAAAAAATGCAAGAAGAATAAAGACATGCAATTGACACCAAACTTAAAAATTGACACTTGATTCAAACAAGAAACACAAAATATTTTTGGTTTTTATGATTTTATAAATTTTTTTTTTTGCGATTTTTCAAAAATTATATGGAAAAAGAGAAAAAGGACTTCAAAATTCTTAATGAGAATTCCAGGAATTATGCAATGTTAGTCTAAAACTCTGGTCCAGGAATTAGACATGGCTTACTAGCCAGCTAAGCTTTCAGTGAAAGCTTCGGTCCAAAACACTAGACATAGCCAATGGCCAGCCAAGCTTTAGCAAATCATTACGTTCAACAGCAAGATTGATAGAAATCAACAAGCCCTTGTGATGATAAGTTGAAACCTCGATCCAAAAGATTAGACATGGCTTCTCAGCCAGCCAGACTTTAACAAATCATCATGAAACTCTAGAATTCATTCTTAAAAGTTCTGAAGAACAAATCGCGTCGCTTGCGGCGCACAGTTTCTCTAATTTTGTCAAATATCATATCTTTTTCTCTCCAAATCCTATTTTTCTCTTTTCCCTCCCTATTTCTTCCTTCTCTCTTCTTCCTTCTATCTCACCTTTCACTCTCTCTCCCTCACCTCCATTAAAAAGGTTTTATTTTCTTCTTCACCCTTTTCTTTTCTATCATTCTTCTTATTTTATATGTTATTTTCTTTTCTTTTCTTTTTCTTTTCATTATTCATATTTTCTTCCTACTTCTTTCCTTTTTACATGGTGTTAGAATTTTATTTGAGTAATTATTTTTCATTATATGCTTGTGGATTGTTGCAAATTGTTTGACAATTATATATTATTTTCTTTAAAGGGTTGCTTGCATGTTCACTTTAATATTTTCTATAATTTATTTACCTTGCATGCTATGTATTTGTGAAAAAACCCATATGGCATTATGCACTTCTCTATGTTATTCTACTATTCAATGCTTGCTTTTCACAAATCCCATTTACTATTATATTAATTGAATTTAATTGTCAATACAAACGTGATGGTTTGTTACAAAGTAATGATTGGTCTATGCTACTCATGCCCTTTGCCGGCATGCCAATAAACACCTTGCATTCACTTGTCATCATATGCACTAACTATTCTCCATTAATGATCTTTCACATGTACTCATGAGCATGTGTTGACATCATTTACCTTTTAATGTGCATTTACAACCATCCCTTTTTCGTTCTCTTCATTGCTATATATCTCTTTGAATTTAATTTACCTTCTCTTCCCTTTTTCAGGATGGCCACCAAGAAAGGAAAAGAGAAAGCTACTCCCAAACCTCCAGCAAGAAGAGGAACTAAAAGAGCACTAGTGGCAGAGCCTTCTTCAACTGCAGTCAAGCCCTCAACAAAAAGAGTTAAGAGGATCATAAAGGTTGATGAAAAGGAGAAAGCCTTTCCAGCAAAGGACACTGCGTGATTTTCCAATCACTATTGTGAGCAGATGTTCCCTATTCTAGCTGAAAGGAGTTACAACAACGAACACCTTCTTATCCTCCCGCCCAATATTCCTACTTTTGTTGAGCCGCAAATTGCACAAAGACAATGGGGTTTCTTACAGAGACAACAGAAGCAGGTCAATCTTTCTTAGGTAGTCGAGTTCTACTCTAACTTCTACCTGCCTACTCTGCAGTCTGTCTATGTACGTCAGAAGCAAGTCCCCATTACAAAAGAGGCTATCCAACAAGCTTTGAGTCTTCCCCCTATTCCAGAAGGAATGGACGCCTTTCAAGAAGCCGCACTCAAGCGCCAGATGTACCAATTTGACTGGGAAGCTGTTCTCAGAGTTGTCACACTACCTGGCAGCCGTTGGATCTTCGGATACCATCGTACCCGCCCTAACGGTATATTGGCTTCAGCACTTACCTTGGAGGCTCGCGTATGGGCGCAAATCATGTCCCATTACGTCTTTCCAAGCACTCACGAGTCCTCCTTCACTGCGGACATGGCCGTTCTACTATGGTGCATCCTTACAGACCAGCCTCTGAATCTACCAAGACATATCCGGAATACCATGGGACATGTACAAATTGTGAGAAATTTACCTTTTCCCGCCTTGGTCTCAGATCTTGTCTCAGCAGCCGGAGTTTCCTACAGAGCTGGAGACACCAAAGCCATGCTCCCACGGGATGATCAGTATGTCCCTAATGGGAAATATCTCAGAATTTCAGCAGCCACTACAAGCCTTCCCACTGCTCCGGTTGAAGATATCCCTTCTTCACCACCACAAGCACCTACAAGGCTACAACAGATGAACTGCTCCAGCAGATAATCCAAAAGTTGGATCGGCAAGACCAGAAAGCGAAGTTAAGAGAGCGCCATAACGAGCGCCGATTCAAACACCTCAAGGAGCTACTCAAGGGAAAATTCAAGGACTCAGACACCCCGGACTCCACTTCCTTTACCAGCACAGGGAGCCATGATGGTCCCGACTGTGGAGATACTGCTACCAGCCCACCCCTGTTCCTGACAGATGGCACCGAGGATGGTGCAAAGCCTTAAGTGTGGGGAGGTCGGTCAGTACCTGACTTCCGGAGGTAATTTCTCTTCCCTAGCACCAATAAATTAGGATATTTAGTTAGATTTTCTTTCTTTTATAGAATAGGATAAATTGCATAGTAATAGGTTAGTTGCATGCATGTTCTACTTGATTGAAAAGACAATAAGTTTCTTCTAAGACTCTATCTTTGGAACAAAATTTCACTAATTTTCAGAATTTTTATGATAAATTTGTTTGAAGTTATATTTGGAACATAATGTTTGAGCTAAAGAACACACAACCCGTGAGATTTGAGCCTTTATGAATGGTTACATTATTTAACCATAATTATTTTATTCTTTTGTGTTTACTTCTCTATGATTGTAATCTATATTTTGTTTTATCTTACTTTATATGATTGAGGCCATTATTTGTTTAGCTTACTTATCCAAATTAAGCCTACCCTTTTAATTACCTTTGTTAACCACTTTGAGCCTTTAAATCCCATTTGTTCTATATTTCACCACATTACTAGCCTTAAGCGGAAAAACAATTGTATATCCCAAATTGAATCTTTGGTTAGCTTAAGATAGAATTGTGTGTGCTAGTTAAGTATGGGAAATTATGGGAACAACTGTTATTAAGGGAATATGTCATGATAATACAATGGGAATTTGGATACCTACTTATGTGAAACTATAAGAATTAAAAATCTATGTGCATTGATAAGCTATGTTTATTTTTATGTTAAAAAAAATAAAATAAAAAATAAAAAAATAAAAAAAATAAGGGGACAAAATTACCCCAATGCTGAATTAAGAATTCAAGGATCAATGCACATATGATAAAAATTAAATTAAAAAGTTGATACATGGGTATGGAATATAAAAGGGGAACTCTAGGTAGCTAGGCATGAATTCTAAAGTCATGTAAAATATATAGGTTGGGTTGAAGCTTGGGTTAATTAAAGATTCAATTTATAAGCTCACTTGACCATATATGTATCCCTACCTTTACCTTAGCCCCATTACAACCTTGAAAAGACCTCATGATGTTTGCATTGGTATGTTAACTGTTGTTAATTGATTAGGAGAAAAACAAAAGTTAGAGAGCATGATTAGAGAAGGATAGAGTGATTACCCTATACACTAGAGAGACTAGAGTGTACATACACCTTCAGTGAAGGTTCCATGCTTGAATTTCTATGTTCCCTGCTTTCATAAGCTATCCTCTTACATTTTTATCTGCTCTTACTTTATAAGAATTGAATTAGTGGAATTTGAATTATAATTGTTTTGAAGAACTTATTTACTTTTGATCAAGTGGACAAGAATCATATAGTTGCATTCATATATATATAGGATTGCATTGCATTGCATGAGTTCCTGCATGTTCATACTTGTTTACTTTATCTCCTTCAATTAAGCATGAGGACATGCTAATGTTTAAGTCTGGGGAGGTTGATAAACCACTATTTTATGGTTTATATTGTGTTTAATTGTGTGGTTTTATCATGATCCTCTGACCCACTTATTCATTAAAAAAGCATGCAATTATATTTCCTTCCTGAAATTATTACATGAGTGAAAACTGCTTCCTAGAGACTTTTAATTGTACATTTTACTTCTCCTTTATTCCATTCGATGCCGTGATCTGTGTGTTAAGCGTTTCAGGCTTTATAGGGCAAGAATGAGTTGGAGATTGGAAAGGAAGCTAGCAAAAATGGAAGGCACACAAAAAATTGAGGAGATGACCAGCGAGAAGCGACGCGGCCGCATGAGCGACGCGACTGCGCGGAGAAGATTAAATCGCAGTGATGCGACCGCATGGATGACGCAACCGCGCGAAATGGAAAAGTATGAGCGACGCGGTTGCGTCATCCATGCGAAATGGAAAAGTATGAGCGTACGCACACTCTAAATTTGGACCATTACACCTACGCATCCATGGGCCGCGTACACGGGAGTGCTGGGCAGAAGCCATTACTCGCGTAAGGAGAATGGGGACTTGTACGCATGTACCTCAAATTTCAAGAAAATGCTAAGTTGCAGAAATTTTAGTTTTAAATATTAAACTATACGTATTCATAACTTCCTCTACAAGACTCTATTTTCATCAAACTTTATATCATTTTAAAGCTCTTGAAATCATCTTTTATTTGAGATAAAAACCAATCAATTTCAAAAACTGATGCTCAAGTTATGATCCGCCAAAGTTCACCAAAAATCAAGTTTTACACAAAAACATCAAAGTTCTCTAATTTCCAAATTCCATAACCAAACCAAGCCAAAACATATCCAATTTCATTACAAAATACTATCACATACTATACTTTACCATTCCATTGTATTTTCATCACTTCTACACCTAATACACTAAACCCTTCTACCATAGATCAACACAAATCTATATTTCCAATTCAATATTTCCATACTAACAATTTACACAATCTAATTTCTCATATACACCCTTCATCAATTACAACATCATCACATCACTCCCATAGCATCACAATCATTATATCACAATTATCATTATTCAATCTCAATTTCAACAATCAACACCATTAACCAACGACAATATTCAAAACCCGATATCATCATCACTATTTATCACCACTCATCATAATCATATTCAACATCAATATTCATCATATATTCATCATATTTCATATATCACACATTCCAACACTCCATATCATCCTCTTCATCATCAAACATTATTTCACATATAATTAATCATGAACAACCATCATTGATAAACCACTATTTTATGGTTTATATTATGTTTAATTGTGTGATTTTATCATGATCCTGACCCACTTATTCATTAAAACAGCATGCAATTATATTTCCTTCCTAAAATTATTACATGAGTGAAAACTACTTCCTAGAGACTTTTAATTGTACATTTTACTTCTCCTTTATTCCATTCGATGCCGTGATCTGTGTGTTAAGCGTTTCAGGCTTTATAGGGCAAGAATGAGTTGGAGATTGGAAAGGAAGCTAGTAAAAATGGAAGAAACACAAGAAATTGAGGAGATGACCAGCGAGAAGTGACGCGGCCGCATGGGCGACGCGACCGTGCGGAGAAGATCAAATCGCAGTGACGCGACCGCATGGATGACGCAACCGCGCGAAATGGAAAAGTACGAGCGACGCGGAGGCGTGGGCGACGCGTCCGCGTGGCAAAGCAGAAACGCGAATGACGCGTCCGCATGAGCGATGCGATCGCGTGACGTGCGCGATCTGCATAATTTACAAATTCGCTGGGGGTGATTTCGGGCCCTATTTTGACCCAATTTTCGGCCCAGAACAGCAGACTAGAGCTAGAGAACATTCAGAAACCAAAGACAACATTCATTCTACACATTTTTAGTTTTAGATCTAGTTTTGCTCCTCCTCTAGGTTTTCTCTCTACACATTCATAGTTCTTAGGATTTTAGTTTTCTCTTACTTTTTTTGGCATTGGAACACTGAGAAGAGTTATTACCTCATCAAGACTTCGTCATTCTAGTTCGTTTTCTTCACTTGGTTTAATCTTCCATGTTCCTTGCTTTGTTTAATTTTACCATTGGAATATTCTTAGGATTATTTAATACAAGGATCACTTTTATTTTTAATTGACTATTTTAACTTTATTTACAATGTCTTTCTTTAATTCCTTTTTATATGCTATGAATTTTACATTCACAATGAGCGAGTAGTTCCCTAACTTGATGGGGAATTGATTGAAAGGAACCCTTGAGTTGGAAGGCTTGAAAGAAAAATTGTAATTGGGTCTATGGTTGGATTGCTTCCTAATCACTAACACCAATCCCTTTTTATTAAGTGGATTGCAACTTGTGAACAGACATAGCATTCCAACTTGTATGACTTTCCTTCACCTAGCGAAGTATAAATAAACAGGATTACCTTTAATTGTCAATTAATCCTGAGAGTATTCCAACAATAATAGGGATTCCAACTAATTGATTCCCAGTCAAGGCTTTTATTTACATTATTCAAATTTACCAATTTAATTTCCTGTTTGCCCAATTCAAACTTTTTTTGAAAACCTCTGATTAATAAAATAGCACACTTTTCTGCAACTCGTTGGGAGACGACCTGGGATTCATACTCCCAGTATTTTAAATTCAATTTTCTGTGACACCTTTCTAAATTGAGGAGCAGATTTCTGGCAAGTTAAGAACTATACTTACAACCTAAATGTTTTAACAATTTTTAATTTGCCAATTTCTGCACACCATCAATCATTCAATCCTATCTTACGGTCAACTAGCCTAAGTGTCCAGAAACATTATATATTACATAAAAAAACTGAAACCATACCTTGGTCAATTCCCAAAATGCATCGAACATCAAGATGAAGCCACCAAACTTGATCCAAAAGTCTCAAACCAACTCTAACAAACATCAAAACTCAATCTAACATCATACATATCAAACCTAGGGTTCACAAAAAAAACTAAACACAAGGATTTTTTGAGACCTTACCTTACCCATGAGATTAGGAGCAAAACCTAACAATATTCCAATGTTAGATCACCCATAAACAACTAAAATAAAAAATATTTACTCAAAAACCAAACGTGAAAATGCAAAATTAATTAGGGCATAAACTGGAGTATGAGACGCGATTTCTTACCAGCAAAGCCTAGATAGAAATGACGGGCTCAGTAAGAGTGACATGTGGCTGCAAATGGCTCGTCAATCGGAGTACCGAAGCTCAAGTTATGAGCAAATGAAGAAGAAGATGAATAGTGTAATCACCTTCTTCAACTCTCTTCTTTATTCAGCACCACACACTCCCATTTCGGGTGAAAATGATATGAAAGCTCATTAGTTGTGTGTATATATGTTGGGTCTTGGGCCCGGTTTGGACCCGGTTGATGAGACGCAGAAGCTGGTGAATTAAAAATTATTAAAATGGTTACGTTGCAAGTATAGTTCTTAACTCACCGAAAATCTGCCTATCAATTTAGAAATATGTCACAGAGAATTAAATTAAAAATTACTGGGAGTTTTAAGTCCCAGGTTGTCTCCCAACGAGTTGCAGAAAAGTGTGCTATCTTATTAATAAGATGTTCCAAGAAGTTGAGCTAAGTAAATTGGGATGTAAATTAAGGAAAGTTAAATAATATGAATAAAAGCCTTGATTGGGAGTTGATTGGTTGGAATTTCTATTATTGGTGGAGTGAATGTAAGATTAATTTATAATTAATGGTTGTTCTGTTTGGTTATCCATTACCAAGTAAGGGAAAGTCAAACAAGCTGGAATGCCAGATCTGTTCACAAGTTGCAACCCACTTAGTTCAAAGGGATTGGCGTTGGTGACAGGATAGCAATCCAACATTTAACCCAATTACAAATTTTCCTTTCAATCCTTCCAACTCAAGAATTCCTTTTAATCAACTCCCCATCAAGTAAGGAAACTACTAACGCATTGTAAATAAAGAATCCATAACACATGAAAGGGAATTAAAAGAAGACATGATTATTGGAATTGAAATTGAATTAAAAAGAAATAATCCTTGCATTAATTAATCATAAAAGTATTCAAATAACAAAATTGAACAAAACAAGGAACATGGAAGAATAAAACTAAGTTGAGAAAACGAACTAGAATGACGAAGTCTTGATGAGGGAATAACTCTTCTCAATGTTCCAATGCTAAGACCAATTGAAAATTAAAATTCTAAAACCTAAAGAGAAAAACCTAAGAGAGTAAAAACTAGATCTGAAACTGTCTCTGAATGAATCTGTTCATTGTTTCTGCCTGTTCTCTGACTCTAGTCTGCTGTTCCGGACCGAAAACTGGGTCGAAATAGGGCCCAAAATCGCCCCCAACGAATTCTGCAGATTATGCAGATCGCACATGTCACGCGATTGCATCATCCATGCGGACGCGTCATTCGCGCTTTTCCTTGCCACGCGTTCACGTCGTCCACGCTACCGCGTCGCCAGAACTTTTCTAATTCGCGCGGCCGCATGAGCCATGCGGCCGCGTTACTGCGATTTACTCTCCTTCACGCGGTCGCGTGAGCCGTGCGACCGCGTCACTTCTCGCTGGTTATCTCCTCAAATTCTTGTGTTTCTTCTATTTTTGCTAGCTTCCTTTCCAATCTCCAACTCATTCATGCCCTATAAAGTCTGAAACACTTAACACACAGATCACGGCATCGAATGGAATAAAAGAGAATTAAAAATAAATAATTAAAGTCTCTAGGAAGCAGTTTTCAAACATGTAATAAATTCAGGAAGGAAATCTAAATGCATGCTAATTTAATGAATAAGTGGGCAAGGATCATGATAAAACCACACAATTAAACACAATGTAAACCATAAAATAGTGGTTTATCAACCTCCTCACACTTAAACATTAGCATGTCCTCATGCTTAATTGAAGGAAATAAGGAAATAGGTATGAACATGTAGAAACTCATGAAATGCAGTGCAAACCTACACATATATAAATAAATGCAACTATATGATTCTTGTCCACTTAATCAAAAGTAAATAAGCTCTTCAAAAAAATTACAAATCAAATTCCACTAATTTTATCATTACACAATAAAACAGATAAAGGTGCAAGAAAATAGCTCGTGAAAGCAGGGAACATGAAAATTCAAGCATTGAACCCTCACTGATAATGTATGTACGCTCTGATCTCTAGTGTATAGGGCGGTCACTCTATCATTCTCTAATCATGCTTTCTAACTTTTGTTCTTCTCCTAACCAATCAACAATAGTTAATATACCAATGCAAACATCATGAGGTCTTTTCAAGGTTGTAATGGGGCTAAGGTATAGGCAGGGGTGTATATTTGGTCAAGTGAGCTAATAAATTGAATCTTTAATTAACCCAAGCTCTAATATAACTTGTATACACTTAATGTCATCTTTAAAGTTCATACCTATCTATCCAGAATTCCCTTTTTCAATCCATACTCATGTATCAACTTATATTTTTGGTTCTATCATATGTGCATTGATCTTCGAATTCTGAATTCAACATTGGGGTAATTTTGTCCCCTTATTTATTGATTTTTCATATATATATATATATATATATATATATATATATATATAGCTTGTCAATGCACATAGATTTTTAATTCTTGTAGTTTCACATGAGTAGGTATCTAAATTCCCTTTAAATTTTCATGACACATTCCCTTAACAACTTTTGTTCCCATAATTTCCCATACTTAACTAGCACACACAATTCTATCTTAAGCTAACTAAAGATTCAATTTGGGATATACGATTGTTTTTCAGCTTAAGGTTAGTAATGTGGTAAAATATCGAACAAATGGGAATTAAAGGCTCAAAGTGGTTAACAAAGGTAATTGAAAAGGGTAGGCTTAATTTGGATGAGTGAGTTTAAACAAATAATGGCCTCAATCATGTGCAAGCACGTAAATATAATAACTGTTGGACATATAAGATAAAACAAAATATAGATTACAATCATAGAGAAGTAAACACACAAGAATGAAATAATTATGGTTAAATAATGTAACCATTCATAAAGGCTCAAATCTTTCAGAGGTTATGTGTTCTTTAGCTCAAATATCATGTTCCAAATACAACTGAAGCAAATTTATCATAAAAAATTTGAAAAATTAGTGAAATTTTGTTCCAAAGATAGATTTTTAAAAGAAACTTATTGTCTTTTCAATCAAGTAGAACATGCATGCAACTATCCTAACCTATGCAATTTATTCTATTCTATAAAGGAAAGAAAATCTAACTAAAATATCCTAATTATTGGTGCGAGAGAAGAGAATTTACCTCAGGAAGTCAGGTACTGACCGACCTCCCCACACTTAAGGCTTTGCACCGTCCTCGGTGCCATCTGTCAAAAACAGGGGTGGGCTGGTAGCAGTATCTCCACAGACGGGGCCGTCATGGCTCCTTGTGCTAGTGAAGGAAGTGGAGTCCGGGGTGTCTGAGTCTCTAAAATGTCCCTTGAGTAGCTCCTTGAGGTGTTTGAATCGGCGCTCGTTACGACGCTCTCTCATCTTTGCTTTCTGTTCTTGCCGATCCAACCATTCGATTATCTGCTAGAGAAATTTCTCAATTGTAGATGCTTGTGGTGTTGAAGAAGGATTATCTTCAACTGGAGCAGTAGGAAGGCTTGTAGTGGCTGCTGAGAGTCTGAGGTATTTCCCGTTAGGGACATACTGATCGTCCCGTGGAAGCATGGCTTTGGTGTCCCCAGCTCTGTAGGAGACTCTGGCTGCTAAGACAAGATCTGAGACCAAGGCGGGAAAAGGTAAGTTGCCCGCAATTTGTATGTGTTCCATAGCATTCCGGATGTGTCTTGCGAGATTCAGAGGTTGGTCTGTAAGGATGCACCATAGTAGAACAGCCATGTCTGCAGTGAAGGAGGACTCATGAGTGCTCGGAAAGACGTAATGGGACATGATCTGTGCCTATACGTGAGCCTCGAAGGTAAGTGCTGAAGCCAAGATTCCCTTAGGGCAGGTACGGTGGTATTCGTAGATCCAACGGCTGCCAGGTAATGCGATGACTCTGAGAACGGAGTCCCAGTCGAATTGGTATCTCTGACGCTGAAGGGTGGCTACTTGAAAAGCGTCCATTCCTGCTGGAATAGGGGGAAGACTCAGAGCTTGCTGAATGGCCTCTTTTGTGATGGGGACTTGCTTCTGCCGGACATAAACAGACTGCAGGGTCGGCATGTAGAAGTTGGAGTAGAACTCAACTACCTAAGAAAGATTGACCTGCCTTGGCTCTTTCCGTTGGAAACCCCATTGTCTTCGCTCAATTTGCGAATCAAAAAAGGTAGCAATATTGGACGGGAGGATAAGAAGGTATTCATTGTTATAATTCCTTTCTGCCAGGATAGGGAACATCTGCTCACAGTAGCGATTGGAAAATCGCGCAGTGTCCTTTGCTGGAAAGGCTTTCTCTTTTTCGTCAACCTTTATTATCCGCTTAACTCTTTTTGTTGAGGGCTTGACTGTGGTTGAAGAAGGCTCTGCCACTAATGCTCTTTTAGTTCCTCTTCTTGCTGGTGGTTTGGAGGTTGCTTTCTCCTTTCCTTTCTTGGTGGCCATCCTGAAAGAAGGGAAGAGAAAGAAAATTAAATTTAAAGAGATATACAGCAAGGAAGGAAATGGAAAAGAGGGTGAATGATGCACAGCAAAATGTAGATGACAGTAACACATGCTCTCGAGTACATATGAAAAGCCATCAATGGAAAATAGCTAGTGCGTACAAAGTCAAGTGAATGCAAGGTTTTTATTGGCATGCCGGAAAAGGGCATGAGTGGCATAGACCAAGCATTACTTCGTAACAAACCATCATGTTTGTATTGACAATTGAATTTAATTAATAAAATAATAAGGAAAATTTGTGAAAAGCAAGCATTGAATAGTAGAGTAAAGTAATGTAGAAAAGTGCAGAGGGCTATATAGGCTTTTTCACAAACACATGGCATGCATGGTAAGTAAGATATAAAAAGTATGAAATTGAACATGCAAGCAATCCCCTCAAAAATAATAATAAATGTCAAATAAATTGTAACAAGTCACAAGCATATAATGAGGGATAATGACTCAAAAATTTTCTAGCACCATGTAAAAAGGGAAAGAAGAAAAGGAAATTCAAAAGTGAAAAGAAAAAGGAGGGAAAAAGAAAATAAAATGTATATAATATAGTAAGAATGATGGAAAAGAGAAGAAGGAAGAAGAAGGTAAAACCTTGTTAATGGTGGTGAGAAAGATAGAGAGTGAAAAGTGAGATAGAAGGGGGAAGGAAGAAATAAGGAGGGAAAAGAAAAATTAGGATTTGGGGGAGAGAAAGATAAGATAATTTGGCAATTTAGGTTGAGCTGTGTGGCGCATGCGACGCGGCCGCGTGGGGCACGCGTTCGCGTGGGTGTGCGTCAGGTAAGGGGATGCGATCGCGTCGGTCACGCGGTCGCGTGACCCGTGTTACGCTGCTAGCGCGAGTGCAGCCTCGCTCCAACACAACTCTCTGTTCGATTTATTTTAATTGCCAAAATTGGGTGACGCAATCGCGTGGGTCACGCATTCGCGTGAGTGTGCATTATAAAATGGGTGACGCGGCCGCGTCGGCGACGCGGTCGCGTGATAAGGATTGTGCTTCCAGTAGCAATCCAGCACTACTCTTGCACAATATCTCAGTGTGCACCCTTTTACGTCAAAAATTCAGGGCACACGGCCGCGTGGGACACGGGGTCGCGTGGGAGGCCAGGATTCCCATGCGACGCGAACGCGTTAGGGACGCGGTCACGTGGGTCGATTTGTGCCATTGGCACGCCTCCAGCCGGACTTCAGCCGAACTCTCTGTTCATTTATTTGTTTTCTCCACGCATCGCGAGGCGAAAAACCCTTTTTTTTTTAAAAAAAAAAGAAATATGAAGACATGAAATGCAAATGCATGAAAGCACTAATAAAGAGAAGAGTTATTAAAGAAGAAAAACTAAAAGTGAAGAAAAGAACGATCATACCGCGGTGGGTTGTCTGTCACCAAGCACTTTGCTTTAACGTCCGTAAGTTGGACGCTCCACTAGCTCAATCGGCTGCTATGTGGGGATCTTCCAGGCGGAAGATCTCAAGCTCCTTATTTTTCTGCACCTTCTCACCATGGTACAGCTTCAGGCGTTGTCCATTGACCTTAATAAGTTCAGAGCTTGAAGGATGGCTTAGGTGATAAACTCCGTACGGTTCAGCCTTCTCTACTCTGTATGGACCTTCCCATTTTGATCTCAACTTACCGGGCCTGATCCTTAGTCGAGATTTGTAAAGGAGGACAAAATCTCCAGGTTGAAACTCTTTCTTCTTGATGTTCTGATCATGCACAGCTTTCATCTTTTCCTTGTAAATTCTGGAGTTCTCATAAGCTTCTAGGCGAAGGTTCTCCAGTTCCTGCAGTTGCAACTTCCTTTCAGCTCCGGCGTTCTCAATTCCCATGTTGCACTCCTTAACTGCCCAGAAGGCTCTATGTTCTATTTCAACTGGGAGATGACAAGCTTTTCCATAAACCAAGCGGAAGGGACTCATCCCAATGGGCGTCTTGTATGCTGTTCTATATGCCCACAGTGCATCTTGTAGCTTGGTGCTCCAGTCTTTTCTGTGAGGCTTTACTATCTTTTGCATGATACACTTAACTTCTCTGTTTGATACCTCGGCTTGCCCATTAGTTTGGGGATGGTAAGCTGTTGCAACTTTATGGATTATCCCATGCTTCTTCATCAATCCTGTTAGTCTCCTGTTACAAAAATGGGTGCCTTGATCGCTCACGATTGCTCGTGGTGATCCAAAGCGACATATAATATGGTTTCTCACAAAGGAAACAACAGTGTTAGCATCATCAGTGCTGGTAGGAATTGCTTCTACCCATTTGGAAACATAATCCACAGCTAACAATATATAAAAATATCCATTAGAATTTAGAAATGGACCCATGAAGTCAATGCCCCAAACATCAAAAATTTCACAGAAGAGCATATATTTTTGAGGCATCTCATCCCTCCTGGATATATTACCAAATTTCTGGCATGGGGGGCAGGATTTACAAAACTCAATAGCGTCTCTAAAAAGAGTAGGCCACTAGAATCCGCAGTCTAAGATCTTTCTAGCTGTTCTTTGAGGGCCAAAATGTCCTCCACTCTCAGATGAGTGACAGGCCTCTAAAATGGACTGGAATTCTGATTGAGGCACACAACGTCTAATTATCTGGTCAGCGCCACATCTCCATAAATATGGGTCATCCCATATATAATATTTAGACTCGCTTTTCAGCTTGTCTCTTTGATGTTTAGAAAAATGTGGAGGAAATGTGCGGCTAACTAAATAATTAGCAACAGGTGCATACCATGGGATTACCGCAGATACTGCTTGCAGGTTGTCAAAAGGAAAATTATCATCTATAGGAGTAGAATCATCCTTATTATGTTCAAGGTGACTCAAGTGGTCTGCTACTAAATTCTGATTACCACTCCTATCCTTTATTTCTAAATCAAATTCTTGTAACAGCAGTATCCAACGTATAAGTCTTGGTTTGGATTCCTTTTTAGCTAAGAGATACTTTAGAGCTGCATGGTCCGAATACACTACTACTCTAGTACCAAGTAAATAGGCTCGGAATTTATCCAGAGCAAAAACAATAGCCAGAAGCTCTTTCTCAGTAGTAGTATAATTGGACTGGGCAGTGTCTAAAGTCTTAGACGCATAGGCAATAACAAAAGAATCCTTACCTTCGCGCTGAGCCAGCGCTGCTCCTACTGCATGGTTGGAAGCATCGCACATGATTTTAAACGGCTGACTCCAGTCTGGTCCTCTCACAATTGGGGCTTGAGTTAGAGCAGTCTTCAGCTTATCAAACGCTTGTTCACAATCCTCACTGAACTTGAACTCAATATCCTTCTACAGTAATCTGGACAAGGGAAGTGCCACCTTACTAAAGTCCTTAATAAATCTCCTGTAGAAACCTGCATGGCCAAGGAACGAACGGACTTCCCTCACAGAAGAGGGGTAAGATAAACTAGAAATAACATTCACCTTTGCTGGGTCTACAGAAATACCATTATTAGATACCACATGTCCTAATACGATCCCTTGTTTTACCATAAAGTGGCATTTTTCGAAATTCAATACAAGATTTGTGTTAACACATCTATCTAATACTCGAGATAATCCATCTAAGCAAAGGCTAAAAGAATCACCATAAACGCTAAAATCGTCCATAAAAACTTCCATACAGTCCTCGATAAGATCAGAGAAAAGACTCATCATGCACCTTTGGAAGGTAGCTGGTGCATTGCATAAGCCAAAGGGCATTCTCTTATAAGCATAGGTCCCAAAAGAACATGTAAAAGTAGTCTTTTCTTGATCCTCAGGAGCTATATGAATCTGGAAATAACCTGTGTAACGATCTAAAAAGCAATAATGTGATTTACCTGACAGGAGATCCAGCATTTGATCAATGAATGGAAGTGGGTAGTGATCCTTACGGGTAGCTTGGTTGAGACGCCTGTAATCAATGCAGACTCTCCAAGCATTCTGAACTCTAGTTGCTATGAGCTCTCCATGCTCACTCTTCACTGTAGTGACTCCAGATTTCTTGGGTACCACTTGTACTGGGCTTACCCATTCACTGTCTGAAATGGGATATATGATACTTGCTTCCAATAGTTTGGTCACTTCCTTTTTGACAACTTCCAAGATGGTGGGATTCAATCTTCTCTGGGGTTGACGGACAGGTCTTGCTCCCTCTTCGAGAAATATTCTATGCTCGCATACTTGAGGGTTGATTCCCACTATGTCTGCCAAACTCCACCCAATTGCCTTCTTATGCTTCCTCAATACATCAAGTAACTGCTCTTCTTGTTGAGAAGTCAGTTCTCTTGCAATAATAACCGGAAGCTTCTGCTCATCCTCAAGATAAGCATATTTGAGATGTGGAGGGAGAGGTTTCAATTCTAACTTTGATCATGGGCAGGCTCTAGATTATCTGGGGCTTGTGAAAATGGCAAAGTGCCCTCACTGCCAGTTAATAGGGTCCTCACACTGGGACCTTGTCCAGTATACCTCTCTTCAAACTCTTCCTCTTGAATTTCAGCCACACTTTCATCTATGACATCACACTGGAAGATAGAATGATCTTCTGGGGGATTGTCAATGACTCCATTCATATTGAAGATTACTATGCGGCCATCTATTTCAAAGGAGTATGTTCTTGAAAAAGCATCCAATTTGAATTTTGATGTCTTCAGGAATGGTCTTCCAAGTAGGATTGATGATGGCTTATCTGAATCATTGTGGGGCATCTCCAAGATATAAAAATCAGTAGGAAATGTGAGCCCTTTAATGTTCACCAAAACATCTTCAGCAACTCCAGCCACTGTGATAATGCTTTTATCTGCTAACACAAAACGAGCTGCCGACTTTTTTAAGGGAGGGAGCCTCAAAACATCATATATAGACAAAGGCATTATACTGACACATGCTCCTAAATCACACATGCAATCATAAATTACTACACCACCAATAGTACAACTAACTATGCAAGGACCTGGATCACTGCATTTTTCAGGTAATCCTCCCATTAAAGCAGATATAGAACTACCTAAAGGTATAGTTTCTAATTCATTAATTTTGTCTTTATGGATGCATAAGTCTTTTAGAAACTTTGCATATTTAGGTACCTGCTGAATAACATCAAAAAGGGGAATAGTTACCTCGACCTTTTTGAATATCTCTACCATTTTAGGATCGGGTTCCAGCTGCTTCCTCGGTTTCCTTGCAAGTTGTGGAAATGGAACGGGAGTAGTGTTTTCTGTGGTGCCTGTGCTTTTTGGTGCTTCTTCCTGTGGTTGAGCTATCTCTTTTTCAGCTATGTCCTGTATATCCTCTTCCTCTTCAACATCTTCGATTTCTACCACCTCTTCAGCTGAGGCGTATTCTGGTGAGCTTGGTTCCTCCTGATTCCTCTCTTGCAGTGTGGTTCCGAACCTCAGGGTGATGGCATTAATGCCTCCCTTTGGGTTGGGTAATGGTTGAGAGGGGATTCCAGTGGTGCTTGAAGGTTGGTTATTGGAATTTTGTGCTGGTACAAACTGTGTCATAAAAGCTTGCATAGTAGAGGTGAGACCATTCAGACTGGCATTAATACTATTCATGATGTTACTTTCCATGGCCTGTTGTCTTTTCTCAAAAGATTGCAGTAGGTCTTCAGTAGAAGGTGAAGAAGAATGGGTAAATTGAGAGGTCTGCTGCTGATTGTTCTGTGGTCCTTGGTTCTGCCTCAGGTGAGGTGCTCTGTAAGGTTGATTTTGCTGCCTGTTGTTGTTATTGTTCCACCTCTGATTTCCCTGATTATCTCTGCCTCCTCTGTTATTGTTGTCCCTCAAATTCTGGTTTGAATTGTCCTGCCATCCATGGTTTTTATTTCCACTTTGATTGTACCCTTGGTTGGGGCGGTCATAGAAGTTGTGAGTGGATGCCACCATGTTGTCTTCTTGTTGGAGCTGTGGGCATTCATCAGTGTATTGGCTGTAATCAGCACAGATTCTGCAGATTCTTTGTGGGACTAGTTGTTGGTTTTGCTGTGGTGGAGGAGGTTGAGCTTGCTGAGCTTGTTGATTCAACTGTATTTGCTTCAGCAAGTTGGTCATTTCACAGATGCCTTCACGTAGAGCAGCAGTCTTGCTGCTAGAAGATACTTCTGCAACAGCTTTTGAATGGCCTTGCTTCTGTCTGTGGTTCCTAGTGGATTCAGCTAAATCACTGATCAATTGCCAAGCTTCATCATTGGTCTTGTACTTCTTCATAGACCCATTGCTGGCACTTTCCAGTATGGTCTTATCTTGGGGCCTCATACCCTGTGTGATATAGCTGAGTAGCACGATCTTGTCAATCATGTGGTGGGGGCATGCTTCCAGAAGATTGTTGAAGTGCTCCCAGTATTCAAAGAGAGTCTCATTGTCATCTTGAACAATTGTGGAGATATCCTTCTTTAGCTTATCAGTAACTTCAGATGGAAAGAATTTCTCCAGAAACTCCTTTCTGAGTGTATCCCAGTTGGATACATTTGCTAGAGGTTGAGTGTAGTACCACTCTCTTGCTTTTCCCTCAAGAGAAAACGGGAAAGCTTTCAGCAAAATTGAAGTTTCATCAGTGCCATCATGCCTGACAGTAGAACAGGCTGCCTGGAAATCTCTCAAGTGCTTGATAGGCTCTTGAGTAGGTAGGCCATGAAACTTGGGCATCAAATTTAGCAGTGCGGGTTTTATTTCAAAATCTGTAGCTACCGCTAGATGATGCGCTTGAAACGGTTGCATTGTAAAATTAGGGGCTCCTTCCTCCTGGATGGTAACTCTCCTAGCTGCCATGTTTTCTGCGCGTAAAACAACCGAATCAGTAGAACGGGGGCTGGTTTCTTCCTCAGATTCACTTTCAGATCCTCCCTCAGAGCGGGCTAACCGACGCTGTTCTCGCCTTATTCGTGAAATTGTCCTTTCAATTTCAGGATCGAATATTAGCAAGCGCGGATCAGGAAGTGAACGCGTCATTTGACGGAAGAAACATGCAGCTCATAGTAGCAAAATAAAATAAAATGCAGATAAATAAATTCTAATTAATAAAATTAGCACTCTATTGCTACTCCCCGGCAACGGCGCCAAAAATTGATGAGACACAGAAGCTGGTGAATTAAAAATTATTAAAATGGTTACATTGCAAGTATAGTTCTTAACTCACTGAAAATCTGCCTATCAATTTAGAAATATGTCACAGAGAATTAAATTAAAAATTACTGGGAGTTTTAAGTCCCAGGTCGTCTCCCAACGAGTTGCAGAAAAGTGTGTTATCTTATTAATCAGACGTTCCAAGAAGTTGAGCTAAGTAAATTGGGATGTAAATTGAGGAAACTTAAATAATATGAATAAAAGCCTTGACTGGGAGTTGATTGGTTGGAATTTCTATTATTGGTGGAGTGAATGTAAGATTAATTTATAATTAATGGTTGTTCTGTTTGGTTATCCTTTACCAAGTAAGGGAAAGTCAAACAAGTTGGAATGCCAGATCTGTTCACAAGTTGCAACCCACTTAGTTCAAAGGGATTGGCGTTGGTGACAGGATAGCAATCCAACATTTAACCCAATTACAAATTTTCCTTTCAATCCTTCCAACTCAAGAATTCCTTTTAATCAACTCCCCATCAAGTAAGGAAACTACTCACGCATTGTAAATAAAGAATCTATAACACATGAAAGGGAATTAAAAGAAGACATGATTATTGGAATTGAAATTGAATTAAAAAGAAATAATCCTTGCATTAATTAATCATAAAAGTATTCAAATAACAAAATTGAACAAAACAAGGAACATGGAAGAATAAAACCAAGTTGAGAAAACGAACTAGAATGACGAAGTCTTGATGAGGGAATAACTCTTCTCAATGTTCCAATGCTAAGACCAATTGAAAATTAAAATTCTAAAACCTAGAGAGAAAAACCTAAGAGAGTAAAAACTAGATCTGAAACTGTCTCTGAATGAATCTGTTCATTGTTTCTGCATGTTCTCTGACTCTAGTCTGCTGTTCCAGGCCAAAAAATGGGTCGAAATAGGGCCCAAAATTGCCTCCAACGAATTCTGCAGATTATGCAGATCGCACATGTCACGCGATCACGTCATCCATGCGGACGCGTCATTCGCACTTTTCCTTGCCACGCGTTCGCATCGTCCACGCTACCGCGTCACCAGAACTTTTCCAATTCGCACGGCCGCGTGAGCCATGCGGCCACGTCACTGCGATTTGCTCTCCTTCGCGCGGTCGCGTGAGCCATGCGACCGCGTCACTTCTCGCTGGTTATCTCCTCAAATTCTTGTGTTTCTTCTATTTTTGCTAGCTTCCTTTCCAATCTCCAACTCATTCATGCCCTATAAAGTCTGAAACACTTAACACACAGATCACGACATCGAATGGAATAAAGGAGAATTAAAAATAAATAATTAAAGTCTGTAGGAAGCAGTTTTCAAACATGTAATAAATTCAAGAAGGAAATCTAAATGTATGCTAATTTAATGAATAAGTGGGCAAGGATCATGATAAAACCACACAATTAAACACAATGTAAACCATAAAATAGTGGTTTATCACCGGTCCAATCCGTTAGCGTTTTAGGTCCGTTTAAGCCAACTTTGGGCTAAACCTTTAAGATTAGCTTCCGGTTTTTATTATAAATTATTTTTGTCTTTTCAAAACAATAAAATTAAATTTTCAAAATCTTATTTTACAAAATACGCGATACTGAACAGACTAGAGCTGGTACTGCCGACTTAAGTATAACGACCAACAATTTTAAAAATATAAATATAAATGAGGTATAATTCATTTTATAAATTGCAGTTCCTTATTTTAGAAATTATTTTATTAAAAATAATTAAATTAATTTTATAACTATTTGAGTTCAACTAAATTCAAAATCTTATATATATTTTTATTATGATGAAATATTTTACATAATTAAAACCATAATTTTAGTAATTTATAAATAATAAAAATTATATATATTTTAATTTGAGTAATTGATATTTTTAATTTGAAAATAATGTTAAGTTAATAATTTATTATCGAACTATCTGCCGATATGGGTAAATATCGGTACTCTTCGGTGACCTTAGCCTTGCTAATGCTTCACCGTAACTCTAATAAAAAAATCCAATCCGGTAAAAGTGTTCGTATCTTCTTCCTCTATGTGTTGGCGTCATTTTTGTTCGGCGGAAGTTGACGGTGACTGATGTGTGGAAAACGATCCAACACAAAACTCACCGGCAAGTGTACCGGGTCGCATCAAGTAATAATAACTCACGTGAGTGAGGTCGATCCCACAGGGATTGAAGGATTGAGCAATTTTAGTTTAGTGGTTGATTTAGTCAAGCAAACAGAAGTTGATTTGAGTGAATTTGTGTTCAACAAGAATTAAATTGCATAGAATGTAAAAGGAAATGGGTAATTTGCAGGAAATTAAAGAGAACAGAAAATAAAAGTGCTGAATCTTAAAGAATAAGAAATTAAATGGCAGAAACTTATAACGCAAGAAATGTAAATTACAGAATCTTAGAGTGCAAGAAATGTAAATGGCTTGAATGGTAAATGGGTTAGGGGTGTGGGATTGCAAGAATTAAACAAAAGAACAGTAAATCTCAACACATGGAAGAGTAGAAGATGACTTGAATTGAACCGGATCTAGAATGGAAACGTAAATAAACTTGAAAAGCATTCAACAGCGAAAATAAAATGATGGCTCCAGATCTCAGGACCCAAGAGACTAGATAACCAAGTTTAGATCTCAATGCCTTCCTAGATCCAAATTTAGAATTCAATTGCAAGAAAAGTAAAAATCAAGCAGTAGAAGAAGCAAAACCAAATTCAATTTCCAAAAGTTGCAGTAAAGTGAGACAGAGAGATCTCAAGGTGAGATTGAGACAGAATTTCCTCAATTCTTCAACCCAAGATTCAAGACAAGTGTAAATGAAATTTAAAACAAGAAAACTAAGAGGAAGAGAATTCAATTCTCCTTCCCCAAGACTTAGAATCTCAAAATAACTCCTAACCAAAAGCTCTCCAAAATTACTCAGCAAAACTAAAGCGAAAAAAAACCTGAAAAACTTAAATTCTAAGCTATTTATACACTTTCTTCAAATGATCTTCAAGCCTTGAATTGGGCCCTTGCTCTTGATGGAATTGGGTTGACAGAAGCCTCTGTTGATTGCCCTTGGAGTTGGAAAGAAATCCACTTGTGAACCGGGTCAGAACCGGGCCATGAACCATTAAAGCTTGAGCCAAAGTTTAAGGCAAACTTTGACACAAGCTTTTTGTAGCAGATTGCCTCCCGTGCTGTCATCCACGTTTGGCTCAAAGTTTGAGGTCAAACTTGAGCTCAAACATGGATCCTCCCTTGCATGTCCTTTGGCCAACGTTTGGCCCAACGTTTGAGGCAAACGTTGGCGCAAACGTGGCTCAATCAAGCCTTTAATCAGGGACTCTTCTTCATACTCAAATGGCGCCAACGTTTGACCTCAAGTTTGAGGCAAACGTTGGCGCAAGCTTTTTGCTCCCAGGGTCTTCTTTTTGTGGCACCAACGTTTGACTCAAAGTTTGAGGCAAACGTTGGCGCAAGCTTTTTGCTCCCTGGGTCTTCTTTTTGTGGCGCCAATGTTTGACTCAAAGTTTGAGGCAAACGTTGGCGCAAGCTTTTGATGCCTCCAGGGTGAAGTCAAGCTCTTCCTCACGTTTGAGCTAAAGTTTGAGGCAAACTTTGGCTCAAGCTTTTTGTCCTCTCTTGCTCTTTGCCATTCCTTCTTTCTTCAACCCTCTTCAAAGCTCTTTTCACCTATCATCAATCAATCAAAAACATCAAAGCTATGCTCAAAATCATGAGATTGTTTCTCTTTCATAATATATGACAATTATAGCACAAAATCTCATGAAAATGCATTAATTTATCCATGGTTGATTGAATCAAAGGAAACATGAAATTCTACCCAATTGGCTTACTTATGGCTCAAGAAAGTGCATAAAATCTATTGAAAACAAAAGAAAAAGACTAGTGAAACTAGGCTAAGATGACTTGTCATCACAACACCAAACTTAAAGCTTGCTTGTCCCCAAGCAAGTACTGAATTTATTGAGAAGAAAGAATGAAATGGAAGAGGATGTTTATGCTAACAGAGTATTATTGGTAGCTCATGGGGTTTTATGTAGATATGTAACTACTCACTTCTTATTGACATTTAGGCTTAGAAAGTCTCCTCCAAGCATCAAGCAACACACTGCTATGACTTCTCATTATTCCTTTGTCCTTGGTTACTATTTTTTTCTATAAGCTTTAGTTCAGTGTCATGTGTAACAAGCTCTTTTCTTTATTTATGCTTGACACATTATTCACTATAGACACTTGGCTCACATTCCTTCTTAGAACATTGATGCCCAACACCTTTTTGGGTTACTAAATGCCTTGTAGTTAGGTTGCTCTTGATAGTAGACTTTCAGTTGATAATCCCGGGTTAGTTAACCCAAGTTACCAAGTGTTGATGCACTCCAAAGAACTTAATAATCCAAGCAGATCCTAGTACAAAGACACCACAGGCATATATTCTAAGGTTCAAGCTATTGGTGTCTAGCTTTATTTCTTTTTTTTTCTTTTGTTCTGCTGCCACCTTTGGCTTTTTCTTTTCTCTTTTTGTTTTTCTTTTTTTTTAACCAAGGATTTTTTATTTTATTGAGATTCATAGACAGTGAGCTACTTTCTACTTAAAAGGAGACAGTCTAATTCTTTTATTCACTAAAAGTGAGCTATCATACAATCACACATACATACCACCACTTACTATTATTGTACTCCCAGCTAACAAAGAACTATCTCACTTCACATTTCAAACATTTCTTTTATTAAATTAAAGATGCAGGGGACAAAGCATGTATTTAGTTAAGTGAAAGTAAACACACAAGCACACACTTAGATTAGTTTACTTATTGCAAAGAGTGATTCTACTTGTACTAGATGAACACTTTAGCAAGTCATAAGTCAAAGCATTTCTCAACCGCAAGAGTTAAGTATAGATACAACCTATTAGTTTGCAGTTCTTTTGTTCTTCCTTCTGTTGTGCCCCTTTTGAGTTGTGGTGCATAATGTCTTCAAATGGTGGTTAGTTCCCTGCACAATTCTCAAAGGTTGCTTGCTTCTCAAGCCCTTAGGTGACTGGTTAGTATGCATAAATTGAGTGTGGCTTTTGGATTTAATTTGGTGTGGGAACACCAAATTTAATTCCTTGCCACTTCCTCTGATGCAATAGGTTAACTATATGTAAAATCTTGTGTCCTTGCTAAAGGTTATGGAGTTAAAACTAGAAAGCAGTTAAGTAGTTGAATAATCTGTTTGATTGCTTGGAGCTAGTATTGTGCAGGAAGTGAGAATGTGCTTTTAAATGAGGTTCTGGTGGAACACCAAACTTAGAATCTTTCATTCTCCCTTAAATTGTTTTGGTGTGCAACACCAAACTTAGCTCCTTGCAATGCATACCAATTATTCAACATTTTTATTGAAAAGGCTATGAAAAGAAAACTACCTCAGGTTGGGTTGCCTCCCAACAAGCGCTCTTTAATGTCACTAGCTTGACATCCTTCATTTTTTTTCAAGAAGGCTGTAGGCTCTGAACCTCTTTTTCCTTGTCCCATTGTCCTCCTAAGTACAGCTTTGCTCTGTGACCATTTGCTGTGAATTGACTCTTTGTTGCTTCGTCTAGCAATTCAATACTCCCATAAGGAAAAACCTTGGTTACCAAATATGGACCAGTCCACTTAGATTTAAGCTTGCCAGGGAACATCTTGAGTCGTGAGTTGTACAAGAGTACTTGTTGCCCAGGTTTGAATTCTTTCTTCAAGATCTTCCTGTCATGCCACCTCTTGGCTTTTTCTTTGTATATCTTGGCATTTTTATAGGCTTCTAGCCTAAATTCATCCAGCTCATTTAGCTACAACAACCTTTTCTCCCCTGCTGCGTCAGAGTCAAGGTTTAGGAGTTTAGTAGCCCAAAACGCTTTGTGTTCAAGCTCTGCAGGGAGGTGACAAGATTTGCCATATAATAGCTGAAAGGTATACTTCCCAATGAAAGTTTTGAAAGCTGTCCTGTATGCCCAGAGTGCATCCTCCAGCTTCCGAGCCCAATCTTTTCTTGTACTTCCTACTGTATTCTCCAAGATCTTCTTCAATTCCCTATTTGCTAATTCAGCCTGTCCATTGGTCTGGGGGTGATATGTGATGCCAAGGCATCTTAGGCTAGTTTCACTAGCATTTTTCTGTTATTTTTAGTTGTTTTATGCAATTTCTTGAGCCTTAAGTAATCATTTGGGCCAAATAGTCATGCTTGTCTTAAATCATTCAAACATGAAGATTTTGATGCAAATTCCATGAGTTTTAGTTATATTACTTGAATGTTATGAATGGAAGATTTCTCATGAAATTTTGCAAGACTTTGATGCAATTGTTTGGATGATTTCAGGGAAGAAGAGGCCAAGCAAGGAAGCAACAAAATCAATAAAGGAAGCTTGAATATCACATGTGGAGTTTAAGTCCAGTTTAAGCCTAAACTGGAGCTTAAACGCCAAAATCATGAAGGATAAGAAATGCTGGAATTGAAGTTTAACCTCCAGTTTGACCTCAAACTGGAGGTTAAACGCCAGAATGAGTATGCCACCCAGGGAGGAGTTCCACGTTTAACCTCCAGTTTGACCTCAAACTGGAGGTTAAACGCCAGAACCAGGAAGAGTACCAGGGAGCCATTCCACGTTTAAGCTCCAGTTTGACTCAAACTGGAGCTTAAACGTGTTCGATAGCTTTTCTACTCCAGGGTTGCTCTCTCCATTTCCACGTTTAACCTCCAGTTTGACCTCAAACTGGAGGTTAAACGTGTTCGACACCCCCAGGGCTACCATTCTAAGCTTCCACGTTTAACCTCCAGTTTGACCTCAAACTGGAGGTTAAACGTGTTCGACCTCCAGGGCTACCTCTTCCATTTCCACGTTTAAGCTTCAGTTTAACCTTAAACTGAAGCTTAAACGTGTTATATGGAACAGCTTGACCATGCCTTCTTCAAACATAAATAACTTGAGCTACAAAACTCCAAATGAGGTGATTCAAAATGCATTGGAAAGAAGACATCTAAAGCTTTCCAAGCATATATGGCATGCATGGTGGATACTAAAAATTGAGGGAGAAAACAGCCCCGTAATGTGCATAGAAGAGCATAGTACCAACATGCAATCGGGCCAGCTGACCTCTTCACCTTCCATGGAGTATAACTCGAGTTGTAGAGATCCAATTGAGGTGCTTCCAGTTGCGTTAGAAAGCTGACATCCATAGCTTTCCAACGAGGTATAATAGTCTATATTTGGCATCAAATTGGCAAGGTTGACAAGAGAACAAAGTGACAACTCAAGAAAGGGGGTGCAACATTTGAGTGTAGTTTAATGGATCATTATCCTTTTTGGATCAATTATGTCACTCAGCCCTTCAAGCAAGCAAGGCCCATCAACAACACCAAATCAAGGCCACAAGAATCATCTAGAATAGTTTATTTTCATTTGATTGTAATTTGCTTTGAATTTCATTTTCATTTTGTAATTTAGGGAGCCTATTTAAAGGCCTTAGTTTTTGCAATTAAACGTGGGGATTGAAGGGGAATCTAGCCCCTGAGAGGGGACTTTTACTTTCACTTTTAGCTATTTTTCCTTTCCTTTGTAATTGAATTGAGAGCTATGATTCACTAAACCCCCTTTCATTGGGTTAGGGAGCTCTATTGTAATTCAATGAATCAATAATAGTTTATCTTCTTCTTCAATCTTTTCTCTTGAATTTTGTTAGAAAGCTTCTCGATCTAATTCCATTGAGTAGTTGTCTTGGGAAAGAAACTACCCATACTTGGAATCCTTCGGAGCCTTGGGAAAGGAATGGAGGATTCATGCTAGAGAAGCTTTCTCACAGTGAATTGGATTGGGGTTTGGATGGATATTGTGACATGTAATCCTACCAAATTGTGGTTCATGAAATTGTGTGGTATAATCAGTGATCAAGCATCATCTCTTCTTATGAACATTTAAACCAAGGGATTGGGAATTTGTTTGTTTTTAGAGAGCATTGGTGAGCCAAGGAATTGGGATCCAATCATATAAGATTGCCAAGCAAAATTCAATGAACGCATTGGTTGAGGAAGAGATAAACATGTTTTGATTCGGAGATCTCAATATCTCCTATAACCCAATGAATCCCCCAAATTCTGATTTCCACTTTCTCTTTACATCCTGCAATTAAATTCATGCAATCACCCCCATTCCCTTTAATTTCAGCAATTTAGTTTCTGCTCTTTAATTCATGCAATTTAAGATTCCGCCATTTTAATTTCTTGTCATTTACTTTTCCCGCCAACTTTACATTCTGCAAATTCTCATCTCAATCTTGATTCCGCTCAACTAGAACACACTTCTAATCCGAATTGCTCACTCAACCAATCCTTGTGGGATTCGACCTCACTCTATTGTGAGTTTTTACTTGACGATAACCGGTGCACTTGCCGGAAGGGATTTTGCCGATCGTGCAATTTCCTAAATCGTAGCATAACTAGTTTATGTGCATCAAGTTTATGGCGCCGTTGCCGGGGATTGGTTTTCGATTGACAATTCTCAAATTGGAAGTTAACTAGATTGAGCAATTTTTCTTTCTTTTTGCAGATTTTAATTTGTTTTCTTTGCTTATTCACTTGTTAGCATACTAACCACTAACTGTTTGTGATATTGCCTCACTATGGATTTCCACTATCTTTGGATGAGTATTGTTTGAGACTGAGCACATTGCAAAAAAGAAAAAAAGAGTATCCATCATCCTTTGGTCAATCAAAATTCATGAGAAACTCTCCACCACCACAGAATGATTCATGTTATTATGCTCATGGTGGGTGGGAGTATCAGAAACAGGAAAAGGGGTACTTCCCAGAGCCACAAAATGGTCCATGTTTTAGTGAATTTGATCACTACTCAAGTTGTGGCTGGGAAGATCAAAACCAAAGAGATTTCACTTATTCACACCCCATTCATCAAGAGCCATCACCTCTGAATTATCCAACCTCACCTCCTAGTTCTACATATCCAAATTCTTCATCACTTGAGCATTTCTCAGCACAAAATTCCTTCTCAAATTCATACAATTCATTTCACTATCCACAAGACTCATCCCACTTCACACAAGAGTCATACCACTACCAACACTCCAACCAAAGACTCTATCAGCCCACACAAAACACATACTCCCAGCCACCATATCACAGCCAAGATAATCAACCTCATCAACCCAATCCGAACCAACAATTTCAAGATCAATTAAACAGGATAGAAGGAATGATTGCAACTATGGCCAGAGATGTGGCCGATTTGAAAGGCTTTAAGGAAGAAGTGATATCCAACTTACAAAATCAAGGTGCTGCCATTCAAAAGCTAGAAGCACAAATTGGATATCTATCAAAGCAAATCCCTACCCACAATTCTTCTAGTGAGACCATGGCAAACCCAAGGGAGGAATCAGAAGAACAAGAAATGGAGAAGGTTAATCAAGGGAGATCACACTCCAATGAAACAGAGAGTTGCAAAGAGGAAGGGTTCATTGAACCACAAATTCAGGAAGCTTTTGATGAACAGGATACTCCAACTGTCCAACAACAACCAAGTTCTGAGATCAAGGATATGAAGGCAGTAGAAACAAGCACTAAAATGAGGATTGTGACCGAAAAACAAAGGACCATATCCATGAAGAAGAGAAGGTCGAAGAACAATCCAACTCCTGAGCCAACAAGCAAGTTCACTCAAGCCAATCACAAGGGAAAGCTTGCTGGAAAGAGGCATTCACAACAAGGGGCACTAACTAGCTCCTTTATCCACTTGAAGTCATTCCTCTTAACAAACTGGAGGAAGAGGAAGAAAGTCAGGAACAGCATGTCAAGCTAATGACGTTAAAGAAGCGCTTGTTGGGAGGCAACCCAACCAAAGGTAGTTTTTCTTTTCTAGTTATTTCAATAAAAGAGTTAAGTAAATTTATCTGTATTGCAAGGAGCTAAGTTTGGTGTTGCACACCAAAACAATTCAAGGGTGAATGTGAGATTCTAAGTTTGGTGTTCCACCAAAAACTTCATTAAAAGCACATTTCTACCTCAGCATGACTAGTCACTAGCTCCAACCAATCAGGGAAACTACTTAAACAATAGTTTAATTTCTAGTTCATAGTTTCTTTTTCTAGTTCATAGTTATTTTCTTAATAAAAGCACATGAGGTTTTCTGCATATGATCCAAATTGCTGCATATGGCAAGGAACTAAGTTTGGTGTTCACACACCAATCTAAGTTCAGAGGCCTACAAACAGACATGCATGCTAACCAATTCTCAAAGTGCTTGGGGAACAAGCAACTTCTAATAGCTTTGCAGGAAGACAATCAATCTCATGGAAGGAATATACATCATCATCAAAGAGAACACCGAGGCTAGGAAGGATGATGAACAACAAAGAAGATGCTAAAAGGTTGTATTGTCACTTAATTGCTTGTACTTTGAATTGCTGATATTGGAAGTTTGCATGCACCCCTGCTTTAAGTTTGAGCCATTGCAGTTTTTGTTTGCCTGTTTGTTTAATTTCCAAATAAGTGATAGTCTAAGTGGCTGGATAAACTTCACTTGCTTAAATGTATGCTTGCCATGCTTGTTCTGTTTCCAAAAATAAAAGAAAAGTTTGAACAAAAGTAACTCAATTCCATTTGGTAAGAAATCAAATAAGATTAAGTGGTGGTATGCATGTTTGATTGAATAGTCAGCTCACTAAGAAATAAAGTTAGAATTGTCACTTTTAGTGGAAATTAGGATGCTGTCTATGGATCTTGATGAATAAATGTCTTTGGCCATGAAAAAGAAAGAAAAAGAAGAAGAAAAAGCCACTGAAAAAGGGCAACCAAAAAGCAAAAAAAAAATTGAGAAAATAAGCTAGGCACCAATGGTTTGAACTTCTGAGACAAATGCCTGTGGTGTTTATGTATTAAGGATATGCTTGGATGAATAGGTTCTGAGGAGTGTTTCAACACTTGGTAACTTGGGTTAACTAACCCGGGATTATCAACCAAAAGTCCATTATCAAGAGCAACCTAAATACAAAACATTTAGTCACACAAAGAGGTGCTGGGCACCAATGTCTCAAGAAGAAATGTGAACTAAAATGCCTATAGTGGATATGTGTAGTGCACTGATAAGAAAAAGAAAATGCCAAAGGCTTGTGCAACACATGACACTGAGCAACAAGGAGCAAATAAGCTCAAAGAAAAAGAAAAACAAAGAAAAGAAACTTGCCAAGGATATGTGAATAACAAGAGGCCATAGCAGTGTTTTAGTGGAAACATAAAAAGTGACATTCTTACCTAAGAAACAATAAAGTGATGCTGCAACAACTTTCTGCATGAACACCCCATTAATCAATGTCAATTACTTACTGATATGGCTAATGAATTTACTTTCTGTTTCATTCTTTCTTCTCAATAATTCAGAACTTGCTTAGGGACAAGCAAGTATTAAGTTTGGTGTTGTGATGCCAAGGCATCTTAGGCTAGTTTCACTAGCATTTTTCTGTTATTTTTAGTTGTTTTATGCAATTTCTTGAGCCTTAAGTAATCATTTGGGCCAAATAGTCATGCTTGTCTTAAATCATTCAAACATGAAGATTTTGATGCAAATTCCATGAGTTTTAGTTATATTACTTGAATGTTATGAATGGAAGATTTCTCATGAAATTTTGCAAGACTTTGATGCAATTGTTTGGATGATTTCAGGGAAGAAGAGGCCAAGCAAGGAAGCAACAAAATCAATAAAGGAAGCTTGAATATCACATGTGGAGTTTAAGTTCCAGTTTAAGCCTAAACTGGAGCTTAAACGCCAAAATCATGAAGGATAAGAAATGCTAGAATTGAAGTTTAACCTCCAGTTTGACCTCAAACTGGAGGTTAAACGCCAGAATGAGTATGCCACCCAGGGAGGAGTTCCACGTTTAACCTCCAGTTTGACCTCAAACTGGAGGTTAAACGCCAGAACCAGGAAGAGTACCAGGGAGCCATTCCACGTTTAAGCTCCAGTTTGACTCAAACTGGAGCTTAAACGTGTTCGATAGCTTTTCTACTCCAGGGTTGCTCTCTCAATTTCCACGTTTAACCTCCAGTTTGACCTCAAACTGGAGGTTAAACGTGTTCGACACCCCCAGGGCTACCATTCTAAGCTTCCACGTTTAACCTCCAGTTTGACCTCAAACTGGAGGTTAAACGTGTTCGACCTCCAGGGCTACCTCTTCCATTTCCACGTTTAAGCTTCAGTTTAACCTTAAACTGAAGCTTAAACGTGTTATATGGAACAGCTTGACCATGCCTTCTTCAAACATAAATAACTTGAGCTACAAAACTCCAAATGAGGTGATTCAAAATGCATTGGAAAGAAGACATCTAAAGCTTTCCAAGCATATATGGCATGCATGGTGGATACTAAAAATTGAGGGAGAAAACAGCCCCGTAATGTGCATAGAAGAGCATAGTACCAACATGCAATCGGGCCAGCTGACCTCTTCACCTTCCATGGAGTATAACTCGAGTTGTAGAGATCCAATTGAGGTGCTTCCAGTTGCGTTAGAAAGCTGACATCCATAGCTTTCCAACGAGGTATAATAGTCTATATTTGGCATCAAATTGGCAAGGTTGACAAGAGAACAAAGTGACGACTCAAGAAAGGGGGTGCAACATTTGAGTGTAGTTTAATGGATCATTATCCTTTTTGGATCAATTATGTCACTCAGCCCTTCAAGCAAGCAAGGCCCATCAACAACACCAAATCAAGGCCACAAGAATCATCTAGAATAGTTTATTTTCATTTGATTGTAATTTGCTTTGAATTTCATTTTCATTTTGTAATTTAGGGAGCCTATTTAAAGGCCTTAGTTTTTGCAATTAAACGTGGGGATTGAAGGGGAATCCAGCCCCTGAGAGGGGACTTTTACTTTCACTTTTAGCTATTTTTCCTTTCCTTTGTAATTGAATTGAGAGCTATGATTCACTAAACCCCCTTTCATTGGGTTAGGGAGCTCTATTGTAATTCAATGAATCAATAATAGTTTATCTTCTTCTTCAATCTTTTCTCTTGAATTTTGTTAGAAAGCTTCTCGATCTAATTCCATTGAGTAGTTGTCTTGGGAAAGAAACTACCCATACTTGGAATCCTTCGGAGCCTTGGGAAAGGAATGGAGGATTCATGCTAGAGAAGCTTTCTCACAGTGAATTGGATTGGGGTTTGGATGGATATTGTGACATGTAATCCTACCAAATTGTGGTTCATGAAATTGTGTGGTATAATCAGTGATCAAGCATCATCTCTTCTTATGAACATTTAAACCAAGGGATTGGGAATTTGTTTGTTTTTAGAGAGCATTGGTGAGCCAAGGAATTGGGATCCAATCATATAAGATTGCCAAGCAAAATTCAATGAACGCATTGGTTGAGGAAGAGATAAACATGTTTTGATTCGGAGATCTCAATATCTCCTATAACCCAATGAATCCCCCAAATTCTGATTTCCACTTTCTCTTTACATCCTGCAATTAAATTCATGCAATCACCCCCATTCCCTTTAATTTCAGCAATTTAGTTTCTGCTCTTTAATTCATGCAATTTAAGATTCCGCCATTTTAATTTCTTGTCATTTACTTTTCCCGCCAACTTTACATTCTGCAAATTCTCATCTCAATCTTGATTCCGCTCAACTAGAACACACTTCTAATCCGAATTGCTCACTCAACCAATCCTTGTGGGATTCGACCTCACTCTATTGTGAGTTTTTACTTGACGATAACCGGTGCACTTGCCGGAAGGGATTTTGCCGATCGTGCAATTTCCTAAATCGTAGCATAACTAGTTTATGTGCATCAATATGGCGTGGCTACTTTATGAATGACTCTATATTTATGGAGGAGTTTCTCCATCTGCTTGTTGCAAAAATGGCCACCACCGTCACTCACAAGACCCTTGGGAACTCCATATCTAGTGAAAATATGCTTCTTAAGGAATTGAAGGACAATTTATGCATCACAGGTGGTTGTGGCTATGGCTTCCACCCACTTTGAGACGTACTTCACTACTACCAAGATATATCTGAAAGAATAGGAAGGGGAAAAGGGTCCCATGAAATCAATTCCCCATAGATCAAATAATTCTAATTCCAAAATGAAATTTTGAGGCATCTCATTCCTTCTTGTCAATCCTCCTGCTCTCTGGCATTCATTACATTGGTGAACATACTCTCTGGCATCTTTGAAGATAGCTGGCCAATAGAAGCCACTCTGCAGTATCTTTGCAGCTGTTCCTTCTGGGCCAAAGTGTCCACCATAAGCTGAGCCATGGCAATGCCACAATATATCCCTTATTTCACTCTCAGGGACACACCTTCTAATTACTCCATCAGAACATCTCTTGAACAGGAAGGGTTCATCCCACAAGAATTTCCTTGCTTTATTGATTAACTTCTTTACTTGTTGCTTAGAGAACTCTTGAGGTATCTTCCTTCCCACTTTGTAGTTTGCTATGTCAGCAAACCAAGGTGCTTGCTGGATCTGCAAAAGGTGCTCATCTGGAAAGCTTTCATTCACGGTCTGGGAGGCTTTTTGAATTGTTTCTTGTGGTAGCCTCGACAAATGATCAGCAACTCGGTTTTCAGTACCCTTCGTGTCCCTTACCTCAATGTCAAACTCTTGTAGGAGCAATATCCACCTGATAAGTCTTGGTTTAGCATCATGCTTTGACATCAAATACTTAAGGGCAGCATGGTCAGTATAAACCACAATTTTGGATCCTACCAAGTATGATCTAAACTTATCAAATGCATAGACTACAGCTAGCAATTCCTTCTCTGTTGTGGTGTAATTTTTTTGAGCTTCATTCAACACTTTACTTGCATAATATATGACATGATGCAAGTTTCCCTTCTTTTGTCCAAGCACAGCACCAATTACAATGTCACTTGCATCATACATGAGTTCAAAAGGTAGTTCCCAATCCGGGGGTGTGATGATTGGTGCTGTTGTGAGTCTATTTTTTAAAGTTTCAAAGGCACGCTGGCAGTTTTCATAAAAAACAAAAGGGTTATCAACCATTAATAGATTACTCAAAGGTTTGGCTATATTTGAAAAATCCTTGATAAACCTTCTATAAAATCCTACATGCCCCAAGAAACTTCTAACAGACTTCACATTAGTTGGTATAGGGAGCTTCTCTATGATCTCAACCTTTGCCTTGTCAATCTCTATCCCTTTTCTTGAAACTTTGTGACCAAGAACAATCCCTTCGAGCACCATGAAATGGCATTTCTCCCAATTCAAAACCAAATTAGTTTCTTGGCACCGTTTCAAGACAAGAGTTAGATGTTTCAGGCAAGCATTGAAATTGTCACCAAAAACAGAAAAGTCGTCCATGAAAACCTCTAAAAACTTTTCGACCATATCAGAGAAAATGGAGAGCATACACCTCTGAAATGTGGCTGGGGCGTTGCATAGCCCAAAGGGCATCCTCCTATATGCAAAAACTCCGAATAGACATGTGAAGGCAGTCTTCTCTTGGTCCTTGGGGTCCACCACGATTTGATTGTACCCAGAATATCCATCCAAGAAGCAATAATAGGCATGGCCGGCCAATCTCTCCAGCATCTGATCAATGAACGGGAGAGGAAAATGATCTTTCCTTGTGGCATCATTCAATCTTCTATAGTCTATGCACATCCTCCACCCAGTCACTGTTCTAGTAGGTATTAACTCATTCTTCTCATTGGTGATGACCGTCATTCCTCCTTTCTTTGGTACAACTTGAACCGGGCTCACCCATGCGCTGTCAGATATTGGGAAGATTATCCCTGCATTCCACAACTTCATTACTTCCTTCTGGATAACTTCCTTCATTGTGGGATTTAGCCTTCTTTGAGGTTGAACCACTGGTTTGGAATTGTCCTCCAAGAGGATCTTATGCATACACACTGCAGGGCTGATGCCTTTCAGGTCGTCAATGGTCCATCCCAAAGCATCTTTGTGAGCTTTGAGTACATCAAGAAGTTCTCCTTCTTCTTTTTTTGTCAGGGATGAATTAATAATCACTGGGAAGGTCTCTGATGTGCCCAGAAATGCATATTTGAGATGAGTGGGTAATGGCTTCAGTTCTTGTTTTCGTACTTCTTCCTTCTTGTCTTGTTTTTCATCTTGTTCAATAGAAATCTCGGCTACTTATTCCTCTGTTGTCTCTTGAGGATTATCTTCCAGCATTTCTTCCACCAAGCTCTCTATCATATCCACTCTCATATAATCCTCTTGCTCAGGAATGTGTTGCATTGACTTGAAAACGTTTATGACCATTTGTTCATTGTGGACCCTAAAGATCATCTCTCCTTTTTCTACATCAATGATGGCTCTTGCTGTGGCTAGAAATGGCCTTTCCAAAATGATTGAATTGTTCCCTTCCTCTTTAGTATCCAAAATCACAAAATCTGCTGGGAAAATAAACTCCCCAACCTTCACCAATAGGTTCTCTACAATTCCATTGGGTGTTTTGATTGATCTATCAGCCATGACCAATGACATCCTGGTGGGTTTAAGTTCTTCTATGGCAAGCTTTCTCATCATTGAGAGAGGCATTAAGTTGATACTGGCACCAAGGTCACAGAGAGCTTTGTTGAGAACTATTCTGCCAATGGTGCATGAGACTACAAAGCTTCCTGGATCCTTGAGTTTTGGTGGAATGCCCCTTTGAATCACAGCACTGCATTCCTCAGTGAGTAACACGGTTTCCTTCTCAAGCCAACTCCTCTTTTTGTTGATAAGCTCCTTTAAGAACTTGGCATACAGGGGCATTTGCTCAAGTGCTTCAGCCAAGGGAATGTTGATCTCCAGCTTCTTGAAAGTTTCAAGGAACTTATGAAAGTGTTAGTCCTTAGTCTCTTTGCTGAACCTCTGAGGGTATGGCAGTGGAGGTGTAATGTTCTTTCCCACTTGCTGCTGTCCCTGAATCGCTTCTTCTTCTCCCTTTTGTGAAGTGGTTGGTTGGTCTTCTTTCCTTCTTTGCTTCTCAGTGCTCTTGTTTGGCATCACATCTTGATCATTGGCTTCCTCTGCCTGTGTTGGCTTTTCCTCCTCTATTGGCCTTTTGCTATTCTCCACTTGTTTCTTTGTAGTGTCATTGTTGCTCATCAATGTTCTCCCACTTCTTAACTATATCGCCTTGCACTCTTCCTTAGGATTTGGAATTGTGTCACTTGGTAGGAAACTTGATGGTCTTTCTGTTGCAAGGTGTTTAGAGAGCTGGCCAATTTGCCTCTCCATATTCTTCATAGAGGCTTCCTGGTTCTTCGTTGTCATTTCTTGGTGCTTCATCATCTTTTCCATTAACATTTCCAGGTTGGTGATCCTCTGAGAGTCATGTGAAATTGCTTGGTTATGGGGTGTTGATGGTTGATGGTAAGTGTTTTGGTTAGTGGGTTGGTTATTGGATGGATAATGGTTGGAGTTGGGGTAATTGTTTTGGGGTTTTCTGTAAGGGTTTTGGTTAGTTTGCTGCTGGTTGTGGTTTTGGTTATTTCTTGAAGTGTTTTTATTTGAGTTCCTCTGCCATGGTTGTTGGTTCTGATTGTGATTATCCCCCCATCTGAGGTTTGGGTGGTTCTTTCAGGATGGATTGTAGGTGTCACCATACACCTCATTTGATCCTTGATTATGTATATACTGCACTTGCTCTTGTTGCTGTTCTTCTTGGTTCTCCTCATTCTACCCCCAAGGAGTTGTTGGTTGGCTTGTGGCACTCACTGATGCTACTTGTAGGCCATCAATTCTTTTGGCCATTTGCTCAAATTATTGCTGAATCTGCTGCTGCATCATTTTATTTTGAGCCATAATTGAATCCATTCCTTCCAGCTCCATTACTCCTCTTCTTTGTGATGGTTGGCGTTGCCTTTGATGAGTAAAGAAATACTGGTTGTTAGCCACCATATCAATGAGGTTTTGAGCTTCCTTTGCAGTTTTCATCAGTTGTAATGATCCTCCAGCTGAGTGATCAAGTGCCTCTTGAGCCTTTAGAGTGAGCCCTTCATAGAAGTTCTGTAGCTTGTCCCACTCAGTGAACATCTCTGGTGGACATTTCCTCAGCAGCGCTTTATATCTTTCCCATGCCTCATATAGATTTTCAGCATCCAATTGTGTGAATGTCTGCACCTCGGTCTTCAACCTAATGATCCTTTGAGGGGGGTAAAACTTGGCAAGAAACTTGCTCACCAAATCATCCCAAGTGTTGATGCTTTCCTTCGGAAATATTTCTAGCCATTGAGTGGCCTTGTCCCTGAGAGAGAATGGGAATAACAGCAGCTTGTATATGTCAGGGTGTACTCCATTGCTTTTAACTGTGTCACAAATCCTCAAGAAAAGTGGATAGATGTTGGTTCGGGTCCTCCAATGGTCCTCCTCCAAAAGAGCAGTTATTTTGGACCAATGTGATGAGTTGTGGCTTCAGTTCAAAGTTATTTGCATTGACATTAGGGGTAAGGATGCTGCTTCCACAATGTCTAGCATTTGCAAATGTATAGGAGGCCAGTACTCTCTCCTGTTGTGGGTTATTGTTAACCCCTCCTCCGGGATGATTGGGATTAGATGGATCTCCTTCCATCTCATGATATTCCTCCTCAGATTCTTCCTCTCCAACAATGCCTTTCCCTCTTTCAGCTCTTCTTAATCTCCTGAGTGTTCTCTGGTCAGCTTCAGATAAAATAGGAGTAGCTCTCCCTATACCTGACATACAAACAAAACAAAAGAAACACACAACCAGTGACACTTCAATCTATTGCTAGAATGAAGTTTTAGTTAGCTTAAGCAAAAATTCAAACAGTTAGTGTGTTAGAAAAAAATAAGAAAAAGAGAAGAAAAAGTGCTTGATCTAGATCTCCACTTCACTTAATCAATGTCAATCTATTTCAATCCCCGGCAACGGTGCCAAAAACTTGATGTGTGAAAAACGATCCAACACAAAACTCACCGGCAAGTGTACCGGGTCGCATCAAGTAATAATAACTCACGTGAGTGAGGTCGATCCCACAGGGATTGAAGGATTGAGCAATTTTAGTTTAGTGGTTGATTTAGTCAAGCAAACAGAAGTTGATTTGAGTGAATTTGTGTTCAACAAGAATTAAATTGCATAGAATGTAAAAGGGAATGGGTAATTTGCAGGAAATTAAAGAGAACAGAAAATAAAAGTGCTGAATCTTAAAGAACAAGAAATTAAATGGCATAAACTTATAACGCAAGAAATGTAAATTGCAGAATCTTAGAGTGCAAGAAATGTAAATGGCTTGAATGGTAAATGGGTCAGCGGTGTGGGATTGCAAGAATTAAACAAAAGAACAGTAAATCTCAACACATGGAAGAGTAGAAGATGACTTGAATTGAACCGGATCTAGAATGGAAACGTAAATAAACTTGAAAAGCATTCAACAGCGAAAATAAAATGATGGCTCCAGATCTCAGGACCCAAGAGACTAGATAACCAAGTCTAGATCTCAATGCCTTCCTAGATCCAAATTTAGAATTTAATTGCAAGAAAAGTAAAAATCAAGCAGTAGAAGAAGCAAAACCAAATTTAATTTCCAAAAGTTGCAGTAAAGTGAGATAGAGAGATCTCAAGGTGAGATTGAGACAGAATTTCCTCAATTCTTCAACCCAAGATTCAAGACAAGTGTAAATGAAATTGAAAACAAGAAAACTAAGAGGAAGAGAATTCAATTCTCCTTCCCCAAGACTCAGAATCTCAAAATAACTCCTAACCAAAAGCTCTCCTAAATTACTCAGCAAAACTAAAGCGAAAAAACCTCTGAAAAACTTAAATTCTAAGCTATTTATACACTTTCTTCAAATGATCTTCAAGCCTTGAATTGGGCCCTTGCTCTTGATGGAATTGGGTTGACAGAAGCCTCTGTTGATTGCCCTTGGAGTTGGAAAGAAACCCACTTGTGAACCGGGTCAGAACCGGGCCATGAACCATTAAAGCTTGAGTCAAAGTTTGAGGCAAACTTTGACTCAAGCTTTTTGTAGCAGATTGCCTCTCGTGCTGTCATCCACGTTTGGCTCAAAGTTTGAGGTCAAACTTGAGCTCAAACGTGGATCCTCCCTTGCATGTATTTTGGCCAACGTTTGGCCCAACGTTTGAGGCAAACATGGCTCAATCAAGCCTTCAATCAGGGACTCTTCTTCATACTCAAATGGCGCCAACGTTTGACCTCAAGTTTGAGGCAAACGTTGGCGCAAGCTTTTTGCTCCCTGGGTCTTCTTTTTGTGGCACCAACGTTTGACTCAAAGTTTGAGGCAAACGTTGGCGCAAGCTTTTTGCTCCCTGGGTCTTCTTTTTATGGCGCCAACGTTTGACTCAAAGTTTGAGGCAAACGTTGGCGCAAGCTTTTGATGCCTCCAGGGTGAAGTCAAGCTCTTCCTCACGTTTGAGCTAAAGTTTGAGGCAAACTTTGGCTCAAGCTTTTTGTCCTCTCTTGCTCTTTGCCATTCCTTCTTTCTTCAACCCTCTTCAAAGCTCTTTTCACCTATCATCAATCAATCAAAAACATCAAAGCTATGCTCAAAATCATGAGATTGTTTCTCTTTCATAATATATGACAATTATAGCACAAAATCTCATGAAAATGCATTAATTTATCCATGGTTGATTGAATCAAAGGAAACATGAAATTCTACCTAATTGGCTTACTTATGGCTCAAGAAAGTGCATAAAATCTATTGAAAACAAAAGAAAAAGACTAGTGAAACTAGGCTAAGATGACTTTTCATCAGCGCCTTGTACGCGTGCGCGTCCATGTGCATTCGCAATCTTTGTTTCTTCATGAATTCTCCCCTTTGCATGCTTTTCTCCTCATTTCTTCCATCCAATACTTGCCTTATGAACCTGAAATCACTCAACAAACACATCAAGGTATCGAATGGAATTTAAGTGAGTCAAAATCACCAATTTAAGGCCTAAAAAGCATGTTTTTACATTTAAGCACAATTCAAGGGAGAAATACAAAACCATGCTATTTCATTGAATAAATATGGGAAAATGTGATAAAATCCCCTAAAATAAGCACAAGATAAACCACAAAATTGGGGTTTATCAGACATGCCATTGTTTAAGTGTGGGGAGGTTGATAAACCACTATTTTATGATTCATCTTGTGCTCAATTGAGTGTTTTTATCAATTCTTCACCCACTTATTCATAAGATTTGCATGGTTTTACAAGTCCTTCCTTATTCTATGATATACGTGAAAACATGTTTCCTATGCCTTAAAAATATTTATATTAATTATCCTTTATTACCATTTGATGTTGTGATCTGTGTGTTGAGTATTTTTAGGCTTTATAAGGCAAGAATGGCTTAGAGGACAGAAAGGAAACACGCAAAAATGGAAGGAACGCACAAAAAAGGAGTTTTGAAGAAAATGTCAGCGACGCGCACGCATGGATGACACGGACGCGTGTCTAGTGCAAAATGGTAGCGACGCGCAAGCGTGGACGACGCGGACGCATGCCTAGAGCAGAACACGACAGACGCGTACGCGTGACCGACGCGTATGATGAGTGGACTTTTGTGTGGGTTAGAATTCACAAATGAAATCTCATTGTAAGTATAGTTTCTAAACCAACAATAATCCTTTCATACAAAAATTTGGTTTCTCATAAGTACAAACCCCTAAATTTATAAACCGAAGTATTGAACCTCGGGTCGTTCTCCCTAGGAATTGCAAGAAAGTGTCCTTGTTATTGGTTATGGAGTATGTTTGGGGTTTTGAGGTTTTTGACAAGAAATATAAATGGCAAAGAAAATAAACTAACAACTATGAAAGCTCTTGGCAAGGTATGAGAACTAGAAGTCCTATCCTAGTTATCCTCCTCAATTGTGACCACAAATTGTCCCTTGCTACCACTTAGTTAACCTCTAACCATGGAGGAAAGTCAAGTGGATGAATTAACTTGATTCCACAAGTCCTAGCCAACTCCCAAGGGAAAGACTAGCTTTAGTGGTATCCAAATCAATTAGCAACTTCTAATTATCAATCAACAAAGGAATTAGATAACTCAAGCATCACTAATTACTCCACCTAGGCCAAGAGGAACAAAATCTACACTAAAATCCAACCAAGCATTTCATCAAACACTTGGAAGGCACTAAAGAAAAGCACAGTAAATTGATAACAATAATGAAATCTAACAACTACTTACTGCAAGGAATTAATAACAACAATCAAAAGAAGCACAATTATTATGAATTACCTCAAATTGAATTGGAAGAAAATAGAAGGAACAAGAGTAGATCTACAATAAAGCATGGAAACAACATAAAGGAAATTACAACAAAAGAATAGAAGAAGAGAATTGCAACAACAAAGAATTAAGAAGCAAAAGTAGAGGGAAGCATGAATGAAAACCTAGATCTAAGAACTAATCCTAATCCTAGAGAGAAGTGAGAGCTTCTCTCTCTAAAACTAACTTTTCCTCCAAAAATTAAACTAAACTAAACTAATGTGTGAAAGTATCTAAAAGTATGTTGATTCTCCTTCAATCCTTGGCTTAAATAGCATCAGAATTGAGTTGGATTGGGCCCACAAGGCTTTAGAATTCGCTGGCCACGTATTGCTTTAAGTGGATCATATGGCAGCAACAATGTGTGCGCGTATAGTTCGCGTACGCGTCACCATACGAGTAGAAACTATGGCAAATCTTATATTGTTTCGAAGCCCCGGATGTTAGCTTTCCAATACAATTAGAACCGCATCATTTGGACCTCTGTAGCTCAAGTTATGGTCGTTTAAGTGCGAAGAGGTCAGCTTGACAGCTTTTGCGATTCCTTCATTTCTTCGTGAGTTCTCCTTTTTTACATGCTTTTCCTTCATTCCCTTGATCCAATCTTTGCCTCCTAAATCTGAAATCACTTAACACACATATCAAGGCATCTAACAGAATCAAAGGTAAATCAAGATTAAACAATTAAGGACTTAAAAAGCATGTTTTCACTTTTAAGCACAATTAAAGGAGAATTTACAAAATCATGCTATTTCATTGGATAAATGGGAGAAAGGTTGACAAAACCCTCTAAATTCAACACATGATAAACCCTAAATATGTGGTTTATCAACCTCTCCACACTTAAACCAAGCATGTCCTCATGCTTAAACCAAGAGAAAGCAAAGGATATCAACATTTATTCAACGAGATCTAACTAAATGTAACCTAAACTATATGCATCTATCTATATGAATGCAACTAAATGCAAAATGATTCTACCTACTTGGTTAAAAATAAATCAATCTCGAAGACATACATGCACAAGTAGGGCTAAGGTCCCATGACGACTCATGAATCCTACCAATTTAAATATCAAAATGACGTTCAAGTAGACTTGCAAGAAGAATGCTCATGAAAGCCGGGAATCAAGGAATTGAGCATCGAACCCTCACCGGAAGTGTTTGCACTCTAGTCGCTCAAGTGTGTAGGGTCGATTCTCTCAATTTCCCCCTAATCATGCTTTCTAAGATTTGTTTTTCTTCTAACAATCAAAATTTATTTCATGCACGCATACACATATCATGAGGTCTTTTCTTTAGGTTGTAATGGGGCTAGGGTCAAGGTAAGGATGCATATTTGGTCAAGTGGACTTGAAATTTGAATCTTTGATTACCTTAAACTTCCCACCTAACCTATATGGCAACCTATACAATTCTAAACAAACCTAACTACCCATTCTTCACTTTTTCACATACTTATATGCATTTTTTCTTGATCACAACACATATGCATTGATTTTATTGAGCTTTACTTGGGGCATTTTGTCCCCTTTTTGTTACTTTTCTTTTCTTTTTCTTTTCCTTCTATTTTTTTCTTTTCCATATTATTTTTTTCCTTTTTCTTTCGTCTTTCTAATTTTTTTCTTTCTTTTGCTTTGCAATATATACAAAAACATCAATGCATAAGGTTTTACATTTAATCAATACATGAGTATGCACCCAATCCCCAAATATAGAAATACAAAACAAAAACTACCCTTTTATTCACCCAATGTCCCAAATTTCCCACACTTGAATAATACTCACACTCACTAGCCTAAGCTAATCAAAGATCCAAATTATAGACTTTTATTGTTTTCCACTTTAGGCTTGTAATGTGCTAAATTAAGAACAAATGGGTTAATCGTAGGCTCAAATTGGCTAACAATGGAAGATAAAAGGTAAGGCCATTTGGGTAAGTGAGCTAAATGAAATGACGGCCTCAATCATATAAATACATGAATACACAAAATAATGGACATAAAGAATAAAACAAATCAAAGATCACAATCATAGAAAAAGAATAATGCACACAAGAAGGAAAATAAATGGTTATAAGATGTAACTACACCATTAGGCTCAAAACCATGTTCCAAAATAAATTCTTTCAAGCAAGTTTAACAAAAAGTTTTCAAATTGGTAGGTTGCCCTAAAAACAATTTCTTAGAAAAGAAATCATCACCCTAACCAAGTAGTCCTAACAAGAAAGAAGCAGTAAAATATGTACAAATTCTAACTAACATGCAACCTATCATGTAATGCAACAACTATCTAACGAAGAAAATAAAAATTTGGTGTTGAAAAGGAAATTGTTACCCATGGAGATCGATCGAACGACCTCCCCACACTTGAAGATTGCACCGTCCTCGATGCATGCAAAGAAGAGCAAGGTGGATGGGTTGCTACAATTGATGAGCTTCTTTGAAAGGTTGTGCGGATGACTTGTTTGTTGCCCCATTTAAAAGCTTTTCCTTTTTCTCCTTTCTTGGTGGCCAACCTAAAAGGAGAGAAAAAGAAAGAAAATTAAGCCTACAACAAAGGTATCAAACCAAATAGAGCATAGGCGGGGGCTAATGCCAAATAAGAGTATGGTTCTCACTACATGTTAGCTACGCATGTAAGTGAGAAAGCAATATAAGCTAATGGCATATTAACTAATACTTGATGCAAGAGTAAAGTCAAAGCATGAAGAGCATATTGAGCATCAAGTTCAAACAGGAAAGAGTGGGTAATGAAAAACAATATTAGGTCATATCAATGCACAAAGACACAAGAGTCATACAAGATTAAGCATTGATGTAAAAGTTTCATCACCCAACAATTTCAAACAAGTCAAGAGGCACCAAAATAATGCAAGAAATTCTCAACGATTGAATAGGAAAATTCAACACCATTATTAAAATAAGAAACTTAAAATAAAAAAGAAAATTGCAACAAGCTATAAAATCAAAATTAAAATGCAATGAATGAAAGTAAGCAAATGCAATAAAAGAAAATGGAAGAAAGGAAAGAAAAAAATTTTTTTTAGTATTTTATTTATTTATTTATTATTTTTTTATTAAATTTTTTTTTCAAGAGAGGAAGAAGAAAGGTAGAAAGAAAGAAGAAGAAAAGAAGAAAGAAGAAGAAAGGAGAAAGGAGAAAGGAGAAAAAAATAGGGTGCAAATCGATGCGTACGCGCGCATGGCGGGCGCGTCGATGGTTTTTTTTTTTTGAGAGTGACACGTACGCGTCATGTACGCGTACGCGTCAGTGGTTTTGTGCCAAGGGCACAAGGCGTGCGCAGCGTTTGCACAACTCTCGGGTTTTTGGCTTGGGGTGGAATTTCTCAGTCCACGCGTACGCGTACATGGCGCGTGCGTGCGGATTGGCAAAAATGCTTGATGCACGCGTACGCGCACAGTGCGCGTATGCGCGGATGGTGCTTTTTTTTTTCAAAAATTTTTTCAATGTTTTTGCATCATTCCAAGCATTCCAAACCTCCAAACAGCTACTAAAACACCCTAAAACCTTATTTAACATACTAAACTACCAATTAAACTCAACAAACTAAACAAAACATGAAATCAAACCTATTCTACCAATATTTACAAAAGCGAAAAATGAAAAGAGTTTACCATGGTGGGGTGTCTCCCACCTAGCACTTTTGTTTATTTTCCTTAAGTTGGACTTATGGGGAGCTCCTCTCAAGGTGGCTTATGCTTGAAGCTATCCTTGAACTCCCACCAATGCTTGGTTCTCCATTGTGCCCCAAGATTTCTTATTTGTTGCACCAAGTGTTGATGGAGTTCTTCACAAGCTTGGGGCTCCCAAAGTTGATCCTCTTTTTGTGATCCGGGATCCCACACTTTATTTTCACACCCGTCTTGAAGTTGATCATCATTATTAGTCCAACCGGGTGGTGAACAAGGTGAATTCTCTATAAAGTGATCAACAATCCTTCTAGACCCATCTAGGTGAGCACTACTCCAATCTTTATATCTTATGTTTGATGCATCAACCATAATGAGCCTTGACTTGCAACGCCAACCACGAAACATCTTTCTTTTACGCTTCATCCCACAAAGCATCCTAAGTTGGCCATCCGTTTCAAGCAAACCATATTTAAATGGGATAATAAAGCTAATAGAAATGAGTTTCACCCACTCAAATGAAGGTGTAGATGGCAACCTAGGCAAAGGTGATTCCAAGGGTCTTGACAAAGCGTATTCAATTCCCCTCCTCCTTTTTCTAAGGATTTACACCTCTTCGCAAGACTTCTCAATTATAATCCTTTGTTCAACAATTTTATTTAAACATTTTCTCCTACTTAAGTCATAAATGGGAGGATGAAAAAAATTTACCTCCACATTGCTTTCCATCTTGTTGGGAGAAGATTCTTCATGCTCAAAGGATTCTTCACCACTAAGGTTTGATGCTTGATCTTCATCACCAAGGGAACTCACTTCTTGCTCTATCCCATCCAAGTCTTCATATGGAATATGCCTTGGAGGTTGTGCACATTCCTCCTTAGCATCAAATTCAATCATCTTAGAGGGGTTTTCTTCAATTCTATGTTCCCATGGAGGCTCCGCATCTCCTAAGTCTTCAACCACTTCTTCCTTGTCTTCAACAATCATAGCTTCCTCCAATTGTTCCAATACAAAGCAACTTCCCTCATTCTCCACCAATCTCTCCTTCATGTTGTGCTCTTCATTTGATTCTCCACATGTAGCCATGGGAGTTCCTTGAGTATTCAAGCATTGGGATGCTAACCGGCTTACCACCTTGTCTGAGGCGGCCGTAAATTGTTGCACATCTCTTTTCATCTCCTCTTGTCCTTGAACAAGAACATCAAGGATATCATCTATTGGAGGTTGGGGTGGATGGAAGGGTTCATCAATTTGGGGGAAGGATTCATAGTAGGAAGGTGGTTCTTCTTGGTAGAGTTATGGTGGTTCAATATTTTCCATCCTTTCCACTTGTTGCACAACACACTCCATGGTTGCTTGAAATTGATCCAATGCTTCCTTGAGACGATCCTTTGACTGTTGTTCCTCTTGGATATCATGAGTAGGATCATATGGCTCTTGGATTGATGGACATGAATATTCTTCCATGGGAGGTTGTGGTGGAAAGTGGTATTCATCTTGTGGTTGCAAATTTATACACATTGGAGGTGGTTCATCTTGGTAATAGCATAGAGGGGGTGGCTCTTGAAAGTATTGATGTTGGGATGGTGGTGGCTCTATATGTGGTTCATATGGCTCATATGGTTGTTGTAATGATGGATATGGATGAGGGTCATATGAAGGTGGTTGGTGAAAAGAGGCTTGTGAGTGTGGTAGGTGGCTATGTTGAGGGTATGGCTCATAGGTGTATGGTGATGATTTTTGAAAGTCACAAGGGGACTCACCATAACCATTGGATTGGTATGCATCACAGAATGGCTCTTCTTCATAGTACATAGGTGGAGGTTGTTGCCATGAAGATTGATCATATGCATATGGCTCCTCCCACATTTGGTTATCCCATCCTTGATGCACATCCTCATTGTAGTCCTCATTTCCTACAACATAGTGAGAACCAAACTCATAGCCAAAGTGAGAATTCATGATAGCAAGAGAAAATAAAAATAAAATCAAATAAGAAACAAAGGAAACCAAATCCTAAAACTAGCAAGAACTAACAAAGAAGCAAAAGGCAAACATATTCACAATATTCACATATATACAATAACCAATAACATAACACCATTGCAATTCCCCGGCAACGGCACCATTTTAATGAGTAGACTTTTGTGTGGGTTAGAATTCACAAATGAAATCTCATTGTAAGTATAGTTTCTAAACCAACAATAATCCTTTCATACAAAAATTTGGTTGTCATAAGTACAAAACCCTAAATTTATAAACCGAAGTATTGAACCTCGGGTCGTTCTCCCTAGGAATCGCAAGAAAGTGTCCTTGTTATTGGTTATGGAGTATGTTTGGGGTTTTGAGGTTTTAGACAAGAAATATAAATGGCAAAGAAAATAAACTAACAAATATGAAAGCTCTTGGCAAGGTATGAGAACTAGAAGTCCTATCCTAGTTATCCTCCTCAATTGTGACCACAAATTGTCCCTTGCTACCACTTAGTTAACCTCTAACCATGGAGGAAAGTCAAGTGGATGAATTAACTTGATTCCACAAGTCCTAGCCAACTCCCAAGGGAAAGACTAGCTTTAGTGGTATCCAAATCAATTAGCAACTTCTAATTATCAATCAACAAAGGAATTAGATAACTCAAGCGTCACTAATTACTCCACCTAGGCCAAGAGGAACAAAATCTACACTAAAATCCAACCAAGCATTTCATCAAACACTTGGAAGGCACTAAAGAAAAGCATAGTAAATTGATAACAATAATGAAATCTAACAACTACTTATTGCAAGGAATTAATAACAACAATCAAAAGAAGCACAATTATTATGAATTACCTCAAATTGAATTGAAAGAAAATAGAAGGAACAAGAGTAGATCTACAATAAAGCATGGAAACAACATAAAGGAAATTACAACAAAAGAATGGAAGAAGAGAATTACAACAATAAAGAATTAAGAAGCAAAAGTAGAGGGAAGCATGAATGAAAACCTAGATCTAAGAACTAATCCTAATCCTAATTCCTAATCCTAGAGAGAAGTGAGAGCTTCTCTCTCTAAAACTAACTTTCCCTCCAAAAATTAAACTAAATTAAACTAATGTATGAAAGTATCTAAAAGTATGTTGATTCCCCTTAAATCCTTGGCTTAAATAGCATCAGAAATGAGTTGGATTGGGCCCACAAGGCTTTAGAATTCGCTGGCCACGTATTGCTTTAAGTGGATCATATGGCAGCAACAATGCGTGCATGTATAGTGCACGTACGCGTCACCATACGAGTAGAAACTATGGAAAATCTTATATCGTTTCGAAGCCCCAGATGTTAGCTTTTCAATGCAACTAGAACTGCATCATTTGGACCTTTGTAGCTCAAGTTATGGTCATTTAAGTGCGAAGAGGTCGGCTTGACAGCTTTTGCGATTCCTTCATTTCTTCATGAGTTCTCCATTTTTACATGCTTTTCCTTCATTTCCTTGATCCAATATTTGCCTCCCAAATCTGAAATCACTTAAAACACATATCAAGGCATCTAATGGAATCAAAGGTAAATCAAGATTAAACAATTAAGGACTTAAAAAGCATGTTTTCACTCTTAAGCACAATTAAAGGAGAATTTACAAAATCATGCTATTTCATTGGATAAATGGGAGAAAGGTTGACAAAACCCTCTAAATTCAACACAAGATAAACCCTAAATATGGGGTTTATCAGCATACGCGGGGAAAGGAAAATCTCCAAATGACGCGCACGCGTGAACTACGCGCACACGTGACAGACGCCACGTGCAGGAATCTGCAGAAAATGTCCTCAGCGATTTCTGGGCCCCTTTTCGGCCCAGATCCAAGCCCAGAAACACAGAATAGAGGCTGGAGAATGGGGGAATTAAATCATTCATTCATCATTCATTCAAAGGAATAATTTTAGGTTTTAGATGTAGTTCTCTAGAGACAGAGGCTCTCTCCTCTCTCTTAGGTTTTAGGATTAGGATTTCTCTTAATTTTAGGATTGCTTCTCAATTCCAGGTTCAATGTTCTTTAATTTATTTTCTCTTCTACTTTTATTTACTTTATCACTTAGTTTATTTACTTTCCCAATTTGATTTATGAACTTTCCCATGTTAGGATTGATTTTCTTATTTAATACACATTGAGGTATTTCAGATTTAAGATTACTTTCTTTTATTTATGTTATTGATGCTTTCAATTTAAGGCATTTTTATTCGAGTAGATTTTTTTCCCTTTTGGCTTTGGTTAAGTAATTGGTAACACTTGAGTTGTCAAACTCAGCAGTTGATTGAAGATTGGAAATTGCTGATTGATTTGGACCCTCTAAAGCTAGTCTTTCCATAGGTGTTGACTAGGACTTGAGGAATCAAGTTGATTAGTCCACTTGAGTTTCCTTTATTTAGTAAGGGTTAACTAAGTGGGAGCACTGAACAATTCTCATCACACCTGATAAGGATAACTAGGATGGGATTTCCAGTTCTTATACATTGCTAAGAGTTTTTCTAATTATTAATTTATTTTTCTTGCCATTTAAATCACTTGTTCCCTATTTCAAAAACCAAAATATACCTTTTTCCAGAATACATTTAAATCACTTGTCATTCTTTATCAGTTACATTATGACAAATCTGGTTACTAAAAAAGATTAAAATTAACTTAAATATACACAATATTATTTTATGCTTTTTATTTTTATTTTATTAACATAAAAAGTCATACATATTATAAGAGAACTTCATCTTTTTACTAACGGTTCTTCCATTCAATGGTTTCTCTAAAAAAAGGCATAATAATATTGTGTTTGGCAAGAATATATGAAATTTTAAAAGGTTGAAGCATAGGTTTAGTCCTTAACATATTCGTAGATGAAGTGCAGAGTAGATAAAAAGATAACTATAAATGGTTAAAGCTTTCTCAATACTAACCGTCGTAGTGTATGACAGGTGTTCTATAATTTTTTTGGATTTGGTTGTTTCTTTATTATTATATGTTGTTCTATTTAATTTATGCTAAAAAGACTTGTGATAATCATCTTATTGTAGTAGTGTAAAGTTGTAAGTATTATATTTACTTTGTATGCTCTTAAATCTCTTGTCCTTAACGGATATTTGTGACTGAGTAATTATTAAAAGAAATAATTGATTTAATATCTATTTTATATTCTATTTAAATTATAATAATGAGTAAATATTTTTTTCAAAATAAATAATATGATTTTTTATAAAAACAACGTTTAAATAATTGTAAAATTAGATTATACCATAGATGATGATAAATATCTTGATATTAGATCTGCTATAAAACAAATTTTTAGGAATATTATGTTGTATTATATAATTTAGTTATATTTTTTTTATCTTTAATCTATATTATTTAAATTGGCATATTTCTAGAAAGGTTTATTCATTTTTTTTAAATTATTAAATCAAATCAGTTACAATTTATATTATGGTTAAACTCAAATTTTTATTTATTTTGTCATATTATTATATATATAAATATTAAATTCTTTGACTAAACACTTATTTGATTACGAATTGATATTATATGTTACTTTTATAGTGGCATTTAAATTTCAATTACTACACAAATATTATATTTTAAGTAATTGTATATTTTATTGTTATTTTGAAAATTATTATATAATTTTAATTTTATTTAATTATGTTTATTTTTTAAAAGCATTGTCATTATTGGAGAGTAACTAATGTTTGTGATAGTCTAAAATTAAAAAATAAAAATACAAAATATTAAGTGAGTATAAATCGAACCTTATTGCTTCGATTTAGCATGGACAATATAAATCGAAATTTATAAATATGATTTAGTAGGGGATGACATAATTCGAATTTATTGAATTCAATTTACTTTCGAATCACAATGTCATGTAATTCGAATCCTATAGATTTGATTTATTACTTATTACCCTAATTTGAATTCATTAAAATCAATTTATATAGAAATGTAAATGGAGATAACTAGGTAACGTTTTTGGGTTTGGGGGATTTAGGTAATTTTGGGGTGGCTTTGGTTTATCAACATAAATTAACCTAATATGTGATATTAGTTATTGTTATATATATATATATATATATATATATATATATATATATATATAAAATGTGACTTATTTATGCATTGTTTGGATTAAAATAATTTGTAGGGAAATAAAATGCTGGAGAAGAAAATAGATGAAAAAATCAATTTTTTATTGTTTGGTTCAACAAAAAAATTGAATAAAAAACATAAAAATGTTTGTGGAGCTCATGTAAACTTTTTCTCTTCAAAGTTGCGAAGAAAACTTATGCAGAAGTGCAAACATGGGTTAAAATAGAGAGTTACCATTTGAATTATAATAATTTTACTCTTATAATTTTTTCTCTTCTTACGTTTCCTTCCATCCAAGGAAAAGAAATATTTTTCTCTATTTTCTTTCCACTCATTTTTTCTTCATTTAAACACACACAAAAAAATATACTTTTCTTTCCATTTTATTTTCTCTCATTTTTTCTCTTTCTATTTTTTTTCCTCTTATTTTTTATCTTATATTCAAATAATAGCTTAGTGTTTATCTATTTATCTTCTATTAATATAAGAATACATGTGACTGTATAAAAATGATATAACCTAAACTTTGATTATCTGAGAATTTATTGAGTGGATAGAATAGCTCCACGTCACAAACCAATGAATGCTAGCAATAGGGATGATCACAAAAATAATCAAAAAAGGTATTTGTAGGGATTACTTGCATTTTGGGGCTAGATGAGAATTCGTGAAATCATCACGACCTTCCACCCAAAAATGGATGGAAACTTGGGGTGGAAAACAGGCCAAAATTCGTTGGGCTGACCCGCATAACCCGACAAAAAAAGAGGGTTGGGCTAGAAATTTGAGACTGCCAAACTTAAAAAGCCCTCCTACCTCACACCACCTAATCCATGAGTTTTGGCGGACTTCGGTGGGATGGTGCAGGTTTTCCCGCTGGGCCAAGCTTTTATTTTTCAAGACCATTTTTTTTACAAATTTCAATAATGTTATTAATCTACAAGGGAATGAAGATGATAATTGAAGATGTTCTAAGTTATATTTTGGATTATGTTTTTATGTTTGATTGATGATATGCTTGAAGATGTTTAATTATATATTTTAGACAATATTTGTTTTGCTTTGGATAATATTGATTTTATTATTTTGTTTTGAAAAAAATTGGTTTATAATTATGTTTATTACATATTTATAATTATAATTTTTTTATATTTTTAGAAATTATATATTTATCAAAATTATTGTGAAATTATATATATTGTTTAATATTTAATGATTTATAAAAAAAAAGAGAGCCCGCCAACCCGCTAGCCTACCATTAGGCGGGGCTGGGGAGAAATTTAAAACCGTTTTATTAGGCGGGGAGGGGCAGGCTAGCCCACCAGATTGCGGGATTTTGGCGAGATAGGGCAGGCTTTCCTATTTGCCACCCCTAATGGGACATAGACATAAGTACCTGCCCCATGGAATAAAATTATTAATTTATCCTAATTTATATATACATAAATTCATTTCTTGAATTTAGTAACCCTAATTTCTACCTCCAATTCGAATTCTTCCTTTTTCTTTTAGAATCATTCTCAGCCTCAATCTTCTCTCTCTCTCTCTCTCTCTAACTCACTTTCTCTGCCTCTCAAGTCTGTCACTACGTCGCTCAGTATCGTCCCAAAAAATTATGTTATGTTATTATGTTGGAATATATTTTTATGTTTTCTCCTTTTGAAATGTTATTTTTCATAACGAATATGTCATAAATTGTGTTGAATTATATTGAACTGTTTATTTTATGATTATTATATTATGTCTTTTTGTGTTAATTTTTTCAAAAGTTTATCGAGGAAATCTGCATTTCCTAGAGGGTAATTAAACAAGAACTTGCAATGACGGAGAAGGAACATGGGCATTTTTTTAAAATAGGAGTGAGAGATGGGAAGGGGGCTTTGATGGTGTTTTTGTGGAAAAGCAAATTTCCAAACACCTAAAACTAACCGGCAAGTGTACCGGGTCGCATCAAGTAATAATAACTCACATGAGTGAGGTCGATCCTACAGGAATTGAAGGATTGAGCAATTTTAGTTTAGTGGTTGATTTAGTCAAGCGAATCAAGTTTTGGTTTGAGTGGTTTGTGATTGACAGAAGCTAAATTGCATGAAATGTAAAGGAAGAGGGAAGAATTACAGTAAATTAAAGAGAACAGAAAGTAAAAGTGTTGAATCTTAAAGAACAAGTAAATTAAATTGTAGAAACTGAGATTGCAAGAAATGTAAATGATTGAATCTTAAAGTGCAAGAAAGGTAAATTGCTTGAATTATAAAGGGGATTGGAAACTAGGATTACAGGAATTTAAACAAGCAGAAGTAAATTGCAATAAACAGAAGAGCAAAAGATGAATTGAATTTAAGTAGATCTCAATCAGAAGAGTAAAAATGCTTGAAGAATTAAAAATAGAAAGTAAATGGAGCTCAATTGCAGAAATTAAAAGAGAGATTAAAGATCTCAGGAGTGGAAGAGACTAGAAAACAAGTCTAGATCTCAAATCCTTCCTTGATCCAACAAGAACAATTGCCAAAGAAATAGAAAAGTAAGTTGCAGAAGTAGTAGAAGAGAAGAAGCAGTAAACAGAATTTGAAATGTAAATCAAAGTTTCTTAGAATTATGCAGAAAGATAAACAAAGAGATCTTAAGGTGAGATTGAAACAGAATTTCTTCAATTCTTCACCCAAGGTCCAAAACAAGAAGTAAAGAGTGCTCAAGCAAGAACAAGGAAGAAGAGAGATCAATTCTCCTTCCTAATTCTCTAAGATCCCAATTCAAAGTAAAAACTCAAAACTCTAAAAATGAAAATTCTCTCAGAAGCAAAAGTTAAAAGTCCTTAACTAAATCAAACTAGCTTCTATTTATACACTTTCTTTTCTTGGATTTAAGAATTTGGGTGGGCTTTTTAATTTGGTTAAGATTTAAATTTAATTAGATTTTTAGTTGAATTTTCAGCCCAAGAGAAAATTGCTCCCAATGGAGTGCTCTGCTCTTGTGGGGAGCAGAGCATTGAGGCTTGTGCTGGAGCTCCTTGTTGCGTGCCAAGACTGTGGGGCAATCAGGATAGCGCTCCGCTCTTGTGGGGAGTGGAGCATTGTGGCTTGTGTTGAAGTCTTGTGCGCACCAAGCTCCCTCTGCTCGTGTCATGTTGCGCTCCAATTCCCCCTGGCCGTGTCAAGTTCTTGCAAAGGCTAAGGGGAGTAGCGCTCTGCTCTCCTTGGGAGCGTAGCACTCCTTTTGCTTGGGTGAGGTCCCAAGTTCGAAACTTATTGGAGGCATACGCTGACTCCTTTTCTTTGTGAATGAAGTGGCGCCTCTCTCCTCTTTTCCTTGAGGTGCTTGGTTCGAATCCTTGTGAGTGCAATTTGGCCAAGTGTGGCTCATTTTCTTTTGTGAGTAGCGCTCCCCACTCCCTCTTGCTCATGGGTTCGATCCTTGGAGCAAGCATTGGCAAACTATTTCCTTGGATTTGTTTTGGGTGGAGCCCGATAATGCTCTCAAGGGGAACGGAGCATCATTCTTCCCTCCTTTGTTTCTTGGCTCCAAATTGTGCTCTGCTCTCAAGGGGAGCGTAGCATCAAGCCTTGCTTTCTTGGTTTATTGTTGTGCTCCCTTGAGAGAGTGCTCCGCTCCTGAAGAGAGCGCTGTGCTTCCTCCTTCCATGTGCCATGCTTCTTAATTTCCTTTGCCACACTCCTCTCTTCCTTAGGCCACGCTTCTTAGGCCACGCTTTCTTATTTTCTTCTTTTCTTCACCTACAAGTAATCAAAACAACCAATCAAAGTATCACCAAATTCACAAGGTTTATAAATCATTTAAATATCAATTAAATTTAGCTTAAACCTTATGATTTAGTATCAATTAAATGATGGTTGATTGATTCAAAGAAACCATGCATTTCCATTCTAAATTACTTACTTACAATGCAAGAAAGTGCATGAAACCTAATAAAATCAAAGAAAAACACTAGTGAAACTAGGCTAAGATGACTTGTCATCACAACACCAAACTTAAAACTTGCTTGTCCCCAAGCAAGCATAACACATAAGAGAAAATAGAATGAAATAGAGAAGTATACATGTCCTTATTAAGCAGATAGTTGAACTTAGTTCATGGGGTTTCATGCAGATCAATCGTAACTCACTTATTACTTGTTGTTAAACAAACAATGTTTCCTCAAGGGTTCACTAAGGTTGCTGCTACAATGCCTTGCTTTCTGCTTACTTCCCTTGTTAGCTTTTTCCTTCTTTCTTTTGCTTAGAGAGCTTATTACTCATTGAAGGCTTGGTGGCAAATGTTGCAGTATCCTTTGGCTTAATTACACTCAACATTTCTTCACCACAGACACATGGCTCACCTTTTTCTTCCTAGGCTCATTGATGCCCAGAATCTCTTTGGATAACTAAGTGTTTTGTAGCTAGGTTTCTCTTTATTGTGGACTTTCAGTTGGCAATCCCAAATCAGTTGATCTAAGTGGCCAAGTTTTGAAATACTCCTTAGAACTTACTTGTCCAAGCATATCCTAGTACACAAACACCATAGGCATATGTCCTAGGGTCCAAGCTATTAGTGTCTAGCCTTGTTATTTGTTTCTTTGCCATTTTTTGGCTTTTTCTATTTCTTTTTCTTTCTGTTTTGGTTTATTTTCAAGGGATTTTCATTAGTTGAAGGATCATAGCAGCAAACTAGCTTAAGCTTCAAGTAACATGTCATTTTGCAGCAATTATTTTGTGAGTTAATAATTGAATCAAACACCTACCACCACTAACTTTCATTCTAACTTCTGCAACATTGAACAATTACTTTTCCAAATCAAACATCTCTCTTTTATTCAGACAGCAAGGGGAACAAAGCAAAATACTAAAGCTAATAAAGGATGACAATTATTATGCAGATAACTTTTTAAGCTAAAATATATGCAAAACAAAAAACAATTGGAGGTATATCATGTTTCAGATATACATCTTTCTTATTTAGTTTAGGAAAATGAAAGAACTTCACCACCTTCTAGTTGTCCTGTCCCTGGTTATTGCTTGATTCTCCTTTCTTCTTCTTTCTCTTCTAGAGCTTGGAGTAGTCTTGAATTTCTTCACTAGGGCACCTTCTATCTCAGACAGGATCTAATAGCCTTGAGAGCCCAACTGCCTCCAATCTTTCATGTGTTACCTCTCTGAAGTGATGAGATCTTGCTTTCTGTCGATTTCTAAATTCTTGACACTATTCAAATGGTTTGATTTGTGGATCTAGTGCTGGCATATTGTGGGTCAAATACTTTAACCTTGCTTGCATATTTTCATCAGACCACTCTATTTATTGCACATGTCTAATCTCTCCAATAGTATGATGAATATTTTTCCACTGATACAAGTTATGAGTAAATTCCCCATATTTGGCTTAGGTCAGGAACATTTTGTCATATGACTCTTGAAGTCTTGTTGTTTGTTCTTTTTTCCCCTCAAGAATCTTGGTTTGAAACTCTTGTTGGACCATCATTTGTTGCTGCCAGCTCTCTAGTCTTTCCTCCATTCTGTGCTGCCAAGCTTCACTTTGCTCCCTGTCTTTCAAATATTGCTCCCGGTGCGCTAGATATTGCTCTTGGTGTCTTGAATATTGCTCTTGTACTCTCACATTTTGTTGTGATATTTCCTCAAGAGCCCTTTGCAGTTGACTCATATCTATGGCACCGTGAGCTTGCTCTTCCCCTTCCTCTGATCTTCTTTTTCTTTGGGGTCTTTCTTCTTGATCATCATCCTCATTGATTCCTTCCATGTTTCTCTTTGTGATTCCCGTCCCCTTTTTTACTCTCTCTGTGCCCTCATCTTCAAAAATCACTCCAGCTTTGTTGCATAGCCTTAGAATGGTGCTTGGATGGCCGAGCCTAGTTGATTTGTTTGTGCTCTCAGCTATCTCTTGAATACTGTCGGCTATGAGTTGTGCAAGTTTGATTTCTCCCCCATGTAAGATACAGTATGTCAAGAGTGCTCGCTTGATTGTGACCCCTGAGGTATTTCCAGTAGGGAGTATTGATCTCCTCACTACCTCATACCACCACTTGGCCTCAGGAATGAGATTTATTCTTTTCAATTGGCTTGGGATCCCTTTTGAATCTCTTTCCCAGTCTGTGTCTTCCAAGCATATCCCCTGTAAGATCTCATTAGGGTCATTCTCTCCTTGCAGTCTAGCCTCATAG